>NC_048595.1:254839765-255439765 GCF_003668045.3 Cricetulus griseus | reverse complement strand
CTGGATAACACACCTCTCATCACACATGGAAATACTTTCTGTCTGGGATTACCATGATTAAATAGAAAAGTTAACTTTTTAAATAAGTGAGTAAATTCCAGCTAGTAACTTGTAGTGCCACAGGACTTATCCTTAACTTCCTAAACTCAGAAAGGAAAACTGGCTTTATAAACAAACTAATAAATAAGCATTCGATGGCATTAAAACCCAGTGTGTGCCCCTTCTTGAGTTACTGCTTGTACTTACTGAGGCTGGATTATCTAGCTCTCCACTGCCAGTTTTTACCCACCTTCTGTGTTCTTTAATTTCATTAGTTCACAGCTAGAAAGGGGCAGAACTTACCCAGTTACTTGTATTTATTTTAAAGCCAAGGCTTTTGAGTAGCAGCAGCCCAACTTGAATTCTAATTCTGATCTGTAAGCAACGTGAATTTTTAGTAAATTACTTAGCTTCTCCCAGTCTCAGCTTTCTTGTTTATATAACACATGTACAGTATGTGTGTGCTTGAATGATCTATCTGTATAATAAAGCATTTTTGTAAAGTGACAAAGCCCATGCGAATACTTTAGGTCACTTAGTAGCTTTTCATATACCCTTCTTTAGTTTCTTCATTTAGCTTTTGGATCACTTCCCTCATTGGCCAATAGCTCCTAATATTTTAATTGATTCTTCATCTTCCCGATCTTTTGGAGAGTCCATAGGCTCAGTGCTTAGGAATCCCATTCTTTTCCTTGTCTTTATGTATTATTGCCTATTTTCTATTCTTTAAGATCGGGCCTATGTTGTATCCACACTGAAACATCTACTAGACATTCCAAACACGTATAAAACTAACTCCTGATTATTTTCTCCTTTATACCCAAAAGGAAAAAGAGAGTGCCTACTGCTGCTTCCATCCCCAGACTTTTTACCTAGGATATAGTGCTTTACTTTACCCTCATGGTCACCATAGTGAACCACACCACCATAGTCTCCATCCTCAGTTGTTGAAACAGTCTCTTAGGGGATGCTTAGTATAGTCTCACTAATGAAGCCAAACATAGACCACACATGCTCAACACCTTAGGAGATATCTGTCATCTTCACCCTTGTTTAAAGAACAGATTCCTTCAAAAAGAAATGGTTTTATGCCTCTCTGTTCTCCATAGACTTTTCTAAAATGGTGCTTAATGAAATCTAGATTGAATCACAAGCCAAGTCTCAGGTTGTACTTGAGTGTATCATGTCCCTGCTGGTTGAGGAGGTGTAAGGATCTTGGTTTCCTCTTGTGGTTTTAAGAATGTATGGAGGAAAGGAAGAAACAGCTCCACTATATCCTTAGCTACAGTTGGAATAGTGGTAATATGTATCAGTGGTAACTATAAGTTAGTATAAACCATCAGTTATTTCAGCCAGCAAGAGGGAGGAGATAACAGCCTGACAAATTTACATCAGATGATGAAGCCCCTTACTTCTGAACCACAAGTAAGGTTTGCTGACCATTTCCCACTCTGGGTTCTGTGTTGATTTCTCTTTCACAGGGCAGCCTTTCCTCAGTGGTGAGGCAAGCCTGGGAGACTGCACAGTAAATCACCTGGGCAGTGGGATTAGTGTTCCAGGTATTCTTTGAGGAGCTCTCTGAGTACTGTGCCATTTGCTTTATGAGTACTTGGGGAAACTTAGCATTTCCCCAGGTTTTGTTCAGGTTTTATTTGGGAGGAGCCCTCTCCAAGGACAAGAGCTTCATGAAAGAGAATTTGGAAAGGTTACTGGAATGAAACAGGAATTCTGGTAAGAAATTCATAAGGAACATTTCCATATCTTTCTAGATGAGGACTTTATCATCTGTTAATATAATTGCTATTGATAAATACAATAATGCTTTTGGTTTTTAACCCTAGACTTGGAGTGGAAAATTATCTATGTGGGCTCTGCCGAAAGTGAAGAATACGATCAAGTTTTAGACTCTGTTTTAGTGGGCCCCGTTCCTGCAGGAAGGCATATGTTTGTTTTTCAGGTAAGATTACTCTTAAAATGTATATGTCAAATATGTGTCTTGTGGTGATATTTTGTTTATGATCTAACAAATAAAGCTTGCCTGAAGACCAGAGGAGCAAAGCAGCCAGCCACTAGAGTGTTCTAACCTCTACCAATATTCAGACCAAAGGGGCGATCATGTCCTTTGATTGCATCTCCAGACTGCACTGCTCCTCAGACTGCTAAATGAGCTCCTGTCTCTCCCATTTTATATTCTTCTCTAGAGCTGGGATTAAAGGTGTGGGATCCCGAGTGCTGAGATTACCTTTGTGTGAGCTGTTTTTCTTTTAGATAGATTCAATCTCATGGCCTTGAACTCACAGAGATCCTTCTGCCTCTCTCTCCCGATTGTTGGAATTAAAGGTATGCACCACCACTGCCTGGCCTCTCTCTATGGCTAACTAGTGTGGTTAGCTTTGCACTCTGATCTTCATGCAAGCTTTATTTGTTAGATCATGAACAAAATATCACTACAGTTTCTAATAGACTAAATGATCTCAGAGCTCTTGATCCTTTTTATGTTAAGTAATTTTACTTCGTCTACTCCCACTTTTAGTCTGCTCTGTTTCAGGCAGTATCTGTCATAAAGGAGTTCTGTACTTGAGACTGTGTGCAGAGATGTTAATGTCTTTACTATTGGTAACTAGTCAGACCACAATACACCTTAAACTGTATTGTGGCGCTCACAAGATTGATTTGGGTTTGTCCTGTGGAGTAGTTCTTCAAGATGAAAGCATCCCCAAATGTGTATTCAGATGGTGTGCTAGTTAGTAATACTCGCCTGCTGATGTAATTTCAACAACCTCATTTTGACATAGTAACTGCAAGGCTAAGAAATGTTAGCAGATGTGACTTGAGCCATTGGGATTAAAGTCTGGCGCTTCACTGAAGCTGCTTTATCTAGGTTTTTATAGAGGACTGCTGTGACATGTCCATTACCCGTTAGAACTTGAGAGTATGATTTCTGCGAATATAAATCATGTTCTTAAATACGTCTGACAGTATTTAAGTCTGTGCCTAAGCTTGAGACATTATCTTCTGTATAACTGTTATTTCTCTTACTTTATATTAAATTGCCATATTAAACTAGTGACTATTTTCAATTATCCATGCTTCTTAGAGGAAGCTATTTATAATACTGCAAGGAGTAATGAGTTAGCTTTTAAATAACTATTAATTTTTGTTAGAAGTATTTCTACCTAACCAACCAAGTCTTACTGCAGGCAGAATCCAGAACAAAAATCTACTTCCTGTCCCTGACCTCTGTTTCTCCCTTCACAGACAGGACAGTTTCAGCGAATACTCGTTTTGAAGAAATCCTTTAGAAATGGGTGAGGGGGTTGCTTAAGAGCACACTGTAGAGAAGCTACCTCTTAGATACAGAACTGAGGAGCTGGGACTGAGGGTTTGCTGTTAGCAAACCTCAAATAATTTAGTGTATATAAACATGGCAAAGAAAGAGTCAACTACAGTAATCTAAAGGATGTAATACTTTAATTAAAAGTGCCATTAAACCGAGAGTGAGTGAGTGAGTGTGTGTGTGTGTGTGTGTGTGTGTGTGTGTGTGTGTTTGTGTGTGTGTGTGTGTGTTTGTGTGTAACCTTGTGAAAGCCATAGCAACACAGAGTGCCTAAGGAAGCATTGCAGTCTCAGGCATGCCTGATCCTTCTGCTTACGAAGATATGTGACCTCACTAATGAACCACCTCATAATAATGTTAGAAGGAATAAGGCAATTAGCAAATTACTGACAAGCTACATCTGTAGTTAATTAAGACTATTATTTTATTCTCATTATATAAAGAGGCAGAATTTGTTTGCACCCATAAGCCTGGGGATTATACTGTACTGAAAAGTCACAATGTAGTAAAAGAAGCTCACCTTAATGTATAGTCATACATACCCTTTGTATTGCTGATTTTGGAGTGAGCCTTTGGGAATCTTTTTGTGCTTATGTTAAGAATACCACTAAGCTTTTGGCTTGATATGGTGCTGTGAGGAAAATCTCATAGCAGTATGTAGCTTTTGTTGGTATCAGTGTAAATGTTGCCAAAAAGAACAGAGAAAGCACTTTGAGGTCATGTGTTAGTCTAGGCAATTTTCAAAGTCTGACAGTTATTAACAAAAAGAAACTAAGGTACACTTTTTGTTTTGTATTATGAGCAAACTGTCCTATTTTCCTGGTCTGCTGTTTTCTTATGAGTGGGTCTAAGACTAGCCCGGAGATATCTAGACATCTGCCCAGTATTGAGGATTGGGTAAACAAAAGTGGCCCCCATCACTTTTCCATCCTTAATTACCTGAAAGGTATAAACATTTCTTGACCCAAATTTGCTCAAGGTGAATCCTCTAGCAACAGACACAGCTACAACTAATTTGCTGGGTGATAGGAACATTACTGAACTCTTTCCCATAATCCCCCATTTCCAGGTATATGAGAAACCCTTTGGATACCCTGAAAGTAACCCCTGGATGAATAAAATTGTAGGACAAAGGGTATAATCTACCGGAGAGGGTCTGCTTTATCCTTGGTGTCTGTCCAAAGGGATCATAAACCCTATTAGGACGGGAACTGAGTAATGATAAAACTCTAAAATAATAAATTCTTATAGCTGCATTTAGATTGTTAAGACATAGATTAGGAGATTGTGTCAATTAATATAAACACATAAAAAGGGGACACTGCTACCTTCTGTATCAAAAAGAACTTTGCTTGGAAAGTAGGTTTAATGAAAATATCAAGAGATAAATCTGGCAGGATGTGGGGAAGGAACTTTATAGCCAGGGGTACTGTTTGAGGCAGAGGCATGAAAGGTTTCCAGCACATCACACAGAATGTGTTATTCATACACACACAGGTGAGGTTACAAAGTGGGAAGAGCCTTATAAATGAAATTAAAGATGTTTATCTCCTAGAGAAGCAACTATAGCATCTCAGGAATAGAAAGAGATTCATGTTTAAATGGCAGCAATATAAGTCATAAATAACAAGCTAGAACTGAGACAAGTTAGAAAACTTAGCAGTATTTTGCATAAGAGATGAAGACTAACTCCCAGCCTTTAGAAATGAGATGCCGAGAGCGACAAGGTAATAGAATAAGAAAAGCTTAAGTTGACTGAGATTTTTAGTCTTCATGAATTTTTATGGTTTTTAGTGTTGGCTGCATGATATATATATATATATCAGTCTTTTGGTTTTTTGATACAGGGTTTCTCTGTGTAGCATTGGCTATCCTGGAACTATCTCTGTAGACCAGGCTGGTCTCAAACTTACAGAGATCCACCTGCCTCTGCCTCCTGAGTACTGGGATTAAAGGAGTGCACCACCACTGCTGGGCTATATAATTAACAATTTTAACAGTTTCTGAGCTAAAGCATATACAGAAGTTAAGTGTTTGTTTGCAAAGGATGTTCCTTGGTGCTGGAAAACAGTAAACTATTTTGCTAGAGTTTCATTCGTTTACCACACAGAATGGCTGTTTCAGGCTGTACTCAGATGCCTCACCATCACTGTCTTATTAGTTTGTGGTTCTTCTCCATTGAGTCAGTCTCTGCCATCTTGCTCATTACTGTGGGCATGGCTCCAGCCTTGTCTGGTATCTTTAGTTAGTTCTCGTTCTATTGTTTTAACTTTCTTCATTCCTCAAGGTTTACCATGATTCAAAATTTAAACAGTCTTTGCCTGCACTGAATTTCCAGTGTATGTGGCTCAAACAGTATACTATATGTAGTGTCCAACCAAGTGACTATTTACAATATGCTTTGCTCTTTGGTTTAAGACCCAGTGTCAGTTTTATTCATTATTTATGTTTACTACTTACTTAGTTGTTCTAGGGATTGAATTGAGTTGTCATTTTAATATAGTTTACTACTGAAGTATTTGCAAAAGGTGGCTGACTAGATATAAAGAACCTGGATGTGCCCGATAGAGATGGAAACTAATAGGATAAACATTTATTGGAATAAGTTCTGTGAAATTAATTTGATACATAGTTACTTGGGACTGAAAGTTAGGACTGCAAAAGGTTAGAATCATTACAATAATTGATTTGACTATAAACAATGAATTTTATAATATATTACATAATTAATCATCATACAGCAAAACCAGAATTATTTCCTTCTTTAGTTATAACTATGCTTGCAAAGTACTAAGGGTACCCAGGACTAATACACAGAAATGGGGACCTTATTTGTTTAGGTATAAGCTGATTTCCCACCAAAGAACATGTGGTGGTATGGTGCTGTTCACCTGAAATTCTAGCACTCAGGAGGCAGAGTGAGAAAATTGCATATAAATTAGTAGTCAGCTTGGGTTGAACAGTGAGTAACAGGCCAGCCAGGGCCATATAGTAGGATTCTGTTTCTAAAAGCTAAAAATAAATAAATTAATAAAAAAACATTTCCCCCACAATGTGATTTCAAGTAGTGCTCAAGTAATTGAAACTCGTTCACTGTACCTGCCACTAACAGACTTTTTGTGTTTCTTTTTAAATTTTTCTAGGCTGATGCACCAAATCCAGGACTCATTCCAGATGCAGATGCAGTGGGGGTAACAGTTGTGCTAATTACTTGTACCTATCGAGGTCAAGAATTTATTAGAGTTGGCTACTATGTAAATAATGAATATACTGAAACAGAATTAAGGGAAAATCCACCAGTAAAACCAGATTTTTCTAAGGTAATTTTCTTACTGTTCCTTTTGTTTGTTTTGTTTTTCAAGACAGTGTTTGTTTCTCTATAGCTTTGTTTCTCTCCAGCCTATCCTGGAACTTGCTGTGCAGACCAGGCTGGCTTGGAACTCAGAGATCCACTTGCCTCTGCCTCCCAAGTGCTGGGATTAAAGGTGTGTATCAGCACTGCCTGGCTCTTAGTATTCCTTTTTAGTTATGTGTACTATTCAGTTTTGAGGGGGGTTGCTATTTCATTCTATAACATGGCCGTAAAGAAATTTGAAGTTTTGTAGTGTTTGAACAAACTAATTGTTCCATTTGCACGGAAGGCCTCAATCCTGTCTCTCCAGGAATTAATGTTCCATGGGTACCCTGAGTCAGATGGTCTAGCTTCCTGCAAAGAGCAGGCCTTCATTGCCGTTAGGTCTTTTATTTCAACCTTGAGGACATGTAATGTCTTATTTTTGTAGTGAAGTGATTATAAAAATATTTTTGCCTATAACTTCCTAAAATCACAGCAAGAAGATAAATGTGGTTTATTGGTCATTTCTTTTGTGATGGTTTTGAGACAGGGCTTTCTGCTGTAACCCAAAGTGGCCCTGAACTATGGCTATGGCATTGTTCCTCAGTTGTCCAGGCTTTCGGATTACAGTTGTCACCATGCCCAATGTGTGCTTATTTCTATTAATATTTAGAATATCTGTATATGTTATCCTGTCTGCTATTATTAGAGCTTAAACTAAAGGTATTAAGTATTTCTGATAATGACAACTTAAATTCTGAGACATCAAAATCTGATTCAGTAGTCTTAAAATCACTTAGTATCTTAGATTTTTTTCAACTGGTAATGGTTACCAGTCTTAGTTACTGTGATTTTTTTTTACTCTGTGTGGTACTCTATGTGGCAGACTTGCCACAGACTAGAGACTTCTGCTTTCTGCTGGTGCAGGTGGGATATCTTCCACAATTTAGAGACATCCTGTTGAGCTAGGATTAGTAGAACCTTTGTATAGCAGAAAACAAAACAAAACAAAACACTAGAATACTGTTTCTAAAAATGAATTTTAATACATTACAGTTAAGATCCCAGTAATTAGAGGTTCTATTTGAGGAAAATTTTCAAGTCTTGTTTTTTGTTTTATTTCTTGGTGCTTATTTGAACCTAGGGACTTAGCCAGAGTACTTTTTTTGCACTATGTTCCCAGCCTGAAAACACATTAGGCTAAAGGCATGCTTATTTAACTAAAAACATCCTTTAAAGGGTGTGCAGAAGTACCTCCCTTCCATTATCCTTTAAGAAGCAGAAATATAAAAGCAAGGTACTTTGTGTGTTGGGGGCGGGGAGGTTGGAAGATCTAGATGGATTTTTTTCTTACCTTGTTTCCAAGGGGGAATAGTTCTTTTGCTATTTGCTATTGTAGTCCTTGCTTATTAGTTAGGTTTAAGTGCTTCACTTGCTGATACATTTGCATATGAATTTAGTCCTTTAAAAGGACTGCCAGAGCCACTCAGTTTGCATATGGTAATCTTAACTTTCCTGGTGCTCATCATTTAAATGTTTCTTTTCTAGCTTCAAAGAAATATTTTGGCATCTAATCCCAGAGTCACAAGATTCCACATTAACTGGGAAGATAACACAGAAAAACTGGAAGATGCAGAGAGCAGTAATCCAAATCTACAGTCCCTTCTTTCAACAGATGCATTACCTTCAGCATCAAAGGGATGGTCCACGTCAGAAAACTCACTGAATGTCATGTTAGAATCCCACATGGACTGCATGTGACCAGGTGCCATCCCAGTAGTACAGATTAAGCTATTAAAAACAGAACTATTTCCCTGAAGTTCCGTAAGTACATAGTCAAGGTGAAATGTGAAGAGAATTTGTTTAAAAACATCCTGTAGAAAGTTTATAAGAAAACCAGTATTTGAGCAAATTGTGGAATATAAATACAACTATTTTTAAGTACTTTCTTTCTCTAATGTGTTATTTTATTTGTTCATGAAACTAATCTGGTTAAAGTATATATATATTATTTTCTTCTTTATATGTAATTAAAGCACTTATAAAAAGAAAACTTATCAATTATTAGACCAGGTTGTGAAGGTGTTTTAGCCTCTTGGACAGTAATACTTTTTACTAGCCTTTAAAAGAACAAAGTTTACTTCAACTAAAATGCTTTTTCCTGTGAAGACAGTGTCCTTTCAATTTAAGGAGCAAACTTCCATACTGTAGTAAAAAGAAAAAAAAAAAGAGAGATGTCTTTAAAAAGGGAATCTGAAATCAACTGTAGCCACCAAGGTTTTTCTAGGCCACCCCAGTGTGTCTTGTGGCTACCACCACAGCTTGTGTTAACACTGGACTTCTGGTTTCTATGTAATAAATGCGGCTACCTTTGAAGTCCTTCTGACTATGGCTTATGCTTCCCTACTTCTAAAACTGAGAAACCATGATCATAAATCATTGTCCAAAGATTTCAACATGGTGAGAATAAACGCAAGGTTTCTAAAGTATAAGATTAGATTATAATGGCTCAGATCTGCTATTCAGTTTATAGAAACTCCGAACATGTGTTTTTGGCACTGTTGCTACAGAAAGGTAATTTAGAAAGGTCTACTTAGCTTTATCCTATTAGGCTGGCTACCTTCAGAAGTATGTCTTAGGTTCACAGCTACAATACCCCATATCCTCTGCTTCTCATTAAAATGATAAGATCAGGGCACATCTGTAGTTGACATATTCTAGACCGATTTCCAGACAGTTGAAGAACAATTTTAGAAAGGAATTTACCAAATAAATGGGCCAAAAGCTTATTTTCTTTGAGAGATAGGTACTTTGTTAAGGTTTGGCTCCATTAAATTTACAGTAGAATATTTTCATTTGACATGTGCTGATGATAAGCAGGATAGCCATAGGATTCAAGTTATGCAGTGCCTTCACATCTGAGTTTTATACTGCACTTTTAAAAGCATTTTGAGGAAAGGATAAGGCATTTGTTTAAATAGACTCTTAAGTTGTATATATTTCTTGCTATTTTAAAAGGTGAATTTGTGAAACAAGTCTTGTTAAATGTTAAACTTTGAAATTTAATACTCCAGATTATTATAGTATTATACAAAACCCAGTTCATAGATTTTAAAAATAAAATACTTCTAAAAGTATTTGAAAAGAAAAATCTCATTTTTGTCTCATTACAATTAGGAGAAAATGTTAAAACAAGAGTTCAGTGAGCAATACAGTAGGAATAAGTTTGTTAGAAATAAAACATAAACTAAAATCACCAAGTAAAGCAATTCACTGGAGTATTTATTCTGATTATGAAAACCACTTTGCAATGACATATGTTTAGGTCTTTGTATCAATTTTTAAATGTATAACCCATTGTCACAAAAGTTTGAGACATAAACTACTGCCTTTTACTATTTTAAATGCTACTGCTTTGTAGAATTTAAAGATAAAAAATAAATGAATAATAACAGAACTATTTAAATTAAGCATTAAGAAATTAACATGTAGGGATTTCCCTATTTAGCCTCATTTACAGATATGTCTGAATTACATCTAAAAGGTAGATACCATCCCCAGACCCCCTTTTTCCTTTTTTTATTTTATTTTATTTTATTTTTTTTGAGATAGGGTCTGTCTTTATAGTCTTGGGTGTCCTGAACACGCTATATAGATCAGGTTGGCCTTCAACTCACAGAGATTCGCCTGCCTCTACCTCCTGAGTGTTAGGATTAAATGTGTATGCCACCACACCCAGATCCATTTCCTACATACAAGCCTCTCTCTCTCTCTCTTTCTCTCTCTCTCTCTCTCTCTCTCTCTCTCTCACACACACTGTCTGTCCATTCACAACAGTAAAGAGCTAGGTGAGTAGGTTGTGAAGTTATCATTTGAGTTAAAGAACCACTCCAGAAACGGAGGAGGCATGCATGCATTTGCTCATGCAAAACCTTGTCTGATCCTTAATTTTCTATTATTATTTTGCCTTTTAGTTTTAAGGTCTAGTTTTACTAAGAGAGTCTATGGCAGGTAACAGTGCTTGCTGCCAAGCCTGACTACTTGAATTTAATACCCAGGATTCACATGTTGAAATTCACACAGTGAAGAAAACTAACTCCCACAAGTTATTCTCTAACCTCCATATATGCACACACAAAATAAATGAAAGGTAATATAGAATTTAAGGAAAAGAAAAGCTATGGCATAGTTTTATATCACAATCCACAGAGATATAGTATGACCCTGCAACACAAATATGCATTTATATGAAAAAAATTTTCGTGAACATGGCCCTTTGCTGCTATGCTTTATTGTGTGCAGCCTGACTAAAGGATTGCCAAAGAATGGCGAAAGGCTACTGACATCTTTGGAGTGGGGAAAATGTAGCAATAAGTTTCTACAGTTACAAAATCTTTACTGATCTTTTTTCTCACATTTAGATTATGATCTCAACATTGAAAACAAAGGAAAAGTGCTAATTCACCTTACATTATCATTAACACTTTGAAGCCATTAATAGTCTGACATTAATAGTTGCCTGCAAGATGGTATGGGCTTGTTTCTCATAACACTCCTCATAACTGCTTAGGAATCATTTCATGTAATTAGTGTCTTCTTGACTTTAGCATGTAGAACACATTGGGCCATAAGGATTTTAAAATGTACAGGCAGCACTCTTTACAGACTACTCCTTCTCTTCTGTGTTCTTACTGCACAGATCGCATCTTTTCAGCAGTTGGTAATAGTGTTTAAAGTCCTTAGATGGGACTATTGGGATGCTTACTTTTATGATGAGCTTTATAAGTGTCTCATCAGAACTCTGAGACTATAGAAATGAGACTATCTTAATACAGCACCTACAAAAAATGTGAAACCGAAGCCCTATTTCTAGAAGAACAGGAGAAATTATCAAAACTGTAAAAATAGAAAACACTAAGACACATTTTAAAAATAATTTCTCCTAAATTTCCTGTCACTTTATAACAAGATATTGAGTCTGTCTGTGAAAGCTTTTAAATATATTTGCTAAAGTATTATTACAGTGTACGAATGAAATCTCTGATAGTACATATGTGAACATATACTTTCTAAATAAACAAATCTAAGAGGTGTCATTAGGAGCCACTGTTTTCCATGAAAATGCCTTAAGCTATATGCCACCTACCTACTTTTAAACATGAATTTCACTATTTTGATGTGCTTGGTAGATCTTTATAAAATAATATCTTTACATTTTCCTACATAAAACTAAGTTCCATACAGAGGACATGAACCTTTTTTCAACACTTTCTTAATAGTACAAATGGATGTTAGATTTCCTTCAATTTTTGGCAGTAACTTAAAGTAACTACTTGAAATGAATCCTACAACAGGTAAATTTTCATAAGAAAATAATTGTGTTAGTTTCTGTATTAATGTTAATTTAATTTACTTAAAATTGTCACACACACAGTACCTGCACTAGTAGATCCAATTCCTGTGGTCAATACAGACCGTGGTGTAATCTTTGCTGCATATTTGAGGAACTGCGATTTACCTGTGCCAGGATCCCCAACCAATAAAAGATGAGATTCACCTAGGAAAAAAATGTGTAAAGGTTCAGAATTCCTAAAAGATCTGTGAACACAATATAGCTAATAAAAGAGAAAGTGACCCATATTAAATGCCAACACATTTTAAATGGCATTTTGATAAATTTTATGCAAGGTTCTTCAGGAAGGAGTTAACAAGAATTCCTTAGAAAAGTTAGTTGTCTGTCACTAATACAGCAATTTTTGGTTACTGAATGTGACAATGAAAATTTTAAATCTTTTAATAGAGTTTGTGCTATTTCCAGATGCTGAGGCCCATGTTTAACATTTTTAAAAACCTTGACTTATAACAACTTTCTGTTTTTCTGTCTTATTTTTAAATCCAAACTACTGTGATTAAAGCTATCCTATCATATAAGTCCTACAAGATTTTCTGTTTTTTAAAATACCTCTAAATGTTGGGGATTTTATAAGTGCTTTATACATATCAAATCATTATGATTATATTAACTAAAAACATTTTCATTTATGTAAATTTTCATAGCTTAGTGAAGTATCTACCTTAAAATTATTAAGAACTCAATTTTCCCATTTAACATAAATGGACAAGCCTAGCCTATGGTAAATACTTATACTGGACAAACAAATTTCTTTAGTAGTAAGTATTTTCTAAATATATTAATAAGAAACCATTATTTAAGCTTAACGTTTAACAAAGTGCCTTTCAGATAACAGATGATCAAGATATACAATTTATAAAGTGTTTCTGTTTATTTGTTACTGTACTATATGGTCTTAGAGTTCTGCTAACAACCTGGCTTAGAGTATTGCTCTTTTAGTCTTTGGGTCAGCTCTGGTTATCAACAGCCCTGTGTGTGCCATGCTTTCTGCAGTTGTCTGCCATCAGTGTTGCACTTGGAGTAGTCTCTGCTTGAATGTGACCTACAGCAGCAACTCCTGGCAGATGGCTTGTCTGCTGTCTACCAGCAGGAGAATCAGCAGGCAGACGACTGTGAGCAGCAGTCCACAGTCACAGATGGAGACCAACTTGGAGACACTAAGACACCATTTCTAATCTCTCACTCCTTTTTTTGGAGACAAGGGAGCCAATTTTGTGGTACTTTACAGGCTTGTAGTATATAATCACTGAAAATTTAGTGATTTCTTTTATCTTCCTGGAACTAGAGAACCTAGTTTCTGATAAATATGGATATAGGGTATATGGAAAAATCCAGGTCTGAGAAACTACAGGCAGTTAGCATACAAAGTAATGTACTTCATTTTGGTATTTTCAAACATATGCATCAGTATAACTCACCACTCCCACCTTCCAATAAGCAGTTTTTGTTGAAGAAAGAAAGGGTCTCTCATCCCCTCTATGTTAGTATTTCCCAAAATGTGGCAGCAGGTACTGACCTCTGACCCTTGTTCCTGCAGAATCAGTTCTTTGAATTCCACCAGCCAGCACCATGGCCACAGCAAGCTTTACTAGATACATCCCAAATACTTGCGGACATAAGCTGGCCAGTATTTCATTCCTCCCTGGGAAGTAAGAAAGATCAGGAGTTATCAACAGGTTTTCTAGAAACTCTAACTGAAATCTCCCTATCCTGCAGCCGTTTTCTTATAAACATACTCTGTGCCAATCTAAAAGGACAAAGGAGGCCAAGTAAAATGAGGAAAGAGTGTGAGTAGTTTTATTTAGGTGGTTTTGTTTTGTTTTGTTTTTTGAGGCGGTTCCACAAAGTAGCCAAAGCTGGTTCCAAATGTGCAGTCTCCCAAGTGTTAGGATTATAGGTATATGGCACCATATCTCACTAACCTTTTTAGGTTCTAAATTTAGTGCCATGAAAAGAGTGTCCTGTCCCCTCATCGCTCCCATGACTCCATGCCACCTACTCAAGATTCTATAAATTTGTCATACTGAATTAAAACAAAGTAGTTTCCTTCTCTTTCAACATTTAGCTATTAAGCCTCACTCCTTAATATAACAAAGTCATATGTCCTCTGTAAGGTCACTAAAGGTCACTAAGTATCCCACTACTTAGTTAAAAGGAAATTATCTAACTTTTTTTAAAGAGGTAAGCTGAAGCTCCTGGAGCTTCTGAAAGTATAAGAGAAAGAAGTAAAGCCAATCCACTTTGCAAGTTGACTTGGCATTTGTTCTGATTGCTTGGGAAATTGTTTTATTTGGAGTAAGTTATGTATTAGCATATTAAGATCATTGCAGACTATAACCCCAGTAATCCAAGGTGAAGATCTTGAAAGTCTAATTGTGTGCTTTCAATAAAAGCACAACATCTGGGACTCACTTTAGCGTATTCATAAATAAAGTATTTCATCCAGTCACTGGTCTGGTCAGTCTACAAGATTCTAATGAGTCTTCCCCGAGCCTTCCCATGGTTGATAGCCCCATGTAAAAGGCTACTGTTTGAAATGAATCAGAATAGTTTTTGGTTTGGGGAACACAACCAGCTGTTGAGCTACTTCCCATCCAGTAATGGCTCAATATTGACTCAGTGTCAAATAATTGATACTGATGAGCCCAGAACAGCAGGAATAGCAAAGAAAGGAATCCTTCAATTAGCAGGAAGCCAGAAGGAAGATGCAGTAAATCTAGGAAGTACATTAACTACTAGAGGAAACCTTTTCCTTTCTAGATAGAAATCCTAGAAAAAAAAGTCAGAGCTCTTAGGCAAGAAGACTTGAGGTTCTGACTAAAATCCAAGGGTTACACATAAAAACAGAGTGGACCCAAGAAACATGTTTAAGAGTACGTAAGCTAGGCCAAAAACTATCACATGCTGGCAGAAGTCTTGCAGCAATGGTAAAGGGCACAGGCTTTAGTGTCCAGCCTACACATGGGTCCCAGAGCATCTTGGTTGACAGCCTCAGCTTTCCTGTCTCCATTTGCCATGGCTTTATCATGGAACACAGTGCATTCAGTCCCTTCTAAACTTCTAGTGTTAGACCATGTTATTAGAGTGTCTATGTCAAGTTTCCTACTTAAACTTAACTGCCCTTAGTCACCTTAAGATAATTCAGTTAGCACAGTATGAGTTCAAATGGCTCCACAGACCCAAGTACTGTGTTTGGGATTCTGTCTAGCACCTAGTGCCAGGCTCCCTGCAGATCAGAACAAAGCCACTTGTGGCTCAGCCTAGGCAGTTCCCACAGTTTCAAGTAGCAAGTCAAACCCCAAGAGGAGCAGCATTGGAGTGCAAAGGAAAGATGCCCTTTGGATATAGCTTTCTCCATTCCAGCAAGACACATACATAGCACTTCAGAATGGTCAAATACAACACACCTGTATCTAGGAAAATAAGAAGGGGCTCTGATTTAAACGATGTCTCCCTAACTATTATATGTATTTTGTCCTTTATCTGACAGATGAGTTACATAGCTACAGTTTTCTAATTACAAAACAGACCTTCATCAACACAAAGAATTTGGGTCTCTCTTGGGGGGGAAGTAGGGTGTAATGAAGGCAGATGAGCTCTGGCACTGGAAAGAATAAGGAATGAACACAGTCAAAAAAGAATTATACATCCTTCTAAAGACCTGTTCAGTCAAAAACTGCACTTAAAAATGTATGATTCGTAAAGTGCTTGCTTAGTCAAGCCACAGTGTGAGATCTGGGCTCATTTCTATGAACCTCATCAAATAAAGTCCAAGGAATTACACATGGAATATTAAAAAAAAAAATTGCACAAAATAGAAGCAAACTGCCCTATAGACAAATGAAAGCCTTATTTTGTAAAATAAGTGTCTAGGTCAGTTTATGACTTGCAAATAATAATCGTTAGATTGGAGGCAAATATTTTTCTCAGGATACCTCCAAAGAAAAATGAAAAGAAAGATTTAATGCATGTCTTAAGCATGTGGGTTTTTTTTTTCCTAATAAAAAGCATGCTCTACAAACCCAAGGCTATGGTGTGTTATTTCATGTAATACATGGTATGTTCACAGTCAGAATTACTGCCGAGATGATGTGTTCAATGCATGATCTCCATCAGTCTTTTCCATTTACTCCCTACTTTAAATCCTAAGCTAACAGTGAGTTATCTTTATTTCAGAATGTGCTAGAAATCAATGTATGTGATGCATAAACGCATGAGGACTGACCTTAGTTTAATCCCCAGCATCCACATAAAAAGCTGGATATGGTGGCTCATGCTTATGATCCCTGTATTGGGGGGGGGGAGAAGTGATCACTGGGGCCCACTGCAGCACATCTATGAGCCTTTTACCTGAGTCAGCCAACTTGGTGGGGGTGGGGGAGCACAGACACACAGGTGATGGTCCTTGAGGAATAACACAAGATTGACTGACCTCTGGCTTTCATATGCACACATAATTAATGCACACAGAATTGCACAGACACACCACACACAACAGAAAATGCCAGAAATGGACTTGGATGAAAGCCTGCTGTCAGAGACACTAACTAATGACACCCCTTGAAGAAAGCCACTGACCTGCACACCATATAAGCTGTCTGCAGATCACATCACATTTAACTACTAAGTTGAATGCCATCAATTATGTTTGTCACAAACCTGCAAAGGGATCACTCTTATAGTGTTCCCAAAAGTCTTCAAATTCTTTTCGAACTTCCTCATCCATTACCATCCCCGAGGACTGCTCATTATTCACTTGGACATAGTTGGACTTCAAGACAATCTCCACTTCACAGCGTGCATCTCGCTGAAAGGGCTTCCACCTTTGCATTACAACCCCATAGATAGTGAGGTCATCCCCTAAGGAAAAGTAACACATGAGTACATTAGCAAGTTTAGGACAAAACACCCCATATCCATATCCTCAACCCCCAACAAGTAATTGTTTCAGAATAGTTAAGGTCAAAAGTCAGCAGTTTTAGTTTTTGAAATCTGGATGTAATAATCACAATTATTACCCCTTACTGGGAATAGTGTACTGGATGATTTACTTATCACTGTTCATTGGACATTTTCATTCTCTTAAGAGACTAATCAGCCAGAAAGTGAAACTGCATTAACTTGGAATTGGGAAAGGAGACAACCTTGTGCTGACTGGCATGTACTGTAGTTTCTTGTGGTTAGTTTTTACTTTTTTGCTAATATTTTACTCACAGTCTCCTGCTTTTTTCAATGAAGGAATGAAGGAATTAATGGATACCAATTCTACTTCAAAGCAGAAAGTAACAACCAACTTGCTCCTTCCTACCTGAGGAAAACCTATTCCCGGTAGGCAGATTCTCACACATGTTTTTATAATGCCTTTCACTCTAAGTCTATGAGGAATATGTAATCTGCAGAGCTTTTGATTTCCTGGAGAAAGGCTCCTTAGTGCTTTTTTTTGTTGTTGTTGTTTTGTTTTTTTGTTTTGTTTTGTTTTTTTTCGAGACAGGGTTTCTCTGTGTAGCTTTGGAGCCTATCCTGGCTGGAGACCAGGCTGGCCTTGAAGTCACAGAGATCCACCTGCCTCTGCCTCCCGAGTGCTAGGATTAAAGGCTTGCGCCACCAATGCCCGGCTTCCTTAGAGTTAACTGCATAAAATTATTGGTGCTACTGCACATACTACCAGGCACATTTCTAGCTAAATGCACCATAATGCAAAATGCAGATAGACAAATACAATAAATATGTGTTTTACATATGTGTTTCTGAGAGCTTTCATAAGGAATGCTTGATGCCTGTCAAAGTCAACCTGGAATAATGGCATTTTACTGTATTTCCTCTTAACATTTTAGGTGAAAATTACTGGAATAAGTTTACATGAACACTTACCCGAAACATCCCCTTATTATCTTCATTCTAATGAATTTTATTGAAGTTTCCACATTCATTAAATGAGGAACTTAACTGTAGATATAGTACCCATTAGTAAAAAGCAGACTTCAGTCAACAGTTGATTATATGGAAAATGCAGAGTAATGAAGAGTGGCCAAGAATAACGTAGTAATCTTATTATTGTTGGATTGGATGTAGATCCTAGTGCCACTGTTCTTGGGCAAATTATCTGACTGAATTGTCAATGAAAATTAGATTATAAAATATATATAAATGGAATCTCAGTAAGTATTAGCTATTATTGTAATAAAATTAACTTGTATTTGCAGAGCACTGAAAATACACAATGTTTTCATACACACAAATATTTATCAAATGATAGATTCATGTCATTGCAATTGTGAAGTTCACAGTAACAGAATATTTAAAATGTTTGTATTTTTCTATAGTTAATATGCAAACTGTCCATGTAGCTACAGATCTTCCACTTAAACATTCCAATCCCTTTGTGTACCACTCCCTTCTCCACCAGCTTTAGTCTTGTGGACATCTGTAGTCAGTTGTCAGCACTATCATCAACTTCACTGCTCTGAGGAGTGTAATTCCTGGAGGGCAAGGATTAAACTATTTCTACCTTTTGGTTTCTTAGGTTTAGGAAATTAGCTTTGGGTAATGAAACCAATGGCTGTTAACAGACTGCTTTTATCTTTATTATTAATGGCAATGGAAAGAAATAGAGCTTAAGATTTCAGTGCAGACATAATTCAGTTTCAGTGAATTATAAGGAAACATATTGTTCTCTACTAAAAAATAATCGTTTTCAAAATCAGCATCACTGTGTATTTAGTGGCATTTGACAGGCACATCCTGCATCCTTTGTCTACCACATCCACGAGCCCCCTTGTTAAGATGACACTGTTAAACATGACCCACTGATGAGAGCACTGGATCACAAGTCAGTGATCTGGACCTTTGCTCCAGTTCTGCCACTTCACTCTTTAAAAGTAGTTCTGGTCAGTAAGCAGGCGGCAGGGATAGACTGGTAAGGTCCAGTTCAGCTCTTACCTCCCTCCCTCTCCTAGCCCCACTTCACAGGATGAACATGTAAAGCCCTCATCCCTTGTCAGTCATCTTGTGGAAAACAAATGACTTAGAACTTTGTATACACTACCAAAAGTTTACTTTTGCTGGCCATATGCAGACCCAGCTATTGGGGGTGGGAGGGAGCTGAGGACCACTCAAGCCCAAGAGTTAAAGACTAATGGGAGCTACACAGAAATGTCTCAAAAGCAAGAAAATAACTCCTTACCAGACTTACAACTGTCTACTAAGTCATCTTCCAGGATAACTTTCATAGATCTCGGAATACTTCCAACAGCCAGTCTTTGGACCTACCAAAGAAAGCATAATGATAAACATGAGTTTGCTTAACTAGATGCTATGTATCCAAGATGCAGTAGGACCTGAAATGGCTCCATTTCTCTGATGGTAATCATGTAATTTGATTTGATAGGACTTAAGGAATTTTCTTCTTGAAAATGATGACTAATAGCAGTTTAAGAATTCACTGGATCTCAAGGCAAGCCTGTCTACATAGTGAGTTCCAGGACAGCCAGGGCTACGTAGTGAGACCCTGTCTTGAAAAAACAAAGAATTCACTAACACTAGGGCTGGAGAGATGTCTCAACTGGTCTCCCAGCTGACCAGTGTCACAGTTACCTATTACTCCAGCTCCATAGGATCCACCACTCTCAGGCATCTGTGGGCACCCACATACAGAGACCCATACACAGACATAAAAATAAAACTTAAAAAATAAGAATTCATTAAAGTAGAATAAAGCTAAAACACCAAATATGGAAAATATCTCTAACCATAATCTACATTGTAGATGGATAAAATAAATATTCAAACCGACTTAAGTGACAAAATTTTAATATTAAGTGGTTCTAAAAATCTCATCAGTGCTCTAAAACAAAGATTATTTCATGGTTTCCAAAACATATATTCTGATACATGTTTGACAACTTTGACTTTGATCTTCCACAAGGTGAAGGCACAGGGTAATTTGTTTCCATTCTGTATTCTCCAATCCCAGCCATTTGGCTCTGGTACAAAATAGAACCTCCAAATTTGTGTGTGTTTTTTTTTTCCATCTGGTTCGATTATTTACCTGCTCCTGGATTTTGATTTCCTGGTAATCCCGACATCTGGCTGGAGATGAAGACATGTCTGAGAGGCAAGTGAATTTTGAGGAATCACAGCTCTCTAAGCTGGGACATGAAGATGGCCGACAGAAAGTGTAATACTGCTCAAAGTCAGCCTGCACCACAAACACATGCTTGCATTTGTTACACATGTAATCCCGCTCATACTCCAGCACCTTCACCAGACTTGTTCGAATCACTGTCCCAGTGACAGAAAGAAAGTGTCCCACATCCTTGGTTTTAGGGATGTGTTCTCGTACCAGTTCAGGACAAACGGGCAAACCTAATGGAAAAATAACATCAACAACTTATATTTTGATAACTGACTCTGCAAAATGTTATATCTTTCCCAGAAAATATAAACAACATAGTTTTAGGGGGAAAAACTTATGTCTTATTTTTAACTTTACTGTGTGTGGGTAGGTGGGTAGGTGCCCATGTGTGGAGACCAGATATTCATGTTCAGCATCTTCCTGAACTATTTATGTGGTATTTGTGACCATGTCTCTCACTGAACCTGGAATTCACCAATTCCATGAGAATGGCTGGTCAGCAAGCGCCAGCGACTCTCCTGCCTCTGCTTTGGAGTGCTGGGATTACAGATACTCACCACCATATCTGGCATTATATATAAAGCTAAGGGACCAAACTCAGGCCTTCATATTGTGTGGCAAGCACTTGACCATGTTTGTGTCTTACTTTGGAAAATCAGATCATCAACCCAATTAAGAATTTCAGACAACAGAAACCAATGGTCTCTTTTGAAAGCACATCTCTAGAAGCTACAAGTGGGACTAAGAACTAACTGATTCTCACAAGAAAGCTCTCAGTAGCCTCTAAATATACAACTAACTACACTTAGTGGACAAACTACTGCCACCTGTCACACATCAAATCAATTCATTTAGTCACCACTAAATAAATCAAAAGCATGTACTCAACATCCATGTATTAAGTTCCTGGAAGCCGAGTATCATGATGTTCATCGTGACGTATAAGAACAATTTTATAAAAGAGCTCTGAAGATCCCTGGGCAGGATCTTTTCTAATTCACACATTACCAATATTTTATTGTTACTTGTCACAAAAGCTCATAAATCTGCTTTAGATAACTTTATACACACAAAAAAATACTCAGACACAAGTACACCGATGTCTCCATGTTCCCTCCCTCCCCGCTGTTGGCATGGCAAGTATCTCATGTCCCAAAAGACAATCATCATGTACCATATAGAAGATACCTATTTTAAGAATAAACATCAACTATTTTGTAAAATTCTTTTTAGATTTATTTATTTATTTAGTGTGTGTGTGTGTGTGTGTGTGTGTGTGTGTGTCCGTCCAAATGCCAGTGTGCATGTGGATGGAAGAAAACAAATTTTGAGATTCAGTTCTCTCCAATCACACGAGTTTCAGGGATCAAACTCAGGTTGTCAACCTTGGCAGTAAGCACATTTATCTGCTAAGCCAATCTGGCCTGCCCTCAAATTACAATTACTTGCTAATGCTCTGAGTCACATATGTATTATATATTTTACACATCTTCCCAGAATATTGTATGCCACTAACATCGTCTCATGATTTACCTGATATCCTGGCATGAAGATTCTGCTTCATAGAAAACCCCTCAGGCTCAGGAAGGGACTGTAGAATTGTCAAGGCTGACCTTCGAAGCGCACTGTCAAAAACAGTTAGTACTTCATTGGGGAACACAGTGAAATACTCTCCAATTTCCATGTTGGTCTCGAAAAGGGTCATAGCATTAACCACAACTGGGTAGTGAGCGTCTTCATCTCTTTCCTTCAAGATCAGAAGAATATCATTTTTATGGTACTCTGAAACATAGGACTCGAACACTTGTCCCACCAGTGCCACCTGGTCACTATTCATCTTGAATCTAGGTTACAAAAGAGAAAGAAAGGATGGTATTATATCTTTGCTATTCAAGCTTTGCACACAATTTAACAAAAAAAAAAAAAAGATCCTTTACTCATAAACCACCTAGCTTTTGGTCACACTGCAATCACAAAATAAAATATGAATCCAATCTTACCTGTAGATGAATTACCCGTTACAGTTATGTAAAACATGTGCTTTAGAAATCAATGGCGTTGGGGCTAGAGCAGAGGCTCAGTGGGGGAAAGCACTGTCAGCCAAGCCTAAAGACCCCAGTTTGGATACCTGGAACCTCTTCAACAGGCTGGATGCTGTGGAATAACCCTTTTGTACACTGTGAAAATGTGTTGCTCTCATTGTTAAGAAAAAAGCTGATTGGCCAATAGATAGGCAGGATTTGGGAAGCAGAGAGAATGCTGGGAAGAAGGGTGGAGCCTGAGGAGTCCCCATGCAGATGTGAAAGAAGCAACATGGCAAGTTCATAGACCCGTGGTAAACGAGCCTTGGGCAGCCCACAGATCAATGGAAATGCGTTAACTTGAGTTGGAAGAACTGGCTTGGACAAGTCTAAGCCAAGCATTTATAATTAGTATTAAGTCTCATCGTTATTTCAGAGTGACTGCAGGGACACAGAAAAACTTAGCCTACAGCTGGATCCAGCAGCACACATATCACATATGTAATTCAAGTACTACGACTGTGAGATGGTAGAGATGGGAATATTGCCTAGTAATTCAAGGGCCAACTACCCTAAAATATACAGTGCAGCTACAGAAACAAAAGAGACCCTGCCTCAAGGTGGAAGGCAAGAACCAACTCCACAAGTGGTCCTCTGACCTCCATATGCAAGAACAACTCCCAGGAGTTGTTCTCTGACCTCCGCATGCATGCTATAGCATATATGCACCCCCCCTCATACACACACATACATACACACTTTGCTGCATAGCAAAGCATACTATTAGTCAGACTGACAGTTCTAACATGACTAGTGGTTTGCTTTAGGATTGGGCATTGGAGGAAAGTTTTCCTGCTTTGTTTTATTAACATAGGAAAATGATGGATGATGGACTTCAGTAAAAGCAGTCATTAAGGATGTAGAAAAGCTAAACAAACTGACAAAAGGAGCATTAAGGACATGTACTGTACTGCACCTATTTCACTCTCTTGCATCTCTCTCAAACATGTATTTACAAAAGTAAGGAGCCTATCTCATTTCCACATGTGCAGTCATATCACAAATCCTAAACCTACTTCAGCATCAATTTCCTAACATCTACCAGGCATAAACCACTATCCTCACAAGTGAAAGAAGCAGAGACCCAAGGGACAGATAAACAAAACAAAACAGTTTTGTAAACAAAACTGCTCTACAAGGAGTAAAACCACAGCATGAGCAAGAACAAAGGGGGGGGTGCGGGCGCAGGTTCTGGACGGATGGCTTGGTGGTTAAGAGCACTTGCTGCTCTTCTAGAGGACCTGGATTTGGAACCCATCATCAATACAGGGCTCTATAACCCCAGTTCCAGGGGATCTGATGCTACTTTCTAACCTCTGATGGCACCTACACACATGTGCTGCATATAACATTCAGTTACACATATACTCATAAAAGAGAGAAAGAAGGAACAAAGAGGAGGGATTTAATTTAAATGAGGTGAGAAGTCCAAGAGGAGAAACTGTTAGCTGCACTGAGGGGTTCCATTCTAGCTGCAAATGAGTCTTAGTTTGCAAACAGAGCAAGTACCTTAGCAGAGATATGTTTTTAATTGGACTTTATCCAATATTTATCATATTCTACAAACATAATGACTGAAGATTGGTATAAAGTTCAATTTAGCATCCCTTAGCTGGACCACACTGCCTTCTCCCTTCACTGAACACCTGCTTCTCTGGGAGGTAGGAGACGTATAAAGTTACATGACAGTTAAGCCAAGAATACTGGCAATTACTGGAAGCTAGTATGAGATTAAGAGATAAATAAATAATTTTTTTCAGAGAATCAGGGAAAGTAAGTCAACACTAAAACACTAAGCAATAACAACAACAACAAAAAACACCCAGTGGTGGTGGTGCACACGTTTGATCCCAGCACTTGGGAGGCAGAGGCAGGCTGATCTCTGTGAGTTCAAGGCCTGCCTGGTCTACAGAGCTGTTACACTGAGAAACCCTGTCTCGAAAAACAAAAAACAAAAAACAAAACAACCCTCCAAAAAGCACTAAGCAACTTGGTTTTGTTAGGCAATAGCATACATATTTAACCAAGAGTAAAACAGAAAGCATTTAGAAAGGGATCACATAATATTTCACGATATGGTCTTTACTGAAAAAAAAAAAAAAAAAAAAAACAGCACCACTCTCAATAGTGGCTAAATGACAGTCTTTATGAGTTCACAAAAACAGAAAAAATGTAGAGCATCAAATTTAGCAATCTAGAAAAACAACTCCAACATAGCATTAAGAGCATAGCTGAAGAATTTTAGGTTTATATTCAGGACAGGTAAAATTTTGCCTGGTTAGACGGGCAAATTACACTGTTAAATGCGCCGGGTGTTAAAAAACAAACAAAAAATCCTGTTTTGTTTTTTTGGTTTTTTTCAACATCTGTGCAATGAGGCCAGTAAGTTTGCCAACCCATAAACACCGGCATCCCGACACAGACCTAAGCCATTTATTGCTTGGGCCACGATGCCTGTACAACGATCAAGTTCCCTCCATCAAGTTGAGTTTCTGGCGTTCAAACAAATAAAAATAGCTTTATTTTATTTCATACTGTGGCGCCAAAAAGAGCAGTTTTGGCAGGGAGCCTGGCGAGGCGCCCAGAAGCTCGCGCAGCCCCGCCCCTCGGCTGCTGTGGCCACGCCCTCCCGGGGCGCGCGTCTCAGCCCGCGTTGCGCTCCTGCCGCGGGTGCGCGCGTCTCAGCCCCACGTTGCGCGCCGCTCGCCGGTGCGCGCTCATTGCGCGTCTCTCGGCTGCCCGGCGAGCTAGCGGTCCCTGCCGAGCGGAGGGATGCGTTCCCAATCCCGCTTCTAATCCTCAGGTGGTTGGGGGTGGGGGGCTCCCAGCCCCGCGGGTAGTTTAGAAACTAAAGGAAGCGGGTGAGACTTGACGCTAACCCCGGGAGGGAAGCAATCCCCGGGACACGCGGCTGCGGCCGTCACTTACGGGCTGACACGCACTGTCTGGTCGCCGGGGACGCGCTGCTCCCGCGGGTGCTCACCCCGACCCGCGCGGCGTGAGAGGGGGCAGGGCGTGCGCGTGGCCGCTGAAAGGGCCGCCTTACGCGGGGACGCGCAGGCTTCGTCCTGCTGCTTTCGCCCGGTCTGTGCAGAGCTGTGCTTCCCGCCGACCCGAGCCGCGCACGGTCCCAACTTTCCGGCCGCTGCGGCTCTTCCGGGTGCAGACGCAGGCGGGCGCGCGCCCCTACCAAAGCCGGAGGCTGCGAGCGGGGGGCGGGGACCCGAGAGGGGGCGGGGCTATGAGGACTAGGGCGGGGTGGGGTGGGGCAAAAGGCTTTGAGGGCGGGGTTAGGGCGACGTAGGTAGTTGCGGCGGGCGGGAATTCCATAGCTAGGTGACTCCGGGGAGCCCGGGGCGGGGTTAGGGAGGAGCAACAGGGAACCCGGGGCGGGGCTGGGGCAGGGCGAGGCTGGGACGAGGTTGGGTTATGGAGGGGCGGGACGCGGGCGATCTGGGACTATGCTTAGGATGAGAAGTTACCATCTCCAGCAATTTTAGAAGAGTTGTGTGGAGTGTGAGTGTGTGTGAGTGTGAGTGTGTGTGTGTGGGGGGGGGAATGTGTGTGAGTGTGAGTGTGTGTGTGTGTGTGTGAGAGTGTGTGTGTGTGAGTGTGTTTGTGTGTGTGAGTGAGTGTGTGTGTGAGTGTGTTTGTGTGTGTGAGTGTGTGTGTGAGTGTGTGTGTGGGAGTGTGTGTGTGGGAGTGTGTGTGTGTGTGGGGGGGAATGTGTGTGAGTGTGAGTGTGTGTGTGTGTATGAGTGTGTGTGAGAGTGTGTGTGTGTGTGAGTGTGTTTGTGTGTGTGAGTGTGTGTGAGTGTGTGTGTGAGTGTGTGTGTGTGTGGGAGTGTGTGTGTGTGTGTGTGTGTGTGTGTGGGAGTGTGTGTGTGTGTGGGAGTGAGTGTGTGTGTGTGTGAGTGTGTGTGTGTGTGAGTGTGTGTGTGTGTGAGTGTGTGTGTGTGTGTGAGTGTGTGTGAGTGTATTTGTGTGTGTGAGTGTGTGTGAGTGTGTGTGAGTGTGTGAGTGAGTGTGTGAGTGAGTGTGTGTGTGTGTGAGTGTGTGAGTGTGTGTGTGTGTGAGTGTGTGAGTGTGTGTGTGTGTGTGTGTGTGTGTGTGTGTGTGTGTATCTAAGGAATACGTTTTTCTGGTAAAGGTGGAATTTTTCGTTCAGTATAGGTCTCACGTCTCTGATTCATTTCCAGCTAAATTTTATGTGGTGTATGATTATGTATTAGCTTTTGTTTCAGAACTTTCCCAGAAAAGAATTGCACGCATTAATGTTAAAAAAAATCAGTTGTTAAAAATCTGTGTGGGGTTATTATTAAATTTCGTATTCTGTTCCAGTAATGTGTTTATCATCTGTCTTTACAAAAATACCCACTGTCTGGGTTTCCTTGAAAAATACTGAATGCTTTCCACGTAAAATTGAAAACAAAAATGTTTTTCCTCCTCATGTTTTATCAACATTGCACTGTATCAAGAAGGCAAGAAGGTGTCCTAATGAGAAAGAAGTAAACTGTATTCAGAGAGACTAAAACCTATGTAGAAAATAATGAAATGTAAAAAAGGCTACTAAAACACAAAAGTGGTTTTTTACTGAATCTATGATTAATGCTTAAAAATCAATTGTATTCCTATATATTAAGAAATACGAGGACATTGAAAATTTAAACATAACTTGTATAAGGATAAAAAAAAATGCAGGTTTCTTCCCATATCCTTTGACTTCAAGAACAATGTGACAGAGCCTAGCCTGGAAAAATAGAAAATAAACTGTTGAGGGGATGGAGAATTGACTGAGGCTCAGTATGAACCTTGCAACAATAGCTGGACTTTTAGTTCCTGTTACAGTAAATCAATAGGTCTATGATAGCTTACTTAGTAACTAGTGTTTCATATGACTCTTAAAATAAGGGTCATGTTGATTTAGGTGGTGGTTCAGTAGTGTCTGTTTTAGATTTAAGTTTTATTTTATGTCTGTGGGTGTTTTGCCTACATGTATGGATTGTAGCATGGGCATGTCTAGTGCCAGCGGGGGTTTGAAGAGGGTGTCAGATCTTCTGGAGCTGGCGATGGTTATGAGGTATCTGTGGATGTGGGGAACCAAAACCGAGTCCTCTTAAGAGCAACAAGTGCTCTTAATCTTGGAGCCAATTCTCCAGCAAGTCTCTCTCTCCAAATTTCTGAGTGGATGAGTTTAAGAAGCATTTAATTTGCAGTGTATGAAGTTTTTGTCTTGAACAGGAGGAAGATGTGGGCAGGGATTTGTTGGAGCCCATTAAGGAAAGGCTACTTTCTCCCAGTACAGCAAGGCCACTTTTATAGATTTTTATTTTAAAAATATTTCTATCCATTTTGTTAAATAAGGTAGGTGTGTGTGTGTGTGTGTGTGTGTGTGTGTGTGTGTAAGAATAGAAAAGAATCTGAGTTGTATCTGATCTCTAACCCTGGGTATAGACATAACGTTCTGAATGTCAATAAGATTTCAATATTACATCAGGTGGATTACTGGAAAATAAGAGACATCATCCCCACCTGTAAGTGTTCATTCAAATTGGCAGCTTGATGGGCCTGGCCTGGAATCCCAGCACTTGGGAAGTATTGCAGGAAGGCCTCCAGCTCAAGGTTATTGAAAAGTTTCTGCACCCTGATAAGTGTCTCAGCTGACACAACAATCCAAATCAGACCAAATCAAAATGAATTAGAAAAAGCCCATGTTTAATGAATAAAATGCTCCCCGATGACTTTTTGCTCTCCTCCCCCAGAGAGGGTATGGGGAAGACTGATTGAAAAACCAAGTATCTGTTTTCTGGGGACTGATTTAAATACCCTGTGGGAGTGGTCTTGAGCATCTCTAGGGGAGGAGTCATCATTTGGTGGGCTTTCTGAGATGCATCAGGGTTTAGAGAGAGAGAGGGGAGAGGGCTTGGGATGGAACTTCCACCAGAACATTCCAGACTCTGATATATGGATGCCAGGGGCTGGTGTGAAGCTTCCACGGTAACAGTTATCTGCAGCTCTATAGCCAGTTCAAGGTCAGTCTGGGCTACTTGAGATGGAATCTCAACACAAATTAATCCAAATTAGTCTGCCAATTACCTGAATAGAAAAACACTCTCCAGGAAAGCAGTCTGAAAATAGTATTTACCCAGCCTAAACACGGAGGTCAGCACAGTAGCCTGACCATTGTATACTCTCATTCCAGGAGTGCTTCCTTCTGTAAAGTGTCCCTGCAGCCATTGGCCACTCTCATACCTCAAGTGTGTAATAAACTCTCTTGTTTACACTATGCTCTGTGTCCTACTCACTCGAGGCTTTTCTCACTTTTCCTTAACTAATTTATAATCTTTATTCATTCTTCTATTTGATCACATTTTATTTTTCTTGGGCCTGAGACAATGAAACCAGATGCCACTGTCTTGGGGTAGCTCAGGTGACCCTGATCACCCTGCTTCCTAGTTCCCACAGGTCAAGCAAAGAAAACCAGGAAAGACTCCTCTGCACTCCAAGAATCCATATTGCAAGTACCTGCAGTCAGGCCTGGTGGCACTAGACTTTAATTCTAGGAGAGGCAGAGGTAGGCACAGGTAGATCTTTGTGAGTTCAGGGCCAGCCTGGTCTCCAGAGTTCATTCTAGGCCAGCTAGGGTATTGTGAGACTGCCTTAAAACAAATAAAAACAAGTAAGTAAACTACTAAAAGTTTGATGAACTGATTAGAGCTTCACTGATTGTGAAGGTGGAATGAAACAGACAGGTCCACAACCTACTTCACCTTAGGCATCTTCTCTTTAAAGTGTATTTCTTGTCAACTTTTTTGTCTGACTGAATAGTCTTGTAACTGGTGAAACCATTTTGACTGTATTTGTTTTTTAGGATTTATTATGCTTAATGAGGTGTATATGTGTGTCTCTCTGTGTGGGTATGTGTGCATGAGAAGAGGGTGTTGGATCTGTTGGCACTGGAGTAACAGGCGGTTGTAAGTTTCCTTCAGTAGGTTCTGGGAATCAAACTTGGTTCCTTCAGAAAAGCAGTGCATTCTATTTAATGGTGAAGCCATTTCTCCAGCCCCTTTTGGGACTTTTCAGACCGCCAGCTTCCACCATTAATATTATTAGAGAGCATCCTAGAGACTTCCAAGCTTTGCTGGAACTTGCTCTTCTAGTTTCATTTCTGCTGCTGTGAAAATTATCCTGACGGAAAACAACTTTGAGGGAGAAAGGGGTTATTTGACTTACGAGTCCAGGTCCATCACTGAGGCAGTAACTTGACAGTACACAAGCTTTGCTCGAAACTCATTCTCACCAAAGAATGAACTTTACAGCCAAAGAAGTGTGGCAGGAACCATGGAAGATGCTGCTTTCTGGGTAGCTCACAAGCCAGCTAGTATTCAGCTAGCTTTCTTACATGGTTCAGGACTACCTGCCTACGCATGGTACTACCTCCAGAGGGTGGGACCTTTTACATCAGTTAAGGATTCAGTCCCTCACAGACATGGATATAGACCAATTGATACAGCAATTCCTCAGTTAAGATTCTCTTCTCAGAGGATGAGGCAAGTTGACATTTAAAATTAACCAACACACCTGAGTAACTAACAATCCACCAATGTATTTGAGAAGTGTCTTGATTTTCTTCTATTCCTCTAAAAAACTTCATGAAACAGTTAGCACATTGGACCATGAAACTGAAGTAACATGAATCTGTGCCTCTGGGTCATGGCCACTCATATTTTACTCCAACATAAACTGTTACCCCTTTGAGGTGAGACTTGTGTTTTGAAGTCTACAATTACTAGAAGCATTGTTTATTTATTTTTTTGAGACAGGATCTTATTATGTAGCTCACAATGTCCTCCAATTTGTGATTCTCCTGCCTCCCAAGTGCTAGGACTTCAGGTATGAACTATCATAAATGGCCAATAGGGCACTCTCAAGCCTTGTAGTATAACCTTTACACACACACACACACACACACACACACACACACACACACACACAGAGTCGCCTCTTGAAGCAGAGCTGCTAGCCTGCTGAAGACCATAACCTACAGTGATGACTACAAAATAAGTCAAACAGTGCAACTGATAGCTAGGTCTTTGGCACTGGCAATAGAGATGTGAACATTTCATCTTAGAAAGAGGAAGGTCTAAATATCTACAGACCTACCCCTCACATTGAAATCACCATCCCCTCCTGCCCCACTGTGTGAAAGTAAGGTAAAAACAAAAACAAAATAAAGCAACAACAACAAAAAACCACATTGACTTGGAGTAGTACTTTTTTAAAAAAATTGAGAATGACATCTGTTTATATTTATTTATTGTGGCCGGTCAAACTTAGGTCAGTTAACAACCTGTGAGAGTCCTGGGCTTGAACTCATATCCAACAAGTGCTCTTACCCCTGAGCATATCCCATTGCTGTTGCATGGGACTTTCAGTGCTGCAAGCTAGCCCTGCACTAACCATCTCATGTGAACAACTCCAAATAAACTCACTTATTTGTGAAGCTAGACTTGGAATCTTTCACCTATTGGTTCCTTCCCCTTTGGGGTGATCAGATATCGATGTCTCTCCAGAAAGTCCCGAGGCAAGTCTGCTTTGATTGCTGCCACTGATCTTTGTGGATGAAGATGATACATAGCCACAGTAGCCATTAGAAAGGTCACGTCCCCCTACTTACTGACAGTGTTCTTAGAAACTACATATTAGCAGGGAAAAGTGACTTAACATCAGCTTGGATTATATTTGGCTAGCAACTGACAGGTAATAATTATTCAGTTTAGTTATTAAAGATAGAATCAGTGACTTTGCTGTAGTATGAAAAGCATTGGCCACAGTTTTTAACGTTTTTGGAGAAGTCTAACCAGTGCTTTATGCGCCTATAACTTGGGCTATTCTTAGGCGAGGATGGTGGCACTGACATTCATTTTGGAGATGTTCCAGCCTATAATTCCAAGCAGAATTACCACAGCACCCTGTAAATCCCACTGCTAGCTGTGTTCTCAAAAGCAGAACTGAAGGAGTGGCCCTGAAGCACCTGTGCTACTCTGGCTGCATTCGGATGAATCACAGCAAGTACTTTCTGCTAAGCTTACATCAAATGTGGGGCAGGAGAGATTGTTCAGGGGTTAAAACACTTGCTGCACATTGTAAGGACTGGAGGAATCCGGTCTCCTGGGACCCACATATTTGCTATGTGAGCATGGTTGTCCACCTGTATTTCAGTCCTGGAAGGTAGAGACGAATCAAACAAGACTAGTCACTTGGTGGCTTCTAGGTTGATTGACAGACCTGCCGAAATAAATACTGGAAAGAGGGATCATTTCCGACATTGGCTTTGGGCCTCCACATGTACCTATGTTCACATACATGCATGAAAAAGTATATGTACATATGTACACACACAGTCATAAAAATGGACAAAAAAGCAAAAAAAAAACCCCATTTATGACATCTTTGGATCTGTGTTCATATGTCAACAAGAACTGGGCTACTATGAAAATTGACAATCTGGTTTTTTCCTCTTCTTTTTTTTAAAGACAGGGTCTCACTATATAGGCCTAGCTGAGCAGGCTGTTGAGCAGGCTGGCCTCCAGTGCACAGAGATTTCAAGTGTTGAGACTAAAGGCATGTGCCAGCATATCTGGCATAAACTACCTTTTAAGACAAACTATAGTGGAACTTTTTTTTTTTACAATGTATTTTACATAGAAACTTTTTTCACATAGTCATTTTACATAATAACTTTGACCCTAAATAATATTAATCACAGATACTAGCTGCATTGAAAGTTTATATCTCATCTATCAGAATAAAAAGAGAAAACTATAAACCAGCAAGAATTCAGTACTTGAAAGTACACAATTTACATAAATTCTTTTATTCTGGATTTATAAATATTGACAATTTAGTTAAAATTATACACAACAATGAAAGCTATTAGTAGAATATATTTCCCTATATTGATTTTAAGACTATTATGGTAACAATTAATGATCATTAATGCAGTAAAACATATTGACAAGTCTTACACCTGGTATTAAAAAGTGTTTAAAGCACACTTAATAGAAAACAACAACGAATAACATTTGTTCTAACAAAATTTATTATGCAGTAATTACAAAGATTAAAGACTTCCATCTCAAATAAAAATAATTGTTATAATTACACACATAATAGAGTATAGTACCCTCAGAGAGTGATTCCAATAAATATCACAGGAAATACAGTGCATTTTCAAATTGGACAAACACTTTCTCATTCACAGTGCTTTACATGGGAAAGCCTGTCTGCATAATGATTCAGATACAGTCATGCTCTTCCAACAGTCCACAAGAGCTGTGCCAGCACAATTCGTTCAGAATGTGAAGTACCGGGCAAACCACTCCTGGCGCTGTGGATCTGGAGAAGCCACCGGGGAAGCTTCACTCTGAGGAGGACTGAATTCATAAAAAGAGAGACGTAACCCAGGATTAAACGTTTTGCAAAGTAATGGGAAGGCAATTAAATAGTAAGCACTGATTTCCACAACTGGCAACCCCCGTCAGAACCGTGTGTAAGGACTGGCTACCCTTCTGCCTTCTCAGAGAGGGTCCTCTGAGAGCAGGAGTTACAGTGGCAGCTCAGATGAACTCAGTGACAGAGGAGCCGCATCATAATAATTACTCCATGGGGCAGAAAGTCAGCAACTGGCAAAAACAATATTATCATCCTGGAAATTTAAAAAATTGAGTATTTGTGGGAAGAGAGAACAAAATAGTGTTCCTTCTTTTGGAAACTTTTCCCTTTTAATTATAATCTGACAAGAGCATTGATTCTCACATTTGTATCCTTCACTAGAACTAAACTTAGTCGTAACTGAATCAAGGTAGAGTTCTTCTTACTATCTGCACATTTACATTAAGCCTCCATCATTCCCTAAGCAGATACTCTACAGAGTGCATTAGAAACCAGGTTTTCTTCTATTCTCCAAGTAGTACATCGTAATTTTAACTAAGATTCTTTGGGCTACTTAAGAAAAAAAAAGCATCCCTACCGTCTTTGGGGAAATTACAAGGCACGCAACAATGTGTAATGGAAGCTCCAGCGGTCAAGTTCCTTGAGCACATGCACATGCATCCTTACTGATACCTGAGCACACCCACGCACGGGAGACAAGCAACACAGAGGATTTAGCAGGAGACACGTTCAGAGACAGACTCGACTACTGTTCATTCTTAACCAGTCATTGACTATGTTAGAAATCATTTAGCTTAAAAGCAGAAATACTAACTCCACTCATAAAAATTACCAGTGGAGTTGTGAGGATTTAGGAAAAAGAAAAAAAATAAAGTTGAATCAATAACAAGAAAAAGAAGTATTAAAGTGAGCACAAAACAGTACTTTAAAAATTTTTATCCTTTAATGGTTTAATAATTTCATTTCATTCAAAATTTACTTAATATATTTAATCAGCTCTGAGGCAAATTCAAACTGGAATAATTTTTAAAACTGATTTATTTCTAAATTTATTTATATTTAACTGTATCATTAAATTCTTGGAGCTTACTTTTTTAATTTGGCAATATGCATATGTATCTTAATAATAAGCATGATAAAAGAAAATAAATATATAAATAATAAGAAATAAAAATCTTAATAAATAAAAGTTAGCACGAATAAAATCTTGGTAAACTATAAATATTGAAATTCTGAGCACATGTATTATGTGAACACCTCTGTTAGGATTTAGTAAATTCACTAGTGATAAATTAAAAAAATATCTTTGGACAATGTCAAAAGAGAATTCTCTAGAGAGGTAAAATATTTTCAAACTATTGTATATTATTTTTTAGGTTTTGGAGTAGTGGATTTCTGCAATGCAAAAAGGAAAATTTCTCAAGTTAAAAATGTAAAGAAGAAGAAGAAAAAAAACTACTGGTGAGACGAGGCTCACCTCAAAAATGTCTTGGGTTCTTTGGGTGGCAATGGCTGTGGAAGAGGCTTGTTGCTGTTGAACTCAACGTCATGGATTGGAGAATTGGGAATGGGTTCCAAGCGGGTAGGATGTCCATTGCCCACTCCACAGGATTCCAGAGCACTTAGATTGGGAACACTCACAAACCTGTTTGATGGGGACTTATCATTCTTCTTCTTTTGCTGCGTTAAAGATAACACACGTGAGAATACTCTTCTGCTGCATAGGAATCAACAAGAAAACAGGAAATAGCAGGAAACAGAAATTTGGCATGGAAAATTTTTGGAATCTTTATGTCAAATTATCATGTTAAAATTAACCAGTGTTACCCAACGTGTGGTCTGGGGACCCTCGAAAGTGTTCATCTACATGGAATCCTCTAAGATAGACATGCTACCAGGATAGAAAGCACAGGGCAAAGGGTCAGTAAGGAGTGGTTCACCTCTATTCCCTCACCACTCAGTGGACTAGGGGAAGAGAAGAATAGGCTGGAGTGCTGGGTGCAGGGAACAAGTGAGGGAGGAGAAGTTCCAAATACCACAAGGGTAAGTGGGTTTAGGCTAAAATTGGAAGGCATGAAGCTAAACACAATATTAAAAGAGAGGTCCATGAACTTTATCCATCTGTCAAAGAGAAGCTGTTCTTGCCTGGAAAAAAAAGGAATAAGAAAATGCTTGGCATAGTAGTTTGAAACAAATTTTACATTTTTACTAAAGACTTAAAACTGACATAAATAATTTGATTTTAGATTCTCTGTGCCATCTTTCTGATGAAAGAAAATTAAATCTGTGTAAATCTGCATTTTAATTAATTGGCTATATCAAGGATTAGCTCACAATTTAAAGGCTAAAGTCAAGAGTAATCAATTTTTAATGTCCAATCAGTACTTAAAATGAACACATTGTGTGAAGCCTCAAAATTTGTCAGCTTCCAAGTCATTGACTTTAATCTCAAGGAATTTTATTCCTAGTTCTAGGATTGATGAGCACCAATCTTTATGAAAATAAAAATTGGTATGTTGTAATTGACTTAGAACATTCTCACATGTTTTTCAACTGCATGTATGCTGAATTTTTTTTTTTGCAAAATTAGTTTTAAAAATGGAATAATATCCTAGATAGGACATTACTTCACTTAAGATAATCCAGTCTCATGGCCGTTCTCCATGTGTCATACCCTGTAACTAACAAGTGTCTGGGATAGTGTATCTCTAGCGTCAGAGCACTGTGTGTGTGTGAAAAGTGGAAAGCTATTAGGAGTCAACAGCAGTCAGAGGTTCTCTCAACACTCTAGTTTTTCCCTTTTCTTACTCCAAGATTGTAAAGGTTTTGGGTCTTGTTTCTTTTTTCTTTAAGAAATCATATAGTTGATAGCCAGGTGTGGTGGCCCATGCCTTTAATACCAGCATTCTTTGAGTTCAAGGCCAATTTTGTCTACACAGTAAGGTAAGCCAGGACTACATAGTATGACCATGTCTAAAAACCAAACAAACAAACAAGAAAACCCATACTTCTAGTAAAATTCTAAAGTATTGGCTTTAAAGCTAAAAAAAAAAATAATTCTGATAAAATGCATAAAATTCTCCAGTATGCTTTGTTTTATGTAAACCTTGAAATATTTTCTAATTAAAAGCTATGTTATCCTAAATTATTAATTTTAAAAATTAATAATTTTTAGTGGTGGATGTCACACAGCTATAACCCAAGAGATCAGGAGGTAGAGGTAGGAGGATCAGTAAGCAGCTCAAGGCCAGCTGTGGCTATAGGGTGAGTTCAAGACTGGCCTTGGGTATAAGGTGAGTTCAAGGCCAGCCCTGGCTTCAGGGTGAGTTTAAGGGTACCCTAGGTCACATGATACTGTTTCAAAAATCAAATGAAAACAAAAACCCAGCATAAAATAAACTGTTTCTTCATTTAATTATTTATTGAGAACTTTCTACATGAAGTCCTAAAGTTAGAGCTATTATTTTTAGTTTGCAAAATACTAAAGTTCAAAGTTTGGGACACTCCTGAAGAAATAGTAAATTTAGTATTCTAAACAGAGAAATTGTATAATCTTGGAAATAAAATTTCTGGATACTAATCAGAACAATGTGAAGTGACAAAATATGGATTAAAAAACAGCTTTAATGTAAGCTTTATTTTATTATTGATTTCTCCTAAGAGATTCACAATTGATGTGAAATCAGCATATGCAACTATTTATTCATTACTTGCTTTATTTATAGAATAATTTGTATTGATAAGTTTTGCAGTTTAACACCAGGGCTAGGAAAGGAGAGGGTGCAATGATGGATAAGTTACCCAGATGTAATTCAAGGCTCTTCCATTTGTTCTAAGAGAATAACACAGAATCAGAAAAAGCCATACTTAACTTTCCAAGAACAGTCAAAGAATGTCAAAAGTGAAGCATACAGTGTCACTTTTAGTCCCTTATGACAGAAGGCCTGGGACTAGGAAGAACTGTTTGGCATTGGAACTGGAGTCTTTCTGAACTCCACAAGTGATTGTGGTCAATAAAGAAATGACAATAAATTAATTCAAGCCAGAAGTTTGCTTTTCTTTAGACATATGAAAAACAAAGATAGAGTCAAAGTGTTTCATTATTAATAAAATATTTTAAAGAGTATAAATTACCAGCAAATGAGTAGCTCACTGTGAAAATGAACAAAGAACTAATAAACTTTAGTGGGAGATTATTATACTTATGAAACCATTTAGGGGAGCTTTACCCTTTTATGCTGCTTGCTCTACCTAACTTAGCCCATTTCCCTCCAAGTCTTAAGTATATCCCTACTTTACACATACCTTAGCCAATGGGTTAATAACACCAACAGTAGGACTTGTGTTAAATATTTTGTTGAAGTTAGTTTCTCGATTGACTAATTCCAGCTGATAAAATTTATTATCCTCCTATGCAAAAGAATTATAAACAGTCTTTCAACATTTTCTATTATAGACTTACAAACTTAAATTGTATGACTGCCATTTCATTAAACATTTAATAAACTATAACGGCTTATATATTTTGTTTAAGCATGTCTAGGCTTGACTGCCCGTGTCTTAAATGTAGAACTATGCTCATATGTACCACATTTGGAGAACTAGGTGCTTGGGCAGGCTACAACCACAGGAACACTCTCCACAGCCTACTCCTGGGCTCCTTCTGTGGACCCTAATCACCCGTGTTGGCTTCAAAAGGAACTTCCCAGTCTTTAAAACAGATGGAATTTTCTAAATCATTAAAGTAATTCTTAAAGGATGTCAGAATATTGGTCTTGTGCTGTTATTCAGAGTGTGTAATTAAAGCAATCAAGGAACATATAGATGGCAAGTGTCGTTTTCAATTTTACTATGAAATACTTTCATTTATTAGTGGCAATGAATAGCAACATTTTAGTTACTGACCAGAATAAAGCATTTTTGAAAATTCTGAAATATTTTATAAATTTTCAAACATTTGTATTTTTTTGATTCTCAAGATGGTATATTTATCACTACAATCTTATTTTTTTCTCAAATAGACTTTTGCGAGTCCTTCACACTCGGCATATTGACTCCCTGATAGACCACACAGTTCTTCCTACTCTACACCATGAGACCTTCCTTTTCCTTTGTTTGGTGTTGGCTTTTGATACAGCTTCTTGTGTATCCCAAGATACTCTTGAATCTGACATGATGCTCAGGTTAGCCTCAAACTTAAGCTCCTCCTACCCCAGTCTCCTGAGTACATGGATGGGTCCATAGCTCTCCTGATTAGTGTTTAGATTAAAGTCTCTTTATTCAAGAAGACACCAAGGCAAAACACAGGCCAGAGCTAGGTTATAGAACCCAGCAAGCGCGGCCAGAACAAAAAGGGGCCGGGTCCCCACGTGCAGCCCCTTAAGAAGCTCCCTTACGTCACCCCGGCTTTCCTTCACCACGCCCTTATGGGCGAGTCCCGGGTCCACCTGGTACCTGTCCCAGGACTATTGGGCGGGGCTAGGTTGTCTCCCTACAGATTAGTGTTTGGTAAATACAATTCAGAAAATTAACATGATTCATTTGAATGAAACATGATGACAGGTGATGCCTGCCTGCCATACCAGAACTTCAGCTATTGAGGCAGAAGGATTGCTGTTAAAGGTTAAAGGGCTCTATAGCATAACTCCATCTCAAAACAAAACAAACATAAAAAGAGACTAATCTGTAAGTTGACAGGGCAGTCTAATGCATAGCTACCTTCATAGATTTTTCTTAGTTCTAACTCTGTGGTACAATATACATCCCTATATATAGGATGTTAACTATTAAGTGGTAATGTGGTCACAGGTACAGGTATCGGGGTCTCTCCCTACAACATATTATTAAATATTTCATACCTATTAAAACGTTCAATGAAACACTGAAGAATAACATAAAATTCCCTTATTTTAATGCCAAATTTAAATCTGAAATTATATTTTAATAAACTTGATCACAATGCACAGATTTTACATTTTTCACTTTCCATTATTCAAAAATACTTCCCCATGTCTTCCCAACCAATAGTCTATTGATAACTAACATGGTTATACTAAAAACAAAATATCTTACAATTAGTTTCTTTATGACACGGTCTCTCTCTGAAAGCAAGGATTTTAATTCTGCGATCATCTGTATATCTTCGGGCTTTGATTCTCTCATTAGGTACTTTTCTTCCATTTCTTCTAGTCTATAAACGAGAAAACCTTTATCTCACTGGTATGACGCAGACACATCCTGTTCTAATAGACACCTACATGTTTCAATTAGTCCAGTTAAATACACACAAATTTAACTAAGACTTGCAAGCATGGTAACACGATTGCCTCAAGAGCTGCAAAAGTTTTCGCAGGAATAGGAGCCAGTAAGTGCTCCCACCACTGGTTACTTTTGGAAGGATTTACCCACTTGATGTCATATGTGAATAAGGTGAGGTGAGCCCTGTGAAGGAACTGAGACACCAAATAATACAAACTTCACAAACTCAGGTCAGCAACTATAGGGAGTGATTACCATCAATGCAATAGTGTATGATGGGGTATGTAACATATATAAGGAACAAGAAAAGATACAAAGGGGAACAAAAGACACCCATGAATGACATCCTCTCGTCTTGGTTTGTGGGGAAGGCAGTTTTAAAACTCTACATTCTGAGCCAATATGGACCAGTTAAAAAAGGTTCATCGGGTAGGAGAATAATCACATTTCTTTGTCGGCCTACTCTTGCCTGAATGGTAAGAGAGTGTTAACAGGAGTGAATGCCACCAAAGACTACAACACAGACCATTCCTTACAAGCAGGGGTGACATGGATCATGCAGAATCTAAATGCAAATGCAATCTGCTGGCTTAGTTTGGGGGTAAAAGAACTGTTTCAGAAAGTATAAATAATTAAAGCAATTAATTTTTATTATTTTCAGAATGGACAAGGTGGAATTAAAACTTGCTAAGTTGCGGTTAATGTTGAGTCTGAAATAACTCACTTAACAAGCATTGAGTAACTCTAGATGACCTATCATGAAGATGCTAGTGATCTGCCACTGTGCCACCAGGCAAATCCTAGACAACAGATAATCTCTGTATTTTAGAGTCATAAAAACCAACCATGAATCCAACCTAAACAAATGATTTGGAGGAAAAATATCTGGCTTCCCACCCTGTCCCTGACTGCTGGTCTGAAGGGGTAATAGGGAAGTGAGGAGCTAGACAGTGATTATCCCTGGCTCACCTGGGACTTGGCTAAGTCAGTACAGAAGTTGGTCACACAGCACATTTCAATACATTTCCCCCTTTTCTTTTTTGACAGTGCATACTAAGCAAATATAAATGATATCCTTTGAGGCTACAGAATTGTCTTGCATTTTGATTACAATATGAAAAGAACTGCCTGTATGCATTTTGTGAGCCAAGCTTGTCAGTTTTCTATTCAGGTTTAGAAATACTATCTATCCAAGAGGTAAAAGAGGCATTTGGACTTTGTGCTGGAGCAGCCACAAGATGTCACTGGAGGGCTACCACTGTGGTTGGAAGCAAAGCAGATTTGGAACTACTTCCCACACCTAAGAGAATAGCTGGTAGAAGGGGTAGCTAAAGCCCAGCCTAGATGTTATTTTTGTTGCAGAACAACGAGAAGTAAAGTGAATCTAAGACAGCTATTTACAGTTTTGGACCCTCTTTTTTGCTATAAAGATCTCCCCCATTCAAGTGTGCTATTTAATTTAGCTGAGATATCCTGTTGTTATATTATTTATGATTATATTTATATTGTAATAATATAGTAATAACAACAACAACAACAACAATTATTATTATAGAAAGTGTCTCATTATGCTGCCCTGGCTGTCCTGGAATACATTATGTAGACCAGGCTGGTCTCTGACTCTCAGAGATCCACCGGCCTCTGCCTCTTAAGTGCTGGGATAAGTGTGCAACCACCACACCTAGTTTAGCTGAAGTATTTTTTTAAAAGTTATATTTATTTATTTAATGTATGAGAGTGCTCTATCTGCATGTACAGCTTTATACAGGAAGACGGCACCAGATCTCATTGTAGATGGTTGGTGAGCCACCATGTGGTTGCTGGGAATTGAACTCAGGACCTCTGGAAGAGCAGCCAGTGATCTTAACCCCTTAACCATCTCTCCAGCCCTAGCACAAACATTTTTACCTACAGAATTAACACAAGTTAATTCTCCCTACAACATGGTTTTACATCAGCAAAAATTTTAATAAAAAACTAGATAATAATGAAGAGAAGTATTGACAGGCAGCAATCTATAAGAACAAATAGGAAAGCATTAAAGGAGAGAAGAAGAAACTATTATGAACTGCTTGTAACTTAAAAATGTACAAGAATCTCATCCAACATTCTAATGGGAAGGAACTTAGTACCATTCCAATATCTACTTCAAGGTAAAACTAGTCAATGTTTTCCCTTTTCACAGCCATCTGGGCAACTCTCTAGACCAACAGTGCATCTAAAAGGCCTAGTGCAAAGTATAAAGTAGAATCAGCAGATTTCTTGGGGTGGGGTGTCTAGGTTTGACTTCTTTAAGTCCTTTTTGCTTCCTTCCATCCTTTATTTCTTTGACACAGAGCCTCAGTTTATATCTTGGATTTGATGTAAACTCAGAGATGCTCCTAATTTTGTCTCCCAAGTGCAAGGATTACAGACATGTACTAAGATAACAGCCAACCTCTAACCATTATCATCACAAGAAGTCTGTTTGGACCCATAGTTCTTAAATAGCCTTTATAAAATATACTTCCGACCCTAATTCATAAAAGTCATGTCTCTGAACATTAATATGGTAGGTAGAATCCAATTTGATTCTCACTGAGTTTTCAGATTACCATTAAAAGTAATAAATACAAAGACTGCACATAGGAAGGAGAAGCAGAACACATGGAAGTGCTAATTAGGGTCATGGCTAGACTCTAGCCAAGAATATTTCTTGGGGTATGTGTGTGTGTGTGTGTGTGTGTGAGAGAGAGAGAGAGAGAGAGAGAGAGAGAGAGAGAGAGAGAGAGAGAGAGAGAGAGAGAGCGCATAGAGGTCAGATTTCCATAGCTCACAAACAACACAGTCCTGTATTAAACTGTACAAAGATGTTTTCCAAGTTATCATCTACCTCATGTTGCTTTATAAGACCCAACAGACAAGAAAATCAATGACTAGAGACTGCAGAACTGAACAATAACATCACCAGGAACATATGCAGCAAAAATTATGTTTTATGAATTCTGTTATATATACATCAGAGGACTGAAGCATTTCACTGTTGGACTTCTAAAATTCCCAAGCAGACATTCATTTGTGTTAACAAGACCACTACTACTTCCAGATGTCCTCAAAGTTTACAGAAATAGCCTGGGTGGTGGTAAATTAAACAAAGAACCAAACAACTATAAAAATCATTGGAGTTTTAGAGATTAGGGACTGAAAATAAGCAATTCTGCTATGGCAGAGTCTATCCTTATAGTTAAAATTACTGGTCTATCTATCTATGTGCAGACTGACAGTTCTCGAATAAAGAAATATTCTTTTTGTTCCAGTACAGTAGGTGCTAATTTAAAGTAAACTAAACAATCAAAAGCAGTCTCTGGCCAGATGTGATAGTCCACATCTATAATCCCAACCCTTGTGAGATAGGGAGAGGGAAAGCAAGAGTTCAAGGACATTCAAGGACTATGTGAAACCCTGTTTCAAAAACAAACAAAAAAAAAACAAAAACAAACAAACAAAAAACAACAGATAACAAACCCACAAAAACTAAAATGACAAACACTAAGCACTTTTTTTTGTTGTTGTTGTTTTTCAAGACAGGGTTTCTCTGTGTAGCTTTGGAGCCTATCCTGCACTCGCTCTGGAGACCAGGCTGGCCTCGAACTCACAGAGATCCGCCTGCCTCTGCCTCCTGAGTGCTGGGATTAAAGGTGTGTGCCACCAACGCCCGGCTCACTAAGCACTTTTTATACAATAAATATTTCTGGACCACAAGGTACTGGGACAATTTTCAATTTAGTTTAAACTCTACCTATAGAAAAATGCCACTTAGGTAAAATTGAGTAGCCTTGCCTGTCACTTGCTATTATGTTTTTTTCTCCCTTTAGGGTCTTGGGAATTTAACTAATGTCTTGTGTGTGCTAAACAAACATTCTAACACTGAGCTATGTCCTATCCCCTGCTTGCTTTTTTTTTTTTTTTAAACAAATGAAACTGAATACATTTTAAAATTAGATGCAAGGTTCTTGTTAGGACAACAGTCAAGACAATCAAATTTCCATGAAACCCTAAGGGGGTCTCAACACTCAGCACACAGAGCACAGTTTCTAAGAGCCACTTCAAAGACGCTGCACTCCTTTAAACCTGTTCTTGCTCTCCTCAGTTCAGCAGAAGCAGAATAGAGAAGAGAAGTTTTCCATATGCTGAGTAAGCCCCATACTTTGGCCTGGAGGCTGAAGCATGGGCCTTTACAGTCCCCTCTCATCCCTCTAATAAAAGTACCTGGGGCTTGGAATCTGAAGCAACAAAGCTGAGATACAGGTGCTCATAACACACTAGGGCAACCCTGCAGTAGACTGTGAATAGTTCGAATCACCCGCTCCCCCACCTGTAAACCGGAAAGGACTCCCCCACTTATCAGCTGTCTGAATCTTAACCAGTCTTCATGAAAGGACATGGCCAGAAACACCCAGTACTATTTTCCAGCTTCTAGTCCACGGGCTTCCATCTGCATTTCCATTAACTATGTTGATTAGGGTTTAAGTTCTCAGGTCAAGTGTTCCATAACTACTCGTGGTTAATAGCCACTAGACTGGGAAGAGATAATGGGAAGCATTTCATGGAAAACTCTGTGGCACAGTGCAAGTCAAAACTGAGTGTACATGATTTGACTTTAATTAAACAAGGGATTACCTAAATCTAAAGAATTATATGATATTAAAGCAGGTAAAAAGAGAAGTGTGGTGGGTTAGTATAGACCCAACGTATAAAAAAGAAGGCAAAAACATTTTACTTATCAGTAATATTAATTCTTCAATTATCAAAGTTCAAAATATAGAGACATTATGTTAAAGGTTACTATCTATTGAAATTTCCCAATGAGCAAAACCACAGAAAAGAATGTCCAAACAGACTTAGCCTTTCCTTTTCATAAATCACTATTTCTAAGGAGATATCAGGACACACAGATGAACACAGGCTGTCTTTGTGATGGGAAGAGGGACACCAGCATCAGTGTCTGCCCAGGACACAGAGGTCAGGAAATGTGACAGCCATGCCATTGAGGCCGATCACATCTGGTTTCTACCAAACATGTTCTATATATGCTCTGCTCCATTGCAGACATGTGAGGAGGTCACAGTGAAGGAAGGGTAAGGGCAAACAACACATCACTGAGTTTGTGGAAATAACGAGTTTCTTCCCTATTTTATGGGTAATGTCACTAAGTGGGAAGCTTCATGCAATTTATCCATGACAGCTTCATTAGGTGAATACCATGTGAAGAGGGCAAATGAGCCTAGCAGCAAGAGTGCCTCATCCCAGAGGACACTGCAGTAAAACTAGCAGCTGGGGCCTGTTCCTGCTTGAGTGTGTCTGTGTATGTGTGTCTGCACCTACGCCTGGAGTAGTTGCTGAGACTGAGTTGTTACACTGATAGAAGATGTGATGATGGTATCTATATTTGAGGTAGGTATATAGGTATTAGTAACACAAATGCACAAGAAGGCATCACAAAGCTAAGAGTCTGACCCTGTGGGGAGTGGTGACTTAATTGTTACTTTTATTGAAGCATCTGAATAACTGGAACAAGAAGGACTTTCAGGGAATAAGCCATTAGCAGCAGCTTAGAGTAGATTAAACCTAAGATAACCTAAAGGGGACCAATGGTTAGTTCAGAGAGACAGACTGAATTCAAAGTGAGTTGTCTGCAGCAGTTTGAAAGGATCTTGGAAAGACAGGGGCTATTAGTCTTCTTAATGAATGTTAGGAAATAAGTACAAATTTTGACTTGAATAATGGGCCTACTAAATTAGAGTAATAACTTTATTTGTAATGATTTTACCTTATAGATTCCTTAAATTAATAAAAAAGCCATTTAAATGCTAATTGTGGAAATTCAGGCAGTCCCCGAGTATCGGAAATGAAGTCTCTGTCCCTTTCCTTCCCTGGGACCTACCAATGTACTTGCTAAATGGGGCCACATTGTTAAAAGTGTATGCTCACTCTGAAGGACATTTTGGTTTTTGCAAAATATGTATTGTTAACTTACGCATGTTCACAATGTACTAAAAAAGGTTACATTATAGAATGAACACACTTTGAGACGTCATCAGGGAAGTGATGTACCATGGGGTCACTCTTAAGATATGTATTGTTTTAGTAGACCTGCAGCAATAGCAGCAGATGCAACAAAAGCATCCAATGGCCTTATCCTAACTACAGAACATAGATATCACAATGATATTCCATCTGTAATACAGTACTTAAGTCTTCCTCACTAAGGATCATTTTTTCTTAGATTCCGACAGTTAAGCTGAGGTTAGACACAGTGCTCGTCAGTTTATTATCCACACACACATTTTCTTTAATGCAATATGACTTACGACACTTGTAAAGCTGCATTTATTTCCTTGAGTAGCTCATTAGTCTTATTAAAATCTGCCCGCATGATATTTTTCTCTCTGATGTGGTCTGCTGTCATGACATCCAGCTCTTTCTCAAGTCTCTTGTTTATATCTTGCTCATGCAACCTGTTTAATTTATTTTTAGTTAAGAAAATGTTATTCTGAAGTCACGTTTTCAAAGAGTCTATGTTCTACCAGATTTGAAACACCCCCTTTTTGTTATAACATTTGGAAAATTAATGTAAACAGGTTAAGTTTACTATGTAGAAACTATGTAGTTTCCTGTAGTTGTCTGGTGAGTGTTAAATTTTGTCTCCTTTAATGCTTTTTCTAATAAAAAATTTTTAAAAAATCTTTCATTATGGTCATTTCCCAAAGTTAATGAAAATAAATATATCATAAAATGCAGATATTTTATTTTCCAGATGATATCATACCCACCACATACAGTGAAAAGTGGTCTTCTATATATTATTGGGAGGGCAGTCTAGTCACAAAACTAGGGACATATTGCTAAGCATGTCCCCAACAATATTTTAGTCAACAATGCATCTTCTGCTGTAGTTACTGGCATACCTCATCTGCTGGTTGGAGTCACTTCGTATTCTGAGAATTTCTTTCCCCTTAAGTTCCAGTTCTTTCGTTAGGGTACTTATGTTTTCATGGAGGTGCTGGACCTCCTTGTCCAAGTCTGAGATGTGGTGCTCTCTGTGCCGTAGTTCCTCTTGCAGATCACTTATTCTACACATGTGCTCCTTACTCTGCAAAAAAACAAAGCCTGCTAGAGTGTTCTCTATACATTTGTCTTCTGTGTTAATATGAGGGAGAGAAAATGACAGTTTTGAATATTAACTATAATAATTCTTATTATTATTTTAAGATGTTTTACATTTGTTTATGCTGTGGAACATTTGTTTAAAGATGCAAAGATGTGTTGAATTCTTTTATTTTGTGATGAAGCTGTGTTACTTTGTCTAAAACACCTGATTGGTCTAATAAAGAGTTGAATGGCCATAGCAAGACAGGAGGAAGGATAGGCAAAGCTGGCAGGTAAAGAGAATAAACAGGAGGAAAAATCTGGGGAGAGAAAGGATCTAGGAGTGAGAGAAGGAGGAGGACTCCGTGGGGGGGGAGGGGGGGCAGCCACCCAACTACACAGCAAGCTATGGAGTAAGAAGTAGAGAAAGGTATACAGGATAATGATAAAAGCCCAGAGGCAAAAGATCGATGGGATAATAAGTTAAGAAAAGCTGGCTAGAAATAAGCCAAGCAAAGGCTGGGCATTAATATGTCTCCATGTGTGATTTGTTTGGGGGGGTGGTGGTGGGCCCTGAAAGAGTAAAAAAAACAATATATACTCTAATTTTTCTCAAAGATAACTTATGATCAGTGGCAGAATCTGGAGTAGAACACAGGTCTCTTAGTAAGTTATATAGGTCTTATAGTAAACTGCTGGTACCACTGTCCTTTAATATCAAAAGGATTTTCAACTAGGGAACCCCACCCAACACACACATTCCATTCTTTGGAAAGCCAGCCTTTGCTGCTTTCACTGCTGTCCTAATAGCTTTCTGTCTAGAAAGATGTTCCTACAAGCCCATGCTTTCTGCACGCTCTGTAGAGATTGTCAACTTCACTGTGCACATAGCTGAGCAGTAACCTCCCTCTATGGTTACAGGAGGCCCATTTATCATAGCAATGAAGAACAAATCCAGGCTAATTCGTTAACCAACAAAGTGAAGTTTGGAAGTGTAATAACAGCAGCTTTCTCTGCAGTGCCAACCGCTGCACCCTTCCATACATATATATCATCAAATCACAGATTATCAAAGTAAAAAAAAGGACACTGGGCCAAAGAGCACAGTCTAAAAAGTATAAGCAGCGGTGGCTAATTCATACTTTGGGAATATGAGTTATCCTTCTTCTTTTTGGGGATCTACTCCTTCTGTGTAGTATACCATACAATGCAACTGTTTAATTAAGTCAAAATACATAAAATTGAAAATGCAGTTTCTTGGTTGTACTAGACAAACCAACTACCACAATGGACCTCCCAGACACAGAATGGTGTGTTGATTGACATGGCTAGTCCTATTGAATAGAGATGGTTTTACCCTTTATATTTTTGTTCACATTTTATTGTTTATTTTCTTAAGATGCAAACAAAATGCAAAATATTCAGTCAAATGGCCATAAACTAAAATGTAATTTTATGGCTGGTGTACAAAAGAAGGTTGCTCTTTTCCTGTGAAAAGGGAAACTTTCACCATGTTGATAATAACTAATGCAATTAGTACTTATTTTACAACATCCCCTCTCCTAGCGTGTGGGCTCGGTGGACCCAGATTTAAGGGATCAGTGTGGTGTGTTCACACTGACCTGCCTTCGGCTGATGTCTATGCTTCGCTCTAGTTCCATTTTAGCCGCTGCCAGTTCTTGATGGTGGTTGTGTCGTAATAAATCAATTGAAGCTGCATGTTGATGGTTTAGTTCAGATCGCAAGGAAGCTGGCATGCAAAGGGTAAGGGTTAGAAACGTCAAAATCCTACTAGTACCTTAGGAAAAGAACTACAAAAGATCCAGAATATAACTTTTAAAATTAGGATACTCAAAAATGTGCATAAAATAGATTATCAGATGTGGATTTGAAATTTACTTAGCTTTGATGAGGGTATGAAAAATGTCATGAACTTAAATGACAGGCGGGTTTTTTGATGAATTCAGCTGGAAGATAAAGTGGCAGTGGAGATGAAATACTTTGACTGTTTTATATTATTAAAATACTATGGATTTTAGAGTTGTACCTTTATAAATGTTTAAGAGTCAACTTTCTTCCCAGTAGGAATTATTTTACAACATCCCCAGAATACACAAAGTACTGGCTGAAAAACACTCTGAATTACCTGGAGGTCAGCCATCACCTTCAGTAGAGCTCAGAACTGACTTTCCATTTTATTTATTTTTAATATTTATTTATTTATTTATTTATTTATTTATTTATTTATTTATTTATTTGAGACAGGGTCTCATGTAGCCAAGGCTGGTTTGGAACTCACTCTGCAACTGGGCCTTGAAATCTTCATTTCCTACATGTCATGTATGTCACATGTACTGGGACTACAGGCATGCATTATGCCTGGCCCTGGAATTAATTATACATATTAATTAATCATACAGTGCACATTTATTGAGTGACAACAGTATCCTAAGAGAGAATAAAATTTGATCCTGTCTTTATAACTTCACAAGCCAGAAGTGAACACATTATGCCGGGTAACTAACTGGTATATCAGAGGTTCATATCAAGTATAATGAAAACACAGTGGTGAAAGCATCCCAATTTCTGGGAGTCAGTGATTGGGGATCAATCACAGAGAGACTGTTATGGTGACTCTGTCTGCAATTCAGTGGGACTGAACTGGGGCTCCTAAGTAGAGGAGGAGGCACTTTTATCACTAAGACAGAACAAGCCAAAGAAGCCAGAATGAGGTCTGTCCAGAAAGCTGTGAAGTCTATGTGGCAGGAGGTCACAGGGTACATGGAGACATGAAGGAAATGGAACCTGCATAGCTTTTACTTTAAACCCTAGGTCCTCAAACTGTGATGTAAATGAGTTAAATGCAAACTGTGGGTTTTAAAGCTAAAACATGAGATCTAGTCAAAGAATGCTCCCCTTGCTTATAGTTGGCCAACTTAAGCTCCTGTTGAGACCTTGGCAGAGAACTTCAGTAAAGGGTACAGATTAGAAAATAGGTACAGCGAGAATATATAATAACATGGAAATGACCCAAGAAGGACAAACTGGCCAGATGTACACACAGAGAAAATAAGATGAGAGCCAGACAGTGACAATAGCTCAAAAGTTGGTGGTGGCCTCAGGGACAGTATGTTAATGAGAGTGATAGAGTAAACAGACCTGAAGGATCCAGAGAAAGACTAGTAGCTAGAATCTATAACTAGAATACTTAAAACTCAACAGTAACAATGACGAACCCAACCAAAAAAGAAGACGTGAAGTTGATGAGAACATGAAAAATATTCAACATCTCTATCCACTAGGGAAATGGAGAATAAAACCACAATGAGATATTATGACATAGTCATAAGATCAGATATTGGTGCGATGTGAGGGAAATGGGTCACTGAGACAATGCTAGTGGATTGAAACATGGCAGAGGCATTCTAATGAACATTCTGGCAGGGCCTTTAAAAACTAAATAAATACATAATAACCACATGACCTAGAAAGTTTTCTCTTGGCTTTTATTCCAGACAACCAAAACCTTGTATTTACGCAGACAGCATACACATGAATGTTTGTGTGCACAAATGCAACAGCAAACTGAAGCCCAGATCGCCTTCAATGACTGAAGGACAGACGGGGATATGGTGATGCACCACTATGACTAGGGAGAAAAGGAACAAACTAGAGATGACCACAACTACCAGGGTGATTCCAGAGAATTATAATGAGTGAAAAGGGCAATTTCTACAGAAATATTGTAGATTCTACATATAAAAATGATGGCATTCTCAAACTGCTGATGGTGTAGAAGCAGAGACCAGCCTGAGGTTTGCCAGTAATCCCAGACAGGAAAGACAGTGAAGAAAGTGTGTTTCCCAGGGACCTAAAAGTTCTGCATCCTAACAGTATCCATATCAATACATTAGCTGTGATACTGTAATACACTCTTATAGGATGCTTTCATTGGAAAATGGGAAAAGGCATGAGGGTGGTTTTTTTTTTTTTTTTTTTTTTTGTACCATTTCTTCTTTATATGAAAGGGAAGCTGCATCCATTAAATCTCAAGGATATATAAGACCTGGGCAATATACTGGTATGTTTAGACATACATGGAGTTATAATTAAGGAAGTAAAGGTCATGAATTTAGGAGGAAGCAAAGGACATGGAGGGAACTGGGGGAGTGATGTAACTGTGTAAATGTCTCAAAAATTTTTTAAATTAAATTTTAAAAAAGTAATGCAAATCTACAATTATCTTAAAAAGAAACCCTTTTTAGAGGTTCCCAACATCCTATTTCAACCTGATGGTAGTGAAATCACATCTCAGAGGGCTGAACAGGGATAGATCTAACACTTGGCTCCTTCAACCTTACCTCACACAGCTTTGGAAACTGAATGGCATTCTCTATGGCCAGAATCCTACAAAGGCCACCTCTGGTGTTAGCTCTCAGCTCCATGCAAAGACAGAGCAGCAGCTCATTTTTAATGAAATAGCACAGTATAGCCTCTAGCATACAATTTGATGTTTTGCAAATCTTTGATAATGTTCATCATTGCTGTGACTTTCAAGCTAGGTATCACAACAGCTTCTCAAGAAGAAATGAGAACTGTAACAACATGGCCTAGGACTTCCACACCTGTCCCATGGGTGATGGACAGTACCCATGGTTCCCCTCTGAGTTCCAGATAGTCACTCACACCCTGCTAGTCCTCTTTGTTCCAAGTTCACCTGCAAAGAGCGCTCACTGGATTATGTCAAACACAGGGAAAAAAATAGAGGGAAAAATGAGATGGCAGAAATGAGTTATCTAATAACATCAAAAAACAAAATCATAAATAAAATTTTAAATACATATCTAACATTTTCTTCAAAACTTTACAAAGATCTCACTTTACAAGGATCCATCTCATAGGGAAGAATTCCATACGAAACAGACATCAATAAAAAGGTCTTTTTCCCTTTCTTCCCAGAACAAAATCCTGAAGTGGAAACACAATATTGTAAAGTCCAAGCCATGAGCCATGTGTGGGGGTGTGCATGTGAGTGTGTGAGTGGATATGTGTGTGGTTGCATGTGTGCATGGGTATAAGTACATGTGTGGGTACATGTTTGGGTGCATGTGTGGGGGTGGATGTGGGAATGCATGTGTGGTTGCCTGAATTTGTATGTGTGAGAGTATGTATGTGTGGGGTGGCTGCATAGGTGCATGTGTGGATGCATGTTTGGGTGTATTGGTGTATGTGTGGGAGTGCATGTGTGGGGTGAGTGCATGGGTGCATGTGTGGATGCATGTTTCGGTGCATATGCAAGGGCAGATGTGGGAGTACATGTGTAGATGCTTGTACTGGTGTATGTGTGGGAATGCATGTGTGGATGCTTGCACTGGTGCATGTGTGGGAATGCATGTGTGAATGCTTGCACTGGTGCATGTGTGGGAATGCATGTGTGGATGCCTGCACTGGTGTATGTGTGGGAATGCATGTGTGGATGCTTGCACTGGTGCATGTGTGGGAATGCATGTGTGGATGCTTGCACTGGTGTATGTGTGGGAATGCATGTGTGGATGCTTGCACTGGTGTATGTGTGGGAGTGCATGTGTGGATGCTTGCACTGGTGCATGTGTGGGAGTGCATGTGTGGATGCTTGCACTGGTGTATGTGTGGGAGTGCATGTGTGGATGCTTGCACTGGTGTATGTGTGGGAATGCATGTGTGGATGCTTGCACTGCTGTATTTGTGGGAATGCATGTGTGGATGCTTGCACTGGTGCATGTGTGGGGATGCATGCGTGGATGCTTACACTGGTGCATGTGTGGGAGTGCATGTGTGGATGCTTGCACTAGTGTATGTGTGGGAGTGCATGCGTGGATGCTTGCACTGGTGCATGTGTGGGAGTGCATGCGTGGATGCTTGCATTGGTGTATGTGTGGGAGTGCATGTGTGGATGCATGGGGGCTAGTGGACAGTGACTGGTTTCTCAGATCCCTAAGTGTTCTGCCTCCATTCAGGTCCATGAAGACCGACAAATCCGTTATGAACACTGCTTTCTCAGAGTGCAGAGGAAGCTGACATCATCCCAGTCTACCTTCCTTTCCTCTTTATACAGAAACATCATCTTGATGTTCCAAAATTTAATTATGCAACTAGATGCTTTCTGTTGAGGTTTACAATGGAGGAGTGTACAGATAAGTAGGACAAGATCATAATCCTTCCCACAATACCAAGCATAGCTTTTCCTTCATCCTCTAATTCAAAGCGGAGTGTCTGAAGCTCCTGCTCCATCTCCATGCGGAAGCCCTCCATGGACTCTCGGTGTGCATCTTTCAGTGACTGCAGCTCTGCAGAATGTTTCTGCTGCAGGTGATTCTCCAGAGCCTGGGTGGGAGAAGCAAATTAATTCATTATGCTAGAGCATGAAAAACAAAACAGAAAGTGGCCGGGGAGCCTAGTGTTTAAGAAGACTCGCTGCCTTAGTTCATTCTCATCAAAATCAGATATAAAGTAACTGTAACTGGAAAACAAACTCATTGGTGCAATCAGTAGAAAATAATGAATTATGAAACCAGTTTGGCTCACCAGATTTTGTTGAATTTGGAAATACAGACCTTTAGCTGCAGGTAGTTTCCAAATAAAATCATTTTCTAAAGTTGCTAAGGATACAAATTACTAAAAACTAAGGAAAAGAACCTGTGTGCCTGGAAAGGAGAGGAGGGGGTTATCATTAAGAAAATAACACAAAGCCACTCCTCATTAGGTTTGCATAAGCACAGTGGGGACATTGGGGAAACATCACTCCAATCAAATCTCTTTTAAATATTTATTTTTATTTTATATGCATTGATGTTTTGTGAGCACATGTATATGTGTGAAGGTGTCAGAAGTCCTGGATCTGGAGTTAACAAACTGGTAAACTGCCATGTGGGTGCTGGGAATTGAACTTGGGTCCTCTGGAAGAGCAGCCAGTACTCTAAGCCACTGAGCTATCTCTCTAGTCCCCTCCAATCAAATATTTTACAGCTATTTTCCATAAATTATTTGTGTGAAGAAGCAATTCTCTGAGGGTAAGTGGATAGAAGTGTTTTCGTTGTCCCTGAAAAGTCTCCTCTACACTAACGTGTTGACCACTGGTGGTGTCTTTGGAGGAGCTCTTTGATCACTTAGGAAGCAGACTACCTGGAAGTAGAAAGTCACTACCATCAAGACTTTGGACACTGTGGCTTGCTTCCTGGACTACTGTGATGTACAGAGCTCCCATCACTACTAAATCTGCTGTGCTTCTCCCGACTCCAAACACAGTGCCAAAGGAAATGTTTTCTCCCTTGAGTTCCCCTGTGTTGTGGAGCCCTTCCCTCTGGGCATGGCATGGCCATGGTCTTAAAGTCAGAGCAGCTGTGCTGTCCTGAAGAAGACCCTGAGAGCTGAGTCTGCGAGCATTCTCCCATGGAGGGAGAAGAACTCCCCAGGCCCACAAGATCCCTCCCTGTCTGGTTAAAGGCTGCTGGAGGGAGGATATGGAGCATTTTTCTTTGGTGGTATGTGCCCCTGGAAGTAATCCCAATTAATCTCATTGGTTCATCAAGCTAGACTTGCTGCTTTGGCCTGCTGTAGGTGTCCTACTTGGAGTGAGAGACATTTTTTTGTTCTGTCTGCTCAAGGAAAAGCTAACACAACCTTCTGTCAGGTATTCTGTCACAGTGACATAAAGGCAACTATTTCAGATTACATGTGATAAGCTGCTTCAAAGGTTTTATGGATATAACAGCCTATACATGGTTAAGAGAAAATATGTTACCCAGGTCCTTACAGGTGAAAGATGAACTGACTGTGATAGAATTTTTGTTGCTTTTGTTTTACTGTAATTTCTAAAATGAAGTATTTTAGAGTCCTACAACTAGGGTTACATTTAATAGTTGTGGACTATTCCTTTACCCTGTGTGAAGACATGTCACTGTGATTAGTTTATTAAAGAGCTGAATGGCCAATAGGTAGGCAGGGGGTATAGGTGGGTTTCAGGGTGGAGAGAGAACTCTGGGAAAAAGAAAGCAGAGATGCCAGACATGAGAGGAGGCAGGATGGACAGCACAGTGCAAAGGTAACTGAGTCATATAAAAGGACAAAGATTAAAAGGTATGGGTTAATTTCAGTTATAAAAACTAGTTAGGGCTGGGTGGTGGTGGGGCACACCTTTAATCCCAGCACTTAGGAGGCAGAGGCAGGCAGATCTCTCTGAGTTCGTGGCCAACCTGGTCTATAGAGTGAGTTCCAGGACAGTTAGGACTGTTTCTTGGAAGCTGGTAGGTGGGACAGAAAAAGACTCACTTCTTTAACAGAGAAGTGGTGTTTTAAAGTTTAGTATTTGTTTGCTTATCACTCTCTGAGAAACGCTTTTCAGAAACAAAGCATGAGTGTCTTCCATTATGAGCAAAATGATTGTTTTGTTGCTACAGAACCTACAGCTAGATAGTTGGGTTATTTAATGACAACACAGAAACATTTCATGTTCTGATTCCTTCTGAAGATCAAAGCTAATTGATTTTAAAAATTCAAATGTATAGCATTTCATTACTGATAAGAGGTCATGTGTTACATCAATTCAAAAGTAGCAGCCAACGAGTAGATGAAGTTAGGAACGCTGCCAGGCCTTTCCTGATTCTTGTTTTTGTTTGTTTGTTTTGAGACAAGTTTTCATGTAGCTGAGCCTGCACTCAAACATGCTATGTAGCAAAGGATGACGCTCATCCTCCTGCCTCCACCTCCTGGGTGCAGAGATTATAGGAATGTAGCACCTTGCTCCGTCTATCAGGTCTAATTCTTAACCCAAGAGACCTCCTTGGATTTCTGGACATGATTTATAGACTATAACTTGCCATATAAGTAAGTGTTTCTTTGTTTTTTAAAAGCATAAAATTTTCCTAAATAATTCATTTATTTTTGTATACAAAGAAGATATTTTACTTCTACATGTCAAAGACTCTAAAGTTAACAACGGTCAAGACACAAAACAGGTTGAAAAGCTAAGATCACTGTTGAATTCAACCTTAATTTATTTATACCATTTCTTAAACTAGTGCTTGCACCTGAATGAAAAATTAATAAACAGCCTTTATAGGTAATTATGTATTATGATGAAAATGATAGTATGACTGGGTTCTTCTACAAAGTCTTTGTTATACTGAGGTCATTGGAAGAAGGTGAAAAATACATCGCTAAGAAATGAACTAAACAAAAATGAATCACATTCCAATTGTGACACACTAATGGTTTACAACTGAACAATGGGTGCTGTGGAAATAGCTCAGGCAAGGCACCTGGCTCAAGCATGATGACATAAATGTGGATCCCAAGTATCCACATAAAAAGCCAGGGGTAGCAGCGTGTGTGTGTGTGTGTGTGTGTGTGTGTGTGTGTGTGTGTGTGTGTGTGTGTGTGTGTGTGTGTGTGTGTGTAACTCCAGGATGGGAGGCCATTGAGACAGAGGGATTCTGGGAACTCACTGGCCAGCCAGCCTATCTGAATGTATAAGCTCCAAGTATTGAAAGACTCAATCTAAGGGGAAAAAATGTGTGTGGAGAAATGTAGGAAAACAGCTGACACTGACCCCCACTTCGTGTGCACATGCACACAACTATATGACACATACATACACACACCCCACTCCCTGACAAAATAAAGAAATAGATATCTGGAGATCCCAGCAGAGAATATAATAATATGGGGGCTAGTGAACAAAATTTTTGCTATGCAAACACAAGAACCTCAGTTTGTTTGTTTTCTTTCTGTATTTGTTTATGTGCTTGTATATAAATGTGTGTGATTGCAGATATACAATCTGTGTGTGTGTGTGATGGTTAGAAGACAACTCAGGGTGTTGCTCCTTGCCATCCATCTTGTTTGAGGCAGTTTCTTGCTGTTTTCCACATACAGTAGGCTAGGTGGCCCATGAGCTTCTGGGGTTTCTCCAGTCACCACCTTCCATAAGAACTACCCACCATAAGAATGCTGGGATTATAGATGCAAACTATTGTGCATGACTGTACATGACTTCTGAGGCTCTGAACTCTGATCCTTGTAGGGGCGTGGCAAATGTTTTACCCACTGAGCCCTAGCCCTGGACCTGAGTTCACATCCCTGGCAACCCTGTAAGAAGACAGGCAGGCCAGTGCACATCTGTAATCCTAGCCCTGGGAGATGGAGCAGGAGGATCCCTGGAGCTCATTGGTCAGTTTAGTGATCAGTGAGCTCCAGGCTCAATAAAAGTCCCTGTCTCCTTAAAACCAAACCAAACCAAACAGAAGAGCAGAAAAGGGAGATCCGTGGCATCAACATCTGGTCTCTACATATGCCTGTGCAGATGTACACATACATGTTTGCTCACACACAGAGTAAAAAGACTATGATAATAATTCAATAATATATTCACTTGATTTAAATCCATTTTAAGTTATTGTAGTTATAATTTTTATATAAGTTATAGGATTATATTACAAGGAAATTATATTTTAAAACATTTCAAATTCATTTTACCATGAATATTTCTTTTGTACAAACAGAAAGAATGTAAGGGGAAAATCCAAGAGAGAAAAACAAAATAAAACAAAACAAAAAAAGCAAAGCTATATATCTCGGATCCATTTCTCTTTTTGTAGGCCCAGAGTGAAAACAAATTTAGAATTTGATAGAAGTCTGAGTGTGGTGACACACATTTGTAATCCTAGCACTGAGGAGGCTGGGTCAGGAGGATCAGGAGTTCAAAGTCAGCCCATGTACATAAGTGAGTTCAAGACTAGCGTGGTCACATGAGTCTCAAAAAATCCAATGAAAAACTATTAGGATAATACACTATGACTAGAACAGTAGCTGAATTTATACCACAACTGTTTTAACTGTTAAGGAGCCAAAGATGTGCTCAGCTTGGTGTTACGATAAACAGACAATGTTAGCTCCACTCTCTTTGTCCACTATTATGTAAATCACTGTGTGTGCTTAAGCACGGTGACTGACTCCTACAGGAAGTCATGTTCTGGAGAACAATTCAGTAAAACAATATATAACATTTTAAAGAAAAATGAAAATAGAAGAAAGAGAAAAGGAAGGAAAACTTTGGAATTCTTAACGAATCTCAAGGCTGGTGGTTTCTACTTCATCTTCACACGTCAGGCCCACCCTGTGCTGCATATGGGCCACAAGCCATTACAAAGAGGAATCTAAAGGGTAATTATCATCAAGCTCTTGGACGAGCTTTGAAGGTGTTTCCCAGGAACCTCACCCTTTGTTCCTTTTCCTTCTCTTCTTCCATGGTTTGGAAGGCAAGGACATGTGCTTCCTTGAGGGACTTATGTCTCTGTTGGTGCTGCTCCTCCAGCTCCTCCAGCTCCTGTGTGAGTCGCTGGCGCTCCTGTGTGAATTGAGCTTGCAACTGCTGCAGAGATGTCTGCGACTGGCAGAGCTGCAGCTCCAGGTTCTGCTTGAGCAGGGAGATCTATGCCAGAGAGACACACAACAAGGAGTAAACACAAGGTGTGCTTCACAGACTCCCCATCCAAAGGAAAGGAGCAGCTCAAATAGAGCTGATGGGATAACTGTGGTTAGTTTAAATGTTCCATGATAAAAAAAAAAAAAACCTAACTGAAAAATTCATTCATTATTAGTGGATGTGTATATGGTGTGTGCATGTGTAGGTCACAGGAAAGCAGCATGGAGTCGGTCCTCTCCTTCTACCTTTATGTGGTTTCTGGAAACTGAATTCAAGTGCCAGGCTTGATGGAAGACAGTTTATATGCTGAGCCATCTTACCAGCCCCAAAATCTAATCTGCATAATCACTAGTTTAAGCCTGTTTTCAGGTAGTACCTTGAAAATGGCCTAATTATACTGCTTATAAAATAATACACAATTTGTAGATCACACTTGCTGCCATGTGTTTAACATTTATATAAAACAGGAGGCAATGAATTCGCTCTGAGGAGAAAGCACCAAGGGTTAAATGGCTCCACAGGGAGGCGGCAGTGAGATGGTTAGGGATATGGGTTTGGAATGAAGGTCCTCTTTCTCCACCATCATCTGTATCTACTCTCACCACAGTGTGGGAATTGGTGTCTCCACCCACTGTCGCTTAGAGTACTTCTACAGGGAACAAGCAGTAATCGCTAGCTAAGATTGTCTGAGGGCTGAAGACCTGCTCCTTCAAATGATTTGTCAGCTTGTTATTTATTAATTTATGTGATGTGCATGTGTTTGTATTCATGTATGCCATGTTTGTGAGGGTGCCCAAAGAGGCTGGAAGAGGTGATCACAGTCTATCCCCTCAAGCTAAGGTTATAGGCAGTTGTAAGCTACCAGGCATGGAGGCTGAGCCCCAAACCCAGAAGAGGAGCAAGCTCCCTCTAATCACTCAACCTCCTTAAGTGGAAAATGATTTGTTGTTCCTTTTGTCAACCAAAGACATCAGCCTTAATCTGTCAAGGATCATCTCTGGCTGTTTTAATTAAAATGAAGTCTTTCCTAAGAACAAAAAGCATGCCAGTATAGATAAGTGTGTATTACATACAAATACATACATGGAGCTGGTGAAATGGTTTGATTTTATCTATTTCTATTCTTATCCATGTTATTCTAACCTGAAATGGTGAAGGTTGACCTTACTCTAGAAGAAATCTGAAGAAAAGAGCAACTTAAGAGTCCAGATAAAAAGTTGTAAAAATACACCCTGTAAAAAACTTAAGACACCGTATTCACTCGTATCCACTCATACTTAAGCAAAACTGTCTGGGTCCTCCAAAGCCAACTGAAGAGGGCACCCTACACTGAGCAGGAGCCCTTTTCCTTTATATTGGCAACAACTTTTCTTTGATGTGCTGGTGGCAGTAACAGGCCACTTAACATGTCTCACAAGGAAAGCACAGGAGAAAGAAGACAGCCTGGGGATTCACCAGTAATGCAAAGCAAGATGAGAGGGGAAAACCACTCACTAGCAAACGAGTAAGGCTAAACACAGCAGTGAGCTTGGCTGCAACATGAACTACACGGAAGGGTTTGGGGCCAAGTTACAAAGGCACCAACCAGGATTAGTTAGAAGAGTCAGTGCATGTTGTCAAGGATATAGCCACACCCTGGTGAGAAATGACACAACTGACACAGATGGTGGATATGTACTTCCCAAGGAGCTACTTTAGCTGTTGAAACCTTATCAATTTCTTTTTATACAGTGGTATATCCCAGAGATTTTACAGATGTGGGGGCCAAAGGAGCAACCATGAATCTGACTCCAGGCAACTAAGCTTTTCAATAGTCTCTGAGACAGGGGCTTCCTCTGTAGCCCAGGCTAGCCTGGAACTTATGACAATCCACCTGAGTTCAGAAATTGTGAGTGTGAACACCACACATGGCTAACTTCACGAAAAAGGCACAGTCACCAATAAGGCCACGATGTGGGATAGGATTATAGCTTAGTGCTCACAATTTTATGCAAGGAACATCAGGGTGAAACAAATACTAAGGAAGTAAAAGGAAAGTTGTAAGAGGCCACAGCAGTAAATAGGACTGTGAACAGTGATCTGTAATTGTGGTCAGTCTATGCCCAGCCAGCAGGGTCTTGAGAGACAAAAGGCACCTCTCCACTCTCTTATGGGTTCAGTACCAATCTCAGCAACAGGATGGGCCTCATGGCGACTGCCTTATGTTTCTCTGGAGTTAACTTGTTAGGATACATATGGGAAAGGTGGGGACATTGTGTGTCACATGCATAATTTTAACTGATATTCTCAAAGTTCTTCCATGGCACCTGACAAAGTGAGAACTAAAAATCTACCTAGCATTTTTCTTACCATGCCCTGGCACAGCCTATGTTCATCTAGCAAGAGTATACATGAAGTTTTGCTTTGCCCAAAGGTACCAATGGGGCTGGCGGTGGCCCCAGGTTGCACCCTATAAACCTTCCTAATGCCGTGACCCTTTAATACAGTTGCTCATGTTGTGGTGACCAATAACCATGATATTATTCTCATTGTGACTTTATAACGGTAATTTTGCTACTGTTATGAATTCTAATGTAAACATCTGGTATGCAGGTAGGGGTCTGGACGCACAGGTTAAGAACTGCTGCTTTAAATGCTTCGGTTAGTAAGAAACCACCCACTCACTTGACCTGGCATATGTTTTACTGTTGTGATACCTGCTTTAAATGATTGTTGCCCGCCGTGGTGTTAATTGGACCACAACTGCATTGAATTGTATTAATCTATTTAAAGGTGAAGCTAATGAAGAAATAACATTAAAATAAGAGAATTGCCACAGTAATATAATATACTTTTAAATAATACAGTAATACATAATACTTTTAAAATATAAGCATTTTAAACTTTCTCTAGCTTTAATATTTTATAGTATAATATACTTTACCTTAAAAGAACTCCAAAATATTATTTTCCAACTTAGAATGTATGATTAATATTTGAATCTACACTCTAGACAGTAACAGACTCTATATGTAGGAAAAGACACCATGCAATTTAGTAGTCAAATCCACGTGTTTTTGTTTTCTGAACTTTGGAAGCACACAAACTCCAAAGTCTTTGCACTCATGCTCAGTGCAGCAATGTGAATTGTATGCAGAAGCCGTGTCATGCAATGCAGCACTGCAAGTGAGCGCGTTAGTAGAGCAGCACTAAGTAAATCAGCCTTTGTTTAGCAGGAAAATTGCATACCATTAAAAAGGACAGATCATGAGCAGAGCAGTGAGATATAAACTAATGTTTTCTAGCCACTATTTAAGCATCTGTGCGTAATATATAGTTTATATATACATATTGACATCAACCCGCATTAATTCAAAGTAAAGTAAGGCAGGGTCTGCATTAAATGTTTGGACAACCTTGACGGATAAAGAGCACAGAATATCTAGAAAGATACATTGAACAGTGAATGAGAAATAGCAGTTGCTTTAAATTGTATACTATACTCAAATTAAGTACTGTGTGTATGGTATTAGTGTCGTTGTATGCCATAAACTTTTGGACATTTGATCCCTTTACCTTTTTAAAAGACTTATTTTTATGTGTATGTGTGTTCTGTCTACATGTTATGTTTGTGTACCATGTGATGTAGGGCTGGAGAGGCCAGAGAATTCCCTTGTATCTGGAGTTACAGAAGGTTGTGAGCTGCCATGTGGGTGCTGCAAACTGAACCCAGATCCTCTAGAAGAACAGCCAGGGATCTTAGCTGCTAAGCCATCTGGCCAGCCCTATTTCATTCCATTAAAAAAATACAAGAACCTTTATTGCAAAAAAAAATAAATTCTTACTTTAACAATTCTTACCAATCTATGTAGGTGTGGTGTAATTAAGTAACATGCCCTCTATCTTGCAACAGTTTAAAAAGTTTAAGGGTACTGAAAATGATTGACATCCTCTAACTTCCACTATTGAGCAATACTTTTTTTGAAAGTAAGTTTCTCTCTCTCTCTCTCTCTCTCTCTCTCTCTCTCTCTCTCTCTCTCTCTCTCTCTCTCTCTCTTTTGAGACAGGGTTTCTTTGTGTTAATAGTCCTGGCTGTCCTGGAACTCTCTTTATAGATTAGGCTGGCCTCAAACTCTTGGAGATCTGCCAGCCTCTGATTGCCATGTGCTGGGATTAAAGGCGTGTACCACCACCACACAGAAATTTTACTATCTTTTAGAAAATATGGTATTAAAGATAGAATTTTGTATAAATATCAAAAAGAAAACACATTTATATATATAAATACATATATATATTAATGTAGAAGTTATCTTGCCTCACTGTGGAGCCCTTCACAAAGGCCCTGGGCCTTTACTGTGTGTGTGTGTTGAAGCTGTTCAACAAAAATACTGGAACTAATCTAGTCATTTATTAACTTAGTAGTATTCAAATATATGTAGATTGTATCATTAATTCTAGAAGTAAACAATTCAAATTGAGGTGTGACATGATACCAACACAGACACAATATTACCTACCAACTCTTTTATTTTTGCTTGTTTTTCATGTGATACTGGAGTCTTTTCCTTCTTCAGTCTTATTACAAGAATTAAGGATCACACAAAGTATACAAACAATCTGTCCTCAAGAGACAGCCTGTTGCAAGATAGTAGATGACCCTCAAACTTAGCTGAATATTATAGGAATCTCTCCTGGTGTCTGAGATTCTGGCTTAGCACATTGGATTTGGGCCCAGGCTGACCAACATGTTTGTTTCTAATTACCATAACTGCTGGGCTGGTCTTAGACTTGCAGATGCAGGGATGACACATACAGATTTTTCTGCCCATTCTTTTTTAATGTTCAAAACTGTTATTATTGTAACAGGGTCTCCTATATCTTGGGTGATGTTCTGGAAATCCTGATCTTTCTGCCTCTGCTCTCAAGTGCTAGAATCCAGGCATGCTAATGACCTCCCTTGTGTTTTTAATGGCATTCTACAGCAGTCACTGTCCCTTGCCCTCCAGGCTTTGTTCCATGTCAGTTAACAGAGTTGTCAGACTCTGCTGGGATTAAGTCATGTCACCATCTTAAAGACCAGGGGACCCTCTTTTCCCACTAATACATAACTAGGCAATATCAGCTTAATCGTAAGGTATAAAGTCCAGCACTTTCAAATACTGAAAGCAACACTAAAACCTGCTAATTTTGGCCTTGTGGAGAACAATAAGATTAATCTTTAGTATGTCAATGACTTGCATACATTTTCATGGACAATGGTGGATGGTGCATAGACATCTTAATTCTTTTTTAAGATTACTAATTTGCTATTATTAAAGAATACAGGGAGAAGGGAAAGTGATAAAATTGTATTTCAGTAAAAACATTTAAAAAGAAAAGAATATATTTCAGGTCATGAAATTATGGTCACTCCGAAAAACTTCTGTTTGGCAATTCCAAGACAGTGTTTTTTTTGTTTGTTTGTTTTTGTTTTTTGTTTTTTTTTTTTTGATCCTAAACTAAACTTAGCAATTAAGAGCCACAGTGACACTTCTTATTTTCCTGGAGATACTATAAAATACATTCCCAGTTATCACCTCGGTCTTAAACTAAAACAAACTAGAAAGCATCTATAAGATATATTAGCAATCACTCCATTTCTTTTTAAAGGATGACCTGTAGAGAAGCAAATTCTTGCTAAGAAAGGAACTACTACTTGGGAAGCAGGGCCAATGTATGGTGGGTGAGGAATGCCAGCCTGGCAATTCTGTATGCCAACACTTCATTTTGATTATGGATGATGAGGGTGAAGGTGACCAACGATAATTATGATGTCACATTAGGGGATTAATTCAATGAGGATTTCATTGTGGTAATAACATTTAATTAATAACAAAGTTGTTCCCATCCAGTTACTAATAGACACTTAATGTACTTTTATTTATGATATTGAGTCAATAAAATGGTTTTATTTAATTAGTACCTTTTTAACCACTAAGGGGAATAACTACATCATCACATATATTCTAAGGTACAATGTGATTCATTTAGAAAACAATCATATTTAAGTTATTATTCTATATAATCAACAAATGATGTATAAAAAATCTGGATTGATATTATTAGGCCCAAAAGTGAAATATCAAACAAAATTTTTATTCGAGTCATGAGATTTTATTGTTAACAAGAATATCTTAATGTAGTGTTGTTTATCAAAATTTAGATAAATATATCTTTTCCTTACTTTAAAACACATTAAGAAAATTATGATGATCAGAGTCATTTATTTTCCAACTGCTTTTTATATTGAAAGAAGAATTGACTTTGAAAAGCAAGCAAAAATTTCCTTTCTCAGGTAGTAGAAAATGAAATATTAACGTTTCACAGGGCACATCTAGATTCAAACTTTGCTTTGTCTAGGGAAACACTGGCAGGCTCCATTCTGTTTCTAAGTGCACTGGAGGACAGCTGTGTCCCTGTGTGACACTCCAAGGAGTAGGTGTCCCACAGGATAGCAGCAGAGACAGCACTCAACTGTAATATTCTCATTTTCCACTACCTGAGAAAAGAAAAATCCACCCATATGCCTTTTCCAGTAGGAGTGCGGAGACCTCTCCTGAGATATCCAGGAACTGAGGAACTTATTTAGAGACATCCAACTCTGTAATTTTACCATGAAGGATAAGATAGGAATGGGTTTGATATGAAGATAAATCTCATATTTTTCTTCATGTATAAATCTTTACTGAGTAGGAACATATGGAATATTATTTTGAAGCTTAATTCCTATATGTGTGTCTACACAGAAGAAAAAAACAATACTTTTGCCAATTCTTGGGAAATGGATTTACATTATTTTGTTTTTTGTGTGTTAAAATTAGGACAGTAAAACATAAACCATATTTAAATTTTGTGAACTTTCCCAAACACTTGATTCTTTAAAAGTCTATTGACACTTTTCCAAAAATAAACTTTTAACTCAAAAAATTTTGCATTTATTCCCATTTTATGATAATCAACTAGTTAGTATTTTTCAAGAATATTACCATGCCTTTCAAGGTTAACATTAAATTAATGAATTTTATGCATAAGATGAAAATCTACATTAGTTTCATCATAAAACACTTAATAAGATGGATGGCAGATGTTTGCACATACAATACACAAATGAATGGTTGAAAGTTAGATATTATTAGTACCTATATGCAAAAAAATCTTATTTTGTGCCAAAGTATACTTTTGTATAAGTTAAAGCTTCAAAGCAGTGTTATTATGCAAAATCAAAGGTGCAACATGCCTTGTGCACAAACTGTAAGTGCCACTCACTTACATTGTTGATAGATTTATGCAAAGCCTCACCCAGAGAGTGCCGCTAAAAAAAAAGATCACAGAAGAAAGGGGAACATTCAGAAACCAACTAAGTGAGAAAAAGAAAGATTAAAAACCAAGTGTGAAACATAGAACAGTAATAATAACATGCTCACAAAAAACAGTTCTGAGAAGAAATTTGATTTAAGAAGAATTGATTTAAAATTTAAGACACAGTGTAAATGATCTGCACACAGTCCCTAAAATTATCTGATGCACCTGTGGGCAGTCTACTTACCTATACAGGATGCTTAAGGTTAGAACATGAGACCCGAGTCCAGTATAAAAGATGGTTATGGACAGGAACAGAGTGCTATTGCTGTTCTAAAGTCTTCCAGATAGCTGCAACCTAACTATTCAAGTGTTGCATGCAAATGGCTGTAGGACATAGGTTTCTCCAGGGAGCAAATGAGAACCACAAAACCACCTGGATGTTTTTGTATTTCTGCTGCCTTGAGGTAATCTTGGAAACTGGGACTCTAGGGAAAATTTGAGATGATTTTTATAGCTTTTAAATCCTCTTTTCTAACATGAACTTTATAGACTACTTTGTTGTTTTCTAATGTCAAAAAGTTGACTATGAGGCTAGAGATCTGCCTCAGAGTGTAAGCACACTCGCTACTTTTACAGAGGACCCAGATTCGGTTCCCAAAAACTCACATAGTACTTTACAATCATCTGTAACTCCAATTCCAGGGAATCTGATGCCAACCCTCTTTGGGATTCTGACAGCAGAAGCACACACAAAGTATACATACATACATGCAAAGCAAAATACTCATACACATAAAACAACATTTTTTTTTTTACAAGGTTTACTATGCCTGGAAAACTAAGACATTAGAGAACATGGTTTACTAGAGTTGAATGGGGAAAGATACCACACCTATGGATTTGACACTGGCAATCACTGACAGTTAGTGCTATGTACATTACAAGCCAACCTGGAATCTTAAAAAACCATGGACTGAATGTTTGTGTCCCCAACCCTCAATCTCCTCTGTTGACATCCCAACACTCAAAGGGACAGAAGTAAGAGTAAAACCTTGGGAAAGGATTAGGTCATATGGACAACACTTTCTTTAGTGGGTACTGTCCTTATAAAAATATCCCCAGAGAGCTTCCTGGTAACTTCCACTAGTGAGAGCACAGGCAGATGGTGGCTGCCTACAAACCAAGTAGCTAGCTCCTTGAAGTTGAACTTTCCAGTTTTTACAGCTGTTAGAAATATTTACATTCAAAAGCTAACACCTACTGCATTCCATCACTGTAGCCCAGGCTAAGCCAGGTCTACTGGTACTAAGAAGTGAGGGTGTGGATCTAATCCAGAAACGTAGAAGTTGTTTAGGACGCAGTACTGGGTGGAGGCTGGAGTTTGGGTGCCATGCTAGAAAAGCCTATATTAGTGTGAATGGACCTAGTGCTAGGGCTCAGAAAGAAAAGTGGACAGGTGCAGAGAAGTGCCAATCACTTTAGGGAACATTAAAGGGATGCTGGGGAAATAAAAGGTTGGTAGAAATATGGACAGTAAAAGCCATCCAGATAAAGTCTCAGGTAAAAAAGATCACAATGCTAAAAACTGGAGAAAGGGTTGTCCTTCTCATAAAGAAGCCACACCCTTTGCTGCCACTTGCTTCTGTACTTAGGTCTTACAGAAAATAGAACTTGAGCAAAGAAGTTGGATATTAAGTTGAAGTGCTTTGTAAGCAGTTTTGAGGTCTGGATTGGCTGTCATAGAGAGAGAGAGAGATTGGAGAGATGGCTCAGCACTTAAGAACATGTTTCATTCTTGCAGAGGACCTGCGCTCAGTTCCCAGCACCCACGTGGCTACTCACATCCATCCACAATTCTATTTCAAGGGGGAAGAAGAAACAGAAGGGAAAGAGAGGAAGGAGGAGGAAGGGGTTAGAGGTGGAAGAAGGAGGAGGAAGAGAGAGAGAGAGAGGGAGGGAGGGGGAAAAGGAGGGAGGGAGGGAGGAAGGAAGGAAGAAATAACAGGGAAGGACATCTCTGAACGTGAATCACCTGTCTTTGCTTGAGGGGAGACCCTGCACTTCACTGCTAACAAGCCAGAAGGACTCCTCCTAAAGCTGCTGGTGGGGTTCCAAAGCTTTAGGGCCAGGACTGCTAACCCATTGTCTTCTTGTCTCTGGAAGCTGGGACTTCAGCTACAGTGGCACTAGAAGGCAGAGGAGTAAAGAGGTGAATCCCAAGTCTGTAGATCTCACTGTATCTGCCTTGCAGTTTGGAATCATTCCTTCCTTTCCTATTTCTCACTTTTGGAAAAAGAATGCGTATCTTGTTTTCCCACCCTTTATGTGGGATGCATAAAACTTACTTAGTGCTATGATTTAGATGGTAAGTGGCTCCGTTAAACTCACATGACAAAGACTTGGCCCTTAGGGTGGTGCTCCTGGGAGGTGATGCTCCCGGGAGGTGGTGCACCTGGGAGCTTTTGAGAGATGTACCCTAGCACAGTGGCCTAGCACTGAGCCTTGTATCACTAGAGACAAGACAAGAAGGGAAGCTGGTGGGACACCAACTCCTTCCTCATCTGCTCTGTTTTTCCTGGCCCTGAAGTTTTCTCTATGACGTGCTTTCAACCACTGACATCCTGGCACCACACCAGAGGCCTTACAAGGAATGGGTCTAAGCAACTATGGGCTAAATCTCTGAAATTGCAATTCAAAATAAACTTTACACTTTATCCTTACTTTGGATACTTTGTTACAGTGTGAGAGAGCTAGCTAGTCAGTTCCACAGGTTTGCAGCAGGAGAGCAATTTGATTCAGGATCTATCACAATAAAATCTAACTCCAGTCTGATTTGCATAAGGCTTTAGATTTTGACTTTAGGGTTGATGCTGGAATGAGATGGAATTTTGGGACGATGTTGGGATGTAATGTGTATTTCTGCATGTGGGAACATCATGAATATTGGGGGGCAGGAATGGGGAAATCCTAACCTTCCGTGGAGTAGTATTAGCAATTGGAGCCTTTGGTCTAGCCTTTAGATCAAGAGGATGCTGCCTTGAAAATGGGACCCCAGAAAGAGCTACATTGGTCCTTCAACTATATGAGGATGCAGTGAGAGGAAAGCCAATGAGTGTACCCTGACCAGCCCAAAACTGCAAATACCTTGAACTTTGGACTTCCTGGCCTTTTCAGCTATTGGAAACCAACCTCCATTGTCTATTAAGGATGTGGTCTATGGTCATCTGTTACTGAATACAAGCTAAATTACAAATGCCTGCCTAGGAATACTGTACAAACTAAGAGCTTCTATGTGAAATATTTGTCTAGCATTCTATATAAGATCCATACCAACAAAACTGATGTCGTACATGTAAGGATTCAGGCATTATTCTGGCCTGCCCCATGTCACCTGGCAGAATGCACTCATGCAATACCCTGGACATCCCAGGGTGCCATGATTGCTATGTCACTACCTAGTCTGCAGGAAGGTACAAAGGTTTCTTTAAGAGGCAAACTCCACCCACCTCCCCCCTCTGTCTTTCTGCCATCTCTACGAGGAGGAGGCAGATTCCTACCTGTTCTGTCTCTCTCCTCTCGCTTCCTCTCTGTCACCCTTTCTTTCTCTTTTTCTTCTCTCTCCTCTCTTACTCTTCCCACTCCCCTCCCAGTAAAACTTCCTTTCCATGTAAGTTCTGCCTGATGGCGTGTTTATGCCCCACCACGGGATTGGCCAAGGTCCCACCCTCACACCATCTTATAACACTACATACTCATCATTTTCAAGGGTCTTAAGATTCTTTGTAATTTTTGAGGGGAGTGAGCCATCATCAGTTCACTGAGTGGACTCAGAGGCTTCAGTGTTAAAAGCTTACTAAATATGTAATGTGTTTCAAAAATTCTTTTGTTTTGTTTTGAACTGTGTGACCCAGGGTAGTCTTGAACTCACAGCACTACTTCTATCTCAGAATCTGGAGTGTTGGGCTACAGGTGTGAGCACCACACCTCATGATTTCTACTCTTGAAGAAGGAGTGTAAATCACTTGAGAAAAAGTGAAATCAATCTTTTTTAATACTGCATTAGAAATCTAGGTCATTGTATATAAAAGGCAATCCTCTTAGGAATTGATTCCTGGTTCTTGTTTTTAACAACTTCTCTTTAACATTCTATTTATTTATTTTGTGAGGACAAGGGGGCACAGTGCCACAGCACTCTGGCAGAAGTCAGAGGGCAACTTGCAGGATTCCATTACCTATCTTCTACCATGTGGGTAATAGGATCAAACTCAGGTCCTCAGGTTTGGCATCAGGCACCTTTACCTACTGAGACATCTTGTCAGTCATCATTCTTCTAAACCCTGATTTATTCATTGTTAAAGCAGGGCATGGTTTTACTTCTAGTAATTCGCAAACATTTTGGTAATGTAAATTCTAAAATCCTTGCAGTCTTTTAAGGAGAGAGACTCTGAGTAATGATTAACTATCATAATTGAGCTGACTGGAATGATAGATGCCTTGAGAACAAAATCTACTTCTGGGTGTGTCTATGAAGCATTCTAAAGAGACAACTGAGTTTATAAGGGCTCTGATCTAATCAATAGCTTAATCTGACCATGGGCTGAAGATGCTCACAGAAAAACAGGAGGAAGCAGAACTCTGAGGAATAGTTGGAGAAGTACTCAGAAGTACACTATGCCTTGCTAAGTGTATATTATGCCTCTGCTTTCTTCTCCTTCTCCTCTCTCTGTTTCATGGCTGCTTTATAATCCTGTCATAATAATATTCAAATGCAGCATACTTAAAGTAATGGACCCAGCTGACCTTGAACAAAACCCTCTAACACTGTGGCAAAATGAACCTTTTCTCCTTCAAGGATTTTTTTTTTTTTTTTGGTACTGCATATTTTTTTTTTGTTTGTTTTTTTGGGTTTTTTTTTGGTTCATGTGTGCATGGGTGTGCCCATGCAAACAGAGGTCAGAGGAGAACATCAGGTGTTCAGCTCTGTCATCCCGTGCCCTGCTTGCTTAAAGCGAGGTCTCTCACTGACCCTGAAACTAAGCTGGCAGTCAGCAAGCCCTAGTAATCTTTCGGTCTGCAGTTCTCACATGGCTGTGGTACAGACAAGGACACATGGCCATGTTTGAGGTCTTACATGGGTTCTGGGGATTTGAACTCAGGTCCTCATGCTTGCAGAGCCCTCTCACCCAGAATCATCTTCCTAGACTTCATTTTTTTTTTTAACTAAATTTAAACTCATCGTCCAAAGTAACAGGTTTCATTATGCCATGTTCATATACATGTACAATTCTACTGTGCTCTGATTCACTCTTCCCCCCCCTCCTCCCCCACCCTCCCTCATCCCACCAACTTTTCTTGCTGGTCCCTTTTCTTCCCTGCATTATGCCCCTTCTGCTTTCACTTAATTGTATTCTAGCACCCTCCATTTCTCCTACTTCCTTCTCTCTTTAGACCCCTCCCTCCCTTCTCATGATCCCCTTGCCAGTTTCATCACACATTGAGACACATGTACATACATCCTAAAATCTATGTTCTGCACATGTGAGAAAGTGGCTATTTGTCTTTCTAACTCTGGCTAATTACACGTAACAAGGGATTCCAGTTCTAGTCATTCCATCCACATTATCTGAGATGAATTTAGATCATGCCTCTATTCCATAGGTTTGTGTCTAAGCGATCAGTTTTCTTAATTTCTCAGCTAATATCCTAAATGAAGATAAATAAATGAATCATCAGTTTGGAACCACAATAAAATCTGCCTTAATAGGGAAATAAATGAGCATATGATGATACTTTAGGATTAATAACAGAAAATATGGTCAAGTGTTTTCTTTACAACTTTCTAGATATTATTACAGAATGCAAACCTAGTTGTTTTGTTTGCAAATTCTGATGTACACCATATTCTAGAAATACGTATTGCCCTCTTAGGAATGCCTGAGGCCTGCCAAAATGTTGTCTGGTTTCTATAATTTATAATGAGGCTCTGAAAAGGTTGTGTGTGTGTGTGTGTGTGTGTGTGTGTGTGTGTGTGTGTTCAAATCATCTGAAACCTTTGAAATAACAACTCTCGCCAGAGGTGAGTATCACATTTACTTGCACTGGGCAATGCTGTAACCCTTTAAGCCTGGGCTGCTTAGCACACACCTGTAAGCCTGGAAACTTGGGAGTGTGAGGGAGAAAGAGAACTCGAGCCCAGAGTTCCAGATCAACCTGGGCAACACAGTGAGACCCTAAACCACCATCACCACCATCAGCACCACAACTACCATCACTACCACCACCACTATCATCATCACCACCATCACTACCACGACTTCCATTATCACCACCACCACCACCACCACCACCATCAACAACAACCAAAATATGTTAAAATACAATCATGGAACACAAAGAGGAACAAATGAAATATTAAAAGAAAACCTCTTAGGAATCAGCACTGAAGAAACACAAAGAAAATTAGGAAGAAAAGAAAGGAGTGGGGAGGAGAGAAAGCAAAAAAGGAACAAGGATGCCCTCTGACAACTTAATATAAGAGATACAAGAACAACAAAGACATGGTCAGCAAGAGGGTTCAACAGGTAAAGGTGTCTGTCACCAAATCTGATGGCATGAGTTCAATACCTGGAGTCCCCATGGTGGAAGGAAAGAATTGAATCCTGAAAGTTGTCCTCTGACCTCCACACATGCACAGTGTACATGGGTATATTGCACAAAGAAGTAGCATGCAATAGAAAAGAACAACACTAAATTTAAAGAAAAATGGTGACAGTGGTGAGATTTCCTTATAATACTAACCCAGTACCCCAAATGCCTGTGTTCAATAATTTCTGACTGAAAAATATCAGAAAGACTTGCAGGTGTCCATTTTATTATGTAATTAAACCAACTACATCTTGCTAGGTGCGCAGCATGATAGAAAGATGGGGGAGTCTATTCAAGAAAATCCACCCCATCTTGGTCCCTAAATAAGAATGTAAAAGAAGTATATAGAAGGTCACTACTAAGCTGTGCAAAATATGATACCAACCTCTAGTAAGGGTTTACTTGTTCTTCTTTCAAATGATTTGAAAACACACACACACACACACACACACACACACACACACACACACACACACCTTTTCAGAGTCTCATTATAAATTATTAAATTATAAAAATCAGACACAAATGGGCAGGCCTCAAGCACTCCTAAGAGGGCAATACATGTTTATACATACATAACAACTAGCTTACAGAAAGCCTATTTTGAATTCTATTTTGAAATTCTTCATGATCACAAACAGAATAAAAAGGATTAAGATATCAGCACATTTTTCAGCACTGAATCAGGAGTTGCTTCATGCCCAAGTTCTGCCCTTGCTTGGTGATATACACAGTGAAGTCTATTTAATTACTGGTTTACCAGGATCTGCCTTGCTTGGTGATGCTCATAGTCAAGTCTTTCAGTTACTGGTTTATCAGGACAGTACAAAAAGTCAATAAAGTCTGAGGTTGTGCAAATAAGTGAAAATGTGTACATCTTTTGGAAATAAGACAGATCTAGAAATACCACTTTTCATTTATGCCATACTCTTCCAGTACTTCAGGCACAAACTCACAAGAGGAACAGACAGAAATTGCTCACTTGGGTAAATGTGTTTAGGAAATCAGGACACTGCTAATGAACATCTTCTGTTGCCCAGATGGCATCTTAGGGCTAGATACAAAATGATTTTCCATTTTCAAAAATGAGCTGACCTTCCTATATAAAGTCGATGTGTTCTGCTCAAATATGAAACTAAAAAATTATGAAATTTTCTCAGAATTTAGGATCACGTATGCAACAGATTTATTTAGCACAATGTTTCATATGAATATGTCTGTGTGGTTTTAAACATTCAAAATGTTTAAGTTTGTCCTACAGAAAACAAAATACAGTGAGTTGACATGCAATAGATTGTGTTTATCAACTGGAGAGTGCCAAGGAGATGAACACCCATGAGAACACTAGATCTACCTGGTTTAGAAGGTCTTCCACCTTCTTCTGCCATGAATCCCTGGCGGCGTTTTTCTCTCGCTCTTTCAGCTGCAACAGTTGAGACATTGCAGACTTTTTATCCTCTTCATGTTGAAGCCTTAACTCTTGGCGAAGTTTAGAGCACTCTAGTCTATAATAAAACAGAGGCATTTGCTTTGTAAAGAGAGTCATCTCCCTCCGTAAGCATTCCCTAGTGGTTCACAGATTTTCTAAAAGCTCACTGAGTTCTCAAGTCTGTGAGTCTGTGTCACAAGGCTGACTTTCAGGAAACTGGTAACTAACCAAGACCACTTATCACTCTACTATTGGCACAATAGGCATGAGAACAAATAGTCTTCTAATCAAGTTAGTTCTCTGCTTTTTAAAAAAATATATTCAAGAAAATTACATTTAAAGGGTGAATCTGAACTCAAACAGGAAAAAAAAAAGAACTCTAAATTCTCTACATTTGTCCATGAGAAAAATTAACTTAAAGCACTGCTAGCACATCTTTAATAAGCAGCCTACAACAGGGATACTTCCCACTTGTCTGTACCAGGGAGACCGCACAGCAGAGCCCAGTGTACCTAAGATTTTCAGTCCACTTTATCTCTAGGTCATGAGCCATTCTGCCCACCCTCAGCTTCTCCTCTTCCTTCATGGCAGCAAGTGTTTCTTCATGCTGGTGTCTCTCTTGTTGTAGCTCAGCCTGTGGAACAGAAACACAAGTGAGCATTGGTCAGTCTCCACAAGCCCGAGCACTACTGTCACGAACAGCATGCTTCTATAGACCATGCCAATGTTTACAGTAGCAGCCAATGATAAAGCTAGCTAAGAGAATTATTCAAGATATTTCAACAAAATACATGGAACACATTCTATATTTTAATTGATCTTTCCTTAACCTTTAAAATCCAAACTAGCATTATTTGAACAGTTTAAAGTTAGTTTACTAAAGCTTTCTTTTTTTAATCACAAACATATATCATATAGCCATGTTCCTCAAATTAATTCATATTCATATTTAAAATCAGGCCATTTGTCCAAAGTCTAATTATTATAGCTACATACCATCAATATGATTAAAGGAATTATGAGGAACTTAAGTTGATTGGATATTTTCTTACGTAACTTAAGCCACAGGCCCATGTGCTTAATGCTAAGAAAAAGACATGATTCACAAGAAACCCTTACAGATTAGCATAAATCAAGTGATTCTCTGGACTAGTGGCTAGAGGTGAGCATCTGGACAAAATCCACCAAACAGACCACTGTCAGTGCTGTGGCTGCTCAAGGGTACCAGGCAAAAGGGAGGTGACGAGTATCCTTTGGTCACTCTGATGCATGTTCCTGGATATCTCTCTGACTGACAGCATAGGATAGAGCAGTTTTAAAGGTTGTATTCATATTAATGACAAAAAAGACGTCAGTATCAAAATTCCCACTCAATATGATTCATTTGGCTAACAAAAGGTAAATACTAAAAATTGAATTCAGGTCCCTGTTCTAGAATACTATTTATCCTCTAGGAATCATTTTTGTTCACAATCAGTAGCAGTACACACAATAGAATTTCTTAAACTTTTTCTTATTTAAAGAAATTCTGCATTAAGATTTATTTTTAAATGTGTGTGTGTGTGTGTGTGTGTGTGTGTGTGTGTGTGTGTGTAGGCATGTGCATGTGACTACAGATGGCCTCAGAGGCATCGGTTCCCTCTGAGGCTGGAGTTGTAAGATGACATATGCTAAAGTTAGGAATGGGGCACATACATTAAGGTGAGGTACCACATACACACACACACACACACACACACACACAAAAAAAAAAAAAATCCATGTGCAACTTTCAACTAAATGGATTTATGCATTTAAAATACCTTTTACTTTTGGCAATGTACAAAAATATCTCTTAATATGAATTAGTCATTCCATTCAGCCTTCTGTGGAAAATGGCTACCACTGATACTATAAGCAATGCTTGGTATCACACACATTAACTATATTGTATACTACAGCAATTCTAAATGAAGACTCATTCTTTGTCCTATTAGCACTGTTGTATCATATAGCCACTAGATAAAGGTAAATAAAAGCCATCTATTTATTTTGTCACAGATTTCAAAAATAAAATGCAATTGGCAATCAAAGCAATTGTTCCCTAGGTAAAATTCCCTAGGTAAACATGAATAGAATTATATATGTACACAGTATAGGAGGTGACACACTTGAAGCTAAAAGCTAATATTATTACTAAAACCAACACCAAGTGTTTCCACTTTGTTGAGCACTGTCCTGTACATAGCTTATCTCTTTTAATTATTACAACTGTGATATGAAAAATATTATTATGTTGCTCTCTGTCTTATTAAAGTGTCAAGGAAGAAAATGCATCTTCTTCCAAAGTGCCACAGTAAGTGGTGGATACAGAGTTCACACAGGACCAGCACTGCCTGACTATGGAATCCACATTCCAGTTCACCACTCAGAGAGTATATGAAAAACCCTTGTCTATTGTCTGCCTAGTTTTACAGGTTCTGAAACTTTGCTATATTTCCCAAGAGTGGGAGGGGAAAGGCAGGGCCTTCTGAGACTTGCAAGTCACAAAGAACTCTTGTTTGCTATATATGAAAGTTGCAGCTTCAACCAGGAAAAGAACTTGCACATACTAATTATCCTGGATTTAACTGTGTCTGTAAAAAGCTTCCCTGAAATCTCAGCCCTTACACTCAGTCTGTCTCAGGAGTCAACCTTATCTGGAAACAGCACCCATGCACTTTTATTTACTTAAAATGAGGCCGTATGGGAGCAACTGAATCCCTACTCCAATATGACTTATAAGATGATAATGTGGAGACAGGTAGAAACGGAGATGATGTGACTAAATGTAAAACCATCTTCAGGGCTATAAATAGCTCAAAAAAAGGAGGGGGGGTGATTCCCTCTTAGAGACATAGGAATTTATTTTAGACTTCTAGCTCCAGAACCAGGAGATGACCCATTTTAGATGGGCTCAAGTCACAGCATTTGTGTTACTTTGTTAATGGGATTCCTGGGAACTAATATACACACAATGATGCTGACATAGGCTCTAAGCAAAGTGGTCCAATTATATTTTCACATTACACATTTAGATTACAGCAGAGATAAGCAATTACCTCAACTTTTAATAGGACATCCTTGGTGTCCTTTAGCCTGCCTTTTGTCAGATCCAGTTCACTCTGAAGCTTCTCTTGGGAGTCCTGAAGACTAGCAATGAGTCCCTCGGCAGAGCCAAGATCTTGTTCACTTTTCCTTACCAGATCTTGGAGGCGGCCAATCTATGAGTGAACAGAGTATTTTTAATATGCCAAACAGTGGCAGACCAGTGCCAGTCTCATGGTTTGAGAGTTTTTCCTTAGTTTTGGCTTCGCTGAATGGATTCCTTCTTCATGAATTTGTAAGAAACACTTAGCCATGATAATCTTTACCATCTGTTTTTTTTTTTTTTTTTTTTTTTCAAAAAGACTTCCATGACTACAGTTTCCACTTTCCAGGACTATAATGCAAGGACATGGATACAACTTCCTTGGGCTCTTGGTTTAAAAAAAATTCCTGGTTAGATCAGATAATAAAATACCTATGAAAAAGGAACTACTGAAAGATAAAAGATTATATTAGAGATAAAAATAAATGGTTTTAAAGCTTTCTTTAAAATTGAACCATTTACAAATCACAAGTCAAGCCTTCATGCATTTAGGTCAATACTGGCAATCTCTTAAATATATCTCAGAAAACCAATTGTTATTTGTACTTCCACACAGAAGTTGCCTCAGGAAAGAAACTTTTAAGTTGGAACTAGAAGTAAAAGGACAATTTGTTGACTGGGTTGGCAGAAACCATTTCATTGTAAGAGCCAAAATCAATGAATGAAATAAATACTTTAAGAAAATGCTATGAAGTCAAAATGCATTTGAACAGAAAATGGACAAGCCTTCTTTAAAAATACAAGAATATTTTCCTGAAGATATTTTCTTACAACTATAGATTTCACAAAGGAAAATACAAAAACTGTCCTTTAGCACCCTCTGTTGTGGCGATATCTTGCTTGTACAAATAAAGCTTGTCTGAAGATCAGAAGATAGACCTTGCCACTACCTAACCATAGAGATCTGGAGGTCTGTACAGACAGACAGGAAGTGTGACACACATTCTTTTTCAGAAACACAGCCTGCCTGTTCGTTCAGTGCAGGTAACACTATGAGTATATTTGTACATGTATATATGTGTATATATCTATATGTATACATATACGTGGGTATCTATATGTGTATATATCTATGGTATCTCTATGTGTGTATGTCTATATGTTTTACAGGTATCTCTATGTGTATATATCTATATGCATATATACATACATATACATGGTATCTCTATATGTGTATGCTAAATGAGTCTGGAGGTGGTAGGATACAATCTTGTGATCTTTGTAGTGTCTCTAAATGGTCAAAAACTTTGTAAAATGATTTAAGAACTTCTCCCCTTTTCTGTGTTCTAGCATACATTCATAGCCGGAATTAGAAAATTTGGTAAAATTTCATCCATTAAATTCTCTGAACCTAATGTCTGTCTAGACACATGGTGAACGATTTTCTTTTATGGTTATAATTGGTAAGTTGTTTAAGTTCTTTGAGCCATTTTAAAAGTACAAACTTTCATAAAAATACATACTGATTACTAAAGATTACCGGCATGTTCATATGTAGCATCCACTTACAGGGGTCTAAACTTTACCACTGTTTTAAATCCCCATTCTGTATTCCATACTGCTTACATGGTGTGTCTTCTCAACTCTTTGTGCTGACCTGGCTTGCCCATAATTGTGCATGGCAGTGGCAAATGGGCTGTAAGAAAGACAGTGGTAACAACCGGGAGGTTATTAAACTTAGCAGGAATTCTAGTTTAAGTCCAAGCTCTGCCAATATAAAACAGGAGTAATAATCCCAATCTTTGTGGGGTTACTTTCATAATTCCATCCAAGGATATAGAGAAAGATATTTACTAGAAAAGATATAAGGGACAATCCATATGGATACAGAATCAGGCATGGTGGTACATGTCTACAATTATAGCATTTGGGAGGTTCAAGGTCCGCCCAGGCTACATAGTGTGATCAGGCTAGCTAGGGCACTATGGTAAGATACTGAATTAAATTTATTACTATTTTTTTAAGGTAGGGCTAGAGAGATAGCTCCAGAGTTAAAGGCACTTGCTGCTTAAGGATCTGGTTTCAATTACCAACATCCACAAAGCAGCTTACAACTGTCTGTAACTCCAGTTCCAAGGGAACTGACAGACTCTTCTGACTTCCACAGTTATCAGGCACACATGTGGTACAGGGACAGACATGTAGCCAGAACACCCATACACATAAAATATTTTTTTAAAAAATTTAAAAGAAAAATAATAATAAAATTCAATAATATGGAAATATTCTTCTACAATCTAGCAAGTTTTCAGTTGATTAAATATTACATGAATATAACATATTCAAAAATATATGAAGAATAGTACTATAAGTAGCACATAAAGAATAAAGGGAAGTTATATTAAAGAAATAAATAATTTAATTAAAGAGGACATTAATATTTAAATAAGCAAAAACTTTTAAATTGTGCATAGTTAAATATAATAAAATACAAAATACAAGTAAGCAACAAGAATAGCTAATTGCTTTTTATGAGTATAATTCAAATGGGTTCATTTTAAAATAACTGTTGTTTGTCACTGTCAAAAATCTCTTTTTGGCATGTGGAAGATCTTCATTCCTTCCACCTTGGTGTCCTGTAGTCTCAGCAGGACTTCAGGCAAACTCCAGATAATCAGCCTGATCCTAGTCTAACCCAACACAGTTGCCTCATTCTCTAGCCACTGGGAATGGTTCAAGAGAAGTCATGGGGATGAACATATCATTCATAGAGAACTGAGACGATTTAAAGGAAAATGGGTCTCCTACTGATGCTCTTTTGTCAGCCATACCACACCCAAAGGAATGCATGGCTGAAGAATAAAGTCAACACGAAGTATACAAAGAAGGTCCCAGTGTCACCTATTCCAACTCTGAATCCAATCTGCTTGAAACTGATATTATCCTGGGATATTTGAACCAGTATGGGTCAGTGTATTTCCTTTGTCCTTCTGTTGGTTTGCATTAGAACTTCTGCTCTTTGCAACAGAGATAGAACATCTAGATTCTTATTATTTTGACCCCTAAGGGACTACAAAAGGTAGACACCTCCTCCCTAGAATCCCTACCTATGAATGTATGTTCTTCTCCAACCCCTTCGCCTAAGAAGCACTGAGTGAACTTTTATAAATGAAGAATACAGACATGAGTGGAAGCCTTGTCCATGAAGTAAGCATCCACAGGCTTGTGCTTAGCATCTTCTAATAGCCTTCCACTACGCTAACAGTCAAAATATTATACAGGGCCTCTGTGACATAGAGGCTGCCAAACTCTCTAGCTAGCGTGACAATCTTTCTTCTTTGGTCTTTGTAATTGTTGGAAGCATAAATTACTGTGGCCCTGATGGTTAAACTGAGCTAAGATAATACACTTGGACTGAAATTTTGATTTCGCCCACTTAGTACATGTCACAGACAAATCCTATATCCCTCTTAGTGACTTAGTAACTAGAATCTATTGCCCTGGCTTGTCTTAAGGATAGAGGAGAGAAGACTACAAATCAAAGCCTGGGAGACAGTAAGCAATAACATCACTATAGTTGTTGTAGCACCATATCTATACTGGCATTCCTACACCATTTTGAAACACCCCATGGACTACAGCCTTTGTATAATATTTCCTCAATTTCTCACCTTGTCCAGTCCCTGTCAATCACTTAGCTTCCCTTTGCAGTATGCATCTAGCTAGATTTAGAAATACTTTATCTTGTGAAACCTATCATCCCTGCATGGACCATGTTAATTTGTCACTGCAATAACAGTGCCTAAGAAAGAGTTCCTTGTACCTAACCAACCACCCAACATTCACTAAATAAATGGATGAGTCAATTACTAAAATATTTCATATATACTTATTAAGGAATAAAATATCTTTGACATCTCAGTATGCAAGCATTTAATCTGTAAAAGAAACCAGTACCTCAGCTTTTCTTGACCCTGTACTACCCCCAGGCCACTGGTAGGCCATGTGGTGCCTCCATGCAGGAATAGGCAATTCCCACTGGAGTGCAAACAGCTCCAGAGTATGGGGGACACAGATGATGTCATGTGAATTAGAAAAAGAGTTCCTTTCTTTTGGGGAGACAAGAGTTCTGTGGAAATCTAAGCTATTTCTGAATTTCTCCTGTAAACAGTGCTGACATTTCCTCAATAATCCTTTATTATTTGCTTACATGATAAACAAAAAACTGAAGCTTCTGTCAAAGGGCATGCCAATCTGAGGCTCCCACACAGGCTGCTAAGCCCTTTCCAGAAAAATCAGTGATTTCATATCACCCTTGGAGGCTTCCGGATGCTTATCTCTCCCCACACTCAGCAATACTGCATGGCCTCAATTTTTATCACAATGAATTTTATGGTCATGGAGTGGCATCTTACAGATTCCTAGCTCTTAAATTTAGCAAGGTTAAAATTACTTTTCTTCTTTCTCTTTAGTTTATAAAAACAAAATAGTGGTGCCCATTTTCCTTACTGCTTTGTAAACACTTTAATGGTAATAAAGACATGAATTTATTTATGCAATTTATCAGCCATTTATACCTCCCTTTCTCTTTACCTTCTGCGTATGGAATATTTTCTTTCTTGCAAGTTTTATCTTTAACTGAACAAGCAAACAGGTGCTGTGGCTTCCACAAAGGTGCACTAACACGGAGGCCGCAGGGGACAAGCAAGGCGTGTGTCACAATGACCTAGAGAGTTGAGACTGAGTCCCTAAATCTGCTCTTACATCACTGACATGGATGCCCTTCACAGTCACTGATAGACGGGTGCTAAATGTCTCGAGAATTACTCCTTATGATTTTATACACTTGTTTTTATTAGAACATTCATAGTATCTCCAGTGTTTCAGTTTTTCCCAATTAATACAGTCACATGAATAATAACATGGTTATAATCTGTTTTCACCAATGATTCGTGAATGGGTTCTATGGAAACCTTGGTTGACTGGGAAATTTGCCTATCCTTGATTTTAAGTTCGGGAAATGGAAGAGGAACCCTGTCCCTGGAGACTGGAGTCAGCAGGACAGGAGAAAGACTGCCTGCCGGTTCTGAAGCAGATGGAGCAATAAGCCAAGCAGATTCTCAGGAGCCATAGTAATGTGGCCCCAAAGCATCGCCAGGGTGCGGAAACATAATTGAGAATGTAGCCAGGAGGAAACTAAGTTACATATTCACTGCAGCTCTTCTCATAGAAGCTTCAGTATGGAGGCTGGGGAGATAGGGAGAGGAAGCATTTAGAATTGAGAGAGGCTGCCCAAGGAGCCTACATGAGAACAGATGGCCACTGAAGTGTCTTCCCGTGAGAGCGGGATGGCAACTGGGTGGATTCTGATGAGAAAGTGCATTCACAAAGTCATCGTGGATTAGCTAGGACAACAGAAGACAGGCTGGGCTACCATTCTCCAAGACAGTACTCTGTAATTTCTCTGAACAAACATTTTAAAACAATCCAAGAACACTGAGTGCAAACTGCAGCCCGCTTGGGGCAAGAGTGCCTTCTGGTGTGTTCTGTGGGCAGATTTAGGGCAACAGAAAAGTGGCCCCACCCAACAGGGCTGTATGGAGCCATGGGGTCCGTGAGGAAGGAAAAGCTGGCGAGGTGAAAAGGGCAGAGAGAAGAGCCGAGTTAGAGAATCAGAGGGAGCTCACCCAAGAAGCCACAGAGGGATGAACTGGAATAAAAAAGGTAAACATTAGGGAAGCTGTTAGCAATCAGCCCGATGCAGGCAGAGGAGGGACAAATGTCATGTTTACAAAAGGCTTTACATATACATTTACTTATGGGTTGTTTTTTGTTTGTTTGTTTGAGTTGCTAACATTTTTCTAATATTGTATCCTTAGTCAAAGAAAAGGCTAAACAATATTTCCATATAAATTCAACAGTTGTTTTAGAAGCCAGTATCTGGACCTTACAAATCTCTCTCTCTAAAACGAGGTACAGTGTAGAGAAGACTACGGTGCTAACAGTCACTTCCATTTCACCTGTGGAGGTGTATTCTCCATTGCTTTGCACTCCTCCACAAAAGCATTGCCACTTAGTATTTTTGATAGTAAAGGTTTACCTAACAGGAGAGAAACACACTGTTAGGAAAATTCAGCACCAATTCAAGACCTTTGGCCAGTTTTGTCACCTAACTATACTGCCACCAGATTAAGTTACTACAAAGCATACATGGAATGTAGGCGACAGGCCTAAAGAGCTCTTGCCTCCTGATTGGCTGAAGTCAGCTTGTCTTCCAGCACTTGCTTTAGGTTTTCCAGCTCTAGTTGAAGCTGACTTTTATCCTCTTCCAGACTCAGTTTCTCCTTTTTATATTGTTCCTCCAATTCCTTAAAAAGAGAAAAAATTAAAAATTAGTAAGATTGAAGTACTATATACCTTGAGATTCCAAGAAACACAATCATGTTAATATTTTTCTTTACAAATTATCTCTCCTCATAAATAATGTCACAGTTAACTGTGACACCATTTAACACTAAATGGAGTAGGTCAAATCATACTGATATAGCCATTAGATAGTGCCTTTCATGACAAGGGTGTGTCATTCACTGGCTAAGCTATCGAAGAAAACCAGAAAAGCATGATAGAAATGATAATTTAACACACACACACAAAAACATTCTCTTGAATTTTCCTTTCTTTCATATTAAAATACAAAAATTCCTGTAACACAGAAATTCGCCATTCAAACTGTGGCATGTAGTTGAGAATTAACAAGAACAAAATGAAGGAATGGATTGTAAAACCAATTACAATGATAACTGCTAAAGAACTTATCTATCTTCCAGGCATGCTACTTAATACCTGAGCCTCACAGACAAGATGTGATAGGAAGCCTGTCTTAATAACCCATGATACCAAATAAGGAACCACTTATTCACCAAAAATTAGACATATGGAGTAAAGAGAGAATTATCTAGGCAGGGAACAGATAAACTTTGAGGGGAAACTTTAGAGAGAAAGTAATTCCTAAGTGTATAAACTGATGCCATGACCACTCCACAGTATGGTTAGGGGTAAGGTTTATATTTTAGACATTAGAGAGAGAATAGCCAGAGACATCTGGAAAAGTCCAGGGCAGAGAGAGAAAGCAGTAGGCTGAACATGGCCAGGGCTCTCTGCAAGAGAGGGGAGAAAGAGAGGATAAGGAATGGAGAAAATGAGAGAAGTAGGAACAGAGCAGAGAGAGAGCAAACATACCTGCAAGAGCAAACCCAACAAGAATAGCAGGTCTATAAGGAGAATAAATAGCTGAGGGGGAGGGAATCCCATGAGTTGGAGGAAGTTAAGAATATAGGAGGCAGTGAGAAGGGCTAGGATGCTAGCTTGGACTTCGAAATGTTTAATAGGTACCTGTGATACTGAAGGAGTCTGGTGGCCAGAATGAGCTTTGATATGCTGTAGGAACCACAGTTAGTCCTATGTCCTTTCTGTCAGAGGTAAGGGAAATGACTCCATTTAGAAGAAGGAAACCAGTTTTACAAGTTCCTGTGGAATGCCAGCTTTTCTAGCTTTCCCTAGAAATCCTCCTTTAGTCCAGGCTGAGCTCATTTCTGCATATATGAACTGCCTTTTGGAGTTTGGGGGATTGAGTTTTCTTTGGATAGGACACTAAGCAGAGTTTGAAGAGCATACCAGTTAAAAATAATGGTGGAGTAGAGGGGAACCGAGCATTCTAGGTAGAGGAAAAGGAATGTCTAAACACAACGGAGGAGCATACACATGCACAGCTTGGTAAGGGCACAATTTCTACAGTATAAGGTGAGGAAAGCTGTGGTAAGGTTGTGCTGGGGACCTTCATGACAAACTGGAGTTGGATGATATTCTAGGAGTAGCCACAGGCTTTGGCATTTATTATGGTGAAAATATTTAAATTACAACCTACAAAGGGAAACGCGTGAGTGAGGTATCTACAGGGCCTTGGCTACCAAGGGGCCCTGAACACTAGACATGCTAACTAGACTGCCCTAACAAGCTGTGACAGCAGTATGAAATAAAGTCTGGAGGAAGGCTCCTGAGAGACACGGGGCCCAGGTCTTTTTCATTGGGGCCTGGATGCATGGGCACCCTCTTCCAAAGTTCCAGGGGATAAGTAGGTGCTCTCATTATCACACTATTGGTACATACAGTTTAAGCAGGTGAGCTTTCCATCTTGGGGGAAGATGACACCCTTCTGAAACCCCAGTTTCGAGGAACCAGTCAGAGGCTAAACTGTCTGACAAGAGTAGTCTTGGGTGCTATGTCATCGTTTCTGCACAGGTTGTCCCTGTACTTTTGTTCAGATGGTGAACTACAGTTACAGTAGAAAATACAGTCCTTTTGTAATAAATAAGGAACAGAGAGGTCATCTTAGCTAAATGTTCTTTTTTCACATTCATAAACACATTTATTTCTCACTAAGGCCCTTAAAATAATTCTTACCTTTTTTCTTTTATAGAAAATAGTCCTGCCCATCTCTACAGTTCCCCCTCCCAGTTCCTCCTCACAGCCCTTCCCATCCAGATCCACTCCTTGTCTCTCATTAGAAAAAAAAAAAAAACAACAGAATTCTAAGGGATAATAAAATATAACATAAGATAAAACAAAAGCTAACAGGTCAGAATTGGACAAAACAAAAGGAAGTGTTGTAGAATATTACTTTAAGGTATGTTACTTTTGTTTATGCTGTACATTTGTCTAACCATGTAAAGATGTGTTGTTTTGTTTAATGCTGCATTTGTTTAGCTGTGAGGCTGTGATTCTTTGCCTGTCTAAAACACCTGATGATCTACTAAAGAGCTGAACAGTCAATATCGAGGCAGGAGAAAGGCAAGGCGAGGCTGGCAGGCAGGCAGACAGAATAAATAGGAGTGGAAATCTAAGAAGATGAGGAGGAAGCAAGATAGAACAAGGAAAGGAGGGAGGATGCTAGGGGCCAGTTACCCTGCCAGCCAGGGAGTAAGAAGGAAAGTAAGATATACAAAAGTAAGAAAGATAAAAGCCGAGAGGTAAAAGGTAGATGGGATAACTTAAGAAAACCTGGCTAGAAACAAACCAAGCTAAATAAGGCTGGGTATTTATAAGTATTTGTAAGTATTTGGAAGCCAGGTGGTGGGACCCCCAAAAGAGCTAAAGGAGCCAAAGAGTAAAGAGTAATAAAACAACCAACAACACAGAAGGCCCAAGAGATCCACTGTTGGCACACTCAGAAATTCCATAAAAACACTAAACTGGAAGCCATAATATATAACAGAGGACCTGGTGCAGAGCCCTGCAGGCCCTGTGCATGCTGCCTCAGTCTTTGTGAGTTCATATATACGTTGATCATGTTGATTTAGAGGGCCTTGCCATCCACCCCACCCCTGAATCTTCCCATCCCCTCTGGCTCTTATACTCTTTCTGCCTCCTCTTCCTCAGGGTTTCCTGAACCCTAGGAGGAGGGGTTTGAAGAAGACATCCAATTGAGGGATAAGTGTTCAAGGTTTCTCATCCTCTGCATTGATGTCTGGCTGTGGGTCTCTGTATTTGTTCCCATCTGCTGTAGTGGGGAGCTTCTCAGAGGATGGCTGAGCCAGGCACTGACTGACTGTTTCCCCTAAATGCTCTTTGACATTAGAGAAAGGCCATTCTGGAACGAAGTTGGTTTTAGCTCACACACTTACTATGTTAACTTGGCAGCAGCAAGGGAAGGAAGCAGCAGGTAAGAACAAGCTATTTGGGTAAGTGGTACAGGTAAGGCCTCTCAGAGGGTTCTGTGGCAAATCCCTTCACAAGGAAACTTTCTCTCCAGGCTCATGAGCCTCAAGAGGTAAGCAAGAAGTCACAGGTGTGGTGAAGGAAAACTTGGACAATTCTCAAAGGCTTCTCCCCAGCATCATAAAAGCTAGAAAAATGGCTGGAGGAGGAGCCCTGGCCAGCCCAGCTGCGAGTCTGAGTCCCCAAGACCTCTGCATCTGCCTGCAGCCCATGCAGAGTGTGTGCTCCAGCTGCAACTTTGATGGGGTGGGCTTTTGGTAGATACAGCTGCTTCTGAGTCTTTCCTGCTCCATGTAATTCCTCATCCATGCTCCTGCTAGGAACCCCAGTAATCACTCACCACTTCCCCAACTTGGACGCTGGTGTAATTGTTACTTCAGTCTGTCACAGGCTCCCTTTCTGGGGTGAGCCAGTGTGTACTGCTTCCCCAAGGAAGCCTCAAACACAACACAGAGCTTTTGAATATGCTCACATGCAGCAAAGTTCAAGTTATCTTTCCAATGGCTAATGTGTTTTGGAACAGATTTTTGTGAACCATAAGTGGGGTGCTGGAGAGATGGCTCAGTAGTTAAGAGAACTGACTGCTCTTCCAGAGGACCCAGATTTGATTTCCAGCTCCTACACAGTGGCTCGATACCTTCTGTAATTCTAATTCCAGGAGCTCCAAAGTCCTCCTTTGGCTTCAACAGTCATTGGACATAAGTGTAGGGAGTAATCCTGTTTAGAGGTACTACTGACCATGCCTGCTTGGGCTGGCCACAGGTGCCACTGATCATGCCCAATTGGGCATGTCACAGTGACGTAGCAAGGGTTTAAGTAGCAGAAAGGCATGCATGTGGCCCTCTTTCCTCTCTCCCGCTTGGCTGAGTGGACATCTGCTTGTCATGCCAGCTCTGGTGTAAACCTGATCACTGGCCCTTCCATGAGTACTATCCCTTTACCCGTTGTCAATCTAGTTTTGACTCCATTGTGTTTGGCTTTACACATGTGGTGCACAGATATAAATACTTAGAGGCAAAATACTCACACAAAATAAAAATAAACACATGGAGATTATTTTGTAAAAGAACCGAATGTGGGCTAAGGCAGGTTTGCAGGTAGCACAAAATCCAGAATTTACTGGGTGAAGAGATGATAAGGAGTAATGAAGTACAGACAAACTGGAGTTTGCTTAAGTAACACCTAAAAGTAGGACATCATCAATTAAAAATGAATGTATAAATACGAAGGATAAACAATAGCTAGGGAGGAAATCACAGGCAGCTGTGTCCACTGCATGCATTAGTGTGTAACCCTGAACAGTGCACAGCAGCCTCCTTAAGCAAGTACAGGACTACACAAGGATGGGACATGTGACCTGGCACAGAGAAAATGGCAATCAGTCTTGAGAAAGAGTATGAAAGTTTTGTCTCCACCTAGAAAGAAGTAACATTCTACCAGAAAATCTCACATAAATTTTTAATTTTTACATCTTAAAATATTTCTTCCAGCACTTATGCCACAAAATGAAGGAGTATTAAGTCAGAATATCTAAATTTGCATTCAATCTATTCCACTCAATCAGGTTCATGGATTTGCAAAAAATCATTTAGGATTACTAAATATAGTATATATTTTATAATAAAGATGACACTAATCTCCAAGTCATGAGTATCAAGGAACACATCACAGAAAAATCACTTGTAAACTATAAATTGCTGCCATATAAAATATTAGTGCCCTTATTAATAAGGCCTGAGACTGGAGATCCACCCAATCCTTATAAACTGAGAGATTATTCAAGGAAGGAAAGAAAACAAAAACACACATGCATGAATAGTGTTCCCAGGGAAGGAAGCTATCTACTAGAAAGATGTGCCCTGGTGAGTTAAGGCTTCCTGTGTGGTACAGTTATTTCATCATGAAGAAGCCCCAGGTCAAAGAATGTTTCTGTTATGACTTGCATTACGTAGTACATAGTCTGCGCTAACAAACCATGCTGTACCAAGAACTTAATATAAGCCAGGTGGGATGGTGCAAGCACTTGGGAGGTGGAGGCAGGAGAATTACAAGGACAAGACTAGACTGAGTTACACAGTGAGGCCACATCTCAAGAGGAAGACAGGGAAGGAATTTCACTTTTATGGGTATTATTCCTGGAAGCATGATGACAAGACAGGAGCCATAAAAGTCAAGCAACTATTCTTCCACAATACAGGCCATGTTGGACAATCCCCACACTGTCACCTCTTTAAACTGTACTAGTGAATGAAGTTTCCACTCACCATTTGCAGCTTTTTCTTATCTCTGCTTGCATTGTTGTGCACAGCCTCCATCGCCATGTGGTGCTTCCAGGCTAATTCTTTCAAAGTCTTTGAATGGGCCTCGTTTAATTGGGCCACCTCGCCTTCCAATCTATTCTGCAGGGTTTTAAGCTCCATTTCATAATATTCTTGCTGAGTTCTCTTTGCTTCATTTACTCTCTTGAATGAAAACAAATAAAGGTTAAGAACTGGTACCTCCTTTTTTCATTAGTGCTATCACTGTCTGAACACCTTAGGCATACGTAAATTGGAATGAACTAACTGGTTTGAGATCTAGACTTTGAAACCTTACAGTTGGTGTTCCCAGAGAGTGACAAGGAGGATGAGGCAAAATAAAATATTTAAAAATCAAGAAATAAAAGAAACTGTTGCTGTATTAGAATCAAATGTGGGTTTCTGCAATGACCAACTTAAAAGATAAAAGTTTCTGTATAGTACACAAAATAGCTTACCTATTAACCACTCAAATAATATTATTCAATACAACTGGTGTGTCAGTTATGTGCCCTTTAACCAATCACAATCCAGTGGTAAAAGAAAGTAAAAACACAGTGGCAATAGTTTTATGAGTTTTGTGAAAGGGTGTCTATTGTATGTTGCTAGAGAATACAGGAAAAGGGCATAACCTGGGTGGGTAGAAAAGTAAGGGTGGGAGGAGAGGGGGAATAGAGAGGAAGAGAAAGGGAGAGGGAGGGAGGGAGAGAGAGAGCGAGAATGAGAAATAAGAATCAATTCAATTTGGGAAGAGAAAATATAGAGCTGGTAATGACATGTTCTCTCAATTTATACAAGCCCAGAGGCATCCAGAGATGTCTCATTTACATCTCTTGTCAAAAGCATGGGTTCATAACCATTTCCATTGACTTTCAGAATTTTGAAAGACGAAAAAGTAGTTAAGCAGGAGGCAAAGATGGAGGGAGACAGAAGGCCTAATGCATCTAAGGCACACAAGTTACCACAGGCTATAGAAGCCTGGGAATACTGAGGGAAGAGAGATGGGGCTCAGAAACAAGCAGGAGTCAGACAATGAAGGGAGTCTTAATTCTATAATCTTGGACTTTTATTATGGAGGGAATGAGAAATCATAAAGACACGCACACACGTGTATACACACTTTAAATAGTCATCTTTGCATAGGCTATGGAAAGCAGCTAGGAAGGTGTCACTATCATCCATACAAGCAATGACACTTACTTAAACTTGTAGTCTGTGGGTGGGTATAAAGAGAGGAGGATGGCTAGAATAAAAATGTATGAAGGGAGTAGAACTAACAGGACTTAGTAACAGATAAGGAGATTGGAAAAAAGAAATCAGGAAAAACTCCTTCAACTATGCCAAGTAAGGAATGCAATAAACCGTTTTAAGGGGAGAGAAATCCTGTGCATAATGTGATGACATTTTATCAAAACCATAAATAGAGACAACTAGAGTTAAATATATGAGACTCAAGAGAAGAGAGCTGACTGTTAACGGTAGATTTGCAGCTATCAGTAAACAAAAGGCACTTGATGTTGCTAGGATAGATAGACGAGCATGTGGAATGAAAGAAAACCCTGGGAAGATCCTGACAGGAAGGTCATTTCTGTAGCTTGCAAGATTCACAGCTGGGCAACAGCATTGGTTATCTGTCCCATCCGTCCATCCATGTGTCCCCACCCCACCCCACCCCCCACCCCGAGCAAGCAGAGCACTTTCTGGTACCATGAAAGCTAACCAGCAGGGATGGCACTTCCTGGTGAGTACCAGCTTGATGTCTGCATGTCCTGTGACTCAAGTTTGTGGTGTCTTCCGCAGCAGGGTCTTATCATCAAGTTCTGGGGCATAACTAAGAGCAATAGTGATGATGCTAAGAATGTTTTTGGAGCAACCATTTGCTTTCTGATTGGATTTAACACTCGTTCCACAAGACAGAACACTTGTCTGGTAGTGTTATCTGGGCAAAGGACCTACGGCTAACATTGATTTAAACCGTCTCCCACATATTTACACATGCAGGCTACTGCAGCTCTCAATTCTCAGAAGAGAAGTTTCTTTTTGCAGTAGACGGAGAAGACTATAGAGATTCATATCACAAAGTGCAGAGGATAAAAGGTGGGGGAGTGCTGAACCCTAAATGGGACATCTACACCACAGTCCCTACCCCTAAGGCTCAGGAATCATCTCAGAGGAAGAGTCAGAAAATTCTGCCAGGAGTAGTGGAGGGTTGCTTTGGAAGTGTTTTCTGGCCATTACAGGACCATTGCAAATATGAACTTACAGGGACTATGGTAGATGCACAAGGCCTACAAAAGACCAAGCCAGCCAAAGTCCCAGTATGAATGGGAAAGGGGCTCACAAAATCTCACCTCTGGCTAAGGAGCTATAGGCAATTGATGGCTCCTAGGGTGCAGTTCTTAATAGGCCGCCCATGTTCCTTTGGATGGCCCTGCACCCACACACATACTTAGGAAGTGTTTAATGGACTCGGTGGGATTAGAAAGAGATGGTGAACTTGGGAGGAAAAAGTGGTAGAGTTATGGGAAGAGTTGAGAGGGGAAAGATTTGATGAAAACACATTATAACACAATAATGTGCGAAATTCTCAACTAATAATTGTTTTTATTGCTAGAAAAATCTTCAGGAATGGAATGGGTAGAGCTGGAAATTTTTACAAGTAAGACTAAAAGGCCAAAGAGTTAGAAGAGAAATGAGAGAGTATGAAATACCACTATGAACTGTGGGGAGAGGTACAAATAGTACAAAGGAAGATGCACCAATCAGATCTGGTGACAACCACAGTCAGGGGAACTGAGGCAAACCCAGATTCTTATGGCATGGTAGAGCAGGCAGCATCAGGTTAAGGAGTGAACTGGAGTGAGCACAGAGCAACAGCAGATGCTCCTAAATAGATTTAAATACTGGAAAGAGAAGGGAGAGCATAGCCCAAACTCACACTTTCGATGAAACTATCCAATAAATAAGCAGCAATTGTGGTCCAGAAAAATCACAATGCTGCTGTAAGAATTTTTACAACTTGATATTTGTTGTCTTCTCTTTACTTTTGTAGAAATTTCCTAGGATCCAAACATCATGTAATAGGCCTTAGTGCTAGCTACTGGGGAGGCTGCCATGGAGGATTACAAGTTCAGGGCCAGCTTTAGCTGAGACTTAAAGAGACCCTGTTTCAAAATAAAAAGTGTAAAGAGCCCAGGAATAGAGTTCAGATGCAGGGAATTTTCCTAACACTAATAAGGTATAGGGTTCATTCCAAGTTCAAAAAGAAAAGTCCAAACCAGAAAGAGAGGAAGGAAGTGGGGGAAGGGAGAGAAAGAAATAGAAGCTTCCTAGGAATACACAATAACATACATCACTTATTTAAATATGTATATTTAATATGATATTTAATAAAATACAAATCTCAATGAAATAAAAGTTAACTCAATTTCTGGTTTAAAATAAACTGAAATTCTTAAGACTTTCATAAAATAGACTATTACCCTAATATTTGGGATGCACACTTAAAATTGCATATTTCCTGTTCCTCAAAAACAAACCAACAAACACTAGACTAAGAAGTGCTCCTGTGCAGCAGGAGTCTGGATCTGTCCTTCCCTTCCAGTCCTCTGAGCACCCATCACAAACTTTCCTACCTTCCCTGCCCATCTTCCAGGCACCCATCAGGAACTTCCCTGCCCGTCCCCCGGGCACCCATCGGGAACTTCCCTGCCCGTCCCCCGGGCACCCATCGGGAACTTCCCTGCCCGTCCCCCGGGCACCCATCAGGAACTTCCCTACCCGTCCCCCGGGCACCCATCATGAACTTCCCTACCCGTCCCCCGGGCACCCATCGGGAACTTCCCTACCTGTCCTCCGGGCACCCATCAGGAACTTCCCTGCCCGTCCTCCGGGCACCCATCAGGAACTTCCCTGCCCGTCCTCCGGGCACCCATCGGGAACTTCCCTGCCCGTCCCCGGGCACCCATCGGGAACTTCCCTGCCCGTCCTCCGGGCACCCATCGGGAACTTCCCTGCCCGTCCTCCGGGCACCCATCGGGAACTTCCCTGCCCGTCCCCCGGGCACCCATCAGGAACTTCCCTGCCCGTCCCCCGGGCACCCATCGGGAACTTCCCTGCCCGTCCCCCGGGCACCCATCGGGAACTTCCCTGCCCGTCCTCCGGGCACCCATCGGGAACTTCCCTGCCCGTCCTCCGGGCACCCATCGGGAACTTCCCTGCCCGTCCTCCGGGCACCCATCGGGAACTTCCCTGCCCGTCCTCCGGGCACCCATCAGGAACTTCCCTGCCCGTCCTCCGGGCACCCATCAGGAACTTCCCTGCCCGTCCTCCGGGCACCCATCATGAACTTCCCTACCCGTCCTCCGGGCACCCATCAGGAACTTCCCTGCCCGTCCTCCGGGCAACCATCATGAACTTCCCTACCTGTCCTCCGGGCACCCATCAGGAACTTCTCTACCCGTCCTCCGGGCACCCATCAGGAACTTCCCTGCCCGTCCCCCGGGCACCCATCAGGAACTTCCCTACCCGTCCCCTCCGGGCACCCATCAGGAACTTCTCTACCTGTCCTCCGGGCACCCATCAGGAACTTCCCTGCCCGTCCTCCGGGCACCCATCAGGAACTTCCCTGCCTGTCCTCCAGGCATCCATCACAATACCTTCTCCAGCTCCAGCAGCTGCTGCTTCTGTTCCTCATCCAGACTCCGTGTTCTGCTTTGCAGAAAGGCTCTTTCCTTTTCAAGCTGACATAATCTCTCATTGGCTCTGCATTTTTCTGATTCTAAATCTTTAATTGTAACTTCCTGGGTCATCTGAGTTGCTTGAAGCATTCCAATATGACCTAGAAACCACCCCCCACAAAAAAAGTCTCCTTAATTTTTAAGTCCGTTGACATTAAAGTGTGTCTCTAAGGACACAATGCACTTCACCCCTGAGTGGGCCGAAAGGGGGGTGGGAGAAGGGCTTTTGTTTCCTCATGGTACAAAGGGAAATACTCACCATGGGAATGTCTTAGCCAATTATAATCCTTTAAAACACAAAGCCCATTTTTACATCACTAATGTTGCTCCCTGGTAGCATCTCACTTTTTAAAAAAGGAGAAGAATGCAAGCAAAACAAGTTGAAGTAGTGGCAACTCCTCAGTAGCTCATGTCAAAGTCTCCTGGGTGGGGGGTAACTGAGGAAAGAGAAGACGCACTGACTAACACTATGAAGTGAAAATGAGCCACTTGTTACTTTCTATCATCTCTTTTGCTCCCACTCTTCCTTTTGATCTCTGCTTCTCTGTCTCTTCCTGGAAGAATGTGTATGCAGGGAACAAAGGCGGCAGACAGCAGTGGAGTTTCCACTGAATTTAGTTTAGATAAAGACTAGATTGAAAAAAGGAGGACAACAAGATTATGAAAAAATAAAATAAATGACAGTAAAACTGGGTGAGGGGTAGTGAAAGGGTGGTTGGGCTGGATCCGATCAAGCCATTGTTTACAGATTTGAAACTGCAAGAAGTAGCAGATAGTCTATTTAAAACGGGTGAGGGGAGTGCACTGGTAAAGGGGAGATGAGGGATCTAGAGGGTGGAACTGGTTCCCAAACAAAGCATCACGTAAGTGGAAATTTCAAAGAATCCTGGACACACAGCCAGGGAGAGCCTACTGCTGCCCAGGGAGTGGCAAAACCTGAGGCAGGCCCAGCATCTGTGGGCATGCTAACTGCTTGCATAATTCAGATGCATGCTGAAGGACATTAGAAATGACTACTTTATGGGCAAGAAAAGTTGCCAGGGAGCCAATCAAAATGTAAGGGGGTCCTGAAACAGCTCCACTGGATAGATACACTATCCACATGGACAAAAAACAAATCAGACCTGACCTGGATCAGCATCTTCCCACTAACTAAGTGCTATGAAATGAAGAACGCTGGCTGCATCACATGGGTCACTCGGCTGTCAGACAGACAGACGGACGGAGGGAGAGAGGGAGGATAGAAAAGAATAAACGTCTTATTTTTGTGGAGTGTATTCTATAAAAATATATTCCTAAAACCAAAAACTATATGAGGGCTCCTGAGGCAAGATGGGAAGGAAAAAGAGCCACTAGGTCCAAAGCTTGGGTGAGGTCTCTCACCAATTGAAACTTAAGCATCCCAGTGCAATTAAAATGTGCTGTAAAAATTGCTTACACGGAGACACTGCTCCTTTTACACAAAGATATTCCCAAAGGAGAAGGTCAAAACAGCAATAAACCTTGCTTAAGGCCTGAGCACACATAACTGAATTTGATCTTCAGCCTTCCCCAGATAGTTCCTGGGAATCTCACTAACTAGGCTATTAACTTTTGTTGACAGTAAATGCTTCATGTGATTTAGGGATGTTACCCTGACTAAAATCCTTGACTGGAACACCACAGGAACCTCAAATTCCTTGACAGCTCTAAGGATGGCAACTGGAAACACGCCAACAACATAAACATGGCTACTGAAAAGACAGCGAGGCGCAGCTCTCTCTCGAGAAGCCCACACCCATATGTCAGGGCATCTTACTTGCTCAGGGATCACCTCTTTTCTGTTGACCCTGGGTTTAAATCTATGTTAAAAATCTCTTCAGAGAAACAAACTGGTTCATTCTGAGAATCCTTTTTACAGTGAAGTCAAAGACCTGACTTAACCTCAGTGGAATTCTGGAAGGAACCCCCACAGGCTGCTGCAGGATAGGGGGTAAAGGTGGGGGGATGATTAGGGGAAGGGGCTGTGCCCCACAACTGTTGACAGTTTCATTATTTCATTGTTATAATCACTCAAGAAGATATTAGATATTATTTTAAAATAAAAACATAGTCTAAATTAAAACATTAGAAGGGATGGTAAATATTAAATTAGCAGAACTTTCAAAATACTCAGATATTGTTTTGAGTGAACAAAGGGCTGGTTTTAGCTGAGCACTGCACCAAGCTATGGGGAGACATACTAGCTTTGAGGACAAGGTCTGAAGCTTGCTGTTGTAAACGCTCCTGGGCAGCTGCCAGCTCACTCTCCACTTCCTTGTGCTTGCTTAACAAGGCCATTTCTCCCTCCTTGGCATCATCGAGCTGTTTTTGTAGAACCTAAGAAAGATCAAATAGCCATAATCAAAATGCAAGCATGACACTAAGCTAAATAATTTATTTAAATTACAAGCATCACCTTTTCTCTTCCTGGAAAGTTCTGTGTAACTAGGACTACCCAGTTTTAAATCTGCTAGATGAGGTAACGCAATCTGACATTTTAAGTCATATGACCCAATTAGGGAAGTCTATTTCTACCCTGCCTAATGAATTCTAATATTCTGCTGATACTTACATAGCCAGGAAAGTTTCTGTGCCCGTACAACAAAACTTATAGAGGCTTTTGGCATCTTTTCTGCATGTGGGCTATCTCTTTATTAATTTTTTTGTTTGTTTCCTTGGTTGGTTTTTGAAACAGTGTTTCTTTGTATAGCCCTAGTTATCATTTGTAGACCAAGTTGGCCTCAAACTCAGAGATCTGCCTGGCTCTGTCTCCTGAATGCTGGGGCTAAAGGTATATACCATCAAAAGTAATAAATTTTTGTTCAGTGTCTAAATACCAAATAATGAGACAGATTATCCTTACTGAAGAAAAAAAGAAAAGCACAATTAACCCCTAAGCTCTGTATTTCAACTCTCCCAAGACACTGATGGAAATACCAGAGTAAGCTGTTTAAATGAAATCTACTCATAGAACCAACAAAGTTTTAAACTTATCTTTTTGGGTTTTTGATGTCTGAACATCTAACAGAATAGGTAAAGGTAATAAGAATTACCCCTTCCAGTTTTTTACCTCACAAAGGCAAAGACAAAAAATGGGGTGGGTGGGGGCAGGGGTATAATAAAGTGGTATGAATATAAACAGCTAATCCTAAAGTTAGCCAGGCTGCTCTCCAAATCAACAAATTAATATGTATGAAAAGGTAGGTGAGCATGAGAATGGCTTGCTGCTCTTGCAGAGAACTCAGGTTCAGTTCCCAAGCATCCACATGGTGGCTTACAGCCATCCATTAACAGATACATCTAGGTAAAATACCCATACACATAAAATAAAATAAAAAATCCAAAATAAGTTTTTTGTTTTGTTTTTAAGTGGTGGTGGTGGTGGGGTGTTTGGAGATTGCTCAGTGAGTAAAGTGTCTACCATCCAAATGTTTGGATAAGGTTCAGATTCCCAAACCCAGTTAAAGTCAGGTGAGCATGGTGGCCACCTACAATGTCACAGCTAGGGAGGCAGAGGCCAGGAATCCCCAGAGCAAGCTGGCTAGCTTGAATATGTGAAATGGCAAATGGAGTCCTCTTGGTTTTACCAAAAGACTCTGCCTCAACATGGGAGGTGGAGAGCAATCTGAGAAAACACCCAGTGTCAATCTCAGGTTTACACATCACACACACACACACACACACACACACACACACACACAGAGAGAGAGAGAGAGAGAGAGAGAGAGAGAGAGAGAGAAAACAGACTCTAAATGACCCATGCCCACTCACCTGAACATTGTTCTCTGCTGTGGCCAGTGCCCCCTGCAGCTTTTGGCATTTGTCAAGAAGACTGCTGGCTTCATCCTGCACCATTTGCAACTCAGTCTTCAATTTTCCTATGGTTTTTCTCAAAATGGCTTCTTGTCCCTGGAACTCTTTGCGAAGATCAGCCTCCTTGTCCCTGCTGGCCTGCAGGCTTTCTGCTGTGAAGAGCTGTGACCTTTTCATATTATCAAGCTCACGCTCATAAAATGACTGAGCTTTGCTCAACTTGCCTTCATATTCCTCAATGAGCTTTTTCTTTTCAAGTCTCAGCTCTTCCAGGGTGCTGTTCAAGGCCTCCACCTCCATCCTGTGCAGCTGCTCCATCTTCTCCTGTCCCTGGTTCACTGAGGCACTGTGGTCCTGCTGCGACTTCAACAGCTCTTGGACTTCCCGTCTGTGGGTGGTTCTCAACTCTTCCAGGGCTAACTGTTTGTCCTTTTCAAACTGTACCTGGAGCTGTCCAAAGCTTTGCAACCTCTCTTCAAACTTCCTTCTAATCTCTTCGACCTCCCGAGACATGGTTACTATGCGCTGGACGTGCTGGGCCTCTGCACAGAGTTGCATGTCCTCAACCCTGTGCTTATAGGCTTCAAACTCCGTCAAGGCCTGCTGCTTCATCTTCACATGATCTTCTAAAGACGCTTCCAGAACTTGGATCTTTCTCTTAAGGTCTAACTCCTCTGTTACCTTGCTTTTATATAGCAGTATCTTTTCTCTGGTTTCTGCAAGAATTTGTTGGATTTCTTCTTCATGAGCATCTTTGAGCGCCTGAATTGCAGACTCGTGTTCATCATTTTTAGTATTCAAAGCATATATTACCTACATGGTTTTGAAGAAGGGAGAAGAATTCAGCACATATTCTGTTACATCTTGAAGTTAATTCTTTCATTTGGATTGTCTTTTTTCTATGTAAATATTATTTCTGACAAATATTAAACACTGAAACATCATGCAATTGATTTGCTTTGAAAATGTCTGCCCTTGCACAGACTTTCAAATTGTTATTTTTAAAACATTCAAGATCACTCATTTTTAAAAATGCCCAACACTCAAGAGACTAAGGAGGAAGGATAGAAAGTTACTACATACATACTGAATTCCAGGCCATCTTGGAATACATAGAAATTCTGTCTGTCTGTCTGTCTCTGGTTCTGTCTCTCTTCCCATCTCTTTCTCAGAAAAGCATTCAAAATTAAGAATGATGTAGTATAAAGAAAGGATGAAAAGAAGAACAGAGGTCATTTGGCCAGAGAAGGTAGTTCTCTGTACAGCCCAGGCCATCATAGTGAGGGCTACAGAAGAGATGAGGAGAAAAGTCTCTCCACTTTGAATCATGTCCTTGTATCACATTCACATGCACAGAGCTCAAGATTTTAGGGGTCCCCAGAGTCCTTTTTTGTGTGTTAAAGGACACACACACACACACACACACACACACACACACATATATATATATTATATATATATATATATATTTGCAAATTCCCTTTTCTAGTTCCCTTATTGTTTGCTTTTGTTAAGGGTTTAGAACTATTTTATTGACAATGCACAAAATCTGCTGCATTCTAAACCAGTGAGTGAATGTAAATGTAAACCTGACTTGGGCCAGGCCTCTGCAGTCCACAGGGCCCTAGTGAGCAGTGGCATGTGATGCTAAGGGGGCTCCAGAACTACAGAGCTCAAAGAATATAGGGTTGCTCCCCTTTGCTGTGACCAGCCTTATGCTCTAGTGCTCCTAGGGGACTCTGAAGTGGACGTGAATTCTCAGTCTCTGAGATCTAATATCACTTCCAGGTGAACTGAATTACAGACACTAGAGAAATCCACATATATGGTGGTGACCAGAGGTGACCACAGCAAACCACACTGAGTGTGAGAAAAGGAAGACAACTTGCTTTATCCCATATCAAACAGCCATTAAGATGAACAACCAGGCTAGGGATGATGGCACATGCCAGTCATCCGAATAGTCAAGAAGCTGAGGCTGAGAGAGGATCATGAACCTAAGGCCAGGTTGGACTACAAACTGAGCAGCAGACCAGCAGGGATACACAGCAATGCTTTGTCTAAAAAGAAGAAAAAAAAAAAGAAGAAGAAAGAAAAAGAACAGGAAAGGGAAAAAGGCAAGAAAAGAGAAGCCCACTGGTCAGGATGCCTAGAGCAAGGGGATGCAGACTACAGGCCTCAAGTCTTCCTAGGGAAGTTGTGCTCTGAGTCGAATTTTATCTTCCTAAGCACATGGAAGAAAATGGAAAGGAAATAGACTTCCAAGAACCTAGTCACACCTTTAGGACTTTGTGCTTAAAAAGGCCTAGCCCATTGTGGGGCGTCACTATTTCAGGAATGAAGCAGTAGAAGGATACAGCATGTGAGTTTTCTCATCGATGGTTTATTGAAATACTCTTCTTCCTAACAATTTCCATCCGCCTTTGGTGAGTGACGTCAAGTCCCACATCCTTTAACCCTTCTTTCTCAAACACCACTGATAAAAAGTTATGCTCTGACCACCCAGCATGCCCATCATTTACCGTCATCATCTCCTGAAACTCAGGAAGTGTTAGATTAAGTATGGTCAACAAGGCAGGAAAGATATAGGAGTCCCTCAGAGAGTCTAGAAAAGAAGCTATCGATAGAAAATCATTGTAGCATTCAAAGTAGTAAATAGGGGAAATTCAATAGGAACTTGGAATTAAAACAATGAATTAGAAAGAATAAGATGTACACTATCAAAATGCAGAAAAACAGAAAAATATTACAGTAGCAAGCATTATTTCAGTTAAAACTCTAATGCAGAGGTCAGCAAGCAACATCTGAAGGCCAAATACGGCTGCTGCTTGCCATTGTAAATACCTACAGCATAACTGTGTGCATTTGTTCAATGCTGCAATCCGCCCATGACAGCAGGACTGAGAAGGAGTAGAAAAGCCCATTACAAACTCCCAGTCTCAGGGAAGCCATCTTAGTCAAAAATCAGCAACAACACTTCCATATTCCTTTCCACCAAAACTCACACAGTGAGAAACCAATTGTCTAATTTGAAGGTATAATTCATAAAGAAGTACACACCCACGTCAAACATACCGTATCTTCCAGGAAAGAAATATTAAAATATATTTCTAAAAACTTAAAAAGAACAATTAAAAGGTGCCAAGTGCAACAAATCAATACTAGCCCAATAAATTACCACTTGAGACATGCCATTAAGTTAAAATCTTTACTCTGTGAGTTTGAGACCAGCCTGGTCTAAAAGAGCTAGTTCCAGGACAGCCTCCAAAAGCCACAGAGAAACCGTCTCAGGGGGAAAAAAAAAGGTTAAAATCTTTAAAAACTATTTTTACACTGATTTACTTTATTGTGGGGGAAGGGACGTGCCGTGGTACATGTGTGGAGGTCAGAGTGCAACTCCAGGGAGTTGGTTCTCTCCTTCCAACTTGTGGGACCCAGGGATCAAACTCAGGTCATCAGGCTCACTAGCAAGTGCCTCCCTCTATCCACTGAGCAATCAGCTCAAGTTATGGTTATTTTAAAATAAGAATCTTCCATATGAAGATTCAAGTGGAGAGGGGTGAGGAGACAGGTGGATTCCTGGAGCTGATTAGCTAGCCACCCTAGAGGAATCCATGAGCTCTAGGCTCAGTGAAAGACCCTGCTATCAGGGAGATACACCAACTTCAACCTTGAGCCTCCACATATGTGTACCCATGTGTAAAAGCATCTGAACATGTGGCTGTAGATATTCATACTGATTGAGTGTACACACACACACACACACACACACACACACACACACACGTTTACAAGTTCAAGCAAAACAAGTCATTTCTTTAATAATTTTTTCTAATGTTGGCTGATATGGGATGAATTATATTTCTTCCTAATACATATTTTGAAAAACTTTCCCTGGACATGGTGGTATTTAGAGATGAGAATTTTGAGAGGTTTCAATGGGTCACAATGTGGGGCCTCATCTATACTTAGTCCCTCTGTCTCTACCACAGAAGAAAAAGACTACCACATGCAAGCCAGAAAGAGAGCCCTCATAGGACTGAACTACATGGCACCCTGGGCATGGAATCCAAGCCTCCAAACTGAGAAATTCAGTGTGTGCTGTATGTATGTGAGTATGGTAGAATAGTATTTTCAGGTGTGTGACTTTTATTTACGATGCATTTGTTTAACTTTGTGAAGCTGTGTTACTGTGCCTGTCTAAAACACCCGGTGGTCCTAATAAAGAGCTGAATGTCCAACAGTGAGGCAGGAACAAGGATAGCCAGGGCTGGCAGGCAGAGAGGATAAACAGGAGAACCTAGGAAGAGGAGGAGCAAGGCGAGAACAAGGAGAAGAGGACATCAGGGGCCAGCCACCCAGCCAGCTACAGAGTAAGAAGGAAAGTAAGATATACAGAAGAAAGATGGAAGTCCAGAGGGAAAAGGTAGAAGGGACAAATGAAGATAAGAAAAGCTGACTAGGAGCTAAGGCTGGGCATTCATAACTAAGAATAAGCCTCCGTGTATGATTTATTTGGGAGTTGGGTGGTGAGCCCTTCAAAAAGCCAAAAGAGAAAAAAACATCACTTTATATGTGGGCACGCAGGTGTACATGCAGATACATGCATGCAAAGGCCTGAGGCGGACATTAGGTATCTTCCACTATGGCTCTCTATCTTATTATCTTGAGATAATGTCTCTCACTGAACTGGAACTTGACATTTTGGCTAGGTTGGCCTATGATCTCCACTGTCCACTGTTCCAATACTGGAGCCACAGGCACATGTGGCCATGTCTGGCTCTTTATGTATGTGCTGGGGATTCAAATGCAAGTCCTCAAACTTGCTCAGTGAACACCTCTGAACCATTATCCCAGTCACGTGTTGCAGAGAAGTTACAATTGGAAGCTCATTAAGAAAGGGAATAAACAACTCAAAATAGTTTCAGGAAGTCTGTGGGTGAAGGCCAGTTGGCCATATTTACACGGTCCCTCCTTCCCAACTCTCAAGACAAGTCGAGCAGCCTGAAAGAAGCAGAAACCAGCCAAATATAGCTCACAAAAACCAGACCGGGAGCTCACTGCATAATGTGCAGGCAGCTCAAAATGTTGGAAAGTGTCCTTTCCAGGTGACTCAGTTGGCCTTTATTTCTTCTGGGAAGTTCAGCTGGTACCTGCTTCTTTCAGGATCCATCTTAGTATTCTGTTGCTGCAAAGGGACACCATGGCTGAGGCAACTTATAAAAGAAAGCACTAAACTGGGGACTTCCTTACAGCTTTTTGTTTGCTTGTTTTGTTTTGTTTTTCTGAGACGGGTTTCCTCTGTGTAGCTTTGGAGCCTGTCCTGGAACTTGCTCTGTAGCCCAGTCTGGCCTTGAACTCACAGAGATCCACCTGCCTCTGCCTTCTGAGTGGAATTAAAGACATGTGCCACCTTGCAGCCCAGCTTGTTTACAGTTTTATTGGATTAGTCCATAATCATCATAATGGGGAATATTGCAGCAGCCAGGCAGGCATGGTACTGGAGAAGTAGCTTAGAGATTTACATCCTGATCCACAGTCAATGCTGGTGCATTGGGGAGGGGAGATAGAGAGCTTGAGACTGAGCCTGAGATCCTCCTCCTCTCTTCCCCACCCATCCAAATCTACACCCTTTCCTTTTGTCTCTCTCATTAGGATACAAACAGGCATCCAAAAAGTAGTCATAAAATAAGATAAAGCAAAACCAAACAAATGAGAATAGAATATAGCAAACAGGAAAAAACAAAACAAAACAAAACACAGCCAAAGAAAATGCTCAAGAAACAGTGACACACACATTTGCACAAACAGAAAACCCATAGAAATATAAAACTGGAAACCTTAATGCATGCACAAAGGACCTGTAAGGAAAAAAAAAAAGAAAGAAAAACAAAAAAGAAAAAGAAAAGAAAGAAAAACAAACTGAAGGGACCAGCTCTCCTTTGGGCAGCCATAACAGCGGAGCACGTGCTCTATGACCTTGTCTTAGACACTAGAAAGTCAGATGCCTGCCTCGTGACAAGGAACCAATCAGAAGTTAGCTGGTGGCGCTTTGCTTTAATACCCTGGGTGTACTTTACGGACAAGCACACAGCAATGACGCAGAGCATAGCAACCACCCTGGGAGGGTCTATGGGCCATAACAACCAGTTGGCCAATCAACACAGGGCAAACTCTCCAAGCCTGGAGGCACACCAATCCTGAGCCTGTGCATACCCCTACACACTCACTGCCCTATAAGATCTCGGTCCTGTGGCTTCTCAGAGTCTTTTGCTAGCCATCCGCCATGGCGGGTGGGTGAAAGACCTGAGCTACCATGGGGTTAGCTCGTTAAATTACAATAAAGCCTCATGCAGTTTGCAGCAAGCTCTCGAATCCGCCTGGTGACTGGGGTGACCTCGGTCGTGGCCTGGGACCCCGGATACCTGAGTTTTCCGGGGGTCTAACACAAACAAACAAACAAACAAAAAACCTGACAAAGCATTATTAGACAAAGAACCCTTAAAAATGTCACTGAGTTCATTTTGTGTTGTCCCTCTACTGCTGAGTGTGTGGCCTGGTCTTCTAGTGTACCCAGAGTCCATGCTCCCCTTTGGCTCTTACACACTTTCTACTCTTCTGTAGGGTTCCCTGAGCTCTGAGGGGAGGGATTTGATGGAGACATCCCATTTAGGACTGAGTATTCCAAGGTCTCCCACTGTCTGCACATTGTGGGACTGTGGGTCTCTGTATCTGCTCCCATATGTTGCAGGAGGAAGCTTCTATGTTGATGACTCAAGGCATTGACCTATGAGTATAGTAGAATGTTGTTAGGAATCACTTTATTGCTAGGTTCTTTAAGCAGAACAATAGTATCTGCTTTCCCTTAGTGTCTAGCTTATCTAGTCTCAGGTTCTTGGTGACCTAAGCAGTGTTGGGGATGGGTTCCATTTCATGGAGTGGACCTTAAATCCATCAGACATTGATGGGTTAGTTGTACAAGCTTTGTGCCACTACTGTACCAGCAAATCTTGCAGGCAGGTCACCATTGTAGATGGAAAAGCTTGTAGCTGGATTGACATTCCCCATCCATGTATTCCCCATCCATGTTTCTTCGTTGGTAGCATGTAGAGTACCTTCGCGTACTATGGACACTGGTCAATAGGGGTAAAGGCTCTAGGTAGGCACTAGCTTGACATCTCCATATTCAATGAATTATGTCGGTATTGTCTTCAGCCATAGGGGATTACTATCAGATTATGCTAAGAAACCTTGGAAAGAGTCTGGACTGTTTGGGGTTTCCACAGGGCCCCTTGGCCAACACTCAATTACATGTAACCCAGTCCCAGAACTGGAGGCTTCATTTGGTGACAAGAGTGGCCCACGGGGCTCTAACTCCCCTGTAATCTGGGGATTCCATTTAGATCACCTTCGTGTGTATTAGGAAACATCTATTGTATCTAGTTTCCATATATGATCACTCAAAGAGCCCTTAGTTTCAGCTGTCCCTCCTTCATCCCCCTTTTTCCCTCCCCTCCCCGTTTCATCCTCCTGTTGTAGCAAAAGCCCCTCCTCATCCATCCATAACTATGTATTTTATTTCTCCTTGCCTAGTCCCTCCCTCATTCTATGCCTAACTTCTTTGATGATATGGATTTTAATTTACTTATCAAAGAGTTAACTGCTAACATCCACATACATTACAGACCATATTAAACAAATAGTTTAACATTTTTAAAGGGGCTAGAGAGATGGCTCAGTGGTTAAGAGCACTGGTTGCTTTTCCAGAGAACCCAGGCTCAATTCCTAGCACCCACATGGTCACTACTTGTAACCATCTGTAACTCTGATTCCTTTTCTGACCCCCGCAGGCATCAGGCCTGCACATCTACCTAGAGAAAGGTTCAGTCGCATAGCAGCCAGGAGTAGACCCTTCTCATCACTGCTCCTCCAGGGTATGGCTTTCCAGACAGTCTCAATCTTTTATTTTACAACTAGGGGACAATTCTAGATGCAGCTGCACTTTCTTTTTCTAGTCAGTGCTAGGAATGGGCCAACAGAGAAGAAACTTGCCCTCTGAGTACCAAAGAGTTGCATAAGGCTTACAAAGTCATATTCACTAGTTTTTGTTTGATTGTTTGGGGAGAGAGTGTGTGGTTTATGCATGTGTGTGCATCTGTGCGTGTCTGCGTGTGTGGGGGGTGCACATGCCTGTGGATATGGGTATGGAGGCCAGAGGTGGTTGTTCTAGTCTTATGGTTTAGAAATAGGACTTGTCACAGAAGAAAAGCTCATGAGTACAGTTAAACTCGCTACTCAGTGAGCCCGCTATCTGCCTGTCTCTCCCCTCCCCAACTGCTGGAATCACAAACAGTGGCCATAACACCTGACTTGTACGTGAGTCCTGGAGACCCAGATTCAGACTTTCATGTTTGCACTTCACCCACTGAACCACCTCCCTGGCCTCATAGTCAATATTTTTAAAACTTAGAATCATTATTTATTTGGGAGGAGGGAATGTAGCAGCATGCATGTGGAAGTCGGAAGAGAATTTGCACAAGTCAGTTCAAATTTCCTCCGACTGCGTCAGTTCTAGGGGTTGAACTCAGGTCATCAGGGTTAGTGGCAATCGCTTTTACCCACTGAGCCATCTCACTGACCCATATTTGGTAGGGTGTTTGGGAGGGGTTGTTTGTATTGTTAAGATCTAATACATCTTGCCCAAAGGTTTTGACTTTTATGGACAGGGTTTCATACAGTCCATGCTGGCTGGCCTCAAACTGGCAATAGAGCCAGAGAAGACGTTGACCTCATCATCCTGCCTCAGCCTTCCACTCCCTGGGTGGGACCGTGGGAGAGCACCACATATCTGGTTTATATAGTGCTGGGGACTGAACCTGGGCCTTGTGTACACTAGGCAGGCACTCTGCCAATGAACTGCACCCCAGCTCTGTTCTCACATTTAAGCTTTATGTTCTTCTAGTGGAGTCGGCCAATAGATTACTTGGTCCTAAGACATCAGAATGAAATAACACTGTCAAAACTCAAATTCTACAGATAATGTCTTGTGCTTGCCATTACTGTTCCATTTGCTCTAGAACAGTAACGCAGGTGAAAACTCTGTCTGGATCTCTATTCACTGACACTCTCAGAACAGACTCAGAAGTAAAATTTCATAAATTGTCCAAGACAGCTCTCCAATTCTCAAATACTTCCAATGAGCTCTAAACAGCTTACTTAGGGAGTCTTATTCATTGGTGACATAGTTTTATAGTTTGGAGCCTGAATATTAGCCCTGTGCGCCCGTATCCATTCTTGCTAAGTAAAGGCATGTTAATCAAATGTTTAAAGCCATTCCTTTAGAGGTGATGAAACCATACAAGTACTTCCTTATTTTCTTGACAGTTATACCAGGATAAAAGGTAAGATAGATTTATGCTGACTATATTACCTCAGCTTTACTCATTGCATGGAAGGGGAAAAACAGCCAAATTCATGCCAAGTAACTCATGCTAACAGATGAGGTGAACAAAAGAAAAAACAAACAAACATAGAATTAGTAAGTCACAAATGAGAATGCCTGCCAAACAACAATGATGTGGCAAAAGCTAAGGAGCATTACCTAATACAAACAGAAATGTCAGGAGAAAATCTCAGGTTGCAGCACCAAGCATGTGTACACATACACACAAAAATGTGAACACATGTGGATTATTTTCTCTTTTCTGAACCTTTTAAAAATGAATTTTATCTACCAGTGCATACTGTTTCAAAATATATTCAAACCTTATTTTAATACCCCCAAATTTAGACTAATACAACATTCTCCAATTCCCAGAGGATAATAAAGAAAATTTAATTATTCCAGTAGTGAAATTTACAGCATCTTTTCTTTATCAGTGTAGACTTAGCATTAATTCCACATTTTTCTAAACTGTCCTGTTACTTTAGTGATACACACACATACACACACACACACACACACACACACACACACACACAGAAAGAGAGAGAGAGAGAGAGAGAGAGAGAGAAGAGAGAGCACTATTGTTTTCTTTCTTTTTTTTTTAAGTTTATGACATGTATGTTTTTAAAGAACCAGGATGTTGGTTATGAAGTGTGTAGGTTTTTATATTTTTATTTTATGTTTTTTTTAAAGATTTATTTATTTATTATGAATACAACATTCTGCCTGCATTTATGTCTGCACACCAGAAGAGGGCACCATATCTTATTACAAATGAATGTGAACCACCATGTGGTTGCTGGGAATTGAACTCAGGATCTCTGGAAGAACAGCCAGTGCTCTTAACCTCTGTGCTATCTCTCCAGCCCTTTATGGGGGGTTTTAATACCAAATTATTTAAGAAATTTTGATGTTGTGTCTTCTCAGTCCATGTGCTGAGTATGTAAAATTCATTCATTAATTAATATCGTTACATTAATACTCTGAGGGTAAAACTATAAAATATATTACTTTCACCAATCCTCTTCTCAAGTAGTATCCTTCTCTTGTAATGTACTACTCAGTTTAAATCCATCAAAAAATAAGAAAGCTGGGACTTCAGAGATGACTCTTCAGCTAAGAACACTTGCCAATCTTGTAGAGGACCAGAGTTTGGCCTTATCAGGTGGCTCATTGTGGCTTGTAACTACAGTTCCAGGTTATTCAACGTGACACACCCTCCTGGCATCTTCCAGCACCTGCACACATGTAACACATACATATATGCACATAAAAAAAAGTTGCTTGATAAAATGAAAAGCCAAGTGGCCCATGTGTAATCCCAGCACTCAAGAGGCTGAGACAGGAGGATTACCACATTTTCAGTCCCTGGACCACACTGTATGACTGAGTCCACAAACAAACAACAAACAAAAAAATGTAGATAAGAAAATAGAACAGAATTTATTTTTGCTTATAAAGTTAGATCCTAAGACCAATGTCCTCCTCATATGCAGCAAGTTACAGGCTGGGGCTTGCTGGTTTCAACCCTGCTCCATGAGATCCTGTCCTTTCTTTTCCTGGGTAGGGGTTGTTAGAAACGGAACTGTTCACATGTATGGAGGGAATTCAAAGAGGCAGTGAGAGCCATAGAGGAACAAGCACTAACAAACTAGATATGTAAAGAGAATCTGACAGTCCTCGGCAATGTACAAGGAAAATCCTTCTAATCCACATTCTCATAAAGTATGCAGTTCATTTCTACCTTAGTTGTACAACAGGATGTACGGGAATGCTGGGCACATATTGATGTCTGAGGAGAGCAGCACTGGACCACACACAGCAGTTTTGTCCTGACTGGAAGTTAACCACCTCCATTTTTCACCTCTTGGTCCAGTTCCTTTTGTATTAAATTAAATAGAAAGACAAAAGCTGCTTTTCATGCATTATGTAATCAAATTAATTCCAGCAACAGACTTGTATCTAAATGAAACATTTAGGAGGCAATTAACAAAAAAGCTCATTCGGATTTATGTAAGCCAAGGGCACTCTAAAGCATTGATTTTAAAATAATTTGAAAACTTAATTACTTTGGGAAATAATTACTTTTAAAGATACATTTGTTCTCTGTGTTTCCATAACTACTGTTGGAAAAATATTTCAGAAAATATTTATAAAGTGTAATGATGCTTTCTTTCCCTGTGTGGTGATGTAGAATGTTCCTATATCCTTAGGAAAGTCAGTCTGAATTTTAAAACACAAATGTCTCTTTTTGAACACAACAGGTTCATGGATCCAGTTGTCATTCAGGATTCTCTCTATGGGATCTGAGGTACCAAACTTTATAAAACATCAACGTGTGTGTGTGTGTGTGTGTGTGTGTGTGTGTGTGTGTGTGTGTGTGTGTAAGTGTGTGTGTTTGTGTGTGTATATGTGTGAATTTTACTGTGTGCTCTGAATTTCTATATGAATTCCAACAAAGAAAAACATATGCATTCTTAACCCGAAATAGAACTTTTCAAACTAGAACATACATAAGATAATGGACATTTCAGATGATACACATTTGTATCAAGTGTCAAGCTGTGGGGTGCAGAATGAAGACACAACACGAGGTCCTCAGTAGAAATAACTCGATGAAGACTGAAAGTTACCAGAAAAGGTCTGAAAGGATGGAGCTGGAAAGATGTCTCAGCAGTTAAGAGCATTTGCTGTTCTTCCAGAGGACCCAGGTTCAGTTCTTAGCACCTACCGCCCCCAATCTGTATGTAGTTCAAGGGATATGATGCCCTCTCCTGGCTACCACGGGCACTGCATGCACATGATGCAAATACACACATGCAGGCAAACATCCACATACTTAAAATGTTTTAATTAATAAGTTTAGGGGCTAGAGAGTTAGATCAGTGGTTAAGAGCAACGATTGTTCTTCCAAAGAACCGGGTTCAATTCCCAGCACCCATATGTCAGCTCACAACACCAGAGGAGCATCAGAAAAGTGACTCAAAAGGTGAGCCAAACAGCTTGCTTACATTCATTTCCAGAAAAGGGCATGGCAAGGTGTTTCTACAAAAATCAAAGCACACCTTCCTGCAAATGAAAGACTATGTACAATGCAAATGAAGGTCTCTGCACAAATCACAAGCCTTCCACTAGACCAAGGGAAGTGCTCCCCCACCCTAGTCTGGATGAGATGGCTACAGGTAGTCCAGAGTTCACCACTGGCAAAACAAATATCTAGAGCAATTTGTTTTCCAAGTCATGGAACTTTCTGTCATGGCAGCACACAGTTATTGTTGCTATGTAGTTTCCTCCAAACAGAGTGTTCAGAGCAGCCAATGCCAGCAGGAGGGACATCTGGCTGCCTGCTTGACATCCTTTGCTCAAGGCATCAGGGACACCAGGGAAAGTCTAACAGCTGTTAAATAGGGAGTAAAGAGGTCGAGTAGAAAGCTCAATGGGTAAAGAACATGTAATGTAAGTGAGAACTGGAGTTCAGAACTCCAGCACCCACATAAGGAGCCACAGGGGTGTGACAGCTCCCTTATAATCCCAAAGCTCTGGAGGCAGAAATGAGGGATCCCCAAAGGCAAGCTGACTAGCTAGACTAACTAAATCAGCAAGCTCCAGCTACAAGTGGCTCAGGAAATAAAGTGGAGAGTGAGTGATCAATGAAGACACCTGACATCAACCTCTGCCCCTGCTACACCTGCACACATGAAAACATGTACATACACACATACGAACATTCACATACACACAAAGACATTCAGAGGGACACACAGACACACACACACACACACACACAAACAGGAGGCAGACAGTCCCTTTATACAAATGCGTAGCCTCAGGATTCTTTTCTTTTTGACAACACCATTCTCCCCATCCCCTGACACTGCAGTCTGCTCATTTCTCAGTAACCAGCATTTCCAGTTCCTCTTCATTCTCTAGGTATCTATTCTTTGTCATTGCTTTGGTTCTGAGTAGCCAATGACAGTTACTGGAAAGATCTTTGCCCTCTCTCCTGACCTCAGTTATCTGTGTTCCCATCTCTCCTGTCCACCACCCCTAGGCAAATCATCTTAAAGCATAGCATCGTTAAACCACTGTATGGCAAAAACAGATCCCATAGGCTGTGGCCAAATGGCCCATGTGTGACGATGGCGAAAGCATTCAGATCTTGTAGTAAAACAAGACCCGGCTTTGAGTCTGTGCACTGCTTACGTTTATGGCACCTGGCAAAGGTGTTCAAACTCTGTGTATGCCTGCTTCTGTACCTGCAAATGAGAATATTGAGTTACTTACTAAAAAAACTCTTTAAAGTAAAGTCTCTCAAGTAAAGTCATCAAAGCACCTTCTTCAGCTTCTGCCTGTTACAGACCTTCAGAGAGCAGCGATTAGCACTGCCTGTCCTGTCTAATCTACTTATCTAGCTGCACACATTAGTCCCGATGCCCAGGCTCTGCTCCACTGAGACCTGCATTCCCTTGAAAGACCTTGGTTTTTCTACCCAGTGAGATGACCACCGTGGCCAGTACCGTTCCTACTTTACATGACTCATGCTTCAGAAGCATCCCGAGGCCCGTTTTCCCTGTGAAGCCGCAGTCTTCAGTCCAAACCCATACGATCTGTCACCAATTACCCACAGTTTCTGTTCTAGAGGTCCTGCTGGGCACCTCGATGTGTCATTTACTATCGTGTCAGTCCATTGTGAGACATGTGGACATCTTGTCTCTGTAAATGCAATCAACTTTCAGCAATGACAGAGAAGTCACCTGTCTCCAGTCAGTCTCACAAATGCCCATCAAATCACAATTTAGGATGTTTCACAGGGTGTTAAAAATAAAGCATCTCTTAGCTTACCTACATTTTAATGTGTACAATCATGCTTTCTTTACTAGGGACATCTAAAATTCATTATCAAAATGTTTTGATTTATTAAAACACATACTATATGTAATAGTAGAAATGACACTTTGTGTCATCTCTTCTATAAGCCAGCAGGACAGCATTTCCCACAGCATTTGACTACAGTGAGTGTTGGTGTGCTGGCAATATCACAAACAGGAACACTGGCACTACTCAAAGAAAAAGAAGAAACCAAAACTGCGTTTTGTGTTTTTGAATTAAAAATTCTATTTCTCAAAGAATAAGTTTTGGAACAAAATATCAAGAAGATAGTTTAATGGTGGCAAAACATATTATTTGACATTAAGAACACAAAAACATTAATAATGCCAATTTGTGCTTAATGCAGAAGGAATTGATACCATAAATTTCAAATATCAAAAAATGCATTTGAAAAATCAAATTTTTCAATAAGAAAAAATGAAATCACAAAGCCATGGCACCGAAACAATTTATCTTTCCTCTTTAATTCACCCCTACGATTACTATTTTTTAAAATAAGGACAAGAAAAAAGGAAAACAGAGAAAGTGGAGCTATAGATTTTGTCACTGTGGGTGTCACTGTGGGATCATCAATTCTAATACACGTTTCCCTGCTGCAGGGAGCTTCTATAATACATAAGAATCTGTGTGTGTGTGTGTGTGTGTGTGTGTGTGTGTGTGTGTGTGTGTGTGTGTGTGTGTGTGTGTGTGTGTAACTATTTCTGTTCAGTTCTACTGCAAATCTAAATCGTAAGGTCTGCTTTAAAAGCCAATCTGAAAAAGTTACATTGTATATCATTTCAACTATGTGTCATTCAGGGAAAGCGCAGAGAGGAAAAGATCAGTGGTTGCCAGTGGTCAAGAGGCAGGTAGGGAATATGAACATGTTTAATGAGGTCAATCTACATGGCGCTGTAATGGCAACTCCTTTGGAAGTTCCCCTTTGCAGAGGCAGTTCATCCCCTCCCTCCCTCTGCCTCAGTGATGCATCCTGTCCTAAATCTAAACAATTTGCTATACCTAAATGATTAAAGAATGACTAACTGTAATTCTTTAATTTACTGAGTGTAAAATATATTGCTACCATCAGATAACACCAGAATGTAAATGTGGCCCTTTTCATTTTGTGCACCAACTAACATGAAGCAGAGTGTACAAATTACTGTGACACTTCAATGTCAACTGTCATTGTCCTCTCAGGAGAGGTAAGTGGGGAGGGAGGGAGAGAAATTGCTAGATCCCATGTCCTAAGTGAGCATGGCCCTACCCAGCATAGTGTGGTCTTCCTGCCCATTTTCCTGTACTTCCTATGCATACATATTTAAGCCCCTTTGCATATGTGAGTTTCCCAACACAATCATTTGGAGTGATGATGCCCTTCTATCATTGTAGGTGCTAGCCTGCAAATAAACCTGGTTTCCATCTCATCAACTCTTATTTCCCTGGTACTAGCTGTTGAGCAGTGTGCTGATGGAGTATGGTCTAGTAACAGGTATATGTGTTATTTCCACTGGTTCAAGAGTGAAGTCCTAATGTCCCCTAAGGTGGTAATGATGTGACACTGTGGGATCATCAATTCTAATAAATGTGTCACCCTGCTGCCAGAAGCTTCTATAACACACAAGAACCTGTGTGTTGAAGGGAGGGTATGTGAAACACCTGTAATTTCCATTCAGTTCTGCTGAAAATCTAGAATACAAGGTCTACTTGCAAAACCACACCTGAAACATAATTTCCTGATTGTTGCCCTCCTGAGTGCAGCCTCTGAATGCTAGCAGCAGAGTTCCATCCGTCCTTGCAACGGATCAAAGCATTTCCTGGAGGAAATGAACTACCTACAGAAAAGGTCTAATCCTCCTGGTATTTGGGTGTGTCCAATTAAAAAGATCATCCCATTCCCACCTAAGAGGTAGAAAGGTGAAAGCGGAGCTGCACCCAACAAACATCAGCCTACAAAGTCGTCATCTTCTTCAACTTGTCAGACAGCACCCACCACAATTCAGTCAGCTGCCTTTCAATACCGGAAAAGCCTCCCAGGCTAGACAGGGAACAAGCATTATGGTATGTGTAGCAAAGGAAGAAAACCAGCTATCCTACAGGCAGGTAAGAAAAAGTAAGTGAAATCTTGTAATGAACTGCTGAAAGCAAAACATGGGCAAGTGCCAGAATCTGAAACTTCCTGAAGCAATAGGTACAGTCAGGGGCGGACCCTTGTCTGTAAGTTTGGTGGATATCTGCAAGAAAGATGGATCAAGAGTACAGAGAACGCCCCCTAGGGGGACAGGACTGCAACTGCGGGAAAGCACAATGCTATCAGGTCCTAAAAGCCCAAACCAGGTAAAGGCAGTGGTGCTCTCTCCCCTCTAGTCATAGGAACCAGTGACACCTGTGGAGGCCTGAAGATGAGAAAAATCCAATGTCCTCTAGGCCAAGGGCAGGAACTCCATAAATACAAATGAAATAAAACGTATTTCAAGGTTTTTGGAGTGTAACTTAAACAAACGTTGACAAACACAGTTTTTTGTTTTTTTATAAAAAGATCACAGCCAAGTTCATTAATTTACATGCTATTGCTGGCTGTTTTCCTACTGCAACAATATAGCTGCATAGTCATTATCAACTACCATGAAAAAGAATAAAAATATTAAGTCGATAAAATAAACCACATTTCAAAAGGAATCAGAAAAGGAGTGAACTTTACCTGGTAGTATCAAATGGAAGGAAATAATTAGAGATGAATGAGATTAGAAAACAATGACATGAAAAGCTGGTCTTTTAAAAAAGGATCAGCTAAGGGCCCGAGAGCTGGCCTCATGATTCAGAGCACTTGTTGCTCTTGCAGAGGACCTGGGTTCTGCTGCCAGCACCCACATGGCTGTTAACCCCCATCTATAACTCCAGTCTTGGAGAATCGTGCTTTCTTCTGGCTTCCATGAGCATGGCGTGCATTCGGTGCACAGACATGTATACAGGCAAAAACAAACAAACAAACAAACAAACAAAAGTCCTATGCACATGAAATAAAAACAAATCTTTAAAAAAATTAAAAGGATCAACTAGATTAAGACAAGGAAGACTCCCACTGTGGTGAAGTTCAGTCCAAGTTCGGGGAGCCAAGCAACCATGAAGCCATGAGCCGGAATAAAGCCTTCTGCTTGTAAGTGATTTCCTTTTCAGTTAACTTGGTCACAACAATGTAAAGTTTAACTACCATGGTTGCTCTATGAAGCTGATCTGAACAAGGTTATTATGTGTTTTCTTAGGCAAGCACAGAAAGAAAAGTTGCTCACAAGAAGAGTAATTTAGTGGTGGCTTCTATTAGAATACCATGACACACAGCTTCTGGTCATTCTGAAGGCCTTATTAGTGGGTTCTCCCACCAGTGCTTGTCCCATGCAAAGATTGTGACATTCCTGGACAGACTGAAAATAAAGCCATAGATGTCATCCTTCCCACCTCAACTCCTCAAGTTCTTGGCTGTGATGATTTCAAAGATCTAAACAACAACAAAAAAAGTTAGCTCCTAATTACAAAGAAGCCAGAAAACCTTAGGAGAAAAGAAGGCCACTTCTCTTCTCCACCTGCCAAAGTAAAACACCGCAGCCGGTGCATTTCCCCAAATCTCTGGCTTGTGGTTGTTCTAATTGTGACCAGGAGAGGGGCCCTGCAAGAAGCCAGTCTTTTCTTGGAAGCAGGTCACTCCTCTAGTGCTCTCTCATTGCTGCCTGGTGGGCTGCTTGAAGAAGCATCACCTGAGCCTGGCCATGGCTTGGCTTACTTGCAGGGCTTTGGGAAGCCTCTCCAGACTAGTCTAGTCCCCAGCCCCACTTCTTAAGAAGAGAAATGACCAGGGAGGCCCAGTGTTGTCACTTAACAGGTTGACTGTACCTTGGAACTGAAAAGGCAGAACAGTAGTGGCAAGGGGATGTAAACAGGGCTACAGAAACAGACTGCTTGCCATCGGTATTCAGACAAGAAGAATCCTGCACCACCGTGAATTTAGCAATGGTCATGCCAAATGTTCAAACTGTGTAACGGAGACTTCCAGTTTCCTCAGGAACACTATGAAGCCAGGGTTTTCTTTAAAAATATATCTAAACTATTGATTAGAGAAGTTATAAATATTCTGAAATTAACTGATTTTATTCTTTGTACATCTTTACCAATACCACTGTTCCCCTGGAACACTCTACTGTCTTGTCCAATTACTAAAAACTACACTTGGGAAAAATTACCTGTGTTATACATTTCCTGACCTATAATCTGTTCATTGTAGAAAGTTTAGAACACAAGAGAAGAAAGGGAGAATGCTACATTTTTATTTTTACAAATTAAAGAGGTTAGACATGAGAGAAAAGTACAAGGAAGAGTGAAAAAATCATAACACTTACAATCTGAGAAGATGGGAAGACAATTAGTTTCATGAGGAGAAACATTTACTTTGGAAAGTAACTTCATTACAATTACACAGTAACTGGATGCTGGTCAAATAAAAGCTATCCAAAAATACACTGGAGTTTTTCTAGGCCCATCTAATTCCCATTCTATATTACCACATTCCTCAATTTCTATTTTCTGTGCAAAGGAAATTCAGAGAGATACATAATACACACTGATACTTGACAATATTGTCAAAATTGTGTCTGCAAAATCATGTAAAATATTTTTAGCCTTGACTACACCATCAGTTCTTTTCTAAAACAGCATTTGAACTCCAGGAGGCCCACAATATGTGGGTTCCTATGATATTTCAACATACCTCTTTTACAGTTTCTGTTTAACACAACAAATTCTGTCTTCATACTTATCTGCCTTTATTCTGCATTTTGGTGCCTTTTCAATAATCAATCAGACAATGAATCTTACAAATAAATATGTATTGGGCAATATTAATGACTCATCAACAACACTTTAAATCTTTTCTCAGAGGTTCTATGTCATTAAACAAGAAAGCTATTAGTAATGAATTCATGTGGTCAATTCTGGAGGGCAAGTAAGGAGTGCTCCCCAGGAAGAGGAAGATGACTCCTTTCAAAACACATCAGTTGAGTGCAACCAGTAGGGCGGGCATTTCTCTACAGTTTAGGACAGGCCCCACCTTGCTCTGATATACCTTGACACTACACAACTTGATGCTGAGTGACTACCAATCAAGGACAGACCTGAAGAACTACCACTAGAGCCTTTAGTGGTATGTCATCAGCTGTTGTGGGCCATGACGCAATTACAGCAGGTGACAGCAGTAAATCACAGGTGCCTCGCTCATTAGTAAGAACAAATGCACTGGCCTGGGTGAATGAGTGAAGAGGGGAGTTATAACATGTTAGCTGTTTAACCTCGTGACCTTGTCCAATCAGAGGACTCCATAAACAGGTTTCTGAATAAGAACTTGCCTGACAATAAAATTCAATGAGGTGACTCAGCTGGGACTGCAAGGTTATTTGATATAAACATGCCAGATACTGAATGTGGTGGGACACCATCCTTGAGAGCCACAGTTTTGGAGCCCACAGCCACCTGAGGTCCAGGTCCCCATGTTCCAGCATCTATGCCAGATACTCTGTTCCTGAGATGAGACACACTCCCTGGCGTATCCCAGGAGCTTCGGGACTCTTTTCTTGGTTACTCTGAAGCCTTCTGGCTGCACTCGTTGACAGCAGTGTCTGCTCTATAAGCTGCTTCCTGAACCTTATATTGTCAAGTCACATATTTGTTATTTCTAATCACTAACATTAGTCACCTAACTCCAAAAACAATTCTAAGATTGAACTAATATTTATTGGTGGCTTTGAGAAAAAAAAACATTTTCTAATTTTTTTCATTTCACACTTTCAAACATTTGAAAGTGCTTTGAAAAAAAAAATGAACATTTCACCAAGGAGTACTTTCCTTTCCTCCTTTCCTCCCCACTCCCCACCCCATAGGAAGTCAGTATTACAAGGTTCTGTCTGTTCAGCCTCCACAAGGCATCATCAGTCTCCACTGCCATCTTCATTTTCATTGCAAGGAGCCCAGTGCAAGGCACCAGCATCTCTGGATTTAAGGCAAGGACCCAATTGCCTAACTCATCCCTGAGCTTGCCCTCCTGCTCTGCTTTGATCTACTCCTCACTCAGAAACCAAACTGGCCACCAAAACATAAGCCAAGCAGAACTGTTGTTCCCAGCCATCCAACAGTTTCCCATCAACATGTACAGAGCAACAAAAGCAGATCACACGGGTTAGTGCTTCAGTCTTCAAAGATCTATGATCTTCCTTAACTAACCTAAACTTGAAGTCATTTTCACCAAATGAGTCCAACAGACAAAGCCAACAAAGTGCTCCCCAGAGACAGGTTAGGAAGCAGCTCTTGCTGGAAGCGGTCAGTATTATACTGGCTGTGTAGGCAGAATGGGCAAGGGCTTTTGGTGTGACTCACCAGGAATTTGAATTTACTGAGCTGTCTGTCCTAAAGGAAGACACACCTGTATAATGAATTACTAAAACAAAATCACAAGTATCCTTGATGGAATTCAGCATATCCCTTTAACCCTTCATTCCTTAGGGAGGTGGAGAGCCCGTGAAGGACTTCCAGCAAAGGAATGACTTGATTTGATATGCATCTTAAAAATTAAAGTTTTAGTTCCACTATAGAAGATAAACTGGGTGGTATGAAATTAGGGCACATTCAAAAGACATTGCTAACGTGGGACAGCACTGAGTTTAACAGAAAAAGATGGGAGACTTAAATGGAGAGTTATATAGGTCCTGGTAGCAAGAGAGTCTGATGATTGGCCAGAAGTCGAGACATACTCTGTCCAAGGTGTTCAGTCTGCTGATGGTGTAATTCTACAAAGTCCACTTTGTCACAACCAGAGTGACAGACAGCTTACACTATGATTTGTGGAACTGTTCCATCCACACAAGTTCATGGCTAACAGCTTGGTCTACAGAGTTGGGAAGTTAACGTGGTGAGAGATAACTATGTCACAAGACTTGACATCCATGAAGAGGTTAATGCTCCACTGAGGAGTGGGCTGGATCTCTGATGGGTGAGGCAGCTGTTTACAGAGTTGGCAATTATAAAAGAAGCTACATCACATGCTTGGTATTTTGGGTTTGTCACCACTTTTCCTCTTTGTTTCCACCATGTCATTGAGTCTCACCCTGACACCAGTACCAGGTAGTTTAGACTTTCTAGTCATCAAAATTTATTAGCAAAATAAACCTCTTAACTGAGACCATACCCAGCCTCAAGTACTTGGTTATAGAGATACAAAATGAACAAAGACTTTACTTACATAACACTGAGTAATTGAGATTACACCCTTGTTCCCTAGACAGTAACCTGCTACCAAAGATAAACCAGGTTGGGCTATAGCTCCTCCACTTCTGACTTTCAGGGCTATAGCTCTGTTAGTGTTTATCTTCCCAAAACAACAGGCACTTCCAGAACAGGCCTTTATGTGAGAACCTGAGGCTAACTGTGTGCTTTACCAATGTTTTAATCTAATAACCAAGGAGATAACCCACATTCATTAGCAACTTTTGATCATTATAGAGGATGATCTCATTTGGTGCAGAGACGGGGGGGGGGGGTAGTATAACAATCATTAGGTCACCCTGATAGGAAATTACACATTTACTCCCCTACCCCCATCCTGATGGCCACAGCCACACCTTCCAAAGTAGACTAAATGGGAAAAGGTAAAGAGCCACCTATTGCTTTAATAAACACAAAGATACAGGCCAATAAAATTCAGTTCTTAAAAAGAAACAAAATTTTACAAAACAAAAAGTTTTGAAACATGACAGTAGCATAACAAATTGAATTTTAAGGGAAGAAAGTGTGTTTTTGAAATACCTTTCCCAATGCTTGCTAGTGATAAACATTTTAGGTCTCAATTTACTTCTCAGCAGGAGCTACATATAGTTTAATGAAACAAACATTATGATGCTCTCCCTACTGAGATAATCTCCATAGCATCATGAAAGAATTTGAAGAAACATAATGAAGTTCTAGAAAAGAAGTTTAAAGTTATGAGCATTCAAAGTCATCAGGGAAACTAGACACATTTAATTCAGTGACATCCTGTCTACATCCCACTTTCATACATTTTTTTTTTCAGAGAAGCTCATATATGACATTGTAAACAACAATGAGGGAATGAGAACTTGTGTCAGTGATTGTATTATTGATGGTATAGTCATAGCACTATGCAAGATAACTAAAATAGAAGAACATCAAAGTTGAGAAACTTTTCAAAGCAAAGGCTAACATTGATTCCTCCACAAGATAATGGGAAGGGAAAGGAAAATATAAAATGTTACAGGCTACTTCCAATGTTCTGGCTATTTTCCAGAACTTGACATTAAAACCCCACTGTTGAAGACACCACATACTTGTGTCATAGAATGTGGGGGAATAAAACTAACCAACCATCCAAACAAACAAACAAACAAACAAACAAAAAACAACAAATATTGACCAAGCAGTGTGTGCCTTTAATCCCAGCACTCAGGAGGCATATGGATCTGTGAGTTCAAGGCCAGCTTGGTCTACAAAGCAAGTTCCAGGACAGCTAAGGCTACACAGAGACACTCTATCTCAAAAACAAACAAACAAACAAAAAGAAAAAAAAAACCTCAAAGACTAATGAAAAAATGAGAACAAATATAAAAGACATTTGGAAAGAAAAATAAAAATAAAAATAAAAATAAAAATAAAAAGAGAAGAGGTAAATTTAATTCCAGACTTATACTTTGAAAGACTAAATTTAACATAGACTTGGACAGAAATGACAGTTGTGAAAGGAAAGCAGGCATTGTAGCTCATGTCTTTATCTTTGCCATGTGGCAGGGTGGAGGAGGGGTATCTAATAAAGACAATTAATCCTATTTTGGACAAGTGATAGGAACTGAGGTTGTGGCAGACACCCAGGTACAGATGACAGTCTTAAAGGATGGCAGGCAAAGAAGCTTCCCCAAAGTGATTGAGAATTCTACACCACAGCAACATTTCAAAGTTACCAGGGAGGTCTTGTTTTATCCAAGGGCAGCAGTTGGCACTGGGTACCATATCAATTGTCCATTAAATCCTGGTTCTTACCACACTGTTACATTTTTCAACTCTACAACTACAATCTTGCAATAGCTCCACAGAGTATAGCTATTCAGAGTGTCCTTCCTTCCTTCCTTCCTTCCTTCCTTCCTTCCTTCCTTCCTTCCTTCCTTCCTTCCTTCCTTCCTTCCTTTTGTGTCCCTGCTGGTTGATACAGAAGTGGGTAAGTTCATGAAACCTGGCAAAATGGTGCTGCTCCTAGCTGGTCCTAGCTAGATGCTACTTTAGACACACAGCTGTTATCATGAAAAACATTGATGATGACACCCCAGAAAGCCCCTATAATCTCATTATGATGGCTGGATTTGACCTTTTGTTGCTATTCCCCAAAGTGACATCTGTCATGGGCAAGAAGAAAACCACCAAGAAGTTGCAGATCAAGTCTCCCAAGAAGATGTATAACTATAGTCACCTTATGCCCACAAGCACTCTGTGGGCATCCTCTTGTACCAACTGTCTTCAACAAGGATGCCTTTAAAGATCCAGTCCAGAAGTGAAAGGCCAAATGGGCAGCCAAGGTTGAGTTTAAAATGAGATAAGAGGTGCAAGATCAAGATGGTATTCCAAATGCTTGGGGTTTAGGTGTATTTTTGCATTATTTCCATCATTAAAAATAAGGGGTGAAGGGAGTCAGTCTTTCACTAGGATCTTCCTTTCCAAAGGGCTATGAGAGTGTGGCACTCATACCCTGGCCAGCATTTATACAGTGATAAAATGAAGCCAGCTGAGAAAAAGAGGCTACACATACAGGACTGTGGAGGACTTTAGCTAATACTTCCAGCTGAGCCTGCCTTTCATTCATCCTCGTCCAAGTGCCAGATGCGTAACCAAGTTCTCCAGGGAGGGATTCTTTTTCAACTCTAGCTTATTGAACCATACAGCCATCTGAATGTCTTGCTTTGAATTCCTGACTCTAGAACTTGTGGGCATAAAAAAAATGGTAGTTGTAGGTGGTGTAAAAGACACCAAGAAATAATTAGAGCCACAATAAGTAAGTGAATGCATGTTGGATAAATGGCTGTCACTTGGTTTAGTAACCACCAGGGAGCAACACTGAAGATTTGAAGTGGAATTTGAGATTGCAGGGCACCAGGGGACTTCAGGTAATCAGAGTTCCACAGCCCTTTCCTGGGCTTCTCTAAATCTTCTTTCATTTTTTTTTTCCTGAGATGTCTCAGGGCTCAAAGCAAGGACAAAAAAGCCAAGTTAAACATACAGAACAGTTCTCATCACTATCATCAGATGTTCTTAGAGGACAGAAAGTCTCAGGGTCAAATAGGGGCTGTTGTATAATGTACTTGGGTCCACTAAGCTGCACTGCTGAGGACAGGGAGGAGACATCTTGCCTGTAGCATTCCTTGGGTAGTAAATGAAGTCCTGTGGGAACAGAGGTCACACAGCAGCATATTGTAGGGTAGCCGAAATACACAATCCATGAGTAACCATACACGACATATTTTTCTTTATAAGAATTTTCATTCCCCATTATTTTTGCCAATAATAAAAATCCACTGTGAATTTTCATATCTTTGAGTTCAACTTTAGAAATGGTCATGTCCAAGAAAATGATTTCCTAGAGTTTAATTTTTCAGCTTATTTGTGTTTAAAAAGCTTTTACTCGCAGCATCCTATCTACTTACCAGAATTATTTTAGTCTTTTCACCCATCTGATCCAATCTATGTTTGGACTGGGGAATGGCTAAAGACATAAATACCCAAAGAAAAATTTTGTGCATCTAACTATAACCAAGATAAGTGATGGCAGTGTCAGGCATAGGGACTGTTCAGCACTTATTACTTCAGATGTTTATTGTTATGAATATTTTTATAGTGCACATTGGCACATCTCTCCTTCTGCTACCTTATCAGAAAAGCACATTTTAATACTTTCAAAGACCCATTATTTTATATATAATTTAGTATGAACTCATTGTATGTTTACAAATATAATCTACACTATATCTTGCTACTATATAAGCTGGCCCCTCACAAATCATAATGTAACAAAATGAAGCTTGCAGACTGGAGAGATGGCTCAGCAGTTAAGAGCATTTACTGCTGTTGGCAGAAAACCCAAGTTCAATTCCCAGCACCCACATGGCTGCTCACAACCCTGTGTATCTCCAATCCCAGATGATCTGATGCCTTCTTCTGACCTCTTGGCATTCCAGCACACTTGTGGTGCACATATATATGCTCAAACATACATATACTCAGAAAAATAAGTATTTTTAAAAAGAAACTGAAGCTTGGTTCTCTTGAATATTGTTGTTTTAATGACTATAGTGATATGGGAAAAAATCCATCTGCCACCACATCATATTGAGTGCCCTCTCTTCTAGTCTCAGAAGCGGGGCATGTCACACCCAGTTAGTTCTTGATTGCCTTAAACCTGTTGCCATCTAGATTACAGCTTAGGCCTTTCAGAAGATAGTTAAAATAGAGTAAGTCATCACACTTAACATTAAATCTTTTCCTTCAAAATTTTAAAGTGCTCACCTGTGTCCTTCTCTCCATGGCTATGTACCAGAACAACATGACAGGCAAGAGAGCAGAAGACAACGAACGGATGAAGTGATAATGTAGGCAGCCTAGAGGTGAAGTGACCTGACAGTCTGCCTGACAGGAGGCCAGTAGCCTTTTCACACTGCCTCACTGCCAAGATGACACCAGAATCAGTGGCAATGACTGTGGACTGTACTCCCTGAACCATGGGTCAAAATAAATCTTTCTTTACTTGATCTGTCTAGTATTTTGTGATGGAGATGAGAAAGTCTGACTAATATAACCATTCTTTTATATTTCCGTGTCAACCTAGACCTTTTCCACAGAAATAATGCTTTAAACAGACATGACTGTTGGCCCTTTGGGGGAGAAACTGAATTTCATTCATCACTTGCTAAATGCCTCACTGTATCAGTGTCCTTATGTTAGAATGAGAGGAAAAAAGAGCTGCAAAAAGGAGGTGATGAATAAGGATAAACTGAAGGTGCTTAATAAAAAGACCCAAGGAACTGCACAAGACACATAATTTGAAATATGAACTACTGGAAAGTAAAACCTCATGTATATCATCCACAAATGCCTACACGAGTCCCTGCTACAAGAGTTACTATAGTTTAGGAGTCAGAGGAAAATGTGTATGAATAGAGTCTAAGTAAAGATGAAGCTCAGAGTCTGAGACAGTCAAGAAACCTGGGGGCGGAATGCTTGATGGACCCCCCACACTGGGAGAATGCAAAGTAGCAGAGGGTGGATATAAGCAACACGGGGGGGCTGAACCCTAGGCATTACATTGACAAGGCGGTACAGGTTGTAACGAGAACTAAAGATAGTGCCGACTAAAGAAATGCATGAGGATAGGCAATGGTACTTGCAAGGAATACATGGTAGCCCAGGGAGACAGAAAGGGTGACTTTCAAATTAAAGAGTGTTCAACAAACAGATGTAGCTGCAGAAACGTTTGGCAACATAAAACCAGAGTTTTAGGATGTGGTTACAAAGTCCTGACAGGATTGCCATGTGTGGCTGCAAGAGTGGAGTGTACAAGTACTCTGAATAATGGTTGGTCAGTATTGATAGTGGCTGAACTGACAAAAGTTTAAATTTTGGGACAAAAATATGTAAAAATGCTTATATATGAATACTAAAAAGAATGTGAAAATTTTTCAGAAAATACAAGACACAACTGCAGAAGAATAGATACGGGATCCAGCTGCCTGCATCTGGAGCTGGGGCCCAGCAAAGCGCAAGGAAACAGAATTGAGTAGATAAGAAGCCTACAAGAAAACAGCCAGCTCTCACCATTGCGAACACAGAAAACTGGTTTTACACAGGATTCCAATGCTTTGGAGAGGTAGCACCTTTGCCTTTATATACAAGTGTATAGTGTTGAGAAAGTTATTTTAAGCAGCTCTCCATCTCAGGTGTTTCCTACCCAGTGAAGAGACTGCTACCTGCTAAACAAGTTATAAAGAGAAGATGAAATTGAGTAGAGATAAGACAGCAGATTTCAAATATTCCTCCACACAGCTCTAGGACTGAGGGGAAACAAAGGGCAAACTACATTCTGAGAAGAAATGAAGAGAAAAGAGCACTGAGCATCAAGAATGACTAGGAAGCTAAAAAGCATGGAGAAGTAGAAAGCAACACCAGGGAAAACTGAAAACTGCCAGGTGATTCAGACACCAGTGGGATCCAGAAGTTCCCTATGTACTAGTTGGAAAATATTCTTCAATGCATTCAGAAGTCTAGAAGTGGACACATATAACCCACAGTGAAACCAAGATGATCCGAACAACCTGCATTGATTCACAAGGAGCAATGACATTAGTAACACAGTGGTAAAGTCTCCCAACAAAGAAGAGACCAGGACCAGACAAACTCCACTGCAGACAAAGAAGGTATTCTACAAGCTGAAAGACAGTGGCACCAAAGTATTCAACAAAGTCATCACATCAAAATAACTGCAGGTATTTCCCCAGAATCCATCAAGGCCAAGAGGGCATGGGATGATGATATATATCAAGCCCTGAAATTTTTTTAAAAATTCACTGCCAATATATATTTTTGTTATGAGAAAAGGCATCCACCAGAAGCAGTGTAGTAATAAAGATATGGTAAGAATTAACTATAGGATCTATGGTCACTAAGTCAGCACTGTGTAAGGTACAAAGACGCAGAAGAAAAGTTCAAGTCACAGCAGCTCAAACAACGGTAAGTCTCAACAGGAGGGGAGAAAAGCAAATGAGCACTAGGAAAGAATTAAACAACATAATGCAGTAGACCACCAAAACCTTAAGATGAATAAAGGAGAAATAAAAGATAAAGGATTCAAAGCAACAAAGTGACAGAAGTTAAGGCATATCTGCCAATAATAACCCTGAATGTAAATGGTCTTAATTCCCTAATTAAAAAGAACAGATGGGCTGGGGCACCAGGCTCACAAGTGGTACATAGACATATGTACATATGTACATATGAGCAAAACACCTTGCACATACAATAAAAATAAAGAAGTCTTTCAAAAACTGCAACTAACAGACTGATTAGATTAACAAAACCCAGCTAATTAATGCCTATAAGAAACTCAACTCACCCATGATATACATGGACTGAAACAGAAATAATGGGAAATGATATTCAAAGCACTGTATCTGAAAGCAAGAAGGATAAAATAAATTCACAAAGGGCAAAGCAAACCTCCAGACAACATTAATAAAAGGAGACAAATAAAGCTACTATATATGATTAGTCGCCTTTACCTAAGAAGAGACAATGATTTTACATAAATAACACTAGACATTTGGGGACACACCAGCCCTAATACAATTATAGTAGGTAGCCTTTACTCCATCGATGGATAGACCAAGTCAAGAAATCAAGGAACAATCAGAGTTAAACAACACTCTGAATCAAATAGGCTTAACAGACATCTATAGAATACAACAAATGAAAAAGAAACATTTTACCACCAGCTCATGGACTTTTCTCTAGTCTAGATCATCTATTAGACTACAAAGTAAGTCTTGACAAACATGAAAGAAAAAAAATTCATGAATTCTACCACATCATAATGAAATGAAAAAAAAATCGGAACAGGAGATACAACAATAATTTTCTTTTCAATACTCAAGGGGTGACTAAATTATCCAGGGGGAAATTTAAAAATTCCTAGAATGAAATGAAAATGAAAACATAAAATACCAGAAACACAGTGTAGACAATTCTAAAAGAGGGTAGTGCAAAACCATAAGTTTCTATGTTACAAAAACCAGATCTCAAATAATCATGTTAATGATGGTTGTCAAGATCTAGAAAAACAAGAACACAGCAAACTCAAAACCAATATAAAAGAAAAAAATACTAAATGGTAGAACCCCATTTAATGAGTCAAGATTCAAAGATCAATATAAAGGATTATTGAAACAAATTGGTTCTTTGAAAAGATAAATAAGTGGCAAACTATTACTATGTTAACCAAAAGCAAGGAAAATGCAAACTAATAACATTGGAGGCAAGTTGAAGACACTACAACAGAGATCTAATGACCCTCCAGACATGCTGTTTTGAAAATTTATACTCCAGTGTTATAGAGAAGATAGAAGAAATAGACTTTTAGACACACATGGTCTACCTAAATTAAACCAAGATGCTATAAACAGCCTAAAAAATCCATAATAAGCAATGAAATTGACAGAATAATAAAAAGTCTCCCAGAAAAACAAGAACACAGGACTTGATGTATTCTCCTGTTAACCTTTACCAGGTCGATAAAGCACAAGGCACTGCTACTCCAAGTATTCCATACCACAGACAGGAGAAAATGGTCCAGGTTCATTCTTTAATGCATTATCCTAATCAAAACCTCATGAAGACACAACAAAAAGGGGAAATCATAGACAGATATCCTTGATGAACACAGATGCAAACTTGCAAACTGAATTCACAACTTATTTTAAAGACCACACAGTATGATTATAAACTGCTTTAAATCTAGGGATGCTTGCTTGCAGAGATGGCTCAACATAATCAAGTCAATAAATATAATCCTGGTCATAAACAGAATCAAGGAAGGATAATCACATAATCATTTTAATAGATGCATAAATGGCCTTTCACAAAGATCCATCTCTTTCCTGAAACAAAATCCCCAAAGAAACAAGGATTGAAACATCATAACTCAACATAACAAGGACTATAGGTAAACACATAGCCAACTTCAGACTGACTGGGAAGTAACTTAAAGGATTTCATCTAAAATAAGGACCAAAAGAAAGATGTCCACTTACATTTAACACAAGATTTATTTTGTTATGTACCACAGTTTGAGGGTATAATTGATTGCAGCAAGGGAGGCATGGGTGGCAGCAGGAGCATGAGGTAGTTGGTCACAGAGCCACTATGCTCAGGAGGCTGAGAGGGAGAGGGAGGGAGGGAGAGAGAGGGAGGGAGGGAGGGAGGGAGGGAGAGAGGGGAAGGGAGGGAGAGAAATGCTGCTGCTCATTCAATTTCTCCTTTTATTCAGTCTGGGACCCCCATATTCTGCATCTTTCCTGCTATGTAAAACTGAATTGGAAAAGTCCTCACAGACACACCCAGAGAGGTATTGCCATGGTGATTCTAAATCCCATCAAGGTGACAATGAAGATAACCTTCACAGAAAGAAGTCATTTGTAGGTGACAAAAGACTACTTAGAAGACCCTGAGGGCACCACCAAAAGACCTTTAGCTTTTGTAAATAAATTCAGCAAGGTGACAAGATAAAAATCTACACACAAAATCAGTAGCCATTTTTGTACATCAAGAATGAGAAAGAAGTCAAGAAAGCAAGTTCATTCACAACAACCTTCTTTAAAAAGGCTAGAAATAAGCTTAAACAAGAAGATAAAAGAACCCTAGGATGAAAACTTTAAAACACCACAGAGAAAAATGGAAGAGGGAAATAGAAAATGGAAAGACCTTCCATGTTCAGTATGTAGCCCAGGCTGGCCTCAAAATTACAGTCTACTTCAGCATTACCAATGCTAAACTACAGCTATGTTCCCAAAATGCCAAACTCAGTGTTTTTATTATGACCAAATGTATAGAAATTTTATGTGAAGAATTTCATCAAAGTATGAGGATCTTTGACAATTCACTTAAACGGGTCATAATCTTGCTTTAAAACTGTAGTGTTCTTTATTACCATTTGACAAATATCTATGGTTTTTGAGCTGCTGTCCAACATTTACAGAACTGTGAGCACACAGGGCTGGAGAAATGGTCCAGTGCGTAAGAACAAGTACTGCTTGGAAAGGACCTGAGCCTGGTTCCCAGAACCCATGTCATGTAGCTCATAACTGTCTTAACTCCAGCTCCAGGAGAGCCAAAGTTTCTGATCTCCGTGGGCTATAGCCATTTAAACCACCAGATAGCTATCTCTCAAAACAGAGCTGGCCCCTTTTCAGGAATACTTGACTAGCAGTAAAGGAAGAAAATTGCAAATCAGATCCTCCCACATACATAATTAAAAATAATAAAGGAAATGGTGTTTCTAAAAAAACTTGAGTATCTAAGATTTTGCATTTCATAACCATACATTCTACTTTATGCAGGCAAATGATTGTGGAATATGTTAAGTTAAATTCCAGTGTTCATCTCCATTACCTGTCTCTTCCCCCAAGACTGTCATTCCCACCAGCCTATATTATATTCTTTAGAATCCAAACCAGAAGTTGAATAATAATAATAATCCACACAAAGTAAAACTAACAACCTACATACTCAGGATCACATTCTGCTACATTCCTTACTGAAGCTGATCTTTCAGCTTCAGTAAGGCTCTTCTCACCACAAGCTGCTCTCACACTACCTAACTCATCACAGATATACAAGCATTTATGTGGGTATTCACCTAACTGCCCTCTACAAGGTCAACTTGGGAGCAAAACAAATCTAGGTTCAGATTCTGCCTCTGTTCACAGCCTGGTCAGCAGCAAGTCACTGGAACTCTGTAGCACACAGTTTCCTCATGAAATCCAGTAGCAACCCCTTAGGACAAGGTCAGCATGAGGTCCAATTTAAAACAACTTTACCACTCAATCTGCCTCATCACAGTACCTTCCAAGGATGGATTTCATGTATCCCAATGGTGTTTCTCTCTCTCTCTCTCTCTCTCTCTCTCTCTCTCTCTCTCTCTCTCTCTGTGTGTGTGTGTGTGTGTGTCTGTCTGTCTGTCTTCAGTCTATTAGCTTAATGTTAGCCTCTGAATTAGTTACTTTCTATTGTTTTTGATGAGTCACCATGACCAAGGAAAAAGAGTTTAGTTGGGTTTATGGTCATTTAGTGGGTTTTTGAAGTTTGTCATCATTTAGTGGGGATGTAGGGATATGGAATAAAAAGACAACTACTCATCTCAAATATTTTACATTTCTATGGATTTTTGTATATTGATACAAATTTAAGGTTTTTTTGTTATACCATAGATATTTCTACTCTTGTTTAAGATATTGTACTTATGCAGCTCATTTAAAAATGTAAAATAAAGTTCTAGTCCTTGAAAGCTATTATTACAAACTGCTTATGTTAGTATGTTTTCAAGATTAAACATATGCATTTTAGATAGGTGATCTTCAGACACTTCAGAGACCTACTGAATATAGAATATGGAATTTGCTTTTATTGCAGCAAAGCTAGCCATTTGGACAAGAAACTACTGTTGTCTCAGTTGCTGACAGTATGCTGTACAAACTGGACAAGCAGGACTCAAAGGGAAAAGACTGCCAAACTTTGTCAATACAAGGAAAAACAGTCTTTCAAACTTCCTGCTTCATTGAAAGTCTGTCAAATATTGTAGGCCTGTAGGCCAAAGATGGATGCCTCATCACAGCAGAAGAATCTTTGGTGACTATCCAGGCAGCCAGGTGCTTCTGTCATTTCTATAGCTTTGGAGGTTGCGCAATCTGCACTTCCTGTTTACCCAGGCAATATTATATCTTTCTCAGGTCTTTGATTGGGTTGAAGACCAGATAGTTATAGTTAAAGATTTTCCTTGTTACCAACTTCAGAAAAGAAACTTACATAAGAGATGTAAAGTTTATAAGGTTGAGAAACATAAGAGCTTCAATTGTTTATTTAAGAAGATGTTTTAAGGTCTAAAAATATATTTTTAGGGCGAAAATACAAGTTGTGATAGAAAATGACTTAGGTATAAAACTCTGGATTCTCTAAGTTAGGATAATACAGTTCTTTCTCCAAATTTGCAAAATACATATGGACTAAACATTGTGAATGTAATTCCTACCTGATAATTTTTCTTATTGAATATACTTTTACTATATTAGAGTTAAAACCTTTCCTATTTAGACAAAAAGTGGGAAATGCTGTGGGGTCTATACACTGTGTAAAGATGTATCGCTGTGATTGGTGTAATAAAAAGCTGAATGGCCAATATCTAGGCAGGAGGGACAGGCAGGGTTTCCAGGCAGAGAAAAGAAGAGGAGCAGGACTCTAGGAGGGCGGAGTTGCCAGCCGGATGCATGGACAGTAGGAGAGATGAGGTAATGAGTCACATGACAGAATGTAGATTAAAATAAATGTATTAATTTAAGTTACAAGGGCTAGTGAGACAAGCCTAAACTAAGGTCAAGCTTTCATAATTAATAAGAAGTCTCCGTGTCATTATTTGTGAGCTGGAGGCCCAAAGGAAAGTCCATTACAGTTCCTAACTGTGGAGTAGCCAAATTACTCTCTGCCAAAGCTCTTTAACGTTCTTTAAGCCAGTTCATTTGCTGCACTTATCAAGCAAAATTCAGATTCTGGAGTAATCCCAAGCCTTTTTCTCCATCAACATGACAAACAATGTCCCTTTTCACAAAACAGCAGATAACTGCAAATATTTGTGTAGTTGCTTCCTTCATTGTAAAATGGCTGGTCCTTGTAACCATGAAACATACCAAAGGAAATTATATGTCATTTTATGATTATATCCTGAAGAGACTATTGTTTTCATCTTGTCTGTCCCTGACCCTTGCCCTAGATCACATGCTAAGGAGAGACCCACTCAAGGTTTAAAGTTTCCAGATTATAGCCTGTAATACACAATGTGTAGGTAAACTGCCACCTGCTTTTTAACTTCACCAAGAAACTGTCTCTGGAAACAAGGTTGATCCCAACATTTCAGAGCCACACAGATTTATCTCACAGTGTTGTCCAAGACTTCTTGTACAGTGCTGGATTCCCTAATTCTGTCACAGGGAGGGAAGGGAACATGGAAAACAGTCCAATATTGAAAACAATGTGCCCTTGAAAACAGCTACAAGGTAAACATTTCCAACACAAGTTGTTATTGCTTATCTTAAGGTATAAAATGTCTGCAGTGGTAATGGGAAGCCAGAAGTTCAGCCATGGAAAGCTCATCCATGCAAAGAAAGCTTAATCAGGTGATTGCCTCAACTTCTCCAGTCATTTCTGCTGGGTGTCTAAAGCCCCAATATGATGATGTTACCTGTTTGCTGTCTCAATCAGGCTACTCCAGTCATCTCTGCTGGATTTCATTGTGTTTAACTATTTATCTGCTGCTTTTCTCTACCTGCTATTTGTTCCCTTACTCTTGTTTACGATATACTTAATGTTGGGAGCATAGCATGAAGGTCCTTGAGCCCACAGGTCTCCAGAGAAACCAGGAATGTTAAGAACAAAGGATTGTCTTTCCAATGGGAAAGATCAACAGCCTGTTCTTCCACCTAGAAAGCTGAGAGCTGGAAGTGATTAACAGCCTCATGATCTGTGTTATCTGTTGGGCCCGGCCATATCAAGCTCTTACAACTAAGAATGCAAGTAGCTAATAATCTAAATGACCTTCCCCAAGCTCTGACAACCAGGACCAGAGGTGGATAATAGCCCAAATAACATATACACTATCTGTATGATCCAGACCAGGCCAGACCATTAGGCCCTTAAGCTAGTACAGATAGTGTATCTCTAGAACCCATCTTCTTAGAGGAAATGAAATTTACCCTGAGTTGAACTGAGATGAAATGTAATTACACTTCCTTGTGCAATGGGGATTGTATCACACTGGAAAACTTTTTTCCCAAATTATGCTAGGCTTAAATACATTGGGAATAAACTGGCTGTTATTAGACTGATCCTAAGTCTGATTAGGTTGATGAAGTCAATCTGCACCAGGTTTTTACTCTTATCTCTTTGTGTTTCTTGGCTTGTTTTCCTGTTTGGAAAACAGCAAACCCCGAAACTTAAAAAAACTCACTCATTTGAATGGAAAAGCATGTGTATCATAGGTCGTTCTCGGGATCACACAGAACTCAGTCATATAAGTTAACTCATGTGGAAGAAATTCTGCTATAGTCAACTCGTCAGTGCCTACAGCCCTGGCCAACTTCATGAGAAGCCTTGAACCAGAACAAGCCAAATAAATAACATCTATGAAACAAACCCTAGATTCTATGTGCGACAGTAAATGTTACTTTAAGCTTCTCGATTACTGGGATTATTTGTTACTTAGCAATAGATAACTAATACAATCCTTCTTACCGATACCTCTATACTTATGTAGTCATTCTCTCCTTCATGCATCAAATATTTAAGCACCTAATAAACAACAGACCTGTCCATCTCAATCTTCCCCTACAACAAACTGTCACCAAGTTCTGACATGCTGAGCTCTGAAATATTTCTCCAATCTCTTCTTTCTTCGCCACCATTTTAAGATCTCAAAATTTCTCACTATGTCAACTTTCCAATTAGCTTCCTTAACTTTTATGTGTCATCAAGAGGATCTACTTGAGACAGAGAAGCAACAATATATTCATGAGAGCTAAGGAGATGGCTCTCTTAAAGAAAGAATGATACCTGACCCTGCTGGTGCTTGTTCTGGTGAGCTCACTCTGAGGGCCTAAGTGTGGGAGAGCTAGGCCCACTTCTCATCTGTCATGTAGCATGGATAGGGGAGAGATGCCCTGCTCCCCTTTCCCCTCATCACTACAGCACTCAGGAGAGCAGGCCCTGCACCTCACCTAGGCAACATAGTAGTGCTGACCCTGCTGGTTAGGGCACAGATGAGGCTGCCCCAAGGTTGTGAGAATGGGAGAGCTAGCCCTGTACCCTCACTAGATGCAGAACTAGGGAGAGTACGCCCTGGACCACGCCTGGGCAACACAGTAGAGCTAACCCCATTGTTGGAGGCATGGGTGAGCCAGGCCGAGAATGTGAGTGTGAGAGACGGGATTCTGCCCCTCATATACCATATGGTGGTGTGGGCAAGGGAGAGAAGCCCCACCCCATGCCCCTCGAGGCCTGTGGTAGGTGGATGCTGCAGAATCTTTGTTTACACTGTGAAGATATGCCTTTGCCAAGGCTCCTTCTAATTGGCTTAAATAAAGAGCTAAATGGCCAATACCTAGTCAAGAAGAGGTTAGGCAGGACTTACAGAGATGACGGAACACTGAGAGGAAGAAAGGCAGAGTCACCAGCCAGAGAAGGAGAAAAGACAGAAGGTACAAGATGGAAGAGAGGTAACCAAGCCACATGGTAGAACATAAATTTAAAAATATGGGTTAATTAAGTTATAAGACCTAGTTAAGACAAGCCTACGCTAAAGGCCAAGCTTTCATAATTAATAATAAGTCTCTGGGTCATTATTTGTGGGCTGGAAGTCCAAAGATAGTCCAACAGGAAAGCTTGCTACAGGTGCAAGAACCATCCCTGAGGTCACTAAAGAGAGAGGGAGTTCTCACTAGCTGCAGCCTTAGGCAGAGTGGCCTCTGTACCTCACCTAGGCAACACAGTAAAGCTGGTGTAGGTGTGGGACATGAGGGCAGAAGAATCAGCCCTGCCCACTGCTGCTTACTACATAGGGTGAACTAGCCTGGGCAGTATAGGAGAGCTCATCATGGTTTTGACGACGAAGAAGAGCTGGTGGGCTGACCAACCTAGTAACTACCCAGACCCAGAACCAGAGCTATGAGTCAGTCAGTCCCATCATCCACTCCATCTACGATCTGCTGGAGAAAGTGAAGCGGCTGGTCCTGTAGACTCAAGGTTACAGGATCTCCAAGACACAGGACAACAGGATACCCAAGAGGAGTCCCAGTGAGGGCCCAGTGTTGATGATGTATCAAAAACCAGAGACCTCGAACCAGACCAACAACTCATTGCAATGAACACTTGCAAGTATCAATATATGGACTAAAAGACAGGGTGTGACTCACTGTGTCACACTACAGCTTCCATAAAGAGACCCCCCTTGTCTTTCGAATTTTATCTTGTTTTATCCTGGGGCTGAGGGTTGCAAGATCAGATGGGAAGGGATGGGGAGATGAATGGGATCAAGATGTGAAATCCACAAACAATCAACAAAAAATAAAATTGGGAAAAAAATTTACAGGATAAAAAAAAAGAAAGAACGACAAATAGCTTCAATCTGCTAGCATTGCTAATTTCAGCAGAGTAGAAGGTTGCATCTCCCCAATATATATAGAGAGAGAAAAAGGACAGTGGGGAAAAAATGTTCAAACACAGCACCATCAGAGAATTCAGCAAAACCATCTGACAAAATAAAACGGCATGTCAGTCCTGGCATTAATTTCCTACAACTCCTGTAATAATGTAACCACATAGCCAGTGTTCTCAACACAACCTAAAGTTGCTCATCTTATAACTCTGAAGCTCAGAGATCTGAAGTTTTACTGGGCTAAAATATGGATGGTCACACGGGCTTCTTTCCTTGTCTTTTCCATATTTTAGAAGCGACTTACAGTCCTTGGTTTGTATCCCTTGCTTCCCACTCCAAAGCCAGCAAAGACTAGTTGACATTTCTGCAGCCTCTCCCACCTCTCTCTTTCACTGAGAGAGTATCTTGAGATTATTCTTCCCTAGCAGAAAAATCGAGAGTAAACACCTGTCTCAAGTTTTTAAATCACATCTTGAAATGATGGTCACATACTCACAGGTTTCTGAGATGAAGCTGGAGATGATGGCTCTTTTGTAGGGAGGCGCTGTTCAGCCACCAGCTACAGATTTCAGTAAAATGTTCCACAGTTAAGAGAAAGAAATAGAGAAAGCAAATAGCAATGGTGGCTTAGGGGCTCAAGGCTGTGGGTATGCTCGGTTGGGATTGGCAGCAAATGCCTTTACTCAGCGAGCAATTTCTCCAGCCCTCATGAGTATTTTTTAAAAGCACAAGGTGATTGGGATCAGAAAGAGAAGACAGATAGGAACACGTGCTGCTATTAAAAACACCAAAAGGGCTGGCCAGGAATTTGGTTCAATGGTTCAGTGGTAGCAGGTGACCTACTGTGAAAGAGGCCCAGGGTTCTATCCCAAAACAAAAGAAAACAGTGCCTGTCCTAGACCATTTAAGAAGACTGCATGGAGACACTAAACCACACACCTAAGACATACTATATTTGGATTGTCTTTTTTTTTAAGTTTCTTATATATTGCATAAATGTAATCCATAAAATGTCCAATCAAATGTGTGACAGACTCAAACTATGAGATTCCTTGCTGTCTTTATACACCTACAAAGACTTTTACCAAAACCATCTCCCACACTGGCAGAGTACGCTGGGAAGGAAGCAACTGCAAATAAATCCTAAGCAAATGATGGACACAAAAGACATGGCTTTATTGAAATAAAGCTAAAGCCACACAGCAGTGTTAAAGCTTTTGCTCTGTGTTTGCCTTTTAATTTAACGGTTATTTATTTTTGTGTTTGAATGTAGGGATGGCACTGCCATAGCGCACAGGAGATCAGAGGACAACCTGCAGGACTTGGTTCTCCTCTTCCGCCACATCAAACTCAGGCTGCCAGGCTTGGCAGCAAGTGCTCTTATCCTCTTAACCGTCTCACTGACCCTCACCCCGTGTTTTGAAATAAATTATACACTGTGTCACTTTTCCTGAAGTAGGGCAATGTGACAGATACAATTAACATGCAAGTAGCAGATCTGAATGTAATTGTGGAGCCTGGGCCAGATGACTGGCAACTCACACAGCACATGAATATTCTTGCCTCCTCCTCTTTGTCTCACCACCAAGTGTTTGGGGAAATAACAAGAGCCACAGTTGCAATAATAGCCGGGTGTTTAGGGTGGTAATAACAGTCACAGTCACACAGGCCCATAACAACAGCTGAAAGCCAAAGCCGGGCTATGTAGATACAAAATTCTGCTGTTTTCAGATACAGCTTATTCCTCGTACCCATGGACTTCCTATTTGTGGATTTACCTTCCTGCTAAAATGTGTACCTAACTCCAAATCTAACACTCACACGGTGTGTTTAGATAAGCTCCATTTGTACCTGAGTCACACAGCAGATTCAGTGTCAATGAACCAACAATTCACAAAGTGTTTCAGGCAGACATAAACAAAGGCACTGTGTGCTGACCAGCTGAGGACATGGCAGACTAGGGGATTGTCACCAACCTCATTCTAATTTGCCCCGGGAACACAGAGCATGGAATAGGAACTGCTTTGCATAATGAGAACTGACCAGATTTTCATCACTCCTCAGCCTTTGCTTTTAGCTATGGCCCCCAATGATGCCAAACATCCCTGCATCCCAGAGATCCTGTGCAAACCACACTTTCTGTTAGAGACAGTGTTGGCAGAGGCTCAGCCTGGAGGGGAAAGGACTGGAGCGCACAGGATTTGATATTTATTGACCGCCTCTCACCTACATAAATTATCTCATTTGACCTTTGCAATAACTGTGTGCAGTAGGCTCTGTCAATTTATAGTGTGGTTCAGAGAGGTGAAAACGTTTACTGGAAGGCAGCACATACAGAAGTCATAGACATACTGAAGTAGATCTAAGGGAACCTTCGCTCTGGCCCTCTGGTGAATACTGCTGAGGCTTTCCAAGGGACTCTCTGGCCTGCTCATGGAAATCCTGATCTCACACAGATACACTAACCCCCGGTTTCCTGGGGTTTCCCTCCATTCCTTCTATTCCCTGGCCAAATACACACATGGCGATTTGTAACCACTGAATGCACTAACTAGGGCATCAAAACCTTATTAGGGATGTGCTTAAGAAACAAAGATTCATGGCCTGAGGAGAGCATATACATAACCTCTACCAAATAATCAAATCAAATAGAACAAGTTGCCCATGGTAATATATGTAGGATTTGTCATAATTAATAAATGTTGTGATACATATGATCAACATATTCCTATTATGTTTTCCCCATCAAATAAAAACAAACAGAAAAAAACCCATATAATCCAAAATGGGATAATAAATTAACAGAAATAAGTAACGAATAATGTTTAGTTCAGTGTTGACAACTGAATAAACTTTCTAAACACATGCACCTCTGAATTCCACCTCAGTTTTGTTATCCCCTTTCCTGTTCTCAGTAGATCATTAAACACATGCAAATGCACTCTGAAGTGTACCCCCTAATCATAACTCTTGGTTGACATTTAACATCTAAGAATAAGAATACTATTTTGTATTTGACCACAAAATATTTTCTGAAGGAAATGGGATCTTGTAGAAATCAAGCTTAAGCAAAATGACTGACACAAACATTGGGTAAGCATTTCCAATGCCAAGGTCCAAAATCTGAGGCTTTCTGGGACTGAGTAATGCTGCTGCATTTCCAAACTTGATTTCATGTGACAAATCACAGTCAAAATGCAGACATATCAAAAATATCTCAAAAACTTACCACTCCTGAGTGTCTATCAAACACAAGCGAGTGTCATGTTAATGTTTGGGTGCCATCCTTATATATGCAAATATTCCAAAAATCTAAAACAGTTCACAATGAGAGACTTCTGGCCTCCAGTATCTCAAGTTTGAGATACTCAACCTGCACCTAAGCACCCACTCCCCACAACAGGAACATCTGTGCAACTGAGAAGACATGGTAAGAAATCTGCATGTTCTATTCTGTACTTCATTGGTAAGCAAATGAGAAGTGCCAAATAAAAGGTGAATGAACAAAATATATTTCAGTGCACAGCCTTTTGCCATTGAAACATGATGTCATCACCTAAGAGGTTCTAATTTGCCAGTATACCGTCCAAGAAAGGAGTCCTGTGTGAGGAATTCTGAGTACTTGTGAGAAAACAAGAGTCTTGTGACCTCAATGTCTTCAAAACCATGGGATTGTTCTTGGAATGTGTTTTTCACTTCCATGTGTGGTGGATAGGAGTGAGTTTACTTCAGATTATTCATTACGACTGGCTATTGTTAATTGTTTATATGCCTCTATAGAAAAACATGTTTTTGCCATGTGCAGCTGTCCTTGTGATTGTATACAGCTTGAACTCATGAGAACTTTGCTCATGTGGCCTTTCTCAACCCCCAGAGTATAGATTGTCTGATGTTCCAAATAAAGATTGCCATTGAATGAGCCTTTAATCTGTCTCACTTTTAGGTCCTATTCTTCCAGGTCCCACCACCTTTAGAGCAGTAAACACACACTCAAGAATTATATAAAGGTATTAAAAAATAAAATTACAACAACAATAAAAAATCTCATCATGTTTTAAGTGAGTTTACATTTTTTTGGTTGGGGTACATGCATAGCGACCCTGGGTTGAATGCAGTCTGGGGCCTCCTGATTTATAGGCTTAGCCTAATGGTATTGGTATAACTTTGGTTTGGTATTGGTACAACTTTGGTTTAATATCCTGTATTATTGGTCATGAAAATGGCTTCAGGCTGACAAGGAACCATAGTTAACTTGTGAATTATGTTTTTAAAACACATGTTAGATGGTAGGAGATTATCAATCTCTAGGTAAGTTCCACTTAACTAAAACAAGTTATTCTCCAATAGTAGATAATAAATTATTCCAGTATTTGACTAAAAATATCAAATATATTTGGTAATCTAATCATGGACAAAATGTTGTACTTTCAAACCCCTTAAATTTCAATATAGACATGATGTACAAAAATAACGAGGTACAGACAGACAACTTTAAAGGGTTGTTAGAAATGCTATCTGCTTTGTAACATAGGAGGCAGCACACGGCGGCTAATCTGAAATACCCACCCCACATGACACGGATGATCATTGACCTTGTTTTTCCATCTTTGTAGGCACTACAGAGCTTTGAGATTGTGTACATCAAAGTACAGTACTAAGAGAAAAACAACAAATGTACACTTCAACTTCTAACATGTTTTTGTTAAAGTTTTGGTAGGAAAGAATAAAGTTGCAAGGTCTACAAATGACAAGTGTCTATCGATGCCGTTTAGCAATAGCTAGGAAAATATTTTCTACAGTGTGGGCTATGGGCTCAGATTTTAATTATACCAAAATACTGACTACAACTGGCAATCTTCCACTTGCAAAAGATGACGATTCCAAAATTCACTGTTCCACATGAAGTGAAGGAACAAGGTGAAGATCTTTAACCTGAACAGTGAAATCTGAAACATTCCAAAATCCCAACAGTTTGTTCTTCTCCATGTGGGGTCTCAGTACATTTTCAAAACTGGTCTTGACTTCATGAGCTCAAGCAATATTCCTGCCTACCTTTCACTCAGAGTTCATTCAGCCCACAGGTACATGTCACTGTGCCCTACTCTTAAAAACTTTTTCAACACTGTCATGTAACACAAACATTTTGAATTTTGAAGGAATCTGGACTCTTAAGGTCAAGATGTTTGGCCAGTAAAGTCTATGCAAATATGGCCAAATATGCAAATCGGGAAGCTGATTTACTTCAAATTCAGGCATTTTGGATAAGAGAAACTCGATGTACAGTATATCAAAGGACCACTTGGTTACTAGCTAAATCTAAAAGAGTTACTGTGGCTCAAATAGGCTTGAAACAGAAAATGAACCAGATGGTGACATCCCCCACCCTCCATCAAGCTATCATTTACAACATTGTTTTCCATTTTTAACCCTAAATTCAGTTAACAAATGTTCCCTGCAGGTGTCTACCTCCACAAAAGGCCTACTGTGCACCAACTGTGGCATTTATTTAATGTCCTTTTTATTCACAAAAGACCTGCAGGATAGGGACATTCTATAGTGAAAAACCAGCCGTGCAGGGCAAATTCCCATTGTGCACACCAGTCTCCTTTCACAGCATCATACTGACAAGAGGGATTTTTGTTGTTGAAATCTCCCAGGATTGGCTGGCACAGCAGCATCTCATCAGTAGGTCCCCTTTGCCAACCAGCACCTAACTGGTATTACAGACCCAAGTTACTCTTCATGCCCATCTCAACTGGAGGAGATGCAAAATTTTCAGAAATAGTCATCATTTTAGGATTTAAAGTATAGCAACTGACCTAATCTGATTATACTGGTAACTTCAATACACATGGTAGTGAGGTGGATCAGGTACCACGGGGACCAGGCTAGGCCAGCTGACCAGTGAGCCTCAGGGATCCACCTCTCCACCTATCTTTGCCTCGCTGGTTCTGGGATTACAAGCATATAATACCATGCCTGGCTTTTTCTTTTGTTTGTTTGGGGGGGGGGGTTACACATAGACATTGAACTCAGGTATGATATTTGTGCAGCAAATGCTTTACCAACTATCTTCCCATCCTTAAATCTAGAAAATTTCTACAGTGTGGGGAAAAAGGGGATTGGTTTCAATATTAACAAATATCTATTGATTTGGATGGTAAGCAAAATATAGCTCCAATAGGGAAAACAATAACTGTGACTTCTTAACCTAAATTGGTGAGAAGGAAAACACTGAGAAAAAGACCTGTAAATTCAGCTGTCTGTGCAGAGCAATCTGAAGAACTGAATTCAAGTCCTGATAGGCTGTATAACTGTCCCAACTTCTATGTCTGTAAATGAGTGGTTTAAGCTAGTTAGAGACTAAAATTTCTGTCCAGAGTTTCCTTTAACTATAAAAGACAGTTCCACCCTCCCCATCCCCATCTAAAATTTTTTAGACAATTAATAGGACATTATGGTTTTTCATTTGTTTTAATTTTAAAACAGAGACTTGCTATGGGGCCCAGACTGGCCTGGAACTCACTCTGTAATTAAAGTTGGCCTCCACCTCGTCATGATCCTCCTGCCTCAACTCCCAAATGCTAGGATTACAGGACCATATGACTACACCTATCTGTGTATCATGCTTTTGTGTCCATTTGTAAAATCATAAAAATTAATCTATTCAGCTATGACTAGAAGATTATGCCCATGCTACTGCACAAGACAATGGCAGAGCTGCTGTGTAACACGGGATGTAGAAGGAGGCCGCATCTGGCGTGTGCTAGTGCTAAGCTGAAACAGCCAGATGTTTACACCATGAGGCTACTTACAGCAATTGCTCAGAAACCCAAACTGGACATTATTATGCAGTTACTACTTAAAACAGTAAAAGTATATAACCATACATACATACATACATACATACATACATACATACATACATATATTTACTTAAGTAAGGTTATATACAGGAAAAGTTATAAGGAATCGTATTATTGTATATCTACTTAGAAATACCTATAATGCATGAGTCTGTATACACATATACATATATAGTTTAAATGAAAATTTCCCATCGGGGCTGACAACGCTTCTCCAAGAGCCAGAGACAGTCTAACAAAAACCCCAACACCAGGCATGAGAAGCTCCCCCCACTCCCCCTTTTTTTTTACCAGGAACACATCAAACTTTTATTTTTTCTATTTGGTATGGCAGATAAGTGAACTAGAATTAAGAGGACCTGGAACTCCCCCAAATAAGTATACTCTTCATTGCTAATTTGAACTTTTATAAGTGTTAGTTATATTTTAGGATGCACCAAAAATGAGAATTCCCAAAGAATTAAATAGAATATATTCTCTAAATAAGATAAAGTTAGAATGCAAAAATGAAGAAGAAATCTGCATTTTAAAAAGAGCAGTTGGAATGGGGAGGTAATTCAGTGGGTAAAGACACTTGCCACAAAGCCTAGTGACTTGAGTTTGAACTAGAAGACCAGTGTAATGGAATGAGAGAACTAATTTCTAAAAGCTGTCTTTTGCACACATCTGCCACAACACATGGACATGCCTGCTGAACCATGCATACACAAATCAGAAGCAGTACATCAAACATAAAAATGGCATGGATTTAAATCTTTGCTTAGGAGAAAATCACAGCCTTCAGTGCAGTCTTGTGCTGTATGCTGACATTTGGTTAGCCACAGATTGTATGGACAATGGTAATCCAGTGAAGCTGCAAATTGCTATCAACTAATCAACTAATGGAGAAGCCCTCTTTTGCAGGGTTGTATAAGAGAATCCCAAAACACTATAGGCTACTGCTGTTATCTCAGTTGCCTCCCAGAGATGGAAGGCATATCCCTGCTGCTGAAGACACCATGCACCTAGGACATAGCACCCAGAGGACCCAAGCAGGATCTGATCTGGGAGTCTCCTCCCTGAGGACCAGCTTTCATGGTGCCAGAAGTCTCCATGCAAACCTCCCAAAGAGGGACGTGAACAATAGTCCCACACGGTTACAGTGCCTATGAATCACAACAATGACCAGCATGGCACAATAACTCTTTAGGAGCAGTGGTGTCACACTTACCTTGATGGTAACCAACAGTTCTCTAATTAGACTTTAGACTGACTCACCAAGAGGGAAATCACGCCTAGTACTGAAAACCTAACCAACTACTCAGTGAAGTTATGGGTCTTGGAGAACCAGTTTATTTAACCAGCATAATCCGTAAGTACATTCTAAACATTTATCCATATACCCACAGATCAGTGTAGTCTTCACCCCTCATAAGGAAACTTATCTTTGCCACAAACAAACCATTATAGGGAGCCACAACCAATCAAAATGCAGAGTTGTGGAGCCCAGTCTCTACTGATACATCTACAAAACTCCTGCACTCATGGCTCAGGAATCACTGAAGGGGAGAGGGTGGTACCTGCCAGAGGAATAGGAAGTTAGCTGTGGGATTGTGTTTTCTACAAATGTCAGAGAAGCTACACCCATGAAATCTCACCAACATGGCTGTCTAAATATGACCTAAACAAAGATGGCACCAATAAACATGCTAACATGGAACAGGAAAGCTTGGGAGGCCTCAACCCTTGGCAAAAACAGGCAAAAATTAAGAAATTCTTGGAGTTGGGAGTAATATTCTTCTAGAAGGAAAAGCCCCCAAATTGGTTATCCAACAAAAGAGCAAGAGGGTGCATGGAAGAAGCTGGAGAGGAGACAGAAGGTGAAAAGATGGAATTATAATCTCAAAAATAAAAAATAAAAATAAATAAAAACTGAAAATCAGTTTTATTTAATGAAGAGAAAATGGGATTGTTTGAAATTTTTACTGGTTTTTGCATTGCCTAAATACATTCTGGTTTGGAACATAGAAAAAAAACAGTGTCAAATGATCATTAAGATTTTTTTAAATGTTTGATTATAAAAATAGCAATTGCTTTCTGAAATTATGTTAGAATTTAGACAGAAGAGTTTATATTTTAAATTCTTATATGAAAACTAAGTTCATATAGCACTTATCAATGGTTTAATGAACTGCCAGTCACATTTAAACAGCTTAGAATATTTTAACTCAGCCAACCCAGGAAAACCACAGATATAATTTCTCAAAAATACTGACTTTCCCTACTTCACAATAAAATTCCTTTCATATTACCACCATCACCCTTTCCAAATACTCAGTAACTGTTACAATGAATGAAGAGTTAAGGTTACAGGAACTAAACGTTATGGTTCCTATAGCTGATAAACTAACAATCAAATAAGGGGAATGGACACAGTCATACCCATAATGACCACTAGTGACAAATTTGCATCATTAAGTATCAAATGAGAAATCAAGGTAACAAATATTATAAGCCTTCAGAGGAAGGAAGTCCTCAGAGGACTAGACTGGTCAGGACAGCTCCATGTGGAAAGGCCACAGCAGCCTACTGAAGAAAAGAACTTGAAAAAGGACCAAACAGAAAGCTTTTAACTATAAGCTTCAGCTTATGCTGTACCTTCTGTGAGTTCTAACTATAAATGATGAGTGGAATGAGGTGTACCAGAAACTCAGTTACCAACAGAGGCAAGAGCTAAAATAGCAAGAAAATAAACAGAGGTTTCTACTTAGAGGTAAAGACAATAAAACAGCATTCCAAAGCAGGTGATCAAAGCACTCTTTAAAATGTCAAAGGAAGAAGTCTGAAGGTTAAGCACTGCTCACATAAGTTACCCCTCTGCAAACCATTGCAACAAGCAGCTTTATGGAAATCATAGAGTGGTTCTAGTGATTTTCTTAGGGAAGCCACAGTGAAGAAGGGTCTGTGGAAAGATGACTGGCCCCCACTGAAGCTGAGAAGAAAGCTTTGAGGGTAACACTTGGTGAGCTTGACACTTACATCAAGCACTGTGGCACCCGTTCCATCCCTTAATAATCAGCAGGATGAGAAGATGCTGGGTGGAGAAACATGAGCCCAAGAGAGATGGCTGAACTGGTCCCATTACCAGTCTGAAGAAGATGAGTGTTGTCCCATGGACCACATGCAAGCAAGTCCTATGGGCAAGAGACACAGCAAGCTGGGATGGTGCTGCATGGGTCGGGCCAAGAGGCATATCTGGAGCTTTAACACACCATAAAAAAATGAATATGGCGGTAATGCCAGTCCCAAGAGGTTGGGCAGGGAACCAGCAACTAGTCAGAGTTTAGATGCATTTTTATCATCAGGGAAGTTAAAGTGGAAATCTTAAGCAACTGAGGCAGGAGGTAGGCGGGAAACACCTGCCAAGGCTACGGAAGCACCAGAGTTAGAGTCCATGGAACTTGGCTGCTCCCTTCCTTCTGTGTCCTTCCTTGTGTCACTTCACAGGGATCAGGGACCAGGGCTGGCAAGGGTAGAAACCAGGCCAGAAGCAAATAATAATAATAATAATAATAATAATAATAATAATAATAATAATAGTAAGTCTATGAAATGCCTTCCCCAGTCACCTACCATCCCCCCTGGCCAGAGGCAGGGCTGAAGAGGGCGAGCAGAAGACAGGGGGCTTCACCTCTGCATCTGCCCTCAAGATTGCATGATCGGCACTGGACCTTTTATTAATCAGATTTGAGACTTCTCGTGACCTGAGATTGATCTATCAATATTATCTAAGGACAACTAGAAAAATCAAGTCCATCGCTAGCCAAAAATAATCCAGTCCTAAGAAGTCAAAGGGACAAACTGGACTGGAGGGGGATAGGGGAGGCAAAGTGAAAGGGGACAACAAGGCTGTTTCATGGTTACCTCTTCCAAGTTCTGCTTTTCTACAGAAGGGCAAGTATGGAAGCACAGAAATGGGGTTTTACAAATCAAACAGAATCCATTCAGCCCCTCCCCTCGCCCTGAAGTCAGTTATTAACAGTTCCAGAAACATGGCACGACATAGGAATCCACCACCAGTTCAGCACTCATTTGCAAAACTTGACATAAACGACCTAAATATTCCTGACTTATGGGCAGAGGCTGTTCTGCTCCTCTCTCTCTTACTCCTGCTTGCTCTAACACTCAGCAAAAGCCCTGTCTACTAAAGGGGCTCTAAGAATTGCTGTTCTCACCAGGACAAGGCTGACCTGCCGGGTTCTTAGGAAACAGATCCTGAGCAAATATTCACACCGTGAGTAATTTCTTTAGTTAAAAATACACCAAAGGGCTCGGGATACAGCTCAGGGGCAGAGTGCTTGCTCAGCACTCACAAGGTGTGATCCCTGGGACCAAATGGAAAGAAACCAGACAAGCCTCACCAGGTGCATTCTAAAGTGGTTAATTTTCTTCTTTGCCCTTTCAGAGCTAGTGGGATCTCCGGGAGCATGCTTTGCAGACCAAACAGCAAATCAGAATGTGAAGCCTTGAAACTCAGCTATTCAACAGAAGATCTACTATACAAATTTTAATAGAGCTGGGTAGAAAATAAATAGAGTATCAATAATGCTATCAAATGCAGAACAGAGTCCTTCTGGGAGCCCAGGACTCAGGAGCACTGTTACTTTGAGGTCAGTTTCAGTTATATAGAGAGCCTCTGTCTTTAAAAAAAAAAAAAATCAAAGTTAAAATTTAAAATACTCCTTCTTAGTACTTTGGTAGTACATAATAAGTAATTTCAGTGACAACCTGAATTAAGAGCCTACTGTGTGCCATTACAGCTTCCTAAGTGGCATTACTCCTTTTGTTATACCTAGGACACTGAGGCTCAGGGTTAGTGACTTGCTTGAGGTCACACTATTAGTAAGTAGTGGAGCCAGCTTTCTAACTCAAGACAGTGTGTGACATCAACAACACACATTCTTAATCACACTGTGTCTTTAACAGTGGTGTGAGCCCATTGCATTTTTTATTGGTGGTGTGTGTGTGTGTGTGTACGTGTGTGCATGAGTGTGCGTATATACATACAAACACACATATATGCATGGAGGCCAGAGACTGATGTCAGTTGTCATTCTCATCACTCTCCATCTTATTCTTTGAGACTGGGTCTCTCGCTGAACCAGCATCTTGCTGCTTCAGCTACACCAGCTGTCTAGAAAGCCACGGGGATCCTCCTGTTTCTGCTCCCCAAGCCCTTCGATTGGAAATGCAAGCTGCAGCACCTGGCTTTTTCATGTGTGTGCTGGGGATCAAACACAGATCCTCATGTTTGCATGGGCAGGCAATTTATCAACAGAGCTCCTTTTTTAGTCCCAAGTCCCTATTCAAATGGTTACCTCTACAATATTGTATTTTGAAAAAAAAAGCTAAAGTCAAGTTCCAACCATAGCTGCGTTTAATTTATCTCTGACTGCTAGGAACTCAGTAGTAAACTCTTTATGACAATCTCAGACAGCAAATACATTGCAAAGTCAAATTTCTAGCAATCCTTTTATACACACATTCATGGTGCAAGGCTTATGACGTATATGTGACTACCAAGTTTGACAATTTCTAAAGTGATACAGAAAGGATTGTGATACTGACTGCAATCGAGTGCTGTTATTAGACTGTTACCAGACTCAGGCTTTATCTTAGGAAATATAAAGGCCAGCAATAGCGGTGGGGGAAGCCCTAGGCATTTCAGTACAACTCCATGGTAAGTATCCCTTACCAATGAGCCTCCTACACTACCCTGCCCAAGAAACACTTGGTAACGCCTGCAGACCTGTCTCTTGTCACTTCTAAATGCAGGGCAGAGGCATGTGCAACCTGTACCCACAATTTGCAAGGATGTTACTAGGCATCTCTGGACTGTACAGGATAGTCCCCAATAAGGAACTAGCTGGCCTGAAGTGTCAACTGTGTTACACTGAGAAACCCCAACACAAGGGATTAAATGCCTGCAGCACTTCCAAGCAGACTGGGTGTTAGAAACAGTAACTACAAACAGGCAATCAGAATGCAGGCAATGCTCAGCAGCCAGGGAAGCCCTGGGCCAGCAGCACCTGGTTCATTACATTTGAGAGAGAGATATGATCATCCCCCTTAATATCCACCTGTGCAGCGAGGCTGAATTGCTTTACTGAACAGGAAATTGAAGCCTAAGTAGAAAGAGGAAAAGCTTACTGATGAAAACCCGCTTTTATTAAATACTACACAGTCCCACTTCTAACCTATGCAGTGTGTGTTACAAGAGTCTCCAAGAGTGACATTCTAAAATAAGAAAAGGAATGTTGTGCACACAGCATTAAAAAAAAAAAAAAAGCCAGAACAAATATTCATGAGCCTCACTATGGCCACCAGCATTCTGAAGATGAAACTGCTGGGGAGGCCTGGCTTTTAGCTCCAGCCATAATAGCTACACCTTCCATTCTGAGTTTGGAGACAACCCTCTCCTCTCTCCTCTCTCTCTCTCTCTCTCTCTCTCTCTCTCTCTCTCTCTTCTTTCTCTCTCTCTCTGTTTCTCTCTCTCTCACACACACACATGCAGACAGTGCTTAGAACACACACACACACACACACACACACACACACACACACCATACACATATATGCATTCCACAAAAGGAAGTATTGCTTTGCATGGCTCAAGTCATGATCACATGCTTTTAGTTTGTTTGCTTGTTTTTTTTTTTTTAATCTCTTTAAATTTAGCCTTCTGTGCATCCCTTCATTCTTTATTCCTTTTGTGGCATCTTTCTCTGTATCCTCCATTATATCTCTTTACCATTTTCACCCTCTTTTTATTACCTTTTCACAACCATTCCCTGTCCTCTCTTTAAACTCTAGTAAAATAAGATGATGGGGCTCTGGAGTTGGGCCAGATCTAAAGAGATTACCAAGCAGTGAACGTCAAGCCCACATAGCGCTATACTGCTGCTAAGATCTACATAGACCCATGCCTTATTATCAGTATTTACTAAATTAGAAAGAGAGCTCACAAACTGACCGTGGTTGGAAAACTGTGCAGGTGATGGGCTCCTTGAAAACTGTATTCTGATAAAGATGAAACATTTACTAAATGCAAACTCAGTGTGATTCATCTAATAAACCTTATTTGACATTATGTCAGGGTAAGTAAGGAATGACTCATTAAATCCCTAAAATGGCATGCAAGGTATGTTTCATCTTCCTACAGTCCTCGGAATAACCTCGGGAAGTTTATGCTCCCATTAACCGTGGGACCTAGGAGCAGACACTGATTAACTCTGAGGATTCCGGGTCATGTTAGGTACCGTACTTCACCGGGTACTCTTGGCGTGGTGCCTCGTGCAGCCCTCGGCAAGAGGCACAGGAGCAACAGTCCATTTGCTACTGTGGAGCCCGGAAAGTGAGCCTTCTTGTGCTCTGTGCTGCTTTACTCTTGGTTGGCAATGGGGTGCAAGCCCTGGAAACCCCGCGGGGTGCAGTGTAGCTCAAGTTCAGTGGCCAGCATTCCACCCAAGTTTGGCTGGTCCAGGAAGCAACTCTTAGGCTATTGCTTCTCTTAGGAGCCAGGTGAGTCCCGAACCCCGCACCCCCGTACCTTGGTGAGCTGGGCGATCTTCTTGCTCATCTTCAGGTGCATGTCCTGGCTGTAGTCCATGCTGTGCCCGGCCGGCGGCGCGGCGGCCGGCGAGGGCGCGAATTTGGCCGCCCCGGCCGCAGAGCCGCCGTAATAGTGCTGCTGCCAGCTCATGCCCGGGGTCGCCATCTTCCCGGCAGACCCCGGCTGGGGCACCTGTCCCCGTGCGCGGGGCGAGGCCGGCGCAGCGACGACGCGGGACAGGCGACAGCAGGGGCCGCCGCTTGCCGACCCGCCGGCCCGCGCCCTCCAGTCCCGGCGGCCAGCGCCTTCCCTCCCGCCCGCGACGGCCGCGTCCCCCTACCCCGGTTTGGCGACGGCGCGGCTAGCGTCCCGCGAACGGCGGGCCACCGGGCCCCGAGACTCGGCAGCCGCCGGGGTTGCGAGGGAGGCGGGGACCGGGCGGCTGCAGCGGCGGGAGGCGGGCCGCAGACGCGGGAGCCGCGGAGCGCCGTTACCAGGGCGCGCGGCTTGGGGCTCGGCGAGCGCGCGGAGCTGGCCACGTCATTTCCCCGCAGCCAAGCTCCGCCCCGCAGCTCTCCGCCCCGCAGGCCTCCAGCCCGCAGCTCCTGAGCCCGCAGCCGAGATCCGACCCTCAGCCCTCCCGCCTGTAGCTCCGCGCGCCTGCAACCGCTCTGCTTCCCGCAAACGCGCGGCCCTGCACCCCTCAGCCCTCCAACCGCCAGCACACAGACGCGCACTCCGCATCCCTTCAGCTCGCAGCTCCATAGCTCTTCAGCCCCATATGAAGCTCTGCACCGCGGAGGCCTCCAGATCATAGTCAGCTCTGCAGGCTGCTAGCCCTGCAACATCACCTTCCCTTTCACCATGCAGCCTTAGCCCGCACCCCATCCAATCCTGTAGTTTACAACCTGTCCCAGCAGCCTGCAGCCTTTGACTATTGCCCTGTGCCTGAGTGTGTAGTCTTCTGGGTTTTGTTTGTTTGTTTTGTTGTTGTTTTTAAAATCGTTCAGAAGAGAAAAGTTTTGATGGTCACCTTCTGTTAGCAACAAGCCTGCAGCTTGACAGAGCCTCTTCTGCTTGTACCTCTTGTGTGCAGGCCTCTAAGGCCAAGGACCTCCTCCGCTCCAGAGAAGTGGTGGTGAAATAGAAGAAGACCTGTAATTCTAGACTTGATTGGTCTTTTCAAATTCACCCAGGCTTGACCATTCCACGGTTGCGCTGACTGATTGTGTGCCAGACTACATTGAATAAAACAATGCCAAGTGCCTAGGAGTGAAGGAGTGTACCTCTAGAGTCAGCTGCACCCCACTTCTCAGTGGAAGGAAGCCAGAAACAATTGTGTATGAAATACAATTGGCTGGAAATTAGAATAGGACTGGAATATAGAGAGGAGAGCAGAACAATGGAATGAGTCAGCCCTTAAAGATGGGGGCTTGTACCAAAATGTGGCATTACAAGTACTTTTCACCATGCTAAATGTATTACTTTGCACAGATCTCTTAGATCTCTGCTCTTTAGGTCAAATTACTTTTTTAAACTTGTACTGTTTGTTGAAGTGGGATCCCTTTAGGGTACTGTGAAGACTCACCTTATAAAATTACATGTATTTTTTTGAAAATAATATTCTCTCTGCAGTTTTGCAGAACGGAGTTCCTCCACTTTATGTGATTCTTCTTTAACAAGCAAGCAGCCATCACATAAAAATTGAAATCCTAGCAAATTAAATTGGGGGCCAAATGTACAAAGTGTCCAAATGTAGCAAGACAAGCAAAACAAAATAAAATGAAGATTAACTAGATCCTGAAGCATTTCCAGATCGGTTAGAATTCCAGAAGGAAAGAAAGATTGAAACTGGTGTCACCTTTTGCCAGACGCCAGGCGCTCAGTACCTCAGTAGTAGACTTTCCAGAAAACGAGTTTAGTTCCAATGTTCTGAATGGGGCAGTATTGAGAAATGAATGTGTGTTTTCTGTCCCCTTAATCACTAATAATTAAATAAAAGAGAATTAGAAACTCTATAAACTGATGACATGACCCTCCATGCTATAGATAAGGGAGGGGGTTATTGTAGATATAAGAGAATCGGCAGAGACATCTCCAAGAGTCTATAGCAGGGAGAGAAAATAGACTGAACATGGCCAGTCTACTGAACAAGGTCAAGACTGTCTGCAAGAGAGGGAAGAATAACGGGGTGGGATACAGAACACACCGTGAGAGAAGCCCGAGCAGAGCATAGAGAAAAACAAAGCAAGAACGGCAGGGTTATAGGGAGAGTGGGTAGCTGAGTGGAGGGAGTGCATGGGCTGGAGAGAGTTTGGGTTAGGGGAAGTGGTGAGGTTGACTGCTTGACTTTGAGATGTATAAGAAGCACTTGTGATACTGAAGGAGCCTGAAGGCCAGCATGAGGTTTGCTACCTGATAGTCACAAATCCCTTCTGCCAGAGGTCAGGGAAATGACTCCTTCTGTTAGAGAGGCACCAGTCTCACAAGTTTCTGAGGAATACTAGCTTTTATCTAACTGCCTGAAAGCCTCTTGTGTCCAGATTGATCTCATTTCTGAACTATGGACTGCCTTTTGGAGTTTGGGGGATTGAGTTTTCCTTTGGACCTGACAGAAACTAGTATTATTATTTGATTAAATTTTGGGGCAGAGAAGACTCAATCACGTTAGCACTCCCTTGTCCTTCACATTTCCAATAAATACAAATCTGTATAGCCATATCCTGCTGAGGCAAGAAAGGAGTTTGGAGCTTCTGTGTCTATAATGGAGTGGAAAGACTGTAGGACTAGAAATGCAGAGACCAATGTGTACCATCAGCTCATCCCCTGCACCTTTCTCCTTTCCCACACTTCCCCTGAAAGAAGAGAGGAGACAGTTATCTGCATCTTCCAGCTCAGACTTGGAAATTAGGAAATATGGCACATGAGTGTCTGCCATTACTACCTTAAGCCAAGAGAACCCATCCCCCCAAAACTTTATGCACAGAAGGTATCCAGCATTCTATGGATCTAACATTTTCCCTATGAATAATTAATAAAACAGGTCATTTTATGAAGAATTATATTTATTATAAATAATGCACAGAAATATGCTATAACACACTCATGATCCTGTAACATAGAGGCTCATTTTTAAAGAAGACATACAAAGGGAGAGAAAAGGAGGGATGGTAGTTAGACAAGAAATCTTGGTACAGTAACAGCTTCTATCATGAGGTGTTTATTCAAAAGCAGTCACTAAGTGTTACTGAATTCTAGGTATTGCAGCTCCCCATTGGTATCTGTCCTGAACTAAGTGGAGAAGACATCATTAGGCATTGTAAAGCAACTTCAGGGGGTACACTCAGGCTACAGGGGGTACAGTTGGACTTAGAGCGGCTGAGAAAGGCTCAAAGCATACAAAAAGGTGGTTATTTGAACAGACTCTTGAAGGATACATGTTTCAGATAAAGAGAAGAGAGAACAAGGTCTAGGATTAGCAAGGCCAAAGCCCTGAAGATGAGAGAACGTGGCCTATTTAGGTAGCACCAGTGGGTGTGACGTGGCTAGAACAAAGTTTGTATGGGGTCTCAGAATAGCAGTGTGGTGGAGCAGATGTCAAAATGACTCATGGGTGGGAAGACTTATGAACCTTGACAATGAGATTGCAGAAGATTACTTTGAAGATAAGGGTGGGCACCTGAAAAACCTTAGGCAAGAAAAATAGCATAACTGGGTTTGCATTTCAGTTCCATAATTGTGAGTGAGGAAAATGGACCACAGAGGCACCTATATGGATGAGGAGTCTATTATACCCATTAGGTGGGACAAGAGTGATTGCCACCTTAAATATGTTGGCGATATGAAAAAGGAAGGAATGGAAATTATGCATCCAGAAGAAAAAAATCAAGCAGGACTCTACCTCAGAATGATTTTTAAATGGTTTCAGGTAAGCTGGGGGTGGTGGCACACACCTTTAATCACAACACCTGAGAGATAAAATCAGGCTGATCTCTGTAAGTTTGAGGCCAGCCTGGTCTATCTACATGGTGAGTCTATGCAGAGAGATCCTGCCATCTCCCCCACCCCCACCCAAAAAATAGTTGCTGGTAGGGAAGTGTTGAAAATTGTGTTCATATTTCAACAGCTAATTAATAACAAAGCAGATGGAGCTTGCATGACCCTACCAAGAGGGGTCTTTGGAATGAATAACATGGTTACAAAATTCAACAGAAACTTATAAAAAGTAATAGTTTTATATTTTCTTTCTTAAGCTTACAAAATTGTGTTTATTTCAGGCTCAGAAAACCTAGATAAACTCCAGACTGCTGCACTTCAGAATGAAAATCCCAGCCAGGAATGCAATCGATAAGGTATCTGACTAAGGACCAGAAGAATCACAATGGGGTTTGAAATGTAAGCTCCAAAGTCAGTGGCAGCTGGTGCAGCATTTCGTGCCAGAAGCTATTGGGACCCTATCAGAGAAAGGCAAAATGAGGGGGAGAAAAAGGAGGAGGAATGTAAGGGAGGGAAGAACAGACAAACACATATAGGAGGGGAAGTGGCAGGGAGAGAGGCAGAGAAGAAAGAGTAGGATAGAGGGAGACAGACAGACAGACAGACATAGAAGAACATGGTGATTCTAGATAATAGCCCAGGCAACAAGTTTTAAAATAGACAAATTGGACTTCATCAGGGTTTAAAAAAATGTTGGCAGATTAAGGGACACTCAAGATTGAAATGGAAATCTTTGCAATGTAAGGAAATATTTACAGGTCATATATGGATTAATATCAAGAATATATAAAGCATTCCTAAAACTCAGAAACAAAGAACCTGATTTTAAAAAGCTTGAAATGTCATTTCCCCAAACTGTATACAAATGACGAGGAAGAAAGTGCAAAGATAGATGTTTAATATCTCTAACCATCAAAGACATTCCTATCAAATCACAGTGAGATGATACTTCAGACCTGTTGGGAGCTGCAAAGTACCGCGCCCAAAAGATGGCGCTGGTTTCCGCCTTCTGCCAGCCTGACGGCAAGTGCTCTCTGTGGTAAACAACTCCTAATTTGGTAAAGGCCATGTATCCTCTTAATTCTGCTTGGAGACAACCTATCCTGGCACACCATTAAGGGTTAGGTGATTGGTAGATGTAGACTATATCAGGCCCCGTCTTCCTCTACCCGGGGCCACCATTCACTGTAAATCAAGGTTCCCAATTAAACTGTGAGAAGAAGGTTCCTCGGTGTTGCGTCTTTCTTGCTGGTCAAGGGTAGACGCGACAAGTGGTGGCCCGTACAAGGAATCAGAACTTCTCACAGTTGGGGTGGCGCCGGTAAGTTCCCAAGGTAAGTGGGACAATAAGGCCCTCGGGAAAGAGGCAATATGGTCTCCAGTAAAGGAGCAACAGGGCCCTCAGTAAAGAGGCAATAAGGTCTCCAGAGAGGAGCAAGACTGTTCGTGGCAAAATTGAACCAAAAGCAAAACATCTCGCTCCTGCTTTATCTTGGAGAGTGAGAGTAAGTGAATGGACCCCGCTATTATTGTGGTGATTTGGCTGCTCTTTAACATCGCAGTGTGGGCTTTTGTTTTCTGGTGGTGGTATCCGACTTGCACACCTTCGGAGCGCACAAACTAAGACAAAAGCACAATGGGATCGTCACAGTCACATCCAATTTTTCTGGCTCTTCAAGAGCCACTTCATTCTAAAAATTTAAGGTTAACTAAAGCCACATTGCAGAGGTTCCTGAATGAATGCGACACCATTGCACCCTGGTTCTCGGCCTCAGGCAATCTCACGGTGGCTAGTTGGGATAAGTTAGGGAAAGACCTGGATTTTGCCTGGGAACAAGGAATGTTGAAGCCGTGTGTTCGGCCGGTATGGCGACTGGTACACAGCTGTCTAGAAGGATATATATATATCCTAGAAGGATATATATATATATATATATATATATATATGAGGGATATAAGAAAGCTATAGCAAATGGACAAGCTGCCCTTGAAATGCTTCAAGAAGAAAGATCAGAACAGTCAGAAAGTGAGAGAGGAAAGGAAAAACAGAAAGGGAATAAGAAGCGAGTCTATCCTTCTCTAGGAGAGTTGAGGAAAGAGTTAAAAGAACCAGGAGAGGATTCAGAATCAGAGCAGGATAAATGTGAGGATGAGGACCTCACGGAGGATGAGGAGGGAGAGATTATTGAGCTCATGGAAAAACATTCCTTAAAAATACCAGAAAAACAGCGCCCTAAAATGGTGACTGTAAAGCAAGGGCACCGCCCTCCTGCTCCTCCCCCCTACTGCTAGAAAGAGGAAGTAGGAAGGAGCTCCTGGTTGCTCCACCTTCTGTCCAGAAGTGTGGCGTACTATTCGCACTGAGTTCTGGATTGCTCGACCACTGGCTTATTCAGTTTTTACAGATGGTAACCAACAGAGATATCATGAGCCGATTGACTTTAAAATAGTCAAAGCTCTGGCAGAGTCAGTACGCACCTATGGGGTGATGGCAGCTTTTACAATTGCTCAGGTAGAAGCAGTCACTTGCTTCTGTATGACACCTAGTGACTGGATGAATTTGGTAAGAGCTTGTTTATCACCAGGACAATATTTGGATTGGAGAGCTTTCCAAATTGAATTTGCCAATGATCAAGGTGCGGCTAACCTCGAGGCTGGTAATCCAGCCTGGGATGTGGACATGCTTCTTGGTCAAGGACGTTTTGCACAGCAACAAACGGGATATCCCCCTCAGGTGTAGGATCAGATTAACCAAATGCCATTAGGGCTTGGAGGTCTCTGCCCAACAAAGGTGAGGTCAGTGGAAATCTTACAAAGATATTACAAGGTCCTATGAACCCTTTTCAGACTTTGTGGCAAGAATGGTAGAATCTGCAGGACGAGTGTTTGGGGATCCAGATGCTGCTATGACTTTGATCAAACAGCTGATTTATGAACAATGTACAAAGGAGTGTAGGGCTGCAATAACTCCATATAAGGGTAAAGGCCTTGAAGTCTGGATGAAGGTCTGTAGGGAGTTAGGGGGTCCGCTGACCAATGCTGGCCTAGCAGCTGCTGTGATGCAATTAACTAGGAAAGGCAGAAGTTCAGGAGCTTGCTTTAAATTCGGCAAGCAAGGGCATTTGAGAAAGCAATGCCCAGAGGGAGGAATTACTAAAGTCAATAACTCTACCCCTCGCCCTAAGCAACCTGGCTTATGCCCTAGATGTAGAAAAGGAAATCATTGGGCTAAGGATTGTAGATCAGTAAAAGACATCAGTGGACAGCCTCTTGTTCAGGGGTATGGAGGAGCTCGTCCAAAAAACGGACGATGGGGCCCACAACCCCAGGGCCCACAAATATATGGGGCCATGGAGGATCAGAACCAGGAGCAGAGTCCTGAAACCTGGCCCTCTCTTCGACATCCGAGGGACCGAGGAGAGCCACTACAGGCTCCTCGGGGCTGGACTTACGCTCCACCACCAGACTCATATTAACTCCCAGAATGGGAGTCCAGCTCGTTGACACTGATTTTAAGGGACCCCTTGAGCCTGGCACAGTAGGCCTGCTTATAGGAAGATCATCTGCAGCCTTGAAAGGTCTACGAGTACATCCTGGAGTTATAGATCCTGATTACATGGGTGTAGTAAAGATCATGGTAGAATCTCCTAGAGGGATTACAGCCATTTCTCCTGGAGACAGGATAGCACAGCTACTGCTTTTGCCAAGTTTACATGACAAGTTTCCAGCTCAAACCAGAGAGAGAGGAGAGGGAGGCTTTGGTTCCACTGGATCGAAGTTAACTTTCCTAGCTTTAGACCTCGATCAATGTCCGACCCTTGAGTTAATAGTGAATGGTAAGAAAATCCTAGGCTTACTAGATTCTGGAGCTGATAAGAGCATCATAGCCACCAAAGATTGGCCCTCTGGCTGGCCTATACAGGTCTCTTCTCACACTTTACAAGGTTTGGGCTACGCTAAGGCTCCTGATGTGAGTGCTAGACAATTGCCTTGGAAAGATCAGGAAGGGCATTCAGGGACCATGCAGCCTTATGTGTTAGACTTACCAATTTCACTATGGGGAAGAGATTTGTTAAAGGATATGGGTTTTAAACTCACAAATGAATACTCAGAAACATCTCAAGATATCATGATACGAATGGGATACGTCCCAGGTCGAGGCCTCGGAAAACATCTGTAGGGTCGAACTAGTCCTATTATTCCACAACCGAGACCAAAGAATCTAGGTCTGGGTTTTTCCTAGGGGCCACTAGGGAAGGTATTCCTATTACCTGGAAAACAGAGGAGCCGGTATGGGTTCCTCAGTGGCCACTTTCCTCTGAAAAACTGGAGGCTGCTAGGACTCTAGTGCGGGAGCAGCTGGATCTGGGGCATATAAAATCCTCTGTGTCCCCATGGAATACTCCTATATCTGTCATTAAGAAAACATCTGGTAAATGGAGATTGCTTCATAATCTTAGAGCTATTAATCAGCAGATGCAAATTATAGGCCCTGTGCAACGTGGGTCTTCCACTTTTAACCTCTTTACCTGCATCATGGCCTCTATAGATATTAAAGACTGTTTCTTTTCCATACCTTTGTGTGCCAAGGATTCAGGGCGTTTTGCATTTATGCTGCCCTCTTGTAATCATGAACAACCTGATCAAAGGTATGAATGGATAGTGTTGCCACAGGGGATGGCCTACTATGTGTCAGTTGTTTGTTGCAGAGGCCATCGCTCCTTTGAGAGTGGATTTTCCAAAGATTAGATGTGTTCATTATATGGATGATATTTTATTGGCTGCCAAAGATGATAAAACGCTCAATAAGGCATATATAAAATTGGTAAAATTGCTTGAGATGCATAAATTAGTCATAGCCTCAGAAAAGGTACAGAAGGACACTGTTATTAACTATCTAGGGGCTAAGATTCTCCCTCATACAATTATTCCACAAAAGATAGAGATTAGAAAAGATAATTTAAAAACTCTTAATGATTTTCAGAAGTTGTTGGGAGATATAAATTTGATAAGGTGTTATTTAAAATTGCCTAATTATGAGTTGTAACCATTGTATAATATTCTCAATGGTGATTCAGCGTTAGATTCACCTAGGCAGTTAACCGCTGAAGCCAGAGGAGTTTTGAAGAAAGTGGAGACAGAATTACAAAATGCCAGCCTTAAATGGCTAGTAGAAAATATGGATATTCTTTTGTGTGTGCTCCCAACATTCTCCCAGCCTACAGCTTTGCTGTGGCAAGATGGTCCGTTACTATGGATTTATTCTAATACTATCCTGCAGCGGTTGCTGACTTGGCTCAAAATGGGATACAGCAATGCGTTCAATATTTTGGGAGACTGCCAAAAAAGATCATAACAACACCGTGGCTGATCCAGGCCAGAGAACAAATCCTGTGGGCCATAGCGAAAGCGTGGCCAATTCCCTCACATGTTCATAGCGCATCTAAAGTTTTGCCTGTTTTCTTCTCTACTAGTTGTGAATTGGGCTTGCCTTGTGTAAATTTAGACCCTGACACTGCCCAGTATTCAGCCACTAATATTTCTCTCCATGGAGCATTATGCTTCTCCCTTATTAATAATTCTAACCCATGCATTTGGATGAAAAACGGTTCTGTTGGCAATTGGCTTGACACCCTTACTCATAACCAGATCTTGAGCGCTATGCTCATCGAAGTCCTGACCCAGATTAGTACAGGCGCTAGTTCTGGCTCCGGCACTGTTACAAATGGGACCAAGGATGTAAATATCACTACATTTCTGATGCTGATGGAGGGGCTCCGACCCTCAAATTCACGCTTTAGTCAAGAGAACTCCACTGCTCGACAAGTCTTGCCTTATTGTGCACCCAATCAAGGCTATCCTCCTCATTGGACGCCCTGTCAGAGTCCGGACCACAAACTTAAACAGATAGCTTCTGGTTTTGAATTTACTCCCCCTCTTGGCAGGTATCAGTATAACCTAACTCAAGGAGGTTCCCAAAGAACAGGCAGTAAAAATACCTGGCCATGGTTTCAATGGGTACTCTCCAACAAGCGTGGAGCATTTACTTCCCTTGAACCTTTTATGGTTCTCCAGAATCTCTGCATAAGACTTCTTAATGTTTCTGGTATAAGGGATGAAAAGGGACCTTCTCTCAAGAATCTATCAATACATAAAACTTTGGATAATTTCACTGTTCCAGCTAGCCCAGTATGTTTAAAAGCTCCCTTTTTCTTTTTGCTCTCTAATGCTACTAATGCTACCAAAGAAGTGATCTCGTGCAATTTGACTGACGTCTCCTGCATTGCTAGTCAATGTTGGAATGGTTCTGCTAATACAGCAGTAGTGATGAGGGTCCTTACGTATGTTCCTATTCCGGTTAAAGTGGATACAGGAACATTTCCCATTACGGAAATCATCAGAACCAAACGGGATTTTGACATAACTGCAGCATTGGTTACTGCCATAACCCTTTCTGCAGCAGTGGCTACGACTGCTGCCGTTGTCATGGCTGCTCAGGTCCAATCAGCTGAGACAGTCAATGACATTGTGGAAAAAACAGCCACAACATTAATTACCTTGAGATCTATTGATGGCCACTTAAAAGCTGGCATTCTAACTGTGAACAAAAGAGTGGACCTGTTGCAGGAACAGGTGGATGATTTAGTAACCTTAACTTCCATAGGATGCATTCATTCCTTTTCTTCCTTATGTATCACCTCCAGGATGGCCAACAATTTCACGGAGAACAGCAACCTGAGTTGAAAGCTGAGTGCCTACCTTCAGGGAAATTGGAGTCAACAGTTCGAGAATCTGACAGACACCTTAACACAACAGAATTGTTGCTGTGAATGCTACACGCCTGAGCCTGCCCACTGTTAATACCCTCTTAACTACTCTTAAGCAAGCCTTTAGTTTAGGTAAGGAATGGGCTGGGGTGGGGGTTATGCTTTCTATGATGCTGTTAGCCATTTTTGTTTGCCTGTGGTGCCTAAGCAGGATCAGGAAGTCGCAAAAATCCCAAGCTGCTATATTGGTACAGGCCTTTGCTGCTATGGAAGCAGGACAATCCCCTCAAGCATGGTTACCCATGCTGACAGACAAATAGGTGTCTATCTCACCCTTGCTGAGTGAGTGATGCGTATCTGAATCAGTCATGCTCAATGACGGGCACCTACCCTCTTGCTGAGGGAATAAGCATACATGTGTTCCCTTCAACCTAAGACATGAGCCTGTGAGGGCGACACAGTGACTCTTTGACAGGTAAGATACGGACACTGGGGTTGAACCTAAGACAGAGATGACTGAAATCTGACAACAGATAGATACTGCTACTCCTATAATATTAAAACAAAAAGGGGGAAATGTTGGGATCTGCAAAGTACCGCGCTCAAAAGATGGCGCCGATTTCTGCCTTCCGCCAGCCCGACGGCGAGTGCTCTCTGTGGTAAACAACTCCTAATTTGGTAAAGGCCATGTATCCTTTTAATTCTGCTTGGAGACAACCTATCCTGGAGCGCCACGTAGGGTTAGGTGATTGGTAGATGTAGACTATATCAGGCCCCCGTCTTCCTCTACCCGGGGCCGCCATTCACTGTAAATCAAGGTTCCCGATTAAACTGTGAGAAGAAGGTTCCTCGGTGTTGCGTCTTTCTTGCTGGTCAAGGGTGGACGGGACACATACCCAACGGTATGGCTATTATAAAAATCAAACCAAAATGACAAGAAAACAGTAAGTAGTAAGTATTATATGGAGAAAGTAATACACTTGCGCATGTCTAGTTGGGATATAAAATTATGATACACTGAAAAAATATGGTGGTTCCTCAAAAAAATTAAAACACCCTAACATACAATATCACTCAATAGCAACACTCTCCTAATGCATATCTGGAAGAAGTGAAAGCAAAGGCTCAAAGATATCTGTATGTTAGAATCAGCAGCAGCTCTACTCTCCATCATGGCAAGTTTCTATGCACAAAGGGTTGGATAAGCAGGATGTGGTAAGCACAATGGAATCTTCAAGGGTCTGCTACAGGCTCTGGGGATGAATCCTGATGACATTATGCTAAGTCAATTAAGCTAGTCAAAAAGATACAAACTGAGTATGGTTCTACTAGTATGAGGAAGGTAGAGTGGTCAGATTCATAGAGACCAATAGAACAGTGGTGGATATAGAGAGAGGATGGAGTGGTATTTAATGTGAGCACTTTAAGTTGGGACAGAAGCTAAGTTCTAGAGACAGATGGTAATGATGAGTGAACTTAAAATGGCTAAAATTGAATGTTAGATATATTTTATCCCAATGAATAAAATTGGTCATCATATTTTTTCAGTGGAAGATACTATTGTTACTTATGGGAAATCTGTTCCAGAGACTAGAAATAACCTGCTGATAGACTGCTTCCCAAGTGCAGGTGAGGCAGCCATTTCCTGCCTGGGACAGGCGTTCATAAAAGAGGATATTTGGCCAAAGAATCAGAGATTGAATTAAGTATGGGTAACCTGTACTGGATATCTACTGTAGCACTTTGTAAGGGCAGTAAGCTGATGTCCCAGGTATCCTCTCTTTTACATCACAGCGTTCTGCCTCTTAGGAGAATTCTGTACTTAAATGGGACTTAATCCAAGGTCATAAAACAAAGTTTAGTAACATGGGTCCCAAATTAATACAGATTCAACATGCAACTGAACTTCAATGGAATCAATAAACATACCAATTAGCTTACTATTTTCAGCTAAATATTTCCCATTGGCAACTCCTGTCTTGGTACAAGTGTCTAAGTGTGATAGAAAGACTACCAGAATCTTCACCTTCTGAGCATTAATGTGTTCCTCTGAGAGACAAGATAATTCAGCAAAAGGGCTTTGAGGGGTTCTTACGTTTCTCACATATTACATACCAAATTACTTACACATTTTAAGGCAGAATGTGTTACATTTATTTAAGTATACCACACATTAATCATTTTCCTACTTTCACTTCTGCTTTTTAACATAGTCCCCCAAAGCTTGGCACATACAATAAACCTTAGGTATGTCCTTTGATCTCAGTGGATGTATTCAGTGTCATCCAAATGCTTAGTCCATGATTAATATTCAATAAATGTTTGCTTCTGGTTTCAGCTCACTTCATACTCTTCAGTATCATTAACTTTCCCTTTATTAGCAAAGACAATCTTTTCCAGAAGCCAACTAGTTTGTTCATCTTCTTTGGGTTGCTCTGAAAGTAGGAACTGAAGCAGCTCTTTTACCTGATAGATGGTTTAGGGAAGCAAGAAGCTGAAACATAGGAAGTACGAAAGAGTACACCATTGAGGTGACTGCACTATGTCCATAGGAACTCAGTTCTAGGAACTTTCCTCAGAAAAACCCTGTAGAATGCATCTCAGAATTTCCCTTCCACTGCCTAAAGGCTTATGTTAATCCACCAACTCTCTTCACTAGTTGAGTGCAGTGGTTTCCAACCTGTGGGTCCTGACCCCTTTGGGGCTCAAATGACCCTTAAACAGGGATCAGTCAAAGCCATCAGAAAACACAGATATTTACATTACAACTCACAACACTAGTAAAATTCCAGTTATGAATTAGCAATGAAAATAATATTATGAGTGGGGGATCACTACAACATGAGGAACTGTATTAAGGGGTCTCAGCGTTAGAAAGGCTGAGAACCACCACTATAGTATATGCCACTCAATATAGGTGTAGTGAAGTTCTATGACACCGGAAAAGAGTGGAGAAAAGCAGCACTTGTGAGAGAGTGAGAGCTGTGGCACTCTCTTTAGTTGTCCATCACTTGAAGGTGGACTCAAGAGAAGTGGTGCAGGACACCAAAAATATCTCCCACAATCTAGCCCTTGGATTTTTTCCGATCCACTTTACCGCCTCTAAAATCCATCTCCTCTCCAAAATATTAATGCCATAGTCATTTGCAAATATTGCAGGGACTCAAGACAAGACAGTCCATGTAGCACACAGGTGCTCCTATGGAACTATCTCAACTCCACTGATGATATTTATCAAGCCCAATGTTCACCATCTATTTTAGATTTTCCTCCCCTTTGATGAGTACTTCAGCTGACCTGGGTAATTTTCTTGAGGAAACCCAAGCTCTTAACGAGCTTTCCTGTGTCAGGCTAGAGTTGTTATTGATTTTTTCCCCCGATCTCTCACCAGGACAGAGGATGGAAGAAGGACAAAGGAATCCCATTGAAATCTTTGAGATCTAGAAATATTTGTTTCTGTTTCTATCATTGGGCAACAATCCTAGGTGTCATGATAATCAACTCATATACCAGTATTAAAAAGTGCCTTTGTCTGTGAGACCTTTGTCATTAAGATCCAAAGTGAGCAGGTGGTAGCCATGGAGATAGTTCTGTGGGAACTTTGCCGTGGTTTAACAGTGAGTGTCTTCCTCACTGTTATAGGCAAGGCCTATAACCTAACAGAGCCTAATGGTGTATGGGAACCGAGTGCAGATTCTGAGATTGAATGATTGGGATGGTGTGAATAGCCATCCCTACTTCATCTTGGTTTCCAGACCTGGATCTAGTGTTTGGACCATATATTAGTCATTATCTCAAGGCATATACCATGCCATGTAGGACAGGTTCCAACCATACAGGTCCTTTTCCCCAAGTGAACTGAGCCTTTAATAATCCATTCTAGCATTCTAGCAAAGTAACTACTTTTGAATAATGAGGAATATGGTAGGAGCAGTGGATCCCATGTTGTGGATCCCGCTGCCTTGTTGTGACTCTTTACTATGGGTCTCTTATCTAAAGTGATACATGCTAGGATGCAGTGTCTGTAAATAAATCATTTTGTGAGACATCAAGTAATAATCCTTAGAAGTGACATTCATGGGCAAGTCAGCCAAACACATATTCAGAATCAAAGGCACTTCCAACAAGAATGACTCATTCGTTCATTCTCTGGAGGGTGTGTGTGAGAGAGATCTGATGGAAACAATTTATCACTAAGTGCCTTGCTGTTTCATTAAGGGTTCATACTCTATCAAATGCTAGTTATTGGGTTTGCTGCTGGCACAACAGGACTTTTGCAGAAATAGTAGCTATGTCAACTTGGTGAGAGGAATCAATAATATTGGGGCCTTACATGTCCCCCATGCCTGTCAAAAAGGCCACTATGTTTATGGGTCTATCACACTGGTGTGCCTTGAACAGAGCCTAGCTGACACCAAACCAGACAAGGTACCCACTACCAGCCTCCTTGCTGATGAATGAACTCCAGTGGACACATGTGTGAGACATTAAAATGTGCATATTTGATTCTACCTCCATATGACTCTTTATGCTCAGCATTGTAATTTTAATCCCATTGCCCTAACAAATCAACTAAATTCAGAACTGTGGTAGTTTGAATGGAACTGCCCCCCCATAAGTTCATAGGGAGTGGCACTATTAGGAAGTATGGCTTTGTTGGAGTAGGTGTGACCTTGTTGGAGTAAGTGTGTCGCTGTGGAGGTGGGCTTTGAAGTCTCCTTTGCTCAAGCTTCTTTCAGTGAGACACTCAGTTCACTTCCTGTTGCCTGTGGATCAAGATGTGTTAATTCTCAGCTCCATCTCCAGCACTATGCATGCCTCCATGCCCATCATGATAATAGTGAACCAAACCTCTGAAACTGTAAGCCACCTGATTAAATGTTTTCCTTTATAAGAGTTGTAGTCGTCATGGTGTCTCTTCACAGCAATAGAAACCCTAACTGGACAAGGACTATACGGGACAGCATATATACCTTACATCATTCTTCCTCTATACACCAGGTGCTCTGTGCCACACTCCAGACTTCACATTAAGCCATTTCCTCTTTGTATCTATTGTCTCATGCAGCCCTGGCCAGCTTTCAACTCACTGTATAGCTGAGCATGACCTTGTACTTTCTCTCTCCACCTCCTAAGTGTTGACATTATAGGCATGCATTACCATGTCCATTTTTAAAGATTTTATTTATTTATTATGTATACAGTTATCTGCATGCATGCTTCCACACCAGAGCAGAGCACCAGATCTTATTACAGATGGTTGTGAGCCACCATGAGATTCCTGGGAATTGAACTCGGGTCCTCAGAAGAGCAGAAGAGCAGTCAGTGCTCTTAGCCTCTGAGCCATCTCTCCAGCCCCCACCATGTCCATTTTTAAAGTCACTTCATTTTGCAAATGGAATTGTATCTTTTTCTTCTGCCATTTGGGCACAGGGAGCATCTCGTGAGGCTATAGGTGTGGGAAGGGAGAGGATCACTCGTGCAGCATAGGTTGATGGAATGGGAACCTGGAACCTGATCATGAAACTTCCTCACCCCAAGGAGGAATTGCTTAAATCCAGTTCTGTCTGTCTAATTCCCCTCACATGATGCATAGTGGTTATATGAACTTATAACTTAGAGGATTTGATAATATACCACTCAGAGCGGGCATCTCCACTCGATGTTTCTTGATGCCTCATGACCAGGTGATCAGGCTCTAGTGGGACCCTGGGGCATAGCAGAACGCGTTACTTGAGTGGTTCACTGAAGAAGATGCAGAAGTTGACAGGAGCTGAGTTAACTCTCCTCTCCTGATAGCCTCTGGCACCCATTAGTCTGGTGTGTCCTGTAGTCTTAGTGCCAAGGAAAACTGCTTTATAATATAGTCCTTTAAGTCTGTTACAGAGTGGTCGTTTGCATCTTGTCTGAAGGGGCACTGGTGAAATCCTGAGTTACTCAATAAATGGGTTCGAGCAGCATCTTCCCTGGGGAGCAGCTGCCTCCAAAATTAAAAGAGACCAAATCTGTGCTATGATCCTAAGCAATAGAAATGTGCACGCCCTTAACCCCAGCATTTGGGAGGCAGAGGCATGTGGATCTCAATGAGTTCAAGGCCAGCCTGGTATACAAAGTGAGTTCCAGGACAGCCAGAACTGTTACACAGAGAAACCATAGCTCAAAAAAACCAAAAAACCTGCCCCCCCCAAAAAAAACACACAAAACAACAACAACAAAACTGCAGTCCATGATTAAGTACATCTATCCCTGTTATTCATTCAGGCTGAAGAGAATGACACAGGATGGTCTCCATTTCTTTCTGGCTTTTTTGGTTTTTTGTTTTGTTTTTCAAGACAAATTTCTCTGAGAAACAGTTCCAGATGTCCTGGAACCCACCTATTGACCAAGCTGGCCTTGAACGCACGGAGATCTGCCTGCCTCTGCTTCCCAAGTCCTGCAATTAAAGGCACTTGTCACTACCACCTCACTTTCCCTGGCTTCTTTAACCTTGCACTTTATTAATGAACCCAAGATAGTGTTTGGGGCACCTCAGATATGTAGCTTTTACAAGGTCTGGGTAAATGTATTTCTTTAGCAGGAGAGCTGGAGTGTTAGTGCACACACACACACACACACACACACACACACACACACACAAGGAGGCTTCCTCTCCAGCCACTGGGCTCTGGGTCTGATAACTGGCTGTGACCTGGGAACTCAGCCAGATGGTGCTTTCCAATTATGGCTCAATTCTCATCTACTGCTCACCTGTATTTAATGGTTGGGGTTTTTGGAGGGGAGGTTGTTGCCACAAGTCAAATAATAATGTTGAAAGCTGCCTCACCTCCCTTCTTCACACCTAGGAATACAAGGTCTATTAGTCATTACCCCCAAACACCTAGGACGCCAGAACTCTGGTTACACCTTCTATCCATTGTACTGATTGTGTCTACTTGACCTTTGCTGTGTAAGTCTAGCTATATGAACTCTAAAATCATACTTTTTTATTTCCCATAGGCCCCATGGAGCTGTATTCTATGGTCAAACTTTATTCTGTAAACCCTGGCTCATATGAAATACTTCACTGACCTTTTAAACCGTGTTAGCACATTTCATATTCCTCCCAGGGAAGGGACTATCCTAGGAAACACAGGCAATGGATGTGACTTGAAAACCCCATCCCTACATCCTGGAGCCTTCCAGCATAGTCCTTAAAATCCAAAGGTATCACAGGCTTCTCTATGTCATCATTTTGTTCCAAGGGACATTTAGAACAATATTTTGAAACAAATTCTAGGTGTCCTTGACATGATATTAAGTCTTGAATTGTGGGGGAAATGTTTCCAAGTCAATGAACTCCACAGAGCCTTACATCTCCATCACCCTACTTAGTTTCTGCACTTTCAAATCTACTGCCGTAGCTCATTTCTTAGTTTCTATCAGAATTTTTCTGTAACTCTTTCAGTAAGTTACATCTTCCCATCCAGATTCTCAATCTCCCACCTCATATTCTAGAAGCTTACATGTATCAGCATATGAGGTATTGGGGAGGCAGCTGACAAGATCCCAAGGAAGATTGTCGTTCTACAAGATCCTCAATTAAGAGAGGCTTTCCTTTTTTTTCTGGGCAAGAGAAGACTGCAATCCACTGGCAAGAGGGAGAGACTGCTTTCTCTAGGTTCCATGATTGAAGAGCATCCAGAATATAAGGTCTTTATTATCCATATTCATAACCTTGTCCAGATCCCATCCATGTTTATATCCACATCTGTAGCCACCCTCATATTCATGACCATATCGATATAGCCTCCCATATGTCTTCATAACTCCCAATTGTCTTATTTCCAAGTCTCAGGCTCCTGCTCATTCCTGTCTTTGACACAGAGCTGTGACATAGGAGACCTTCACATTTGGGGTTCTTCCTGTCACCCCTATAATTAAATTCTGCACCTGATTTTTAGTCCAGATTTCTATTTTTTCCCCTATGGTCTGTTTGTACCCAGGGAGGGATTTTAACTTTCACAGAAAGCCTCAAATAATTTGTTGTCTTTTTTCATTGAGGCATGCAAGACTATGAAGGATTTTCATGAAAACCAGTCAATGTATACTCTTATAATCAATGCTGCCACTTTTTATTCAAATATTAGAGACACTGGATAAGCAAAACTTCTTTCACCCACATCCGATTTAGTATGAATGAGAATTCTATAGTTAGGCCAGAGGTGATTGACTCTATCTACGATGGACTTCTGTTTCCATATCACTGGAAAATAAAGCATTTGCACAGTCCTGCCCTGAGGGCCAGCTTTCTTGCAGTTCATTTGATATTAAGGTTCTTTTTGGGCCTCAAAGGCAGAGTCTGAGATGAAGGCACAAGTCTAGGTACTTGTTTTCAAAGACTACCAAAGATATGAAGGAAGAAGGAAGGTTTATTTATTTATTTTTTAAAGAAAAGGAAGCTGGACAGGTCAATAAACAGCAGGTTACTGGGCTATCACTCAGGGCAACTGTGTTCACATATTCTGAAGGGCCACCTGGGGTACAAGTCACAAAGTGCCCTTACAAAGAGTGGGAATGGGAGGCTGAAGCATCCGTCCTCTGCTGCTTCCTGGGCCCTTTGGCCCACCATTCCTCTGAAGACATTCTAACCTTTTCTTTGGGCTTGCCCTGTACACATATATGGAAGTTCCTACTGCTTCAGAGAAAGACTTGGAAGAGAAACGCTGAAGGGTAAAGTACCTGTGCGGTGGGACTCTGAAAACACACAGGTCCTAGGCCACTGCTGCTGCTGCTGCTGCAAGTCACTACAAGTGACTTGCTACTGCTGCTACAAGTCAAAGGTGGCTGAGTGGAGTAGCACAAGTCACTACAAGCTTTGCTTCCTCACAGAAGCCAGTCCTGATAGTAAATAGGTTCCTGGTTTCCCCTAATCCAGTGGTTCTCAATCTTACTGTTGTGACCCTTTAATGTTGTGGTGACCCCCAACCATAAGAGTATTTTCATTGCTACTTCATAACTGTAATTTTGCTACTGTTACAAACCATAATGTCAATATTTTTGGAGAGAGAGGGTTGCCAAAGGAGTTGTGCGCTACAGGCTGAGAACTCTACTACCTTGATCAAACATGCCTATCTCTTTGCAAAGAATGGCAACATGCGAAGTAGACCAATGCACTCTTAGCAGAATAATCTTTGTCTCTTCAAAAAGCAATGAAGGAAGGAAGAAGCAATCTACCTACAAAGTGAGCAAGCAAGTGCTGAGCTTGGGGAAGATCCTGGCAGTAGGAGTTGGTGACTCACTGGTCAATTTTCCATTTCATTTTGCTTTTCTTCAGGCCAAACCCTTGCTTTTGAACCCCAAATCTGGTGTTCAGGAAGTAAAGCTTTTACTTCAGGTCAAGGTATGCATGGTTCTCATTTAGAGGAGAAAATACTGTAGGCTTTTCCATCCTTTGGGGTCCAGAGGGGGATATCTGTGGCAGTGGGTTTATCCTTGGTTTCCTTTCCACCTTGTTTTCTTCTCTGACATTACACTGTCCTGTGAGTTTTATCCTACCAGAGTCAGTCTCCTCACACTTCTCTTCTAAATAACGCTAGGATCCTTCGGTAACAGGTTCATTAGAATGCAGACTGAAAATCACCCCTTCGAGGCTGTGCCACTGGGTACCGGGGCAGGGGATAGCTACTGTGTATTCTCAGCCAGCTGCTTGAAAACAGCCTCCTCCTCAGCTTGCTTCTTTATACTTTCTGTCCTGTGGCCCATGTATTCTTCCCTACCCGGCCCCAGGAGGTATCTTCAAACAATTCCCATCAGGCTGTGTAGTTTTTCAGTGTGGTACTATTTTGCACAGTCTGGAAGTTGAGGCGAGAGGCAGTGGAAAGAATAGAAGAAAGAAAGTAATGCCAAGGCACATTCTTAGTGCTGATACCCATCTCTCGGCTTCGATCCAGTGTGGGAGTGACCATTTATGTCCTAGATGCCTGACTACCTGTTTCCTGCACTTCCCAACACCAGGAGCCCCCTTCCCCCTGCACATTCCACTCAGATCTGGTTCTGATTCTGCCACTGGCGGACAGAGCTGGCCTCTAGGCAGCCCATCCAATTTCAGAATGCAGAGGGGAAACGCTGCACTTTTATAGTCCTGCTTGAAGCAGCCTTTTAGTCTCTTTTCTCACTGGAGATTTAATGTGTCACCTTGAAGGATGAGAAATGGGTTAAGAAAGAGTTACAAAGTTTGGGGGCCAAAGCGGCAATAAAGAAGAAACTATATTTAGAAAAAATGTATCTAAAGGCATATTGGGGTCAGAGAATGACGTTGGTGTCTTCCATCCTTTCTGCCTGGTGGATCACACCCTTCTTTCTCGCCTCTATCTGATGACTGGCTTGATTCACACTTCAAAAGTGTGACTTCAGTCTACAAAAACTGTTGATTCAATTGGCTTGTGTGAAAGCGCTTAGCTTTCAGCTATTCACCCCTTTCCTCTCCTTCCTGGCCTACTCTTTAGTTTCTCATACTTCACAAATAGAAACGCTTTAAAATAGAAAAATGAAAGCAAACACTAAAACAAAAGGTGAACCATTACTAACACACACCCATAAAAACAAATCTTACAGATCACTACAGCAGAGTTTTAAAATGAGAGAGAGAGAGAGAGAGAGAGAGAGAGAGAGAGAGAGAGAGAGAGAGAGAGAGAGAGAAATGGGGCTGGAGAGATAGGTGGCTCCCTGTAATGGCAGCTCCAGGGAATCTTCTAGCCTTCTTCTGGACTCTGCTTGGACTTGCACATGCATACAAATTTAAAAATAAAAGAAATCTTAAAAAATATTTTTTGAAAAATGAAACATCTTACTTTGTGTTTTGCTCAAAAGCAGGTTGTGAGCTAAGGAATTGAATGTTAGCAATCTGTCTAGGAGGTGATCCAGGAAGCATGGTGTAAGTCTACATTCCAGTTACTGCTGTGGCAACTGGGGTTCAAGGTCCCTGTGGATTCTGGGAGAGGCTGTGCAAGGCACTTCTTAATCTGTTCCAAGTAGACAATAGGAAGTGCAGGTGTTTTTTGATTATTAATAGCTATCCTTTACTTGTTGATACTTGCTTCCAAAAAATCAACTCCCTGAGAATCCTCAGAGCATACATAGGGAAACTACTAGAGGTGAAGAAACATCTAGCTGGGTAACATAAATAATAAAGACCCAGAGATAGATATTGGGGTTCAAGCTGAGGGTGGAATAAGCAAAGCAGCTGGCCACTAGCTCCTACCTCTACCTCAGGCTGAAAGGGCTGTCCTGTCCTCACGAATCCTCAGACTGCAATCCTATGTCTTCCCTGTCTGGAAACTAAATCTCCACATGAGACTCTTTGCTTCTTCCTTTTATATCTCCCTAGTGCTGGGATTAAAGACGTGTAATCCCAAGTGCTGTGATCACTTTTGTGTGAGCTGTTTCTCTTTTAGACTGGATCAATTTCATGTTGCTCACTGTAGCCTTGAACCAAAAAAGATCTGTCTACCTGTCTTCTGAGTCCTGAGATTAAAAGTGTGTGCTAACACTACATACATAGCTCTATAGCTATCTAGTATGGTAGTGTGTATCACCACTACCTGACCTCTATGGCTTGTGGCTAGCTTTGCATTTTGAACCCTCAGGCAAGCTTTATTAAATCATAAATAATGTATTATGATAGCTGAACTCAGTTAACATCCAGGCTGAGGGGATGTGAGCTGAGAACTGACATTTTAACCAGTTGCGAATTTTTGCCCAAATAAAGCCATCTATTAATTTGCTTTTTTATTTTTTCTATGTGTTTTGCATTTCCTAAAACACCCAAAATATTTCCCTTATCCTTATATGTTCTTATACTTCATGATAGTAATAATATCCTTTTCAAGCCAACTATCTCAGTTGATAGCAAAACAGTTCTTGAGATGACTACTGATAACCTAACTTTACTGTGAAACAAATGTAGCTAAGATAAGTCAAGCATTCCCTCATAAAACCTTCAAAGTTAATTACTTTAATTTTAGTTAATAATCACACTTAAGTCTTTGGTTCTGATTTTAGTGATTCAGTTCTTATGTCTCCTCGAATAGCATCGATCCTTGGAGTATGGGCAAGGGGTGTAATACATTAATACTGCTTAAATGTCATATACAGATCATGTTAACATTCATGTTGTGATATGTCTATCCCCATATCCATAACATGGAGGACACAGAGTAGAAAATAAGAACCATCAAATAGATTCTTTAAAAAAAAAGAATGAAATTCCTCTTGTAGTAGATGGAAACTAACCCAGAGACCCACAAGTGAACTGTACCGAGGATGAGAGAGTTTGGAACACTCAGTCCTGAATGGGATGTTTTCACTAAACTCCTCCTCTCAGGGCTCAGGGATCTATGCAGAAGAGGAGGAGAAATGATTGTAAGAGGCAGAAGTGATGGAAGACACTAAAGAAATAGTGTCCTCCAGACACAACACAACATATGCCTATATGAACTCGAAGTGACTGTGGCAGCATGCATAGGGCTGCACAAGTTCAAGCCAGATAGGGTCCCAGTGCTGAGAGGGGAAAGTGGATGTGTACTTGGCCCCTACCAAGAAGCTATCTGCAATTGACACCCACTTGCAAAGGAAAAATTAGTTGTCTTCAATGGAGTTTCACTGGGTATATATTAACCATATTCCAGGGCAGGCCCCGTGCCCGAGTGATTAGACAACACAAAAGGAACTCAGTCATGTTTTTTTTTGACACAGTGTTTGTGTGTGTGTGTGTGAGAGAGAGAGAGAGAGAGAGAAAGAGACAGAGAGAGAGAGAGAGAGAGAGAGAGAGAGAGAGAGAGAGGAAGGGAGGAGGAGGGGGAGGGAGGGAAGGGGAGAGAGAGGGAGAGGGAGAGGGAGGAAGGAAGGACACCTGAAGTTGGATAGATTGGGTTGGAAGGATCTTGGAGGAGGTGGATGAAGGGAAAGGGAAAGTGTGATCAGAACCTAGTATATGAAAAAAGTCACAATAAAAAAGAATGAAAGAATAAAGTATATTAACTCTTCAAATGGAGATATAACTAAAAGAAACTGAGCAATATTCATCATGGGCCAGGGCTTAGGGTGGGGCAAAGGTACAAGAAGAATGTTTTCTTTCTCTTATTAGTAAAGTAATTTTCAACAAAAAGAGTAGATTTGGCCTCAGGATTGGCGGTAGACCAATATTTACTATAATTCTTAATTTTGCCCCATGATTACTGAAATTGTCATAAATCAAACACCAAGAAGCACAAGAAAGGAAGCCTGGGCCTAAAATAATCTCTACTTAGAATCAGGCTTACAAACTAAAATAAGTTGCAGCAAAAATAAGCTTCAATGAGGATCAGGAAGGCAGAGGGCTGTTACTAACAGAGAAATTCTAGACTTGGAAAACATCATTAAGGAAAATCAGAAAATCAGAGAACGGTATGAAGTATAAACCTGGGTTTAAACCAGCACTTTCCAGCAAAACTATAAGCAGGGCAGGCCTTGGTTTCCTACACAAATGTACTCTTTACTTACTTTCCCTGTTTCTCATAAAAAGCCCCCAAGGAACTCTCTCGGTTTCCTAAAACTCTGTTCCTGTTCTGGTTCATTATCTCTTTCTCTCCTACCACATTGCCCTTGCTGTTTCCTTCACAGCAATCCTGTAACAGCCATTGCCTGCTCAGGGCATCCAAGGCACTGGCTTGTGCCAAGTGTTGACTAGCTTGGTGACTCCCAGGAGACACAGTTTAAAACAAGGGAACAGACGATGTTCTCTTCAGCTGTGTTCCTGTTTGCTTAGAAAGAGGAGAAGCAGGGGAATGACCAGTCACTTCAAAACTATTGGTGTTTTTCTGTTAAAAATAAAACCACAGTTGAGGAGTTCTGGAATTCCACCCCTAACGCTACCAAGTTTTGAATAAAATAACAAATATTGCATTTATAAAAAAAGGGGGGGATAAAATTATTTATTTAATTTTAAAATTCAATTTAAAATCTTAGATTTTAAATTAAATTATTTTTAAATTTTAATTATTTTACTTTATTTTACCATGCATCTGTACTTACCTGAGTGCAGGTAAGTATATGCACCATGTATATAAATGTGCCTCACTAGGCCAGATCATATGGAGCTTGAGTTAGAGGGAGTTGTGAGCCATCCATGTGTGAGCTGGGAACTGAATCCAGGTCATCTGAAAAAGCAGCAAATGCTCTTATCTGCTGAACCATCTCTCTAGCCCCAGCCTTACATGTTTTCATGTCCTTAGCTCTAGAACTCCCCTTGTGTCAGACATGTCATGGGCGTTTGCAATAAAGGTGATAAATTCTGCTCTGTAGAAGACAAAGAATTCAGGACAAAATTTAGCAATCAAAGTCTAATAAGCCAACTCACTTAGAACCAACATCGCAGCTGTGCTTGGAAACAAGCTGACCACCTAACTGGAAGGTATATCTAGCAACTATGTGAAGATAGTGGGCTTTTCAGAGAGGCCTGATGGCAGATGCCTGTAATCCCAACACTTGGAAGGCTAAGGCAGGAGAATTACGAGGTCAACGTTATCCTTGGCTACACAGGCCAGCTCTGCCAAGGTAGTGAAAATGTATTGGCATTATTTTATGTGGAAAATAACTTGAATATAGCCTACATAATGACAAATTCATACATCTTTGGAGTAACTTGGAAGTGAAAATTTTTTTTTCAGTGTTCAGAGAAGGAAGGCTTAGTCTGGCAGAATCATCTGAAAACAATAGCATGGTAGAAAGGATACCACTGGTGTTTGGAGATCCAGGGATCACATGGACAAGACCATGTGGACCATAACTTTTGGCTTTTCTAGCACTCTGTAAGATCTATTCTCTTCAGCAAGAGCCTCATTCTACTGAGATACCTGTCTATCTTTTCTGCAGTCTAGATGATCCCCAGCTCAAGGGTCAACCACAATTGGCCTGAGTCATTTGTGATATTACAGGTTTACCATTTATGGAATTGATTATGTAGTCTAGAAATGTGGTTCTTACCCATGAGTGGAAGAGAGTGTGTGTAGCATGAATAATATAAACCCAGAGACAGATATTGGGGCTCAAGCTGAAGATCAGAGAAGCAATGCAGCCAAGCCACCAGAGAGCACTTACCTTTACCAAAGTTGGAAGAAGAATCCTGTCTTCAACATGGTTGGAGACTAATTGCCAGAATACAAGACCATGCTCCTATCTTATATACCTTTCTAGTGATGGGATCAAAGGTGTGAGCTCTGTTTCTCTTTTAGACTGATTCACTCTCATGTAGCCCTGGATGGTCTTAAATTCACAGAGATCCATCTGCCTTTTTCTCCTGAGCCCTGGGTTTAAAGGTGTGTACCACCACTTCCTGGCCTCTATGGCTAGTTAATATGACTGCTGTAATTAAGGGTGTGTATCATCACTGCCTGGCTCTATGGCTTTGCATTCTGAACCCTTAGTCAAGTTTATTAAATCATAAATAATATATCACCACATGGGTGGTTTGGAAAAGATGTCTGTCCTAAGACCCATCCCCTACCTGCCTCTGAATTGTTCGTGTCTGTACCCAGTGACTGGAATAGCTATTAATGTGTTACAAGTCTGAGCACAATCCCAGGCCACTGATGATGACTGAGTGACAAATGGAATGTAGCATCCATGATGACATTGGCAAAAGAATGCAACCACCCTCCACCATTACTAAATACATCAGAGTTTTCTGATATATGAGTTAATGAGTTTGTATTGTTTAAGTTCATTTGGCTAAATGATTCTGAATTCTTTTAGTCAAGGATGCTTTAGCTGATGTAAGGGTTAGGATAGTACTAGATCTCCCATCCTTGTTTGCCTTTATTGTCCTTTCAATAGTGAAAGAAGGTGAGGATAAAACTAGCAGGTGACATATATAATGTCCCATATCCATTTTATTTCCAAGAAAAGACCCAAGGACAGTCTGCCTCTAAGGAACTACCTCCATACTTTTCATACAAAAAAGTATGATTTTTAAAAAGAATGTTCACTCCTTTCCTCAATAATCCTGTATTATTCCATTTATTTCATAATGAGCATAGTTCTAAAAGATTTGTCTGAATCTGCAAATAGTCCAAATACCATGGCAAGAGACATGAGGGTGAGTTTTATGTGGTAATTTTAACCTCTTGGGACAAAAGTGACTTTCCAAATGTGTGTTCCCAGGATCCAGTAGAGTGCCAGGTGAATAAAGGCTTGCCAAATCTGAAGCATGGAGATAGTCCATTCCAAATGTGTCATACAGAGAAATCCCTACAAAGAGTTTCAGAACAGTGTTCTTACTGTGCTGCTTAATGATGCCCAGACTCACCTGGTTTTATTTTATCTAACTGTGCTTTCAAAACTCCAAGTTACATTTTGATTGCATTTTAAAAAGTAAATGACTCTTTTCTTCTTACCTGAGAACAGAAGTAGTGACCTTTATGGAGTGCAAAGAGTACTGTAGAAATAAAGAAAAATAACAGCTTTAGAGTAAGAGAATGTCCAACACTACCTCAGTCAAATGATCAAGGCTGACTTCAACAGTGAGAAGCCATTTTGATACCTGTGATACGTTTCGTAAAAATGGCACTTTGTCTTTGGGATCTTCATCTGCAACAGGTGCCCAAGACAATAGCACACTCTAATGATGAAAAAATTAAGATAAATCTCATTAGAGAGATAGTCTACAAAATACTGGCCAGTACTTCAAACCATCAAGGTCATCAAAACAGAGACAGTCTAAGAAACACAGCCAAGGAGACCCTGAGGAGACACAACAACTAAGTGGGTGTGGTATCTCAGGTGGAGTTCAGCACCAGAAAAAGAACTTTAGGTAAGAACTGAGGAAAACAAAACTGAATGGAAAACAGGGTTTTGGTGAATAATAGTACATAATACTTGGTAATAACACAGGAAATCAAGTGTGGGATACACAAAAACCCTCTGTATTAACTTCATAATTTTTCTATGTAACTAAGATTGATCCCCTCAACATAAAGTTATTTCAAAACTACAGATACTAAAAACAGATGTATTAAAAGGTTTGCTGTTAAGAGATACCCTGACCATGGTAACTCCTGTAAAGGAAAACATTTCATTGGGTGGCTTACAGTTTCAGACGTTTAGTCCATTATCATCGTGGTGGGACATAGAGGCATGCAGGTAGATTTGGTGCTGGAGAAGGAGTTGAGCGTTCTACATCTTGACTTGCAGACAGCAGAAGGAGAAACTGTGTACTGGGTATAGCTTGAATATAAGAGACTTCAAAGCTCATCCCCACAGTGACACACTTCCTCCAACAAGGCCACACCTGCTAACAGTGCCATTCTCTATGGGCCAAGCATTCAAACACATGAGTCTATGGGGCCATACAACGGCATATCCAAACAACAACGGCAACTAATACAAATTTGTCTCTGCTTTCTCAGTAGTAAAAACATGCAAAAATATGCTAGTTACAGAAATAAACTATAATCTGTGCTTTTATACCCACATCAGACAAATCTACTGCAAAGATGCGATGAGTTGGTTGGCAAACACTGATTTTAATGAATTAATTTAGCTATGTGTAGATGAAGACATTAGTCACAACACCTGAATGTCAGTAAGTTACCAGTTCTCTATTTAGGCAAATTATACCATTACTTAAGGCCACATTCTTGCCTTGAATTTTGGAAACTAATAAAAAGGGAAGGCCAATGACAAAATCAAACAGATATTTCTTAAAAGAGGACACATTAAATGAGAGCAGGACCTTAACTCTTATAGGTCCTCTATCTGCTTTCAAGTCTTGTGACATTGAAAAATAAAACAAGTACTGGCTATTCCCTTAGGATCCTAATTTAATTTATGAAAGTAGAGGTTACATGAATTATTAACAATAACCTCAACATAACTGCCTAATTACTTTGTTCTCACTTCAGTGTTGAAAGCAATTAACCGCATAGACTCTGGTATCTCAGTATCTCAGGTTTTGAGTCTCTAAAAAGGACTAGTTGTTATAATAGGATACAGCATATAGTTATAGTGATGACAAGTGGGATGATACAGTATTGTCTATTATCCATTGTTATACCTCAACCCTTGAGACTAGGGAACCTATAAAGGAAACACTTTTAAAGCTCGCAGTTTCAAAAGCTGGGAGTCCAAAGTTTGGTGGGTGCATCTGTTGAGGACCTTGTGCTATGTCATAAGATGATGGAAAAGATGAAGGCCAAAGTGAGAGGTAACAAGGGACAGCTTCATTTTATAATGACTCACTCACATATAGCTATCCTTCTTCCTCTTACTCCCTCTAGGGTAGCAGTTCTCAACCTGTGGGTTGTGACCCCTTTGGGGCTCACTATCAGATATCCTGAATATCAAATATTTACATTATGATTCATCATAGTAGCAAAATTACAGTTAGAAAGTAGCAACAAAACAATTTTATGGTTGGGGGGGTCATCACAACTGAGGAACTATATTAAAGGGTTGCAGGATTAGGAAGGTTGAGAACCACTGGGCTAGAGAGACCTCTTAAAGACCCTGCCCAACACTACTTTAAATATTGCCCAACACAACATTAAATATTGATAAAAGTTTTAGAGGAGACAAATCATATTTAAGCCACAAAAGTTATGAAAGGTGTTTGGGGAGGTAAGGTGTATTTCAGAGTGCCAGATTCTTTGAAAATACTGACATTGGCCAAAAAACCAAATATCAAATCCATCTGAGGCTGGGGTGGTCACTTTGTTGGGAAAGCCTTGTGACATAAGGATGCTGATTTGTGTTTTGATCTCCATCACCCACAAAAAAGCCAAATAGTTGTGATCACGGAACTGAGGAAGGGAGTGGAAACAATGGATCCTTGCAGTGTGCTGGCCAGAGAGCCCTGATGAATCAGTATAAAAATAAACAATAATAAAGAAATAGATAAATAAATAATAGAGAGGTAAAAAATAAGGTGGAGAGTAATGAGGAAGACAGCCACTGCCAACCTCTTCCCTCCACACACAGACACACATGTATGTGCTTACACAAACACATACACCCTCCTCCCACGCACAGAGACTCTGAGAAACTGGGGTGAATAGGAAAAAATTCTGTAAGAATTGGCAATTGAGAAAAATGAGATCGAGCCTTATAGTTTTGTCACACTAATTTATCAGTTAATCACTTTTTGAAATATTTCTGTAGGTGATAGTGTCTTTCCTTGCCTTCATGGAAATATCAAATTGGGAGCTGTATGTTATTCTGAAGGTTTAGTAGTTCTTAATTAATAGAAAATACCACTTAATGTGTAGTCAACATTAAGTGCATTAATAGCATTTGGATGTAATTTATACATGCTCTCAGCCTGCAAAACCAGTAACTTCTCTTATGTATATACATGTCCATCTATACTCCCTTCCTAACCTGACATGGAATTCTCAACGTTTCTAATGGTACAGCTATTGTTACCCTGAGGGAGAACAGTTTTGGAAACAGTGCAGCAAGTAACTTCTTCATTTTCCCTTTACTCCAACTCTTAACCACAATTTGGCTTGGTTGGCATTCCTACATGTGTTTAAGTGAAGAGCCTTAAGAATTCACATCTGGGTTTTCTTATAAGAAAGACAGCATCTCCTCTTTCTTGAGAGATGGGCACAGAAAACTTTGTTCCTAGAGAAGATTCTGGATTCTTTTTTTCCTACCCCCTCCATTTCTCCCTCCACCCTGTGCTCCCAATTTACTCCAGAGATGGGGTCCATGTATGTCTCTCTTAGGGTCCTCTTTGCTTCCTAGCTTCTCTGGGGTTATGGATTGTAGGCTGGTAATCCTTTGCTCCATGTCTAATATCCACTTATGAGTGAGTACATACCATGTTTGCCTTTTTGTGGCTGGGTTACCTGACTCAGGATGTTTTCTTCTAGTTCCATCCATTTGCCTTTGAATTTCAGGATTTCATTAGTTTTTGTTTGTTTTGTTTTGCTTTGCTGAGTAGTACTCCATTGTGTAAATGTACCACATTTTCTTTATCCATTCTTTGGTTGAGGGGCATCTAGTTTGCTTCCAGGTTCTGGCTATTACAAATAATGCTGCTATGAACATAGTTGAACAGATTTCTTCGTGGTATGAATGTGCTTCCTTTGGGTATATGCCTAAGAGTGGAATTGCTGGATCTTGAGGTAGACTGATTTCCCATTTTCCTGAGAAGCCACCATACTGATTTCTAAAGTGATTGTACAAGTTTGCATTCCCACCAGCAGTGAAAGAGTGTTCCCCTTTCTCCACATCCTCTTCAACATAAACTGTCCTTGGTGTTTTTGATTTTAGCCATTCTGACAGGAGTAAGATGGTATCTCAGAGTTGTTTTGATTTGCATTTCCATGATGTATAAGGATGTTGAGCAACTTCTTTTCTTTCTTTTTTTTTTTTTTACAATTTTTTATTTAAATTAGAAACAACCTTGTTTTACATGTCAATCCAAGTTCCCTCTCCCCTCCTCCTCCCCTGCCCCGCACTGGCCCCCTATCTTGAGTATTTTTGCATCAATGTTCATGAGTGAGATTGGTCTGTAGTTCTCTTTCTTAGTTGTGTCTTTGTGTGGTTGCGGTATCATGGTTATTGAAGCCTCGTAAAAAGAGTTTGGCAATGACCCTTCTGCTTCTATTGTGTGGCACACTTTGAGGAGTATTGGTATTAGCTCTTCTTTGAATTTCTGGTAGAATTCTGCACTGAAACCATTTGGTCCTGAGCTTTTTTTTGGTGGGAGACTTTTGTTGACTGTTTCTATTTCATTAGGGGTTACAGGACTATTTAAATTGCTTATCTGTTCTAGATTTAATTTTGGTAAGTGCTACCTATCCAGAAAATTGTCCATTTCCTTTAAATTTTCCAATTTTTTGGAGTACAGGTTTTCAAAGTATGATCTGATGATTATCTGGATTTCCTTAATGTCTGTTGCTATATCCCCCTTTTCATTTCTAATTTTGTTAATTTGCATATTCTCTCTCTGCTTTTTGGTTAGTTTTGATAAAGGTTTGTTTATCTTGTTGATTTTCACAAAGAACCAACTCTTTCTTTCCTTTTTTTTTTTGTTTTGTTTTGTTTTTCGAGACAGTTTCTCTGTGGCTTTGGAGGCTGTCCTGCAACTAGCTCTTGTAGACCAGGCTGGTCTCAAACGCACAGAGATCCACCTGCCTCTGCCTCCTGAGTGCTGGGATTAAAGGTATGGGCCACCAACACCTGGCAAGAACTAACTCTTTGTTACATTGATTCTTTGTATTGTTTTCTTTTTTTTTTTTACTTTATTGATTTTAGCCCTCAATTTGATTATTTCCTGTTGTCTACTCCTGGGTGAGTTTGCTTCTTTGTGTTCTAGAACTTCCATGTGTTTTATTAATTGGAAAGTGTGGGATTTCTCTATCTTCTTTATATAGGTGTTTAGTGCTATAAACTTTTCTCTTAGCATGTCTTTCAAAGTGTCCCATAAGTTTGGGTTTGTTGTGCCTTCATTTTCATTGAATTCTGGGAAGTCTTTAATTTCTTTCTTTATTTCTTCCTTGACTCTGGAGTGATGCAATTGAGTATTGTTTATTTCCATGAATTTGAAGGCTTTCTGCAATTTTTGTTGTTGTTGAATCCTAACTTTAAACCATGGTAATCCGACAAGATACAGGGGGTTATTCCAATATTTTTTGTACCTGATGAGGTTGTTTTGATGCTGAGCATGTGACCGATTTTAGTGAAGGTTCCATGTGGTGTTGGGAAGAAGGTATATTCTTTTGTATTTGGATGCAATGTTCTTTAAATGTCTGTTAAACCCAATGAGTCTTAACTTCTGTTAGTTCCTTTATTTCTTCATTAAATTTCTGTCTGGTAGTCCTGTCCAGTGGTGAGAGTAGGGTGTTGAATTCTTTCAACATAAGTGTGTGGGGTTTTATGTGTGATTTAAGTTTTAGTAATATTTCTTTTACGAATGTGGGTTCCTTTGAATTTGGGGCATAGACATTCAGAATTGAGACTTCATCCTAATGGATTTTTCATGTGATGAATATGAAATGACCTTCTTCATCTCTCTTGATTAATTTTAGTTTGAAGTCTAATTTGAAGATATTTGGATAGCTATGCCAGCTTGTTTCTTAGATCCATTTGATTGAAAAATGTTTTCCAACCCTTTACTATGAGATACGTGTATCTTTGAAGTTGAGGTGCATTTCTTGTATGCAGCAGAAGGATGGATTCTGTCTTTGTATCCATTCTGTTAGCCTGTGTCTTTTTATAGGCTAATTAAGACCATTGACATTGAGGGATATTAATGACCATTGATTGTTGATTCTTGTTAGTTTTGGATTTGTTTGTGATAGTGGTATTGTGTCCCTGTCCCCCCCATCTCCCAGCCCCCTGACCCAGTGCCCCCCACACACTTTTGGCTTTTGGTAATGGGGGATTATCTATTGCCTATGTTTTTATGAGTGTAGCTAACTTCCTCTGGTTGGAATTTTCCCTCCATTACTTTCTGTAGGGCTGGATTTGTAGATATGTATTGTTTAAATCTGGTTTTGTCATGAAATATCTTGTTTTCTACATCTATAGTGATTGAAAGCTTTGCTGGGTATAGTAGTCCAGACTGTTATCTGTGATCTCTTAGTGTTTATGGAACATCTATCCAGGACCTTCTGGCTTTCAGAGCTTCCATTGAGAAGTCAGGTGTAATACTGAAAGGTCTGCCTTTGTATGTTACTTGACCTTTTTCCTTTGGTTTGGTCTTCCTTTTTCCTTAGGTTTGGTCTTTTCACAGTGTCCCATATTTTCTGGATATTTTGTGTTAAGGAGTTGTTGGACTTAACATTTTCTTTGGTCAATGAATCTGTTTCCTCTCTTCCATCTATTGTATTCTGTTGGTTATGCTTGCATCTGTAGTTTCTGATTAATGGAGGAAGTCCTTCTGTGTATATGCTTGTCTTATTGGTTGATAAATAAAGCACTGTTGGCCAATAGGGGAGCAAGTTAGGCAGGACTAGGAGAGAAGGAGGATTCTGAGAAATGAAGTAAGGTATCGCCATGTGATCACCAGGAAGAGAGGACTCGTAAGGCCAGCGTCCTCTGTAAGGTAAGTCCTTATAAAATACATAGATTGGTACTTATGGTTGATAATTAAGACTGAGCTAGCAGATAAGAAATCTACTGTCCAGCAGCATTGTACCTAATATAAATCTCTCTGTGTTATTTGGGGGCCCTAGAGCAGTAGGAGAACCCAGGCAGCTGTTGGAAAGAGTTATCGTTACATCTGATCATTTACCCAGATTTTCTATTTCCAGTATTCCCTCAGTTTGTGTTTTCATTATTGCCTCTATTTCAGTTTTCAAGTCTTGAACTGTTTGAATTATTTCCTTCACGTGTTTGATTGTTTTTTCTTGACTTTCCTTGCTTTCTTTAAGAGATTTGTTGGTTTCTTGCATTTTTTGGTTTGTCTTTTCCTCAATTTCTTCCCCTTTTTTTGTTTGTCTTTTCTTCCATTTCTTTAAGGTAATTTCTCATTTCCTCTTTAAGGGCCTCTATCATCTTCATAGAGTTGTTTTTAAGGTCATTTTCTTCTGCTTTGTCTGCATTGGCCTGGTATTTACTATGTAGAACAGGCTGACATTGAATTCATAGAGACCTTCCTGCCTCTGCCTCCTAAGTCCCAAAATTAATGGTGTGTTCCACTCTATCTGGCCTAAAACAGATTCTTAAAACCCATGTCATATATGCAATGTGGACAGGAGCAGTTTTGAAAGGTCCCATCCCTAGATGAAGATCTGTAGGCAGTCAATGCTGCTGGGAGAAGGAGTATTGGTTTTCTCCAGGGATGAGCTCCCTGATAAATACGAATTCTGAGTGGTCAGCCTGAAACACAGATAAGTAAGAGTAACATCAAATGTGTGTGTGTGTGTGTGTGTGTGTGTGTGTGTGTGTGTGTGTGTGTACATGTGTATGTCTGTGTCTGTGTGTATACAACAATTATAATTAAAGAAGAGACCATGGATTTGAGAGCAAGTAGGAGGGGGGGTTGGAGGGAGAGAGGGAGGGGTGAAAATAATGTAAATACAGTATTCCTGTGTGAAATTTAAAAATTAAATTTTAAAAACCTATCATATTGGAAGATGATGGGATAAAGAATCTTCAAAATCTATTGAGTTTATTTTGATAGGCTGGTTTTTTAAAGACATATTCATTACATAGCAACATTCTCTCCACATACCTATTGTATTGGGATAAAAGGTTAAGCAGGGTTCTTTAGGGTATAGAGTCAGGGTTTCTGGGGATGAGGTCCAGAACTGTGCTTTGAGAAGACCTGGTCATAATTATGTATAGCAGTCCCATGATTTGATTTTGGGGCTGTGTAGGTAGGGTTCTTGCATGGTTGCCACTAAATTCCTCTTCTTGTTTGTGATTGATGTGTGTCACTCATCCATACCTTCTGATGCCTTTATATAGGCTGAGTGAATTCCTTACGGCATCTTCACCCACAGTTAAGTTTGTGGTAAATGGGGTCATGGAAATAAGAGGATGCTGAGAGTTTTCCCGGGGCAGAGTGGAGGCTCAGCAGGAATTAGAGCTGTCATCTATCCTTTGAATCACAGTTCAACACACTCCAGCCATCAAAGCTACACTGAGCTTCTGTAGATGAGTTTGCATTCTTCTGGTTAGTAGCTCTGGGAAACAGGAAACCCTGGTGGCTATATTTGCCTTTGCCAAAGTTCTGTAGTATGCTAAGTTTCCTCTCCCCTCCTCTCATCTCCTCTTCCCTCCCATCCCCTTTCCCCTTCTTTCTCCTTCCTCCCCCTCCCTGTCTCCTTCCCTTTCCCTTCTCTTTCCCCCTCTCTCACCTCCTTTTATTCCTCCTAATCCCTCTTCTGCCTCTCCCTCTTCTCCCTCCTCCTCCTTCCCTCATCTTGTGTATCACGGGTTGGGTTGAAACTCACTATGTAGCCAAAGATGAACTTCTACTCTTCTTGTACTTTCTGAGGTGTGTGTTACCATGGCAGATTCATGTGGTGCTGGGGGTGGAAACCAGGGCTTGTGTGTGTTAGGTAAACACTCCAGCACCTATGATACAACCTCAGTTCAAGCTCTTACTCTAGACAAGTTTTCCTGACCTTTAAAAAGACCCATTATCTTTCTTTTTACATCGTGTAGTATTTTTCACATTGCTGAAAACAGTGTTCCTTGATTCCTCTCTGAAGGTTAGAAGTGCCAGTTCCCCCTGGAGATTGAGTTCTCCCCTTTATAATGGAGTGTGATGACAATGAAGGGAGCTGCTGGCCCATGGGTCCTTGGGATGCAGCTGGGTTCATCTGATCATTAAGGATTTGAGTGCAGTTGGGAATGTCATAGTGAATTATATCTATTCTAATTATTTCAAACTGCTTCTTCCAAGGTTTTGAGATTATCTGTGGGTTCACCTAACACTACATCTATACATCTATCCCACTCTTTTCCAAAGTGAGCCTTCCTTCCTGGGCACCAACAAGCCAATAATCTGCAAAGATTCTTGACACATTCCGTCCTACTTAGAATGTTGTCTCCCTTTTCTCTATGTGAATTTTCCCTGTTCCCAGCTCCTCCATGAAACCCTTCCCAACTCTCCCTTGTCTTACAACTGCGCTCTCAATTTCTGTAGCAGTTCTCAAAACCAAAGCATATAATTTAGCCATTAATTATATACTGCAGCACACTATTTTCTTTGTGCCAGTGTGTCTTGGTTTTTTTATTCTGCAGCTAAATTATAAGCATCATGAGACATTCCACATCTCTCACTTCACAAGTGATAAGAGACCTGCTCTAAGTATAGAAGAGAAATTAAGGCCATAGGCTTAGACTTGGCTGTAGCACACGCGCCTCAGCCTTCCACACCCTCACTTTCCTCCTGCCTAGCTCCATTGGGTGTTCTTATCCTTGAATAATTTCTCCAACTCTCCCATTTTTCTGTGAATCCTTCCCTCTCTCCCCTCCTCCCTCCCTTCTTTCTCCTCCTCTCTCTCAGATGTTGACACACGTTCATTTCTTTAGAAGAATATTTTGGCTGTGTTCATAGACCTTCAAGCATTCTAATAAAATTTGGTAGGATATGGATTATTTTGAGTGTGGCATTTCAGAGGACAGTTATTGTAGCATGGCAAACCCTGACCTGTTACTGAATTAGGTTTCCTTTATTTATGGGGATTTTACAAGACATCTTAGGAACTGTAGATCTACTTTCGTTATTCAAAAAAATCATCCTTACATGGTACATATAAGTTCACATACATATACTAAATAATATATAAGTAAGACAGAAGACATCCTATTGTTCTTATTCCACTTCTAAATGTTATTTCTCTATTTATCTAAGACTCTCCTAACTTATTACTTAAAATACTGTGCATATACTGTTTTTGTATTTATAGACTCATGTCTGGTTTTAAAAAAACTATGGTTTTACCTTTTGTCCTTGCACTTGGGAGGCAGAGGCAGGTGTATCTCTGTGACTTCAAGGCCAATTTGGTCTACAGGGTGAGTTCTAGGAGAGCCAGGGCTACACAGAGAAACCCTGTCCCGAAAACCCAAAAAGAATTTGGTTCTGATTCATCTAGTGTAAGTCTATATAGTGTAATTTTCTCATGCAACAGGAAGTGGAAAACTCTGCTTAGAAATAAGGTCCCAGCTATAAGTGGGGTTCAGGGATGGAGGTGTGTCTCATATGCTCTTGCTGCTTCTTGTTTCTTCTCCTACTTTGCAATACTTGATGAGTGGTTTTAATATTCCTGGTATCCTCCCTGTTTCAATATAGATGCTACGCTCTTTGGCCAGCCTAGTTTTAGGTAGACAGCTAACAAAATAAGACATTGTGAAAAAGACTGGGTTTGAGCTCACTCGGCAAGCAAATTTTCATTTCCTACACACTTGAGCTTTCATCTCAAGAACAGACTCATGCGGGGTGCTCATATCTGTCTACAAGGCAGATAAAGAAGCACAGATAATTTTAGTCTGGTGCACTGTAGCTTTATTAAAATTTTTTTTAGGAGGGAAGGAGGTGAGAATAATATTGGCTAGACCACTAGTAGTGTCTGCCACATAGAAAAGCTAGAAGCAATGCCTCATGAGTCATAGACACTTTGTTTCAGAGCTCTCAGATGTGGCAAGATTAAAACCCTGCAGCTGCCTGAGACATTTTAGTGGGGTTGGAAAAATTCTGAGTACTCAGACACTAATTTTTGAATTTACTTCCCTTTAAAACTCAAATTGTTTAGCCCAAATAATGCTTCAGAGGCATTTAGGGGGGACCCAACGACCCACAGTCAAACATTAAGTGGAGCTCAGAGAACCTTGTAGAAGAGAGGGAGGAAGGATTATAGGAGGCAGAGGTATCATGGACACCAGGAAATCATGGCTCACAGATTCAACTAAGCAGGCCTCATCGCGGGTCACAGAGACTGAAGTGGCAATCATGGAGTCTGCATGGGTTGTCTGCACTAGGTCCTCTGCATGTGTGTTGTGGTTGTTTAGCTTGGGGCTTTGTGACACTCCTAACAGTGGGAGTAAGGATGTCTCTGAGTCTTTTGCCTGCTCTTGGGACCCTTTTCCTCCTACTTGGTTGCTTCGTCTAGCCTTGATATGAGGATGTGTGTCTTGCCTTATTGCATGTTGTTATGATGTGTTTGGTTGATATCCCTGGAGAAAAGGGGGGCTTGGAGGAGTGGAGGGAAGGGAGGCTGTGGTCAGGATGCATTGTATAAGAGAAGAATTATTATTATTATTCATGTTAATAATAATAATGATAATAATAATAATAATAAAAACATGCCAGGCAGTGGTGGTGCACACCTTTAATTCTAGCACTTGTGAGGCAGAGACAAGTGAATCTCTGTGAGGTTGAGGCCAGTCTGGTCTACAGAGCAAGTTCCAGGACAGGCTCCAAACCTACAGAGAAACCTTGTCTTGAAAAATTAAAAAAAGGAAGAAAGAAAGAAAGGAAGGAAGGAAGGAAGGAAGGAAGGAAGGAAGAAAAATCCACTTCAAGTGTTCTTTAGATTGAACATAGGAGATGGCATAACTAATACCATCTTCTGATGGTTAATACCATTTTCCTGATGCTAATTACACACCACATACTGGATATATTTTAATGAAGCAAGGTTTTCAAGCAAGGTAATTCCCACACCAGAAAACCAAGGCAGAAGTATCCTGAGCTCAAGGCTAACCTGAGCTACATTGTGGATGTAAAATCCTGTCTTACAACAAATAAACAAGAACTGACAAAACAAGCAAGCAAACAAACAAACAAAACTTGGTTCCTAGTCTAGATGCCTAAAACCAAATGACCTTTGTCTGATGACATCCTAATGCTGTCAGGAGTCCAAGAGCAAGTGTAGACCATCACAGGACAAAGACCAGAAATGTTTGTCCTGAAGGCTCCCCTCCTTTGTATAGTCTCAGTAGTTGGTCTCAGGGCTTCCATTAATGATCGTACCTTATGCTAATCACCTCCAAACACCCACCTCCAGAGAGATACTGGTTTAAGTCTCCGTCCCTTTTAAAACCTCACAATAAGAATAAAATTTAACTGCATGAACGTTTGGGAGAGACGTGTAAACTATCAAATCACAGCATAAGGTGGAGAAGAATACCAATCCACCATGAAGAGGCAGAACTGAGCACAGTTTAAAAGAACTGAGCACGGGCCGGGCATTGGTGGCGCAAGCCTTTAATCCCAGCACTCTGGAGGCAGGGGCAGCCAGATCTCTGTGCTTTGGAGGCCAGCCTGGTCTACAGAGTGAGTGCTGGGATAGGCTCCAAAGTTACACAGGGAAACCCTGTCTTGAAAAGCCAAAAATAAACAAACAAACAAGCAAATAAATAAATAAATAAATAAATAAGAACTGAGCACAGAAAACAAAACTGTAATTCCATTCCGTTGCCAAATATTTTATTTAGCTTATTGGATATTTGCTGCCACCTGCAGTTTAAACTTGATAATTACTCTTAACATTGGCTGTAAAGCAAAATGACCTAGGAAAGGAAAAGGAAGAATTCCTTGAGTGAATTGTTACCTTTCATGATTTTCATAATGAACCTACTTATTCATATATATATATATATATATATATATATATATATATGCAGCCATGAGCATATACACATATGTCTGTATATGTGTGTGGGAGAGGGTGCATGTCCCTGGTCTGCATAGAGGCCAGGAAGTGTTTGTTATCCTCCCCTATTGCTCTCGTCCTGTGCCTTTGTGACAAGGTTTCTCCCTCAATCCAGAGCTTGTATTCTTTCAACTAACGTGCACACCAGCAAGCCCCAACAATCCTGTCTCTGTTCCTCCTCCACCTCCCTCAGGGCAGAGGTTCTAAGTGTGTGTGTGTGTGTGTGTGTGTGTGTGTGTGTGTGTGTGTGTACATGGGCTAATGTGTTTTCTAGTTTGTTATGTGGGTACTGGAATCTGCACTCTAGTCCTCATGATTGTATAGAGAGTGCCTTTAACTTCTGAGTCATTTCTTTAGCCTCCCCCTCCCAGTTTCTAGAAACTGAGTTCTCTATTTGTAAGTCCACACTCAGAGCAGCATCATTTTCAACAGTGCAAATGTGAAAGCTACTAAAGTATTTACTGATAGATAAATGAATATATAAACTATACTGTGGACTATACTGTAGACATACAATAATGGGGCATTATCAACCTTGAAAGACCATGTTTGACATACATTACCGAGAGATGAATCAGGAAGACACTATGCTAAGTGCAATACACCAGTCACAAAAAGGACAAATACTGCTGGATTCCTCTTCTGTGTGTTCCTATAACATTCATATTCACAGGGGCAAGAAGTGGAATGTGATTGTCAGGGGACAGGAGAAGACAGTGGGGTGGGGATGGAGAATTAGAATCGAATGCCACGGTGTTTCTGTTGGGGAGTATGGTGAAGACTTGGAGAAGGTTGATTATGGTAACAATATGGCAGTACTCAGAGTCACAGAACTACTCAGTTAACAATGGTCAAGGTGGTAAATTTTGTGGCATGTATGTTTACCTCAATGAAAGTGCACTGTATACTCAATTTCCAGGAAAATAAACTGATTCGGTGGAACACGGAAGCTGGCTGTACTCTTATATTACCATGCACTAATAAATTGGCACCAACTCTTCTGGAATTCCCAGCTGCCAAAAGAGTGGGTTCCATGCCTTGGGTGAACAGATTGTCATGTTTAAATTGATATGGCAAATTATTTTTGGCAGTATCCAGGATACAAAAATTTAATACGCTACCAAAAAAAGCACATAGCATTTTCAGTTGCAGGAAAGAGGCAAATAAGGGCAATTTGGGCAACTCAAATTTCTTTCTATAAAAGCAATTTCTTGGTAGATGGAGCTGAATGTTTTCATTGCAAGAAATATTTTTTGGATTGTTTAACAGCCCTGGAGAAATTTCTTAAGAAATAATTTCCATGGTCCCTTAGTAGTTGTAGAACAGAGTAAAATAACAAGGTCATTTATATGGGTATGTTATTTTAACTAAGATTTTATGATCTATGCATTTTATTTATTTTGGAAAGAAGGCAGACAGCTACTTCCTGTGTCCATGAAATGGTTGATTCCACGAGGCTGCTGAATGGTCTTCCTTCAAGTTGAACACCTTGCGTGTAATGACTTCTATCCAGTTATGTTAAATCCTCTTAGGAGCAATCCTGAGCCGGTATTTTTAGTTCTCTGGCCATTGAGAATTTAATGGGTTTTCAAGTAAAGTAGTCTCTTTCTCTTTTCCACCATTCAGTTGAGAATTTAATTGGATTTCTCTCCAGTACTGTGATGGGGTAGGGCAGGTGGGTGTTGGCAGCTGCAGCATGTCACTGCCCTGCAGAAGGATCCAGGTGACAGGTGTCGCTCTAAGGAGAAACTGAATGTTAGTATTTTAGAAAACTGACTGCAATCATTTCTCATAGCAGTTGGGCATAAAAAAAGGAAACAGGGGAAGGATAGACACTAAAGTGAGAAAATAACACACAAGATGGAAAATAGTAATGGACTCCAAAGCACCCATGGAAGACTTGCCTGTGTGAGATAAAAGATGTTTCTGAAAAGAACAGTAGCAAAATGTTCCAGCTTCCATCAAAGGGTATCACCATACTCTCCTGCCTGATGCTAAATGGATCCCTGTGAGAGAGAGGAGGAGGGGAAGTGAGATTTCTTGCTTCTCACCACTGAGGGAAGTAAAGTTGACTGCCCAATGTGATCTCTCTGAACCCACAATGCCTGAGGGCTGCTTCACCAATGACAGTGTGACAAGGGTTTAGTGTCTGCCCATTCCAGTGGCATGGGCACTGCTGTCATGGGTAATTCCTATAAGATGCTGAGTATCATCTTATTTGACTTTTCCTTCCCTTGTGTGTGTGGGAGTGGGTGGGGGTGTGAGTATATGTGTTTGTATGTACATGTTTTTTTCTAGATACATGTACATATGTGTCCATGTGGAGGCCAGAGGTTGAAGCCGTGAGTCTTCCCCCATCACTCTCTACTTTAGGTTTTGAGAAAGGGTCTCTTACTGAACTCGGAGCTCCCTGTTTTGATTAGAGTAGCTGGACAGCAAGCTCCATTGCTCTGCCTGTGCCTGCATCCTGCCCCCAGCACTGGCACTACAGTCATAGTGCCTGGCATTTACCTGCATGTTGGGGATGTGAAAACAGGGGCTCATGCTTGTACAGCAAGCACCTTACTTTACAGACTGAGCCACCTCTCCAGCCCTGGTTCCCTCCTTCAAAATGCTTTTACAGAGATTTTGACATTCTAACTGCCATTCTCTCCACATTCCCAAGCTTGCTCCGCATACCACATTTCTTGGATGGTTAGTATTTTTCCCCTGCATCGCTCTAAAGGGAAGCCAGCTATGTTCTGGACCACTGTTTCCCCTGAAATCTTCTCATTATGTCTCCTGACAGATACACTTCCAAAAGCAACCAAGAAAGGCTTGAGCATGGGGAGCGCTGGGCCTGGTGGGGAAAATCATGACAAGAAGTTACTCTGTAGAAGACAGAAGATATATAGTCTGCTGAAGCTCTTACACCTCCCATTTCCCATCTCTAGATCACAGAAGGAGCCAGAAACCTTGGTAGTGTGGCCCCTTGGTCATCTCAGTGACAGACAGTGATGGCTGAGCCAGGAAAAAGTATCAGGAGTCTAGGAGGCAAGGCAGCACAGAGGACCCAGGGAAGGCCCACTGAACAATCTTAGTTGCCACTTTTCTCAGGCTATCTATAAGTCATTCAACACTGTCAGAGATCTATAAGTCATTCAGTACTGATGAAGATCTATAAGTCATTCAAACACTGGTGGAGATCTATAAGTCATTCAAACACTGTTGGAAATCTATAAGCCATTCAATACTGTCAGAGATCTAGAAGTCATTCAACACTGATGGAGATCTAGAAGTCATTCAACATTGTCAGAGGTCTAGAAGTCATTCAACATTGTCAGAGGTCTATAAGTCAGTCAATACTGTCAGAGATCTAGAGTTCATTCAAACACTGATGGAGATCTATACGTCATTCAGACACTGTCTCGGAAAGTGATAAGCAGTGAGTCCCTTTGAGTGTCTCCATTCAATACGCTTCTATTAGCAGTACCTTCAAGCCACACATTGAATCTATTGTCCATGGCCCTGGGAGTTTACCCTGTAACTGGTGCTACAGCACAACCAAAGGTTTGTTTAAAAGAGTTAATTGGATCACAACAGGTACCTTCTTAAAACTCCCAGTGGCTTTAATTGTTCTCTGTGTAACCCCAATGCTTGATCATGTGCTATGATTCCAAAGACATGGATCTTCAGTGGAGAAGGGGGCAACAGAAACCAACAGAGCAAAAACTAATCTTTGCCTCATGGGATTGACATTCTGCTAACAGAAGAAAATAGTGTTAGTAGTCTTTTTGTCAATGTAGCAAAACACCTGAAATAAACACCTTACACGGAGGAAATGTTTGCCTTAGTCAGTTTCAGAGGGGTCCATCCAGGGTCACTTTGCCCTGATGCTTTGGACCTTGAAGTCACTGTGTTTCATGACAGAATTTGTGGCAGAGGAAGACCACTCACCTCATAGCAACTGAGGATTGGAGGAGGAGGAAGGGACTGACTTCCCTTATCCCCTTCAAGGGTGAACCCCAATGGCCTAGCTTTCTTCCTCTATTCCCCACCCAATGAGGGTTCTATCATCTTTTAGCACCCTGGGGACCAAGCTTTTAACATGTGGGTCTTTAGGGGGATGTTCTAGACCTGAAGTATATTAGCAGCTAATAAACAGTAAATGTAATAACAACATCAAAAGTGGTGTGTGGAACAGAGAAAGGTGGCTAGGGAATACTGGGGAGGGCAGTAATATTTCAATTTTTTGCTTAGGTTTGGAAGGAGCTGACATTTGATTAGTGTGTTAAAGAGGAGAGGATTTGCTGTGGGAAGATCTGTGAGGAGAGCCTCCAGGCAGCTCCGATGCTCTGAGGCAGGGACGTGTCTTGTTTCTAAGAATCAAGAAGGGACTCTGTACAGGAGGGAGCCTAATGAATGTTTCTGTGAGTTGCCCAGGGCCAGGAAGCCTCAAGTTAAGTAGGCCAGCCCTGGGAATTTAGCTTTTTCACAGAAAGAAAGCTTGTGCTATGATTCCATCCCATGAGTTTGTTTAATATAGCGAGGTTTTTAAAAGAGTCCCATTTCCAGGAAGCAAATACATAAGTAAGAAGACCTGTTCTGAGGCTGCTGTGGTACTCTAGGGAGAGAGGGAGGCAACTGTGGCTTGGAGAGAGGATCACACTCTGGGGGATGCATTTAAGGGGGTGGTAACAGCTATGGACTGGATGAAACACGTGGAAGCAAACATCAAGGACAGTGTCAAGGGTCTACCTGGAGAATCCAGAGAGAGTTATCATTGGCTGAGATGGACAAGACTGGTACAGTGGGTATGGGGAAGGAAGTAACCCATTGGAAAGCCAGGTAGGTGAGCTGGAAGTTGGTAAATGATGGTTATAATGACAGGTAGTGCACGGTATGAGCTGATAATGAGAGACTCAAAGTATATGTGTGTGTAAGTGAAGAAAGAGAAACAGCCTGAAAACATCAGTAAGAGGGCAAGTCCACAATGGAGGGCAAGGCATAGTGGCAGGGACATGGAGGCTCCTGGTCATATGGCACACCTAATTAAGAAGCAGAGTATCGGTCTTTGTGGCTAACTCACTTTCCCCCTTTTATTCAGTGGACAGTGTTGACCAGGGCAAGTCTTCTCACCTCTATCGACATAATGAAGTTATCTCTCTCAGCCATGCCTAGAGGCTAACTTAATATAGATAAACCCCTGCAGACATTTCCAGAGCCCTGAAACCCATGAAGTTGACAAATGTGATTAATCATCATACTACTGGTGTCATTCCCTCTTGTATCTACTGACTCATTTATCTGGTATAAGTACTTAGTAAACAATAATTGAATAAATGAAACTCAGATAGGGCCAGGGGAGTTACCACAGTTAATAAAATAATTGCTTGCCCATCTTGACTTCAGCATACCAGAGGGCAAGCCCTCTAGGGGGCTTGTGAGACCCATAGACTAACAAAAACCCCAACACTAGACATGAGAAATCCCTTTTAGAATGGTTGATCAGGATACGACTCCAAGAGATTCCCAAAACATAGACTATGGCTACTGCTGTCCCTGGTTGTCTCCCAGGGTAAGTCCCTGTTGCTGAAGACATAGTATACTTAGGACACAGGGCTAGGATATTTTGAGCAGAATCTAACTTGAATGCCTTCTTCCTGTGGCTTAGCTTCCATGGTACCAGAAAATACTATTTAGGCTGTGGGTGGGGATGGTAATTAATGGTTCTACCCAGCTGTGACACCTGTGAATCACATGAGTGGTATGGCAAAGTAAACATAAAGGTGCAGTAAGTGGCTCTCCCAGGTTGGTGTCTAATTGAACAGAAGGCCTACTCAACAGGAGGTAAATTATTCTTTGTGCTGGAGATCTAGCCAACTTCCCAGGGCTATGAGGTCATGCATCCTAGAAGAGAGTCTTGCTAAAAAATTAGACTTTTTGCTAGACTAGAGTAATTCCTCACGTGCTCAATCTTATCCTTATTCCTACAGATAGCTGTCACCGCCCTCCCATCAAAGATGTTCTTTTTTATTGCAAATGGAGACCATTACAGGGAAACACAATTGGTCACAATTGTAGGAAGCCCAGCTCCAATGGATACAGCTACATCATAGACACTGTATCTATGGCTCAGGGAACATCATTGTAGAACTGGGTGCAGATTGTAAGAGACAGTATAGCAAGAAGTCTGCTGAAATAGCAGTCATAAAAATAGCTGTATAAATGAGATTTGAATAATACCAATATCAAGAGACATGCTAATGAGGGAGGGGGAAGTGTCAGAGTCACACACACCCTTAGACAAGGAACTTCAGCAACTGATGACTGCTGAGAGGAGGAGGATTAGCTCTCTTCCAGGGATGAGCTCCCTAACTGGTTGTCCAGTACAAAGTACTCAGCCCTGGAATCATACACACACAAACAAAAAAAAAAAATTGACTCAGCAATTTGTATTCATCTATTTGTGCATATATGTGTAACAATAATAATCTGGGAAGAAGAGGCTATCAGTGAAGGGAGGCATGGAAGGAGTTGGAGGGAGGGGACTTGGGAGGAACTGGAAGGAGCAAAGGGAAGGGGAAAGTGGTGTAATTATATTTTAATTCAAATGTGTAAAGATAAAGATTAAAAACTAATAAAGTGACATTCAAGATGAAAATAGTTACATTGGTGTTACTGACACCAATGTCTTCCTTCTGTTAGTTTATACCGCTCTAGGTTGAAAATTGTAGAAGCCTTCTGTATGTCCTGCACAAGAGCCCTTATTTATGAGAATAGCATACCAAACACTGCCTGTTTATGCCCTTTGTATTCATTTTGCCAATGGAGACTGCTTATGTGACCAAATCCCCTAACTGGACTAGACTAGCTAAGGATGTCTCTGAACATCTGCCTGCATGGTTACCTTCATTTATATTTGCATAAATACAGGCCTTGGCATTATTTGGAGGATGGTGACAGGAACCATTACACAAGTCTGTGTGTTAACACCGGTGAGCAGAAGTTCGGGGAAGGGTGTTCTAGCAAAAGACAGAGCAATGCTCACTTTCAGATTGAGAATGTGGAGTATGTGTATGTAGAGAGAGTTGCTCAGGCCAGTGATACTTTGGAAAAATCTTCCATTCTCAGGATGCTAATAAAACCACTTCATTTGGAGATGGTTTATGCATTCATTTTCCTCTTTTTCAGTGTCTACCTGTGCCAGAAGATCCTGTAGGTCTAGAGATGCAAACAGAGCAGTGTGTAGACTCCACCATCACAGAGCTTCTCAGTCAGCAGTTGCTTTTCACAGCCTCTTGTGGGGGTGTGGTTGGCACCTCTCACAGCCCAGAGCAGAAATGAGTTGTTGATAAGGAGAGTGAGCTTCCTGTGTCTTCAAGGGTAGATGACAAATTCCTATGTTGAAGCCTTGTTCACCTTGTGATGGGCCTTGGAGATGGGGTTTTCAGGGGGACAGCTAAGGTTAGATGAGGTTGCAAGTGTTCTGGGTTCCATTCTAAACATTAGACTTTACCCCTTGGAAAGTGGAAAATTCTTAAAGATATGATCACATTTGCATATTAGAAGTGTCAGCCAACTCATAGATGCAGGAGAGTTGGGTAAGTTGTCATCAAGTAGAATTAGCCAGTATGGGAGACTATTGTGAGTGTTGTCTGGATTGTAGACTAGAAAGACCATAACCAAGGCCAGGACGTGGGAGGACTAGATTTGGCTTTGGACCAGTTAGTATAAAAGGGCAAAGAAGAACAAGAGTTGGCCTCTTGGAATTTTTAACCTAGAACTCTAGAAAGCCAGGAAGCCCGAAAGCTTCTGCTATTAGTAAACTGCATGTTACATGCCCACAGGCGGGGTCTACATTGTTGGTCACACAGAGCACATTAGGTGGCACCAAAGATGACTCAGAGCCTAAAGCAGATGCAGACAATCTTCTTCGGAGCACAGGTGGTACAGCTTGAAGGTTTTAATTAAGCCTAGACCTTTTTGTAGAAGCAAAGAAAGTATGGTCTTCAGTCAAAGATAAACTGACTCCACTACTCATGAACTGTAAGATTAGTTTAACTTTGATAATTAATTTAACCTAGTGAAAGATGAAACTAAAACCACCCTATCTCGTAAAGTTGTTACATTAACTTTGATGATACACGTGAAGGGCTTAAAGCAATGCACATCATGTATTAAGTTCTCAGCAGAAAATTTTATTTTGATAAATGATCCTGAGAGAGTATTTAAACAGCCCTTAAATTTATGTTTTGGTGTTTGTAATAAGATTGTGTGGTCTTAAAACTTTAAATGTAGAAACTTAATATAACCTCAACTATAAAAGACACTGAAAAAGACTACAGCATTTCTCCAACACACTAAAAGTTTGTGGGATCTGGCATGGTGGTGCACACCATTAATCCCAGAATTCAGAGATAGAGGCAGGTGGGCCACTGAGTTCCAGGGTAACTTGGTCTACATAGGGAGTTCCAGGCCAGCTAGGGGAGACCCCATCTAAAAATACAAAAACTAAATCACTACATAAATGCAATTATGAATACTAAAATTTAATTATTAATTAGTGTTTCTTCTTTTTTTGGTATAATCATAGTGTTGTGCAATCATTATCAGTTTCTACTATAGAACATCTCAGCATCACAGAAAGACTCTCAGGACTTATCAGCCATTAACCTGCTTTCTCTATGGATTTGCCTATTGTGAACATTTGATAGAAATAGGATTGTATAAGTATGTCTTTTGTATGTCTTGTTTTCAGTTAACATTTGTGGAAGATTCATCCATGATTTATCATGTGCCAGTACTTCATTTCTTTTCATGATCAAATAATATTCCATTGATTGGTACACTCTGCTTTGTTTATTCATTCATCAGTTTGATATTCATTTGGGTTGCTTCTACTTTTGGGATATTACATTGATATTATCAATACTATCTTCAACTGTGTGGATGCATGTTTGATAGTCTCTTAAATACAGGTAGAGACTAGAACAGCTGTGTCAAACAGCATCTCTGTAGTAACATTTTGAAGAGCTTCCAAACTGTTTTCCAAAGTGGCTGCAGTATTTATAATTTCACCAATAATGTCTGGGGATGCAAAGTTCTCTGGTTCTGTTTTTCTTCTTCTTCCTCCTCCTTCTTGTCCCCCCCAAAGGAATCAGATACTAAGCAACCCAGGCTGGACTCAAACTCATGGCAGTCATCTTGCCTCAGCCTATTTCGTACTGTAGATTGCAGGCATGAGCCATCATACTGGCAAACACACATGCACACTTGTGATATATATCTCTGTGTATGTATGTATCATCTATCTATCTATCTATCTATCTATCTATCTATCTATCTATCTATCTATCTATCTATCTATGTCACCCTAGTATGTGAAGTGACATTTCATTGCAGAGTTGTTGTTATTTGGGTAGAGAAAGTGTTAAATTGAATTAATTTTATTTTTTATTGTGTATGTGTATTGTATTATATCTGATGAGGCTTAAAGAGGCCACCTTATCCTCTGGAGCTGGAATAACAGCCAGTTGTGAGCCACTTGATGTGAATGCTGGGAACCAAACTTGGGTTATCTAGAGAGGCTGTAATGTTCTTAGCTCTCTAGCCCCAAATGCTACCATTTTAGTGGAAAATTATTATTTAAAAACAGTTTAAACATATAACTAGCATGCGATTTTCAGTTCAAATACCATCTCCAGTGGTTTGAAATAGTCCTTAAAACTGCATGATCCAGAAATTAAGAACTCTGTCATGTGGGAAGATCTGGAGTGGCATGTATATGTTTATAAGTATTTTAGCGGTGCCCACAGTGCAGGTCTGTGAGATACTGGCCTTCAGTCAAGTGATTCTTCAGTATTTAAGTGTAAATTAGCCATCCACTGTGTGACTTAAATGGATTGGGAAGCTAAGTGGATTGAGAATAAGGCAAAATGGTTTCTCAAAAAGGCATGAAGACCTCAGCTGCCACATGAAGTGTTGGGCCCTGCCTTGCTCACAACAGTGAAGCAACACTCTGCAGGCCTGGCTCAATTTACAAAGCTTTCTAAGTAGACTACTTGCCTGAAATCAGGCCAGGGTGGAGGGGCCTCAGAACAGTTGAGGCTTTGACAATTTTATTATTAAGAGCAATCAGAGGTTTTAGACCTGTATCAGAAACAGAATATAATGGAAATTTCCAGGATCAATACAGTTGTAGTTGCTAGGATACAGACAAGTTTGCAAGCCATACAGGGCACACAAGATTGATGTCTAAGACCAATGGTCCTGTCAAGCCTTCATGCGTCCTTGACAACTAAGGGAACATACAGAGAAACACAAAGAGGCCTGAAAGCTTCACTGCCTGAGGGAGTGCGGCAGTCTTGAAGGAATTTGAAGGCACATTGTGACCCAGGAGCCATGGGCTCTAACATGAAAAATCTATGATGCATGTCTCTCAAGGCAGCTGGGACAGGTCAACTCCATGGTTCCCTGTGATACAGCATCTCCTAGGGGTCCTATTGTTTGTTGTTTATGTATATTCTCACCATCTTTCCAGACCCACCAGAGGTACAATACTACAGGCTCCTGAACATACTGTCTTGTTGGCCAGATAGAAGCCTGTAAAAGACTCCAAAGGGCCTGGCTTTGCATAAAAGTGCTTCTGGGAATTCACTTATTGTTTGGCCATTGACAGTAAGCTCACCTTTCAGAATTCTGCTGTTGATGCCAGCAACTTGATTGCTATGCACACTGTTTAAACCATAGAGATGCTTTTTAATGACATTTGTGAGTGGAGCTAGGGCCTTGTGAGTGCCAGGTAAGCACTCTGCAATCCAGGTGTACTCCAACTCTCAAATTTTGATGCCCTCTCATTATCCATGTGCTTATGTTTCCAGTGGGATTATATCACAGTAACATGTAGATTTATCTAAATCTCCAGAAACCAACATTTACAAAGTACAGCTCAGTGTGTGTTAACATTCTATTACTGTGGTGATACTTGAGAAAATTAATGTAGGTAGTGGAAAGTCTATCTTGGCCCATGGTTTTTGAGATCATGTCTGAAACAGGTTGGCCCATTACCTTGGACATATGGCAGCATGTTCTGGGAGCACAAAGTAGAACAGAAGACGTCCCATCTTATGAATAAGATATCAAAAAGAGACAAAGGAGGAGACAAGAGCCATGCAGTCCCTTTCAGGGTTATGTTCCCAAAATCCCAAAGGCCTTCTCTAGATCCTTACCTAAAGACTCCAGCACCTGCCCATACAGCCACAGTAGGGACCAGGCCTTCAACACAGTGGCCCTGGTGGACCACCAGGATCTCATCTATAGCAACCTTAAAATACAGTTTATATACAACAAGTACATAGGCACTGTTATACAGCCTTATATGTCTAGTCATTGCATTGGCCTTGGAAATGATGGTTTGAACTTCTTTTAGTTGGGAAATATCATTGCTATGTTAGTTAATAGGTGCTTGTAAAAATGAAGGTGATAGACAAAGAAATTGTTTAATTGAAAGGATTTTTTATCTCTTTAGTTCATTTGCTGACCCCTGACCACTTAAATCCCAGCAATACTAAACTTATTCTTATACATAACAGTCATGCTGAAGATGTCTTCTGTATGGGACCTATGCAAAGAGCTTTATGGTGTCAAAGTTCATCTCATATGTTCAACAGCTTCTACTGACTGGCAATATTTTAGGTAATTTTTAGAAATCAAGCTTTATCAAAAATTGTGGCGGCATCTTTTAGATATTTAAATCAAGGTAGGAATGATTGTAACTAAGGCATTGGCTTTAACTTTATGCCACTCATTGTAAAATTACAATTTAAACATCTACATTTATTTGTAAAATTTTACCTGAGGGTAATAAAGACTTCTCCTACTCTATTAAAATGATGATGGCTTTATGTGCAAGTAAAATGAGCCATGCTGAAATCACTGCTTACAAGGGTTCATCTAAATGATGGTGGATATAAAGTTATGCTCATAGCAGAAGTCTCCCCCCCCCCATCTGGTGAGTCTAATAATGACTTAACATCTCTTCAAGATGAACGAACTAATAGCCCAATTAAGACCTCAAGTAAACCATGCCCCTAATGGTTCATTTTATTTTATGTCTTAAATGTACTTTTGGTAACCATTATTAATTTGTATATTCCAAATGGTTACAGCCACAGAAACTTCACAGCATAACAATTGGATTTAGCTTTCTTGTGATAGTGAATCTGATGAAAATGATAAGCCTGTGTCTCTAGGAAGAGGCACATGTGTGTATTTAATTCTACATAAAGTTCCAGGGGTTCATACCTCTTTAGAACTGATATTTAGTTACAAACATTCATTGTTTTCCTATGCTTAAAATGAGGGTAGGGAAGAGGGAGCTGCCACATAAGAGCAAGAGAAGAGGAGTAGAGGAGAGGAAATGGAGGAGCAGAAATATTGAGTGGGGAAGAATAGAGGAAAGAGAGCAGGATGAGAGATACCATATCAGAGGGAACCACTATAGGTTCGAGACGAGATCTGGAACTAGGGAGATCTCCAGAGATCTACAAGGATGACACGATCTGACAATCCAGGCAATGGTGGAGAGGATAACCTAAAAGCCCTTCCCCTAAAAGGAGATTGATGACTACTCTTTGTGCCATCCTAGAGCCCTCATCCAGTGGCTGATGGAAGCAGAGACAGACATCCACAGATATACACTGAGCTGAAATTTGGAATTTAGTTGAAGAGCGAAGGGATCTGTACCAGGTTGGAGAAACCCACAGGAACAGTTGGCCTGAACAAGGGAGAGCACATCGGCCCCAGATACTGTCTGGGAGGCCAGTACAAGACTGATCCAGACCCCTGAACATGGATGTCAATATGGAGGTCTCTGCACTCCAGGAAGCCTCTGGTAGTGGATTAGTATTTTTCCCTGGTGCAAGAAGGGACTTTGAGAGCCCATCCCACATGAAGGGTTACACTCTGGCCCTGGACACATGGGGAAGGGCCCAGGCCCAGCACAGGAAGATTTGGTGGACACAGCAGAGCCCCCGTTGAGGGCCCTACCCTGCCTGGGGAGTGGTGGGTAGATGGGGTGGGGAGGATGGATGGGGGTGAGGGGAGGGAGAGGGAGAAGGGACTTACATGTGAAACAAGCTTGTTCCCTAACTTGAACTAATAAAGAAAACAATAAAATTAGAAAGAAATATGTCTACAAATCATTCTTTTTAATTTTTGTATTTTACTTTGCAGGATCTCACATATCTCAGTCTGGCCTTGAACTTGCTATGCAGTGGAGGGTGACCATGAAACCACCCCCCACCATGCTAGGACTAAAGGTGTAAAGGTATGTGCCACTACTGCCTGGCAATAATTACTGTTTTTAAAGCAAGTACAATGACAGGCAATGTTATTATTTGATTATTATTATATTATTAATAATATATAATTGCCCTTTCCTTAAGGCTTATTTAATCACACTCATTGAAGAGCAGTTCACTTAACTGGCTTTGAAATCATTCACTTTCATCTCATATATTAACTATAATACATGTATTTCACAATACATATAAACTATGCATATATGACTTTGTACATAACTGGCAGGATATATTCGATGGTTTTCTTTTGTGTGTGTGTATATGTGTATGTGCACACACACGTGTGTGTGTGTGTGTGTGTGTGTGTGTGTGTGTGTGTGTGTGTGCACATGTATGTGTGGGTGTGTAGGCCAGAGAGTGATGTCAAGTTCTTCCTCAAGTACTCTCCATCTTAATATTGAGACATAGTCTCTTACGGAATGTGGAGTTCATTGATTTGACTAGAGTGACTGATCAATGAACTCTAGAGAATTGTCTATCTCTACCCTTCTCCCTCGGCTCCGGCATTACTGGCTTTTACAGAAGTGTTGGGGATTCAAACTTATGTCCCTGTACTTGTGTGGCTGGCAGTTTACCAATAGCCATCTGTCTGGCTTCTGAAAATTTTTAAGTTTGAGTTTCTTGAAGGGATTGGCATGTAAAACAGTTACATGCACTGTGGTTTGGGAAACATCGTAAAGAAGGTGCTTGTTTTAGAGACCAAGAAACTATCCCTAGAGGCTGGGACCTGATAAAAGTTCCTTGTGGTCACAGAGAGAAGGCAGCTTAGAAAGATATGTTGAGACTAGAATCAACAGTGGGCACCGGTAGCAATGCACACAACCCCGTTACCGGTGGTGCAGCACTGCATGTGACTGTGTCTTGAGTCCACAGCTGTCCCTTTGTGCTATTCGATGCTTCTCCATTCTCAAGATCCATCTGTTATATCACACTAAAACACTCACTCCTCTGGGATAGAACAGTCCACTGGGAATACATTTCTCAAACAAAACACATCTGGATTCCAGTGTCTGGTTTCCTTCTCTGCTAATGAAGGGCTTAAGCTGGAAACCTAATGGCTGATTCTGAGGCTGATCTTCCACAGCTCATGGAAGTCACTCAGAGGCACTGGGCTGATGCTTTCTCTCAGGCAGCCCTGAGCTGCCAGCCTCTGTAATGGAAGGGTTAGCACTGACTCCTGAGGGCACTACATGTTAGGAGCAAGGCTCCCCCACAGAAGATTGCTGAGCTATTCCAGGCCCAGGAATAAAGCAGGCAAGGAACATAGGCAAGTCACTCCCAAAAATTCAGCTCTCTACCTTGATATCTCTAGACTTTTCACAGCATAAGGTTATCTGACCTGAACACAGGAAATGTTCAACCAGACTCAGTTTCCTTTCAATTTCCCCCTCTGTGGAAGATGAAACAAGTGCAGGTGATCGATGTGGATTCAACATAAAATGCAGTGGTTCTAAGACCTCACTCACTCCATGTTTGGAAAGCGTGTTCACAATTGCTGGTGTGAATCTGAGTCTGGACAGATAGCAATCTGCAGAGGACAGCAAGGAGAGTTCTGTCCCTGGCTCACACTCAGTGCCTACCCGGAAAGCAGACAGGTGAGGTTTTCCCACCTATTCCAGGTCTACAGTTATTTTTCTGGAAGGCACAACGTTGTTTTTGGAATGCTTAGTGGTTTTTATGTTTTAATCTGATTCCTAGGGTTCAAAGTATAGAAATTGCAATTTATTCTACTCCACTAGAGGGAAGCAGAGAGACTAGACATTGCAGCCAAGAAGATTTGTCATCAAGAATTTCCCAGGGGTATTTAAAGTGGGCTGACCTCCAGAAACACTAGAAACGTACTTTTTGTTTTATGACTTATTCTCATTAAAAATTAACTGTTTTTAGAAAAGATTTGCATCTATGAAAAAATTAAACAGAAAGCATTGTAAAGATATGTAATTTCTAGGTGATTTTGGTCTGTAAAGCTCAGAGCTTTGGGGATTTAGCCCAGCGAGGGAGGGATGGGGTTGGGCGGCTCCCTGTTGTAAACATTGGTGGAGCCTTTGCTCTTGGTAAAAACCTACCCTGCCAGGTAAATGGGAAGCCCGACAAGGATTGAAGCAACTGAACATTTTAACTTCATTAAGCAGGATATAAGAACAAATGCTCACTGGTTCAGTGTAAGCAGGAACACCTGGAGATTGTCACTGTTTGGAATATGAGTCATGTGTTTTTCCAATTGAGCAACCCCAACTATTAAATAGAATCCACGTGGTTTACTCAGAAAGAGGAAAATCCAAATCTATCTTTTGAGGAACACTTGTGGCTCCACAAATAAAATTTTAGGGAGCCCCTAAATCAGAAAACGGGGTGTTACTTCTGAAACAAGTATTTCCCAAAAGAACCAGTGAGTTCTGTAGTATCTTCTGCAGGGAACCGAAATAAATGCCCTCAATCCAGCTGCCACTGGCCACAGATGTTTCCATCGTGTCAGATACATCTGGAAAAACTGGCCCAGAGACAAGTCCTGGAATTACATGAAGAAAAGAGGCCACAGGATTGTCACATGGGAAGCATTAACACAATCAATTCCTGTAAAAGGCAGAAAAAAAAATGGAGATACTGATTCATAGGAAAGCTTGTTTGCTAATAAAATTTTCATGAGAATATATATATATGTATATATAATAAATATGTTTATATATACTATATAGTTTAAGTTCTTAATCTAGTTTAAGAAACAGTGGACTATCTCATGTAGCACTATGGAGGATCCTCTTTTTCTCTTGGCCTGTTGGCCACCAGGTTGAGAGGACAAGAGGCATTAGTGATGACAGAAAGCTTTGTACTCAGCTCATAAACACCAGCAGAGACAACCTTCCGAGAGACAGACTTTGGTGAATCAGCTCAACTTTATTCCAGAGTATAAAGAATATATAGGATTGGGGAGCTTGGGGACAGACTCTGATTCTGATTTGCATTAAGTGGCACATTCCTATCACAAGGCTTTGCATGTGGCAGTAGAGTCCCATCAAAATGGCTAGAGCACTTGCCTAATAACAACCTGGGTTATCAGGGGAAGAACATTTACAGGTAACTGTGTCAAGGGTCACCCCTGAGATAAGTCAGGCATCCTGGGCCTGGAGTCATCTTCCAGATAAGGCTGAGTAGAGAGCAGGACGCCTTGCTGGGGAGGGAGGGAGTTTCCCTATTGCCGAACTTAGAGAAAGCTGCCGGGCTATTGTAGATTGTGACCCCCACCAGCCAGCAATGTCTTCCAACATTTCACCATAGAAACTTAAGAACTTATTTCTGGAGACGGGCGTTGGTGGCACACGCCTTTAATACCAGCACTCAGGAGGCAGAGGCAGGCGGATCTCTGTGAGTTTGAGGCCAGCCTGGTCTCCAGAGCAAGTGCCAGGATAGGCTCCAAAGCTACATAAAGAAACCCTGTCTCAGAAAACCAAAAAAAAAAAAAGAACTTATTTCTGTAAACAAACACCAAATAACCAAAATCTATGACATGAGCTGGTCTTTATAAATGGTCTCAGAACCCATGGCTTGAATGTGGGTGGATGGATGGATGGCTGGATGAAAAAGGCTGTGTAAAGAAAACCACAGAGGCTGGACTGACACTGTGGGGTGCTAATGACTGCAGCCTCCCACCAGAAAGAGGAAGATGAACAGGATTAGTTAGCTTCTAAGATACCCAGGTACCTTTGTGAGCAGATTCCTAAAAAGTGTCTTTTCCTTTACACAGCTAAAACTTCTTAGAGAAAGCTAAGTGTGCCTAGACATGTTCCTGTCTGCTGTTTCTATAATGCAAACTGTGAACCCTCAGAAGCACTACTGGTCTTCATTATGATGAGATCTGGACATATCCAAATGGGTTCTTGATCAATGTTTAGCCCTGCGTGTGCTCCACAGACTTGGACTAAGAATGCCCCCAAGTGCAAGTGACTTCTTTCCCTCTTGAATTGGGACCTTGAACTGAGCACCCTTAAGAATACAGTTCCTGCAAAGAAAGACTGTTTTGAATTTAAATAATAAATTAACAACAACAAAAAAGAAAATAGAAAAAGAAAAAAGCATATAGCTCCTGTCTGAGCATGCTCAGGAACGTGTTTTCCCCCAAAGTGTTTTACTTTATGAGTATTTACAGGTTCCCCAGATTAAAGCACCATGCTTCCTTTGTTTGAGGATGGCATTGGAAATCACTTCTGTCCTTTTTCTACTTGCAGCCAGCAATAGATAGTCTTCTGAGTTCTTAAAGCAACAATAAATAAACAAAACTCAAAACAATGCTCTTCTGTCTCCAGGGTCCATGCCCACCCCAGTTGGGTATTTAGAAAATCTCAGGCTCAGAGTGGTATTTCTTGATATCTGTGTAGTTTGTAAATAAGAGATGGAAGGGAATGCCCAGTGCACTTACTTCACTAAAGATTTGGATCTAGTCAGCCTTATAGAACTTAAAACAAAAGATTACTCTGAATTAATTACATTAAGCAATAATTTGAAAAACGTTGTAAGGTCCAGAAGGCTCAACAGACCCCGCTAAGTGAGGGTATCAGGCTACCCCTTTAAGGTGTTGCCTGAGGAATGATGGCAAACTTCCAGGGATCAGCATCCTTCCTTACTGTTTCTTCAAAGGCTTGATAACACTGTGTCGAGAGCTCTTTATAGCCAAATCTACTGGGCTATTAAAATGTATTTCTGTGTTGAGCTTTGTGTCAGGATACATTTTACCAGGTAAAACAGTAGAGTGTTAGAAGATGAGGCAATGACAGTGTGCTGGACAGTTTTTGTCAACTTGACACAAACTAGAGCCACCTAGAAAGAGGAAATTGGGGAATGTCCGTCATCAGAGTGGCCTGTAGGCAATTTGGTGACATTTTACTCATTAGCGATTGATTCATGGAGGGCTCACCACTGTGGGTGGTGCCACTGAAGGAACCGGCTTCCCTTTTGGCAGCCATTACAGCCGAACATGTGCTTGCCATAAACCTGCCTTGGTCACGTAGAGGTCAGATGCCTGTCTCGTGACAAGGAACCCATCAGAAGTTACTCACTAGAAAGTCAGATGCCTGTCTCATGACAAGGAGCCAATCGGAAGTTAGCTGGTGGCGCTATGCTTTACGACCCTGGGTGTGCTTTACGGACAAGCGCACGACAATGACGTAGAGAGCATAGCAACCACCCTGGGAGGGCCTATGAGCCATAACAACCAGTTGACCAATCAACACAGGGCAAGCCCTCCAAGCCTGGAAGCACACTAATCGTGAGCCTGTGCATACCCCTAGACACTCCCCTTACACTGCCCTATAAAAATCTATGCGCAGCAGCTTCAAGCCGTCTTTTCTAGCCGTCCGCCATGGCGGGTGGGTGAAAGACCCGAGCTAACATGGGGTTAGTTCGTTAAATTACAATAAAGCCTCGTGCAGTTTGCATCAAGCTTTCGCCTCCATTCTGTATTTGGGGTGGCCGCCGTCCTGGACTAAGATTCTGAAAGCCTCAGCTTTCTGAGGGTCTAACACCACCACTGGCAGGTTGTCCTGGCTTGTGTAAGAAAGTAAACCTATCAAGATATGGGGAGCAAGCCTGGAAGTAGTGTTCCTCTGTAGTCTCTGCATCAGTTTCTGCCTATAGGTTCCTGCTTTGGCTTAGCATTTTGTACTGTAATCCAAAAGCGAAATAATCCCTTTCCTGCCCAACTTGGTTTTGGTCAAGTTTTATCCCACTGACAGAAACCATGTTAGGACAGACAGTTAAAAGGATAAAGATGTTCTTTAAATTCCATTGAGATAACATTTAGAAGAGAGGCTATATTATGGGATCTTGGTGGATTCCATCGAGGGTGAAAGACAAAAATGCCATGCAATAGAGTGGGGAGAGAGAGAGAGAGAGAGAGAGAGAGAGAGAGAGAGAGAGAGAGAGAGAGAGAGATGGAGAAAGAGAGCAAGAGTGAGGCAAAGATTTGCCTGCCTCTTCAGAGGACAGTGGAAAAGAGAATGGGAGTGCGTGGAGCTTGTCTCTTAAAGGGACCTTTTGTGCCTGTTCAGAGCCAGGGTATTGCTTGCCATGCATACAGGGGTGACCCACTCTGCCAGGTTTCCAAGGAGCAGGGCTGTTATGTTTTTATTTAAAAAGAGGAAAAGAGAAAGCTGCAAGATGAGACATGTTGACTAGTTTATTATATGGCCTGGCAGACTAGGGAGACTAAGAGAGAAGAGGAACAGGGGTAATGGCTGACTGCCATGGCCGGTCACCATAGAGAGGCAGAGAGAGCACATAGGTGAGAGAGAGCCAAGAAGAAACAGAGAGAGAGTAGAGAGGAAGCAGAGAGAGAGTGAAGCAGGAAAGTTGGAGCTTTTAAAGGGAAGACTGCGTGTGTGCACTGAGGTTCCACGCATGCCCAGAGTCCTCATGCATGGCGGGTGACGTGATGATATAGCACATTTTCCTGTGCATGCCCCGACTGTTGTCAGGGGCGGGGTCTGTCTCTTAAGGAGATAGAGCCAATTAGTGTCAAAGCCTGAACCTTTCATTCCCACCTCTACTTATTATTAAAAAAAGGTGGGGTGTTAGACATGGCAGGTTAAGGAATAAGGGCGTCGAATTCTCAAGACTGCTTCCTGCTGACGTGGGGGGCATTAACCATCTTTGGGGGACCCAGAAGGTTGGGGTTCTGCCACATCCTGGGGTAGCTGGTTGTTTCATTGCAGTCCAAGCTGTATGGAACTCCCTGACACCTCTTAGACCTATTTGTTTGGATCCAATTCAGCTCCCTGGAACTTACAAGAATTCTTAGAGTTTGTGGAAACATAAGTATTAGACACATTAGCAGTATATTCATGTTAGAAGCAACTTGGCTGAAAGCATTACCATTTTAAAATTGACAGATTTTTTTTAGGACAATGAAAAGCATCTTAATCTTGACCTAGTAGTTATGGTCGTACAGTGGTATTGTAGAACTGACTATGAACAGTAGCATGAGAAATAGAAAAATCAGGAACATGTTTCATTCTTTTTAATGTCTCAACTCACTTTATCATCACTTAAGCCTTTTTATCCTCAGACCTTTAAACTTTAATTCATACACTTTACCTTATCATCTTAGACCTTCCAATTTCAGACCTTCATAACTTGCATTTATCCACCGTGTTAGACCTTTCCGTCCTCAGACCTTCGTAACTACATTCTCAGACCTTCATACACCTTACAGTTTCCTATCTTCACATAGATAAACCCTAAAATACCTGTTCCTGGAATCTGTTTTGCTTTAAGATGGCAAGACTACCAGTCATCAAAACATCAGAGTTCTTGAAAAGGATAAGATTTTACCTGAATCAATGATTAAAGAATAACAGAACTTGCCAGCAGGCTGCATGGACAGCCACCCCCAAGGTCCTCCATCCATAGTAGCGGGCTGCAGGACACCTGCCTTCTTGCTGATAGCATGTGACCTGTGGGATTACAGACTATAGGAAGACTTGCCTACCATTGGCCCAAGCAATTTGGGGAAAGTTGATTCCACTGTCATTTTGTCCATGGTCTGGAGTACCTTGTAGCAGTTGAGGTGAAGGGCAGGGTTGCTCAGTGATAGCATTGTCACTGACTCGAGATGAAGTTTCTTCAGTGCCCATCAGTCTTCTTGGAGGAAATGGGGTGGGGCCAGCAGCTGGCCTATCTCTCTGTTATAAAAAGCTTTTTAACAAAACATTTTAAATGCCATATTCTCTAGATCTCTGAGTATTTGAGGGCTGTCTGTCTGTTTAGTATCTCAGCAGTTAAAAGTTTGCCTTTAGTTAGAGAAAAATCCCTTTTTGTAATAAAAGTTGTACCTTTGTAAACCTTTGTAAATGTCTTACAGGATGGACTGAGTGGTATAAATATTTTGTTAGTTTGAAATAGACCTTTATGATTTTAAACTTTCAATATCATTTAAAGATACATGACTTAAATTTAAGTTGTATAGACTTAGCTTATATTTTAAATATAGTTAAATTAGACCTTTATGACTTTACATAGCAATTTAGAAATATGAGACTTAGAACAATTTAATTTAAGTTTTATATAGAGTTAGATAAGTATAAAGTTAAATTACAGGTACAGAGACAAGAAGGACTGGATAACAGTAAAAGGGGGAACCAGAATGTAATCTCTGATCTGTGCATTGTAGCAAACAGACAGGAGATTTAAAGGGACAGAGTAGACTTAAACAGAGGGCCCTGGAAAGACACAGTATTCCATAAACAAGCCATGAGCAACAGGGCCAGTGAAAGAAGAAATCTCAGACAAAAAATAAAATAAAATAAAAAGCAAAAAGATCTGGCAGAAATCAAAAATCTGGCAGACAGGTTTGCTGGCACAGGCCACTGGAGTGGGCGTGCCTACAGGTAGGTCACATGACCAAGATGGTGGCCCCCAGGTCAGTCCATATGGCGGCGACCATAAGCCGCTTTTTTGTCTGTTTACCTGCTTGTTGGCTGCAACCAGAAAGGTTCCTCTATGCATTTCTCATGGGTGAGACAAGTGGAAAACCGGCAAAAGGCTCCTCTATGGATGCACGTCTGCCTGTGGGAGTTGCCAGGGGCCTGGCCCTGAAGGGGACGCAGGTGTCCCCGAAACCAAAAAAAGGATCCAGCGGTCAGAACCAAAAAAGCAAAAAAGCTTGGATCCTGGAGCGGGATCCCATGCCTGACCTTCAGGAAATGCACCCAACAAGTGAAAGAAGAAATAAAAAGCAAGATGTCTGGTGGCAGTGCTTGCCTGTGCAAGTCACTGAACTGAGTGGGCACACCTAAGCTAGGTCACCACGTGGTTAGGATGCCACATGACCAAGATGGCATCCCCCAGGTTAGCCCACATGGCCGAGATGGCGGCCCCTGTAAGCACATTCTCAATTGCCGGAAGAAGTTTTTCTCCATGAGTCAAACCTCATTCGTGTGGAAAAATGAAAACCAGCAAACAAACAAAAAAATTCTCAGAGTGTCTCAAGCAGACATTGCCAACCAAGAAGAAACACGGTCAGAAATAGAACAAACAGAAGAATGAGGGACATTCCTAGATGAAAGAAAGTTCCCACTGGGAGGCAGAACTCCGCTCATTTACCTACTCGCTGGCAGTAACAGAAAGATCCCGAAAAATGTATTTCCCGTGGGCAAGGCCAAAAATGGCACAGATTGCTCTGTCTGAGAGCACCTGGCAGAAAGCCCGAAAGAGGCTCAGCAGTCCGAAACCGAAAAAATGTACCCAGTAGACCAAAAGGCAGTGAACTCCAAAATGGAGTGCTAGGTCTGCCCCATGGGAAAAGGGATATCTTACCGGATTGCAGAGAACAGGCAGATGAGTGAGTTCCAGAGATCCCTAGTTGGAAAGGGGGCGAGTTGAAGTGTACAGAGTTCCGGCATCTCAGGTTACTACAGGTAGGAGGAAGTGAGCTGAGATGGAAGTGGGTTATGAATTCAGATTTTAGGGCCCCCGAAATTTCCCATGCCCATGGCAGGAGAAGTTATAGAGAAAGCCTATCCTGCCAGCAAGCTGCAACAGAGTTTATGGAGAGAGCCTAAACCAAGTCAGGCGCCAATGTTATGTTTTTATTTAAAAAGGGGAAAAGAGAAAGCTGTGGGATGAGACATGTTGACTAGTTTATTATATGGGCCTGGCAGAGTAGGGAGACTAAGAGAGAAGAGAAACAGGGGTAATGGCTGACCGCCATGGCTGGTCACCATAGAGAGGCAAAGAGAGCATGTAGGTGAGAGAGAGCCAAGAAGAAACAGAGAGAGAGTAGAGAGGAAGCAGAGAGAGAGTTAAGCAGGAAAGTTGGAGCTTTTAAAGGGAAGACTGCGCATGTGCACTGAGGTTCCACACATGCCCAGAGTCCTCATGCATGGCGGGTGACGTGATGATGTAGCACGTTTTCCTGTGTATGCCCCGACTGTTGTCAGGGGCGGGGTCTGTCTCTTAAGGAGGTAGAGACAATCTGCGTCAGTCTGAATCTTTCAAGGGCCACAGTGTGCCTGGATGCTAGCAATTGAGAGCAGCAATATACATAATAAAATTCTGGCTAACTTGATGCTTCCTTTCTTGCAGAACCACACCTCATCACCAATATGAAAATAGTTAACATGTGGTCCCCACAAATATTTTTAGCTATTTATTTCTGCTTTGAAATAAATAATGCTAAATTCTACATAGGTTTCAATGATATTGATTGCCAGAATATGTCATTGCTTTCATAATAAAGAATAAAGTTACATAGTTAGACAGGTCCTAAAAATTGTAAAAAATAATTCAGTTATCCACCCCTCCAGAATTCTAGATATTTTTTCTCAAGATGCTATTGGCAGCAAACCTGGGTAACGCCTACTAAACGGGCTTGGCTAATGGGCAAGTGCTTTTGGTTAATGTTGGGATACGATCCTGGTGTGGACTGCATGGCAACCATTGCTGCTTGACAAAGTTTCAGCATTTCCACATTGCAGACCACACATCTCCAGCACCTTTTAACTTTTTGTTTGTTTGTTTGTTTTTTATTTTTTGAGACAGGGGTTCTCTGTGGCTTTGGAGGCTGTCCTGGAACTAGCTCTTGTAGACCAGGCTGGCCTCAAACTCACAGAGATCTGCCTGCCTCTGCCTCCCGAGTGCTGGGATTAAAGGCGTGTGCCACCACTGCCCCTTAACTTTTAACTTTTATTTTTAGTGATTCATACTATTAATGCCTTCCCTTTGGGGAAATTTTGTATGGGCTTTGGTAAAGAATTAAAATGTGTACAAATGGTAGCTTCCCTAAAGAAAACAATTCTTTGAGGAAAAAAAAAAAAAATCCCTACCTCCGAAGAACCAGGAATTCCATTGTGCTCTCCTAATTACAACAAGAACAGGAATGAATGTTAGAGGTTTACTAGACACACCTGATCCCAGGGATGAAATGCCTACAATTCAGATCCACAGCTTGAGGCCATGAAGGGCAAGAGTTCAGTGTAGAGAAATCAGAAAGGTATGGTAATAAGGGGAAAATAGTAAGACATCAGAACTGTCCCTTTGGGTCACATTATGAGGGGAATAGGCCCATTTAGTTAGACTAAGAAACCATAGTGTAGTGTCTGCTTCCCAGAAGTCCTTTTCCCAAAGTCAGGCATTTGGATAAGGGTCTCCATTCCTGGTGGGTGGGGGTGGGAAGTTTGAGGAAGGTTCCTGCTTCTTAAAGCAGTCATTTTTATCTCTAGTAAGAGGAAGTTGTGACTGTGGCCTTTTGTCAAGGTCAGAGCTAGATTCCTCACCTGATCTCAAAGCACAGCCCAGCTCCCATGTCCCTTGTCTCCAGTTTAATCCTATGTGCAACTATTCGGTATAAAAGGTGTAATCTTTTCTCAATTAAAAGCTGCTGGCAGCCATTCCAATTCACCCCAGATGGTATCCATCTCCTCCTTCTTTCTCTTCCTCCAGTGACTCCACACCTCCTCTTTGGGACTGGAACCCCATTGCCACAGCTGGTCTCAGGCGTGGCCCCAGCTGTCTTCTCGTGCTGTGACAAATGCCTGGATCCCAGTCTGAATAACTCCTGCACGCCACACTGAAAAGTTTCTGTATCCTGATAAGCTTCTTTGCTGACACAGCAATGCAAATCAGACCAAATCAAATTGAATTAGAAAAAGCCCACTTTTAATGTGTAAAATGCTCCCAGATGATTCCCCCCCCCCCAGAAAAGGAGATGGAAAAGAAAGACTGAAAAAGAGAGACTGCAAAACCGTGGACTGTTTTCTGTGGGACAATTTAAATGCCTGTGGGAGTGGTCTTGAGCATCTCTTGGGGAGGAAACCTGTTTGGCATGCTTTCTGGCATGGGGGAGGGTTTGGAGAGGGGGGGAGGGGTATTGAGGTGGAGCTTTCACCAGAACATTCCAGACTCTTTGGGTATATAGATGCCAGGGGCTGAGTTGGAGTTTCCACCTGAACACAGACTTCCAGTTTTAAAGAGAAAGGTAAAATTGCATCACTTTAATTTCCTTGGGCTTCTTCTCTTACCTACTAAACCTCCTGTTTACTTACACTGTTAGCCACTTCCTGCCTTCACTCTGTCCATACTACCTTTAATGGGTTAGAGATAAATGGGGGCACTGTCCTGTAAGCCTTCTAATACATGGACCTAAGTATTTGAAGCAACTTCATTGGTGGTTAGCACTTGAGGCAAAATCTATTTATTACCCTTGATTTTAGTCTTGTCTTTGGGGGATCTTAGATTTCAACGAATTTTTCCCTGGGTAAGGAGGGTTAGAGGCTGGGTTGAACTGGGACACACAAGTTCATAGAGTGCTGCTTAGAGTTGGAAATACCAGGGGACAACCAACTCAAACACAGAAAAACCAAGTCACTCACAAACATTACTGGCCCAAGATTTCTTGTTGACTTGAGAAACTGGGGCAAAGTAAATCTTCCTTGATTCTCTGGTTTGCACTCAATTGAGGGTATTTTTCTCGGCCAATGACCGATAGTCTCATTAGAGGTTTTAGAATTAGTAAATTCCCTGGAGGAGGCATATCTTTATAAGACAAATCTTGGTAAAGCACTTGGCCCACAAATAACCTTTGTTAATTGGTAGTTGTCAATTGCTTCCCACAGTCCAATTCCCACACAACCCTTTCCAAGTAAGTTTTATTTTTTCTTGTTGTTTTACTAGTTTGTGATTATCTTGATTCATTTTAAAATGGAAGATGTACATTTCTTCTCCTGGTAACAATGTAGGTAAGTCACCCTCACAGCTTCCCTAATTGCAACACGGAGGCATTGAGTAAAAGGTTTAAAACATTTCTCTTCCAGTGCAGTGGTTCTCAGACAGGAAGGAGGGGTTGGTAAGCCCCACAAACTTAACTGAAAGCAGGAACTACAGTGCAAATCTATCTGAGGCATTTCCCCTAAGCAAGAAAGCAAAGGGCTGGACTCTGAGTCTCAGGTGACAAGAAGACCCCAGCAAAGAACTCAGTGATGCTAAGAACTCTCTGGAAATTTCACAACCTGATACTCTTTCATGTGGCCCATAATCTGAACTCATGATGCCCATGTGGCCTATATTCCTCGAGTGTGTGTGTGTGTAAATTTAAAGTGGTTCCAGGTTGGTGGTACCCCTGGGTGACTGGCATACAAGAGGCTTCAAACAAATAAAAATGGAGAGTTTTCCTTAAATGATTGATCTTCATGAAGAGGAACTTAGAAGTTTCTACTTACCGTGAGGCAAGGTAAAATTATCACAATTAAAAGGCCTATGATACAGGGAATAGGAAGTATAATATTGTTAAATATGGGGACGTGTATAGAAATATATTGAATAAAATACAACTATTTTATTTGTGGAGGAAAGTGAGGTAAAATTAAATACTATACAGCTTATATAGTGTGTGGGGTGTGAAGAGCTAATATCTAATGCTCTTACTTAGGACAGGAAGAAAGATAGTGATTAACATGAGTTTTTAAAGTAAGTATGTTAAAATAGCTTGTGTTCCCATTAAAAGGCTAGAAATAGTGTAACAAAAATAGACAAGGAAATGGAATGGGAAAAACAAAACAAGCCTCACTCATTTAGACGAGAAATCTAAGGGGGTGGAGAAAGCAAGTCACACAGATTCCACATGCTTTTTTTTTTTTAATTTAATTTGACATTCTCTTACTATTTTTGCTTTCCTGATTGGCCAACATCAAGAGAAAAGGGAGGGTACTAAGTTGGAGCCGGGAGGGTCATTTCCACTACATTCCTTTTACAAATAGCCAAGCACTGAGTTGTTAGGAGTTGGACTCCGAGCGGGGGAAGCGGGGGGGGGGGGGGGGGGGGGGGACGGGGACAATGGAATCTTGAAATTCGCAGGCAAATGGATGGAACTAGAAGAAACCATCCTGAATGAGGTAACCCAATCACAAAAAGATAAACATGGTATGTACTCACTCATTTTTGATTTTTAGACATAGAGCAAAGGACCACTAGTCTACAATCCACATTGCCAGAGGAGCTAGGATACAAGGAGGACCCCAAGAGAAGATTGCATAGTCCCTCAAAGAAGGGGATGGGGATAAGAACACCTGACCAAAGTGGGAGGAGCCAAGACGGGGCTGGAGAGACCTGCAGAAACAGCGAATCTGACCTACTGATAACATGGAGACCCTTGTCATAAAGCTGGGGAAAAAGCATTGGACCAAATCAAGCCCTCTGAATGTGGGTGCCAGCTAGGAGGCCAAGACAGTCTATGGGACCTCTAACAGTAGAGTCAGTCTTTATCCCTAGAGCACAATGGACTTTGGGAGCCCATTCCCTATGGAGGGATACTATTGCAGCCCAGATACAGCAAAGAGGGCCTAGGCCCTCCCCCAAACGATAGACAGACTTTGAAGGTCCCTGGTGGGGGGCATCAATATCCCTGGGGAGGAGTTAGGGGGTGGGTGGTTGAGGGTTGGTGGGGAACATGGGAGGATGGGAGGGCAAGGGAACGGGGAGATGGATATGTAAATAAGAGTAGTAATTAAAGAATTTAAATATAATAATAATAATAAAGAAGTTGTTAGGAACTAGGATGAGGGGTAGTGGTGTCATAGTAAAATGCAGGCTCCTCCCAGAAATGAACGCCTGGGGAGGGACTTGGTCTGCCTCAACCTAAGAGGAATTAGAGGATCAAAGGCAGATTGGGAAGGCCAGGACCATCAGGGATGGAGACAGAAGGATGGCTCAGGGGGTGGGGCAGATGTTTGGCAACTGGGGTGAAGGGATTGCCCTCCCCATGCTGGGATCTCCTCAGCCCCTGAGTCTGACAGGAAAGGGGCAGCCAATAATAGGCAGGAGCAAGTCTTCCACTGCTATAAGCTCCAGGCAAGTACTGGAGGTAGCTCACAAAGGCTTGCCCTACAGGGAGATGACTATACTGCTGTCTAGCTTTAGCCAGGGTGTAGGGTGTAGTGGTTCTTGACCTCCTGGTAAAAGTTTGCTTGAAATTCATGATTGATTCCTGTCAGCCTCTTCCTTATGGCATCCATGTATATGTGTGTGTATCACATTTTTTTTTAATTGAAAATAAAGTTGTTATCATACAATATATTCTGATCACAGTTTCCCCTCCTTTATCTCTATTCAGATCCTCTCCACCTCTCATCCTTCCAAATTCAGCCTTCTTCTCTCTCATTGAAGAAAAATAATAGGCAAATAAAATGATAAAAAGAATAAAACAAAAGGAACACTCAAATAAACAAACAAAAGAGACAAAGCACAAGAAATGCATACACATGCAGAGACACAAACAAGATCCATAAAAACAAAATTGGAAACCATAAAATACAAGCAAAAGAACAGTAATATAAAAAACTGACCCAAAGTTATGAGACAAAAAACTCTCCAAAAATACGTTTGAATTTGTTTTGTGTTGGTCATCTAATGTGGGTGTAGGGTCTGCCCTTAAGTGTGGTTTGTACACCCAGTGCACCTCCCTTGGAGAAACTGTTTGCCTTCATGAGTAGTTGTCTTTGGAGACAGCTTCTTGGTTGGGGATGGATGCTTAGGGCTAATACCCCATCTCAGCACTAGAACCCAATTTGGTGTGGACCTGTGCAGGCCACGTGCATGCTGCCACAGTCTCTGTGAGTTAGTTCATATGTGGATCAATCCTGCCGTGTGTTATGATAAATCTTTCTGCCAAGAGCCTCCTGAGCCCCTCTGCCACGTGTGAGCTTTACGCCAGCCGCCCGCCTGAGTTAGGGCCCAAATGAATACACAGAAACTTGTATTAGGTTCAAAGCTGCTTGGCCAATGACTAGGATTCTCATCTGTTAGCTCAGTCTTAATTATCATAAATCTATATATTTTATAAGACTTATCTTATGGGATGCCTTATTGGCGTCCCTCCTTGTCAGTGGATCACATTGTGCTGCTGGAGGAGCAAGGGGAATAAAAGGACCCTTCCTGTTTCTCCTTCTTTAAATATGAGTCTCCTTGCTATGTCACTTCCTGCCTTCATCACCACTTCTCTACTACATTTCCCAGAATCCTCTTTGACTCCTAGTCCCGTCTAACCTGCTGTCTCATTGGCCAAACAGTATTTTATTTAACAATCAATAACATAAACATACATAGAAGTACTTTCCCCATCAGCCGTGTCTGGAAGACAGGTTTCCTTGGTATCATCCATCTCCTTTGGCTCTCACAATCTGTCTTTTTTCTCATATAGATTCCTGATCCCCTGAGGGGAAGGGTTTGATGCAGATGTACCATTTAAAACTGGGTGTTTGGGATTCTCTTACTCTCTGTACATTGTCTAGTTATGGAACTCCGTATTAGTTTCCATCTACTGCAGAAGAAAGCTTTTCTGATAATGGCTGAATGAGACACTGATCTATGGGAGTGGATCTATAGGTTCTAAGGGATCTAACAGGCTGTCCTTTGGAGTCATTTAATTGCTATGTTCCTTTAGCATAACAATTGTATTTGATTTTCCTCTAGGTCCACAGCCTGTCTAGTCTCAGATTCTTGGTCAGGCATGGGTTCCATTTCTTGGAGTGGGCCATAAATCCAATCAGATAGTGGCTGACTGCTCTAACAACTTCTGTGCCACAATTGCACCAGCACATCGTGCATGCAGGTTACCATTCTAGACTGAAGGGTTTTTAGCTGGGTTGGGGTTTACCTTTCTCCTCTGGTAGCATGCAGAGTACCTTTCAGTATCATGAACAGTAGTCAGTTGAGGTGAAAGCTCTAGTTAGGCACCAGCAGGACTTTTTCTTATTCAATGAGATATGTAGGCGTTGTCTTCAGAAATAGGGCCTTACCATAATTTTGTGGAGAGCAACCAACAGCCTTGGCAATAGCCTGAATTGATTGTGTGTTTTCATTCTCTTGATGGTAAAAAAGTTTATTGGGGCTTTGACTCCTCCATTATTTGGTGACTCCATTTAGATTTCTTTCATGAATATATTTATTTTAAGGAGTTTTTACTGTAGTAGGTTTCCATAGACCTCTCAGATGGCCCTTAGTTTTAGCTGTCTCTCCCTACATTCCTTCCCTTACCCTGCCCTCTCCCTCTCTGCTTGATCCACCCCAGTCTCTTCTCCACCCCACAACTATCCATAACTATATATTTAATTTCCACATCCTGTGAGACCACTCCTTACTCCCAGTCCCTTGTTTTATATCTAACCTTTGTGGTTTTACGATTTGTGGGATGCCTATTGAAGACTTGAAAGCCAACATCTAGCCAGGCGTTGGTGGCGCATGCCTTTAGTCCCAGCACTCGGGAGGCAGAGGCAGGTGGATCGCTGTGAGTTCGAGGCCAGCCTGGTCTCCAGAGCAAGTGCCAGGATTAAAAGAAAAAAAAGAAAGCTAACATCTACATATAAGAGAATACATATCATATTTGTCTTTTTGGAGTCTAGGATACATCACTATCACTCAGGATATTTTTTTCTAGTTTCATCCATTTAGCTGTGAATTTCATTTTTGTTAAAGTTGAATAATAGTCATGTATGTAAATGTAACACATTTTCATTATCCATTAATCTGTTGATTAACATCTAGGCTGTTTCCAATTTCTGAGTATTATGAATAGAGGAACAACAAACCTAGTTGAGTAAGTGTCTTTGAAGTAGGATGTAGAGTTCTTTGAGCATATGCCCGAAAGTGGTATAGCTGGTTCTTTTGTTAGATCTATTTCTTGCTTCCTGAGGAGCTAAAACACTGATTTCCACCAGGCAAGTTTACACTCTCACAGCAATAGATGAGTGTAGCCCTTACCCTACATCCTCACCAGAATGATCTGTCATTTGTTTTATTGATTTTGGCCATTCTGATTGGTGTAAGATGAAATCACAAAGTATTTTTGTATTGCATTTCTCTGATGATGTTGCAACTTTGTGGGTTGGCTGTGGGTTCACTGCCATTGTATTTAATCTTTTGACAAGTCTAATTCTGTACCCCATTTTAAATTTGGTTGTTTTTTGTCATGTCCCTTTTTTGGAGTTTTTTTAAATCTACTTTAGATATTAACCCTCTATCAGATGTGTAGTTGGTAAAAGTCTTTTCCCATTCTATATCCTGCTACTTTTGAAAGACCCAAACTCAAACCCAGCCTAATACCCACCAGCATGTATTTGAAAGTCACCCTGGCCATACACACACAGCTCTGGGAAAAAGAACACATGAGATGGTTGGTCATGATGACCAGTCTCTGCAAATTGTTACTATTACTAGTTTCCAAGAATGTTATTATCCTCAACAACTGTCTGGTTTCTAAAAATTGTTATGGGTTACCCTGCTCCAGAGAGTCATTGCCACCCAAGTTTTGAAAATAAGTATAAGTCACTCTGTTCCCAGAAAAACCACTAGCTGTCCCATGGCCTCGCAAGTGTAAAATCCAAAATACCATTCCAAACTCCTCGTGGACAAAACTGTAAGTTCAGTTACCAACCAATCAGTAAATGACTCATGTATGTTTTAGCCAATCAATATGTTGTCATACTCCTGTCTAGTGACCAAAAAGATATAAAAACTGCTTGCTTTGGGAACTCAGGGTCGTTCTTTTCTCAGAGAAAGACCCCAATGTGTTGGAATAAAATCCTTTTGCTTTTGCATCAAACTTGTGTCCTGTGAGTGACTCTATGGGGTTTGTCTCCTGAAGTTGAACCCCACTTTTGGGCCCAACACTTTCTCTGGTTGATAGTCCTTTGCCGTACAGAAGCTCTTCAGTTTCATGAGGTCCCATTTATTAGTTGTTGGTCTTAGTGCCTGCACTATTGGTATCCTGCTCAGAAAGTCCTTTCCTGTGCCAATGAGTTCAAGACTATTCCTTATTTTGTCTTTACTTGGAGTAGGGGTATCTTGCTTTGTGTTGATGTCTTCGATCCAGCTGTGCAGGGTGATGAGTATGGATCTATTTGTATTCTTCTGCTCAAAGTTTGACTAGTGGCATTTGTTGAAGATTCTTTCTTTTTTACAGTGTATGTTTCTGGCCTCTTTATAAAAAACAAAAAAACAAAAAAAAAACAACAAAAAGTGATCATGTGTGTGTCGATTTATGTCTGGGTCATCAATTTGATCCCATTGATCAATTTGTCTCTCTCTGTGTGTAAGTGTGTGTGTGTGTGTGTGTGTGTGTGTGTGTGTGTGTGTGTGTGTATACTCCAATACCATGCTGTTATTATTAGAGAGCTCTGTAGTACAACTTGAAATTGGGGGTGGTGCTATTTCTAGTAGTTTTTATTATTATTATTCATGACTGTTTTAGCTATTCTGATTTTTTTTTGTGTGTGTTTCTATATGAATCCAAGAATTGTCCTTTCAAGTTCTGTGAAGCGTTGTGTTGGAATTTTAATTGGGATTGCAATGAATCTGTAGATTGCTTTTGGTAGGATGGTCACTTTCACTTTAATAATCCTATTGATTCATGAGCATAGGAGATCTTTTCATATTCTGCTACCTTTTTCAATTTCTTTTTTCAATGTCTTAAGGTTTTTATTACACAATTTAGGAGAAACTGCGGCCATCCTACCCAGGCTGCAGGTGCCCAGGCCAGCCTGCATAAGCATGCGTGTCAGGCACTTCCTCCCTGAGCCAAGCCTGCCTCTGCCCAGAGACTGCTGACTAAGAAACACCTGACCCAGAGACACCAGTGAGGAAAGGACAATGCAGTAGAGTCAGCGGCCTCAGCCAATAAGACTTTGGGTGGGGGTATAAAGGCAGGTTTGACTTCCTTGATACTCGAGTCTGCTGCAAGTTGTGCTACTCACTGACTCCCAGTGCCTGAGTCCTTGGTGCTGCAGGGTAACTCGAAACCTCTGGTGCCTAGATGTGGGGCTTGTGGATCCCGTGCTGTCATGGATCTCAACCCTGCTTGAATCAAGGTATTTTCATTTTTCCATCACTTCGGATTTTTTTTTTTTTTTTTTTGGCCCTGATCTTTGCCTTTTGTTGCTGGTGGTGCATCGGAGGATAGATGGATCCTAAGTTGGTGCACTTCTGCTTTTACTGTCAGTACCCTTTCGGACTCCTCTTCACAGTCACGACGCATTTCGTTGCCCCCTCTTCGGTGACTTGTTCGGTGAGTTGGCGTGTTTCATGTCCTTGGTCCTCTCGAAGGTGAGCGCAGGGACCCTCCTTCTTTTTGTCTTTTCCTTTGTGTCTGTCTGGTATCCCTGGTGCATTAGGTAGGAACATCTACTACACTTAGGTCCGACACACTTGCTGTGCTTGTTCAAGTCTGTCGTTGTCGGTTTTAGACTTTGTTCTTGTCTACTTCTCCTGCCATTAAGAAAATGGGGAACTTACCTTCCCATTGTAAGGAGCCTCAGGTGAGGGCATTAAAATCAATATTGGTCACCAGGTGCCTTAAGGTTAAGACTGATGAACTTGAGGATTTTGGGGATGAGGTCCTGATGTTGGCTCCCTGGATTTCTCCCGAGAAACATGTGGGAGCCTGATCTCTGGATGTGTGTGCTCTTTCTTGCCCAAAAGCCTGAGATTGGCTCAGGCGTGACCCTTTTTTTTCCCCCTATGCTTTGGTTGGAGGCTTTGTCTTATTACTAATTATTCTCTTTAAGTGTTTACTACAGTGTATTTCCACACTCCAGGTTCTCATAGCACTTCAACACCCAGAATGTAGCCTTCCTTGGGAGGTCTCTTGGGCCTGGCTCATAGAAATTACTGAGGCATCTGTTTAACAGGCATTTTACCCGGGAGTGCTTCCCAGAGATGTCATTCTTTGAGGGATGGTAGTCAAAAGACAGGCACAGTTGGATGCTCTCTGAGGTGGGGACAATGAGGCCAAACCTAGGATTTTGACTCTTGCTAAGCTGCATTCAATAAATAGATAAATAAATAAATAAATAAATAAATAGGTGGCTAACCTATAACACACAAGTCTTTCATTTCCTTGGATAGAGTTTCTCCAAGATATTTTATATTATTTGAGTCTTTATGAAAGCTCTTGTTGCCTTGTTCTCCCCCCCCCCCAGTCTGTTTTTTTCTGTATAGGAAGGCTATTGATCTTTGTGAGTAAATTTTGTATCCGGCTACTTTGCTGAAAGTGCTTATCAGCTGTAGAAGTTTCCTGGTGGAATTTTTAGGGTCACTTATGTATACTAGCATATTATCTTAAAATAAAGATACTTTGACTTTTTCCTGCTCAATTTGTATCCCCTTGATCTCCTTCAGTTGTCTTACTATTCTAGCTAACATTTCAAGTACTATTTTGAATAGATATGGAAAGAGTGGACAGCCTTGTCTTTTTCCTAATTTTAATGGAAATGCTTGTTCCTTTCTGTTTAGATTAATGTTGGCTGTGGGCTTGCCTTAAATCAACTTTATCATGCTGAGTTATGTCACTTTTATTTCCAATCTCAAGGAATTTTTTCTCTTTTTAAAAATTAAAAAAAAATCTTTTATGTGCATTGGTGTTTTGCCCGAATGTTTGTCTGTGTGAAGGCATTAGTTCCCTGTAACTGGAGTTACAGATGGTTGTGAGCTGGGAATATAAGTGCTGGGAATTGAACTTGAGTCCTCTGGAACAGCAGCTCTTAACCACTGAGTCATGTCTCTAACCTCCAGTCTCAAGGAATTTTAACAGGAAAGGATATTGGATTTTGACAATGCTCTTTTCTGTGTCTAGTAAGATCATGGCTTCATTTTCTTGTAATATCTTCTTCAACCTTTACCCTGAAGTGATAGCTATCCTTGATGGAAAGGTATATTCCTTGGATACATCAGAAGGATGGATACTGTTTTCAAATCCAGTCTGTTAGTCTGTGTTTTCCCTGTTTACCAGACTCAGAAAAGAAACTCACTAAAGAGGTATAAAGTGTAAAAGGAGTGTAAAAGGCTGGGAGACATTAAAAGATAATTTGATAATTCAAATTAGAATAGAATGTAAATTAGGTACAACCTTTTGAACTCACCAAGATAGGATAGACAACGGAGTATTTCCTCTGAATTTGTCAAATGCAAATAGACTAGATATTGTTAATGTACTTATTGTCTGTATATATTGTATATAGTTATTGTACTTATTGTATACAATTTTTCTTATATTAGTTATAGCCTCTTTTGTATTAGATAAAAAAGGGGAATTATGGTGATATTTTGTTTATGATCTAACAAATAAGATAAGACCATTTACATTGAGAGTTATTAGTGAGTAGTGTTTATTGATTCCTGTTATTTTGTTGTTATGGTGTAGATTTCCCCCACCTCCTTTGACTTTCATGTATGGAGTTATTTATTTTTAGTGTTTTCTTGGGAGTGTTAACCTTTCCAGATTGAAGTTTTCCTTCTATCACCTTCTGGAGAATTGGATTACTAGATAGATATTTCTGAAATTTGATTTTAATGTTAAGATCTACTCTTAACAGTTCTCAGATATGCATTGTTGTCAGCCATAGATGTAAATGAAAATGCATGCAAAATGTGTAATTCATTTGTGGATAAAATGATGATAATTAAAATGGTAAAGAATACCTACATAAATGAAAATACAATGCTTATGGAAAGGAATGTTTTGCAAATATTTTATCTGAAGTTAACCTAAACATTTGAGGAAATTCCATTAAAACCAAACCTGTACTATGTTTTTCCTGGGATTTGACAAGCTGACTTTGAATATCTATATGGAAGAATCAAGAAGGAAGGTGATTGGTGGGAGAGTTGCACTAGTGGACATGAAAACTCACCAGACTGTGTAATTAAAAACATGACAGTGATACCAGAATAAATAAACAAGAGCAATGGAGCAGAACAGAAGAGTCCAGAAAAGCCCATTAATACACAGAAACTTATTTGCATAGATCAACAGGGAGGGGCCAGACTACTTCATAAATGTCTTACATGCCTAAATGATAATTTAATTCATCTATCTATCTGTCTATGTATCTATGTATCTATGTATCTATGTATCTATCTATGTATCTATGTATGTATGTATCTATCTATCTATCTATCTATCTATCTATCTATCTATCTATCTATTGTTACACATACACACACATATCTTTTACAGTATCATCCTGAAAACAGAGTCTTACCTTAGCTCAAAACACTAAATCAACCTAGGTGGTAAAATAATGTGAAAGGTGATTACACAAAATTTTAGAATAGTCTGTGCAGGGAGTGAATATTTTTAAAACATAGAGTAAGGGTGCGATTTTAAAGAGGATCCAAAGTACAAGTCACACAGAGAAAGAGTGATAAACTCAAGTCCAATAAAATGAAGAGTTAAGACCATCAAGATATACAATGAAGAGAATGAAAACAGTAAACTAGAAAAAGGAGGAGCAGATTCACAATTGTGTTATTGACAGGAGATTAGCATCTTTAGAGTATTGGACCTTGGAAGAATGGAGAAAAAAAGAGTATAAAAATGAGAAAAGCATGTGAGTCAGATGTGAAGCTACAGGTTCTACAGCCATAGGAAAATGTCAATGTTATTATCAGAGAAATGAAAACCAAAGTATAGAGCAGTGCCAGTTATCAGCTCACAGCATGAGTATTACTAGTTTTAAAGTTATTTTTGCATAGGAATGTGAGACCAGCTTAGCTGAGTGTTTGACTCTTTCCCAGGAAGTTCCTTGAGGTTTCCATCAAGTTCTCTGAGAGTTTGGAGTTGGAGTGGTGGTGGTGTGTCAGTAAAGTGCTTGATAGGTGAGCATGACAGTCTATCTGATCCCAAGAACACATTTTTAAAGATGAGAGGGGAAAAGAAAAAGAAAAAAAGCCAGGCATGGTATTACATGCTTGTGATCCCAGCACTGGGGAGGTGGAGACAGACACCAGATCCCTGCCAGTTCTCCTGCCAGCCAGCTTAAACTGGTGGTAAATTCCAGGCCAAAGAGAGACTCTGCTCCAACAAAAATAGCAAACAGCTCTTGGAGAATGACAGATGAAATTGTTCTCTGGTTTCCACACATACACATATGAACACATGTGCATGGATGCCTTCCACACATAAATATATATGCATGCACACAGACACAGACACACACAGAGACACACACAGAGACACACAGACACACAGACACACAGACACACAGACACACAGACACACACACACACACACACACACACACACACACACACACACACACACAAACACACACATACACTGTGGTGGTTTGTAAGAAAATGGCTCCCAAAGGGAGTGGCACTATTAGGAGGTGTGGTTTTGTGGGAGTACTATGACATTGTTGGAGGAAGTGTGTCACTGAGGGGGTGGGCTTTGAGTTTTCCATTGCTCAAGCTACTACCAGAGAGGCAGACCACTTCCTATTGCCTGTAAATCAAGATGTAGGAATCTCAGCTGCATCTCTAGCATCATGTCTTTGAGCATGCTACCATGTCACATCATGATGATAATGGACTAAAGCTCTGAAAATGTAAGCCACTCCTGGGAATTGAACCCAGGTCCTCTGGAAGAGCAGCCAGTGCTCTGAACCTCTGTGTCATCTCTCCAGACCCTGAGTATGTACTTTAAAGAAACTTTTGTAAATGTCAACTAGATAATGTATTCACAGAGGCCATCTCTTCCAAGCAAACCATTCAAGAGCAATTCATAGTAAGTAGACTAACTGTGGCATATGTGATGGTTTAAACATGGCTTCAGCTCCCTAAGGACCTATGATAATTTAAGGATTAGTCTCCAGGGTAGAGCTCCAGGGAGGTGGCAGAAGCTCTGGGGAGTAGGGCAGAGTGGGCATGGAGTGTTTCTCATGGGACCCTTGAGCTCTTCTGGCAGAATGTTTCAAGAATTGTTTTTAAACAAAACAATAACACCAACCTAGGCTCATCTTTGCATTTCCTTTCTGCTCCTGCTCAAAATGTGGTCAGACATGTCCATCTTCTCTGCTACTGGTATTACTGCCATTGCCATCCAAAACCAGGTGCAGTGGCCTTCACAGGACTGACTTGATACAGTCATTGTGCCCTCTAAACTAAACATTTCTCTTTTGAAATTAGCTGCACCAGGTATTTTGTTGTGTAAAGGTAGGTTTTTTTTTTTTTTTTTTTTTTTTTTTTTGAGACAAGGTTTCTCTGTGTTAACAGTCCTGTCTGTCCTGTAACTCACTTTTGTAGACCAGGCTGGCCTCAAACTCATAGACATCTGCCTACCTCTGCCTCCCGAGTTCTGGGATTAAAGGTGAGTGCCACCACCATCTAGCTGTGGTGGTAAAGCTAATTTGACTCATAAAACGAATTTATAAAGTATAATACTATGTAATTATGCCAAAAATCAATGGACTTTGGGTACACATATCAACTTTAGGTAGTTTAAAATACAATGGTGAAGAGCGGACTAAAGTCACTAAGTATTACATAATGTATTATGTATGTGTGTATGTATATATGTATGTATGTATGTATGTATGTATGTATGTATGTATGTATCTATCTATCTATCTATCTATCTATCTATCTATCTATCTATCTATCTAAAGAACATTCTTTCTCCAATGAAAGGTAAGAGCATGATCACTAAAAAAATACAGAATGGTAGTCATGTCTTTGAGAGAAGAATCAGGAAGTAAAGAGGGAAATTGAAAAGCTTTCAAGGAATTGATTGAGTTCTATTTCTTAAATGTCATGATAGCTTATTATTATTCCTTATGTGCACAGCCACATTCATATAATACATTGTTTTGTTAAAATGATAAGCTTCACAATAAGAAACCATCAAAAATTAAATGTTTATTAAAAAAGACCCAGTTTAAAATGTCAGCTCTATTTCAGTAAGGAAAGGAATGTTCTTAAATATTCATCACACACCAAGCATCTTTCTGTTCTCCATTCCCCCATCAAAATAGAAAAATGTAAATGTTCTCAGCCTGGAAATCAGAGCTGACTTGTCTCAACTCACAGACATTACTGCTTAAGTCCTGGTAATTTGCCCTCAGCACCCACTCATTCACTAGTTCCAGACCTCTGATGTGGGATTTCAGGAGATAGGCTAAAGAACCAGACTGACAGTAATAAGTCCCTGTCCCAACTTGATGCAAAAGAAAGACAGAATTCTGAAATTCATTTGCTAAATGAATTTTACTAAGTTGCTGGTCTGATTTTAATTTTAAAACACAAATTGCCTTTTTTTTTTTAAAAAAAATCCCAATTGTTACACAAATGTTTTAGCATAGAATGCCATCAATTCCATTGCTAACCAAGTGGTTCAAAAGAGTAAGGTTTTTCTATTGCCCAAATCATCATCAAAAAGATCCCCAGAAACCTAACACATATTTTGCTCTCTTTAAATACTTTAATTTTTTTCTTTGAAATTTTCATATGACATATTTTGAAAGAAGCACATATTTTTTCTAATGCACACACTATTTACTAAATTCAATTTTTGCGTGTTTGTGTTTGCAGTACATAGCCTAGCTGTCTTTAAATTCACAGTCCCCTCACCCCGCCCCCTTGAATATTGTAGTCCTAGATGTGAACTATCATGACCAGTTAATCACTAAACTTATGTTGTAAAATTCTTGCCAAATTATAAATGGCTTTCAGTAATATATATATATATATATATATATATATATATATATTCATTCTAATTGCATACATAGCTAAAAATAATTCATGGGTGCATGAAAATGGAGCAAGAAGCTGGAAGACCCTTTGCTCCTCAGAGCTCTTTGGTTGCAAGTCACCAAGTTCATATTTGACAGGTTCAAACTAAAAATGACTTTATGACTGATATTTAGCCTTTTGACTAAGTTCAATTGAAAAATTTATGAGAGGGAGCTGGAATGTTCCATCAAACTGAAAGCAATTGGCCAGCCAGACAGTGGAAAGAGTAGGCATTATACTAGCTCCAATAATCTAGGAAAGGGGACATTTTGGGCCATAATTTTTTGTAGGTACTATTATCAAAATGAGTTATCAGTATTTTCTTAATCAATTGTCATTGTGCTCAACTTTCAGATTCCTGCCATGTAATAATGGCCTTGGTAAGGATCAGGTGATTTTTGTTGTTGTTGTTTTTAAAACATGGCCAGGTGTCAGGAGAGGGCCAGAATTTTCAAATGAAAATCTAAGTGCCATTAATAAGAGCTGAGGGAATTGACGTATGACTGGCCAAATGCTGATACCTATTGTGAGCCATTGGCAGAAATTAATTTTGCTGTGCTCTTCTTATTCAGAACCGTTGCATAAAGAAAATTAGTGCTGCAAAGAATTGGGCTTTCTCCTTATCACCGAGTACCATGGCCTGCTTCATCTCAAAGAGCAGATACTGACATTCTCACGGTCTGCCGACTGAAAGCCAGGTCTTGTACTGGCATCGCAGGCTCTGGTGAGGGCTTCCCTCCTGGCCTGCAGGTATTGGTGTTTTCTTTCTTGTTCCTGTGTGGCCTTTCCTCAGTGCAAGTCTGTGATAGAGATCTCTCTCTTCCTCTTCTAAGAGGACAGATAGATCTGAGCAGATTAGAATCCTATTCTTCCATCTTCATTCAACTCTGGAAGTGCTGTCTGCAAATGCAGTCCCATTGGACCTTATTTAGTCTGTTCTAACTTTAAAAATACCTTATAATGCAGTCACCTCAATATATAAACTGAAGGTGGGCATGATTCAGTCCTCAGGGGCGCTACTCTGTGACTCATGACTTACTGAGTCCTCTTTTTGTCACTTCCTGCTCCTTTGCATAGCTATGACTGCAGAGTCCAGACACTCAGTGCCAGCTGGTTCCTGTGTGATCTGTCAGGGGTTTGTCAGGCTTTGTGGAGTTTATGGCTACAGGCAGCCTTGTTCCTCCTCCTGGACAAAAATCACACTATGCCTAAAGCCACAGCCTTGTCTCCAGTGCCGTGTGCCAGCTTCAGCTCTCAGAAGTCCCTGTTCCAATCTTCACAGCATTTTCCTGTTTTTTGTGCCCAGGGTCACATAGAGGAGTGATTTGGAATAATGGGAAGGGCTGAGAACATCTGTGCTCTGTTCCTAGCTCTATCACTTACGAGCTGTGTGACTTGAGGGAAAACGTTTAGGTCTCAATGAATTTTTTATACTGCCATGGCTTTCTTACCTCCATGTTTTGTGTTAGACATTGGGAAGCCAGGGATCTGTGCTGCACAGCATGTGAGAGTTTGGGGTTGGGTGGGCATCAATAAACCTGGAAGGTTGGGGGTCAAAGGTCTAAGGTGGGATCTTATTTGCATTTGCTGTGATAAAACTGCATGACCCAGGCAAGTTATAAAAGAAAGCATTTAATTTGGGGCTTGGGGCTCGTGGTTTGAGATGATCGGAGTCCATGATCATTTTGGTAGGGAGCATGGCAGCAGGAAGACAGGCACAGCATTAACATAGTAGCTGAGGGCTTACATCCTTATCTGAAAACAGGAGGCTGTTTGTTAAAGGGAAGATGAAGAGACTGCCAGCCAGTCTTTTAAAATCTCAAATCCTGTCTCCATTAACACATCTCCTCCTAACAAGGCCACACCTCCTAATCTTCCGCCAAACAGTTCTACCAACTGGGGATCAAGTATTCAAATATGTGAGCCTATTGGAGCCATTATCATTCAAACCACTGCAGCTTGTTCTCACTGAGCTGTGATTATGAGCTAGGTACCAAGAGGAATGCCTCCTGCGTCAGGCACAAGGGCGAGGCATGCTCCATTGTGTGTTTTCAAAAAGATCACTCGGACTAGATTATAGAGTATCGGAGAGGCTTGAGGTGACTGTGGCCAGTTCAGAAAAATGCCTAGAAGTGACAGTTGGGAGCAGGCTTGGAAGAAGAGAGATACATAAATGTGCTAGCTCTTTTTCACAAAGGGCACTGCAGCTCAACGTTGTTTTGCAGCTGTCTTACCTGAGTATTCTTTACTGACCAATGTAGTCAACAAATCGTATTAACCAACCAACACATGCCAGATATGTTTGTAGGTACTGAGGGTACAGAGGAACCTAGGACGAAAATGAAGGCTCTGCCTGAGAAGAGGCCTGCCTCTTAGCAGTATAGTTTATATGCTAATCGTTGCTGGAGGACCAAATGGAAGCACTCACAGTGTGAACTGTTACTTGTATTAGTTCCCTGTTGCTGCTGAGACAACTTACAATGAGGCTTAAAGGACATGGATGCATTGTTTGAAAGTTTGAAGGTCTGAAGTCTAAACTGGTCCTCAGTGAGCTGAAATTTCAGCATTGGTTTGGAATTCCTGATGGCCCTTGAGGAGAATCTGCTTTCTTAACTTTTTCTTGACTTTTTAGTGGTCGCCTGTATTTTTGGCTTAGGGCCATCTTCTTTCTTCATAGTCTGTATGGTCAGACAAGAAACAAGGCACCGTGACCTTCACTCCCCTTGGTTTCCCATGGGTGAAGATTCTTGTGATTATGTTGGTCCCTCCCAAGAAGTCCAATACTCCTTCCTGTCTTTACATCCTTCATTCCGTTGACAGAATCCCTCTTGTCAGGTGTGCTGGCATAAGTCACAAGCTCTGGGGAGTAGGGTGTGCTTATCTCTGGAAGACCCTATAATTCTGCTCTCCACACATCTTCAGCATGATCAGGTCATGAAACAGAAGCAAGTCTCTTCTTCTGGCCTTTCAATTTTCTTCAGTATGGAGCTGAGCAGTAAAGAGACTGAAATGTGGGTGACGAGAGCTAAATCAGCATCTCCGTTCCCTCCTTTCCCAGAGGCTTCCAGAAGCCTCCAGAACATCCTGCCTCATTAGGGAACCACATGACAAGCCTTCAGAACTTCCCAGTGCTGCTGGGGAGATGGGCCTAGCTTACGGCTTCAGATTATTATGCTTAACTAACAGTTAAGCAAAGCATTCTGGGCAGTGTTTGGAAGTCTTCACCAGAGAGCACTCCATGGAGCAAGATTCCTGTCTCTAGGTATTGATGGGGGGTGGGGAGAGGACAGGACCTTTAAGAAACATAGGACACAGTTTATAGCTAAGAAAAAGGTTCAGTTGAGTAGGAGGAAATGAGGAAATACAAAATTTCATGCCTTCTGGGGGAAAAGATTAACTCTCCCTTACAATGTTAAGCTTTTTCATAATACAGCATATTTAAGATATGAAAAAAACCCCACCACTGGGGATATTCAGTGACCCATTTAAACTGAAATTGACTGGCACTTCCCCATCAGGGGCTGTAGTTCTAAACCTTTCTTCCCCTGACCCCTGTAAGGGAGCAGTTATGAAAAAAAAACCCAAAAAACCAACCAAACAAACAAAAAACAAAGGGTTGTTTTGTTATCCAGGCCCTCCCCTGTCCTTTAAATAGATTATAAGGGCTTCTTGGGTCAGCATAAGCCCTGTGGCTGAGTCACAGCAAGTGAAAAATTAGCCCTTTAGGTGCACAGCTGTGTGAGCTGCAGTTAGAAGTTGTTACGAATTTGGGTCCTCACCCCTTAGTTCTGAGAGCCATATTTGAAATGAACTGGCCAGATCTGTTTGAACCCATGCCCCTGGGAGGCAGAGGGCTCAAGGGTTGGACAAAAGGCAAAGACTAAAACATGTTTGTGGAAAAATGGATTGAGAGGGAGGTGAGAGGTTAAATGTCCAAGAAGACGAGGCGAGTAGCAATATGCCCTTTTGAGTTGTTGCCTCAAGCGTGAAGGTGGAGGGTGTTGCCGAGGAAGAGTGCTCTGAGAAAGGAGGCAGGTGAATGATTATTTGGCCAACTGCCTTTAGAGGAAGTGGGTCATTTCCCATGAGACTCGCCTTCCAGTAAAAGGACTCCCTGTTTCCCCTGCTCGCCTGGGAGAAGCAGTGGCATTAACTTCAGGTAGGGTAAGCCTCTCCTTGAAGGGCAGTTGTAAGATACCCAGAAGGCAATATCCACTTTCTGGAACTTCACAACCACCCCCAGATCCCTCTCTCTGCTTTCTTTCAGTCCTTGTAATCAGCCTGAACTCATCTGCACTATTTGGCCACCAGCAACAATGCACACGGCCTGGCCTCCTCCCTTCTTCTCCCTTACCTGCTGCCTCAAGTCTCAAGGGCACCAGAAGAAGAAGAGAGGCTGTTTCTGCTAGAAGCTGGGAACGTCCTTTCCCACATGCTAAAAGATAAATGGGTGAAAGAGAGGTGGGGGCGGGGGTCCCTCTTTCCCTTTCAGAGTCCTGGCATCAAAGCACTGCTAGGATTTATACATGGCTCTTCATTGTGCATTGCTATGTAGACTACAGAGAACCCATTATCTGCTAAAGCCAGAATTGATTCACTAGGTAATAAATGAAAGAATCCTCCCCAGCTCCGCAGCAGAATTCCTTATGCTATTAGTAGCATTGAGCAGGCTTTTACAGCAGGAGATAAGCCACCCTGATGTTCTGCCTGCCAGGATGTGCTGAAGCCAGGTGGACTTTCCATAGCTGAGAATTGGTAGCAAGGGCAGAGGAGTGTGTGGGCACTTGTGTCTTGGGTCATTTGCTTAGGTTTGTACATGTTAAGAGATGCTCTTTAGAAGCTGAGAGGATGGTTTAGTGGATAAAGTGTTGGTCCTGCAAGCATGGGGATCTGAATGGAACTGTCTAGAACCCACATAAGCCAGGGACCACAGCATCTGTCTATGATGCTGGTGCTCCAGTGGCAAGAGGGGCGACAGAGACAGGAGAGTCCCGGAAACTTGTAGGCCATCTAATCTGGGCTCACACCACAGGGAACAGGGAACCCTGTTTCAAGCTAGCTGATGGACAGTTGAAGCTGATCTCTGATCTCCACATGTACCCTGTGGCAAGTCTATATCACACACACACACACACACACACACACACACACACACACACACACACACACACACACACACACACACACCCCATATGCATATACACATATATGATGTATATGATTGCACACATAGAATTGCTGTAATCTTTCACTAGAAAACAAAGCTATAGCTCATGAAAACCAACTAGACGCAGAGTACACAATGGCAGCAGTACTATTTTAACATTGCCATAGAGTCTAACAACCTGCCCAGTCAAATTGTCCTGGTTTCAATATTAAAGAAAAGCTGCCTCTATAAGTAAACCACCAGGTAGGTTTGTCCAGGCACCAAAATCTGTGGTGCTGAGTTTGTGACTTACCCCTTCCACTTGCCTGCATCCCACAGTCAGTGCAGGTGTGGCACTACCTGGGCAGCCAGGTGGCATGGATGCTGAACTATTGGATGATGGAGATTGGTGGAAGGCCTCAGCTAAATTCTATTAGAAGTTCATTTCAAGGCCCTACAGTCACATCTGGCATTCAGCCATGTGGCATTCAGTTACACCTTTCTCAAGAGACAAGCTCAGGAAATTTGTAAACAAGACCTTAAGTTGCTATTGGGTTTATAGTGTTTCCTTAAGGGAATTAAATAATGAACTTCTTTTTAGGCACAGATGACCATCCCCCAATTTTATCTCTTCTGGAAATGTTGATATGTTAGAAAATGGTTATCCTCCAGTGCACAGGGCACATGGGCAAATAACTCAGTTAGTGGCGATAAGGTTAAAGTATAAATGTTAATCACTTTTACCCGCCATTCCTAGTAAATCTGTTTTGTGTCTCCCAGCTTGCAGAACATTATGCAGGGCATGGACAAACATCTGAGGACAATATGTCAGTTAGGCAGCCTGCACCTCTCTGGTATGTGGTATTTCTGGATGTGATCACTGAGTATTCAGGGGGAGGACATAATGACTATGTGGATATTGTAGTCTCCATCTTTGGGACACCTTGTCTTCCTGCACAAGGGGAGAATGCAAAGTAGCAGAAGTGTGCTCTTCAGAGAGCAACAAATTACGAAACAGCTTAAGGACTGCACTAGATTCCTGAAGTCCACACTCAATGTTCTTCCTCTTCCTAGGGGTGAAAAGGGCATTGGACATATAGTTTCTCACTGTTAATATTCCGATTGGAGTCAAAGTGGCACTCAGTCAACAGAAATACCCATTACTCCATAATCGGTATGGGGGAAGGAAGTTCCAGCATTCAGCTGTCATCTGTGACCATGTCTCCCACCCAGTGTGATGCTAGAGCACTCAAAACAGCGGTTCTTAGCTAGGAGGTCGAGACCCTTTAGGGGGCTGAAGGAGGTTGAAGGAGCCTCTCACAGGGGTTGCCTAAGACCATTGGAAAATACAGATATTTACATTATGATTCAAAACAGTAGCAAAATTACAGTTATGAAGTAGCAATGAAAATAACTTTATGGTTGGCAGTCAGCACAACATGAGGAGTTGTATTAAAGGGTCACAGCATTAGGAAGGTTGAGAACCACTGACTTAGGAGGTTGTTGAAATCCCAGGAAATTCTAGATGGTGAGTGCTGCAGCTTCCATTATGTCTCCCAAATGAATATGGCTTTGGAGGCTGTCCTGGAACTAGCTCTTGTAGACCAGGCTGGCCTCGAACTCACAGAGATCCACCTGCCTCTGGCTCCCCAGTGCTGGGATTAAAGCCATGCACCACCACCACACGACGAATATGTTGAAATTTAACCTTAGTATTTGTGAATGGAATTTTACTTCAAAATATAGTCATTGCAGTATAGCCAAGTTGAAAGGTTCACACTAGGTTAGGATGGCTCTTTTGTGTTTTTTTTTTTCTTTTACATTCCTAGGGACTCCAATTAAAATAAATTATTGACCTTTTATACAAATAGACAGTAAATTATGGATTTCAAATAATTCTCAGGTTCAGGTAAATCTAAATAATTGTGAGTAACACCTATAGCGAAATATAGCGAGATCGAGGACGAGATGTAGTCCGTAAGGTTGAGATATCTTTATTCAGATAAACACCAGCCAAACGCAAGCCAGAGAGATTGTCCAGAGGCAGCAGGCTAGGGAGGCCAGAGAGAGGGGCTCCCACGTGTCTGCCACCCCCTTAAGAACTCCCTACTTGTCATCCTGTACCTCCCCTGACCACGCCCTTACAGGAGTAGTCAGGCATACCTGTAGCTAGCACCTAGGAGGCAGGGCTACAGTGTCTCCCTACAATTCCCCTTTGAGTCTAAAAGAGGATTAAAACATAATAGTGTAGGGAGATACAGTAGCCCCGCCCCAGGTAACCCGGACCTGTAAGGGCTGGGTGAGGGGAAGTCTAAGGTGACATAGGATAGGCTTCTTAAGGGGACCACGGACACGTGGACCCTCTCTTCTCTTCCCCTTCTGCTGGCCCTGGTCCCGGCTCCCTCCTCCTCGCTTTGGCCTGTGCTTGGCTGGTGTATCTGAATAAAGAATACCTTAGCCAGATTGCCTGTTGAGTGGTCACCTTACCTCAAAAGGTACAAATTAGAAGGGACTGTTATCGAACTCTTAACAGTCTTCAAAAGCTACTAGGAGAAATTTCTCAATTACAGACGATTATTGGTGTAGAAGGACATGATATAAAGCATTTAAAAATGGCGCTAAAAGGTGATAAGGACTTAAACAGTCCACGAAACAGTCCACTTAAACAGTCTGAGACAGAAAAAGAGTTACAATGGGTAAAAAACAGAATATTGGATGCACATGTAGATCGGATAAACCTTGATTTATACTGCATTCTGATTATCTTGCCATCCAGAGAATACCCTTCTGGAATTCTGATGCAGAGGGAAGACACAATATTGGAATGAATATTTCTGCCACATAAGTAGAACAAAAAGTTAAAGATGTATATAGAAAAGATTTCTGATTTGATTTTAAAGGGCAAACTAAGACTTCGTCAGCTGACTGGAAAAGATCCAGAAGAAATTATAGTACCTTTAACTAATGATGAAATTTCCTCCTTATTGAAGGATAATGAATATTGGCAGATAGCTCTTACTGACTTTTTTGGGAACAATTAGTAACAACTATCCCAAAACCGACAGAATTAAATTCATTAAAAATACAGTTTGGATTCTTCCACACATTGTAAGACAAACTCCCATTTCTGGAGTTCTTACCTTCTACACTGAAGCAGATAATATTTGTGGACTGTTTAGGTCCTTATCATCTTTCAGTGCCATTTTTAAATGTTTTAAATCATGACCTTCTACCCCAATAATGGTCTGTAATTGAGAAATTTCTCCTAGTAGCTTCTGAAGACTATTAAGAGTTTGATACTGATCCCTTCTAATTTGCACCTTCTGTGGCCTGATTCTTTGTAAGTCTATCTTATAACCTAAATAGTTAATAGAATCACCTCTTTATATCTTTTCCGGGGCTATTTGTAACCCTCATCTAGGCAGAACTTCTTCACCATGTCAAACATATGTTCCAAAGTTTCCTTATTAGAATCCGATAAAAGAGTATCATCCATATAATGATAAGAGATTGTGGATTTTTTTTACGAAGGTTATTTCCAAAGGTTGTTGTACAAAGTATTGACATAAAGTAGGACTATTTAGCATCCCCTGAGGTAAAACCTTCCACTGAGTTCTCCTAACTGGCTGTGAATTATTAAGAGTTGGTACAGTAAAACAAATTTCTCTCTATCACTTTCTTATAATGGTATAGTGAAAAAGCAGTTTTTCAGTTCAATTACTATGACCGGCCATCCTTTAGGTATTAAAGAAGGCAGTGGCGTTCCAGGCTGTAGAGAGCTCATAGGTTGAATTACCTTATTTATGGCTCTCAGTTCTGTCAGCATTCTCCAGTTACTTGACTTCTTCTTGATAACAAATACAGGAGAATTCCAAGGGCTGGTAGACTCCTCTATGTGACCAGCCTTCAGCTGTTCCTGTACTAACTTTTCTAGAGCCTCTAGCTTCTCAGAGGTCAAAAGCCATTGCCCTATCCAGACAGGTTCATCTGTAAGCCATTTTAATGGCAGGGCCTTTGGTTCCTCTGAAGGCCTATCCTTTGTATTTAGTTTCTATACAGCTTGGATAGTTGGTTACCATTTTCCATAGCGTCTTACCCGATCCTTCCTACTATTCAGCGATTTTCTATAATTCATATCTGACATTGGAGGGATGTTAATTTGAGTATTCCATTGTTGTAAGAGTTCAGGACTCCAGAGGTTAATAGCTATATTTGCTACGTAAGGTTTCAGTCTCCCTTTCTGTCCTTCTCATCATTGAAAATTAAAGCTTGGAAGATTTTATTTATTTTTTTCTATGTGTCCCCAAATTGTTTCCTTTTATTGAAAATAGTTTTTTCCCCTCACATGAAACATTCTGATTATGGTTTCCCTCCCTCTACTCCTGCAACCTCATCTGTACCTCCCCTCCCATCTGGATCCACCCCCTTATTGTCTGTCATTAGAAAACGTGTTGGTGGTGCACGGCTTTAATCCCAGCACTCTGAGGCAGAGGCAGGCGGATCTCTGTGAGTTCGAGGCCAGCCTGGTCTCCAGAGCGAATGCCAGGATAGGCTCCAAAGCTACACAGAGAAACCCTGTCTCAAAAAACCGAAAAAAGAAGAAGAAGAAGAAGAAGGAGAAGGAGAAGAAGAAGAAGAAGAAGAAGAAGAAGAAGAAGAAGAAGAAGAAGAAGAAGAAGAAGAAGAAGAAGAAGAAGAAGAAAACAAGCAGGCTTGTAAGCCATAGGAACTGGCTCCACTTCTCCATATTCAATGAGTTGTATATTTGTTGACTTCATGAAGGTGTCTGTTTTTGTGCCAATACCTTGTCATTTTTATTACTATAGCTCTGTTGTACAACTTGATATTGGGATGGTAATACCTCCAGACGTTCTATTATGCATTACTGTTTTAGTTATCTGGCTTTTTTTTTTTTTTGTTTCCATATGAAACTGAGAATTTCCCTTTCAAGATCTGTGAAGAATTGTGTTGGAATTTTGATGGGAATTGCATTGAGTCTATATATTGCTTTTGGTCGGATGAACATTTTTACTATACTAATCCATGAACATGGGAGATTTTTCCATCTTCTGATGTCCTTTTCAATTTCCTTCTTCAACATCTGAAAGTTTTTAATTGTACAAGTCTTTCACTTCCTTGGTTACAGTTACTCCAAGATATATTATTTGAAACTGTTGTGAAAGATATCATTGCCCTGTTTTTCCCCCCTCACTATGTTTGTCATTTGTGTATAGGATAGATATTTATTTTTGTAAGTTATTTTTGTATCTATCTACTTTGCTGAAAGTATTTATCAGTTGTAGGAGTTTCCTGGTGGAATTTTAAAGGTGTCTTATGTATACTATCACGCCATCTGAAAATGAAGATACTTTGACTTCTTCCTTTCCAATTTATATTATCTTGATCTCCATTAGTTGTCTTATTGCTCTAACCAAGACTTCAAGAAACTAGAATGAATAGGTAAGGAGAGAGAAGAAAACCTCGTCTTATTCCTGATTTTAGTGGGAGTTGCTTTACACTTCTCTCCATTAGAGTTGATGTTAGCTATGGCTTGCTGTAAACTCCCTTTATTATGTTGAATCGCCTCCCTTGTATCCCTTTATCGCTCCAGAACTTTTATCATAATATGGTCTTTATTTGATTACTGTTGTCCTCTAAAAATGAGGGGAATTTAGGTGCCCTAAGAAAAGAGAACGCATCATGAACACTCAGGCACACAAGAGGGAGAGGACAGACTTCAGAGTTGTGGAGCTGCATTCCAAGGACTCCAAATACTTCTCAAAACAGCCACAGGAAACAGGGAGAAGGAGGTATGACAAAGCCTTTTTCCTCTGAGTTCTCCAAATGGAACCAGTCTTTCTGACATCTTGATTAGAAATTTTTTAGTATCTGATGGGGGAAGTGCTTCTGTGTATGTGTTTGTCTTATTGGAGGATAAAGTACTGTTTGGCCAATGAGACAGCAAGTTAGGTAGGACGAGGAGTCAAGGAGGATTCTGGGAAATGTAGTAAAGAAGTAGTGATCCAGGCAGGAAGGGACATAGCAGGGAGACTCATATATAAGCAAGGGCAAGAAGAAAGTCGGCCCCTTCTCTCTTCCTCCTGGTCTCTGCTCTGGAGTCGCCATGTGGATCCACCGGCAAGAGAGGGCAGAAGGTGTCCTCGATAAGATAAGTCTTATAAAATTTATAGATTTATGATAATTAAGATTAAGCTAGCAGATGAGAAATCCTAGTCATTGGCCAAGCAGCATTTGTACCTAATATAAGTCTCTTGTGTGTTACTTGGGACTTTAACGTGGCAGTGGGCAGAACTTGGGTGGCCTGGTGGAAAGTGCCCACATGGCAGGGCTCAAGCAGCTTTGGAGTAAAGACTTATTGTAACAAGTATCCAGATCTATGAGAAGGTATATTTCAAGGGCCTAATATGCACCCCGTGGGGGACTAGTCATGTGAGTTAGGTTACTGGATGTTAAGGAACATGTCCAAGGGTGCATAACCTTTACAGCATGAAAATGGGGTTGCTTTATTTTTCTTCACTGCCAGCTCCCCTGCCTCCTCCTCTGCTGTACTTGGGATTATCTCAAGGCTTCACACATGCTAGGCAAATGTTCTACCACTGAGATGTATTCCTAGCCCTAAAATGGCATCTGAATCCCCAAAGCAATGATGTCAAGTTTGAGATCCTTTCTTCTGTAATACCTTGTTTTAGGGAATATAGAAGGAACCCACACTGTCCTGTTCAGAAAAAAAATAACTAATTTATAAATCTGGAAATAGTTAGATTGAAAGTGAATAAAAAACTCATATAACAGTGATTCAATTTATGAGCACACTGAAAAGAATGTTTGGAGAGATATTTGTATATATGGTCACAGCATTATGAATGATGGCTAAGAAGCATAAACTACCTAAGTATCTCACAACAGGTGTACAGATAAGTAAGATGTAATCATACAGTGGAGTATTGCTCCATCTTAAATATGAGCAAAATTTGTACACCTGTGGCAACGTCAATGACCCATTGGAACATTATGCTAAGTAAGACGAGCCACTCACAAAAATAATGTATGATGCCATTTATATGAGCAGTGTAGAGAAGTCGAAGCCAGATGGAAATGAAAACTGTTTAATGAGTGTAGAATGTCCATTCTCCAAGATGAAAGGGTTCTGGAAGTTGATTTTACAAAAATGAGAATGTACTTAACACGACTCAACTGTACACTTAAAAATGATTAAGATGGTACGTTTTATGGGCATTTTATCACAACTAGGAATGAGCTTGAGAGAGGTGTAGATGGGGCTTGCTCTGATAATGGGATTGTTAGCTTGGCCTTGCTTTGAGAGGGTAGCAAGACAGAACATGCTGCTTTCTTCACTCAAGACTACTGTTTCTGCCTGCTTGGGACATCATGAGTCGGGGAAGGGTCACCTACTCTACTCTAATGGGCTCTGGATGCCCATGGCAGTGACAGATGATGGCTTTGCCTTCACATTGCCATTATTATTCCAAGCTGCTGTGAGAAGCTGGCTCAGTTGTTCAGCCACTGTTCCAGTGACAGTGCTGTGTTCTCTCAAAGGAGGTGGGTGTTCTTTGTAACTAGGTGAGGGATTTAAATTGCAAAGTTTCCTAATTATGCTGACTTTCTGGTGAAGATGGAAGCCATGATGCTTTCTCTTTTACCTCCAAAATTATGCTGCTTGAGCAACTAGCTAAAAGTTTTCCATAGTTCTCTACTTCCTCTATGATAACTAAGTGTTAAGCTGCTGCTAGCTGGTGTGATGCATACTCTGGCCTGTTGGGGGTGCTGTCTCCATGCTCTAGTGGTTGGTACATGCTGTAACATATGGTCCCTGACTTCCAATGGCTCTACTCTTAGGGTTCTGGAGAATAGGTATACATTGTGTACAAATTGTACTTTGAATTTTAATCTTTTCCCAAGCTAGCAATATGTGGTAGGTAACCATTCATAATATTCAATTGCAGGCTACGTGTTCTGAGCACATGATGGTAGATTAAGTCAAGCTGGAATGTTCAATAATTAGGCATACTAAATCTATTTTCTACTTGTGATATCTTCAGCTTAATGAGAAATGTTTTATGACCTCATCATAAACTGAGGAGCATCTGGTATTTTGTTTGCACACCCACTCGTGCACACATTCTCAGTGTGATTTATTTGACATTTACAACTTGTTCAACCAAGAATTCTAGGGGTTCAGAGGTATAGCATAGATCTGTAAACATCATAATGTTGGATAAATGTGTACTCTGCCCCACTCTGCTGACCTCTGAGTGTGGTGTGTCTCATGAGCCCCATGCCTTTTAGATTACAACAGGTCTCAGTTTCTAGGAGGTGTCTCAGGAGATAGGCAGGCAGAAGGAAGACCTAGTCAAGGCAGGCACTCTCTCTGCTCCATCACTGTTGGCTTCAGAGGGGAATGAAGGGCAGTCCTTTCATGACAATGACTACCTTAGGTCTCCAGCAACAGCTTCTTCCCTTTGCCCTCCTGTATTTAGGGCTATAGCAACTTCCTGTGGTTGCTATGACCTTGTTTTTGTTTTATTTTGTTTTGTTTTCCTCTCTACTTCTGTAAATAAATAGTTTGGGTTTTCGCCATTTTCTGTTGGGATTCTGACTGATTCACTCCAGGAGAAAAAGTATGCCAGATCATCAGGGTCTAGGAAAGAGTGGACAATTTTAAAATTAAATTAAAAACTGTCAAGCTGATTGATATATTTAGCCTCTGAGACCAATAACTCCATTGACTGGGTCTTTAAATTTAGTCGCATGCTTATCTTTTGAGACATCCGTCTTCAGTATGTTCTGACCGTCATTCCTGTGTATAATTACAGTGTGAAAGTTTTGTGAACTAGCTAATAGAAGAATTGTTTGCTGGTGACACAGCTTTAAGGGAAAATTATGATGATGATGGTGTTGATGATGATGATGGTAATGACAGCTAACGTTTATTATTTATCATATGCCAGCTATATCTTTTGTGCACAATTCCTCTGAATGAACTCAGTGAAGCAAGCAGTCGGTTGTACAGATGAAGAACTCCAGTTTACAGAAGCTGGGTACTTGTTCATAATTTACAACTGAAAGTTGAACCCAGTTCTTCTGACACAAGATCCAGAGCCTTAACTGTTTCCTGAGCAATTCTCCAAATATGCCCCCAGTATTGCTTATAGAAAAGAAGGTTTAGGGGGGACTATCTTGAGTGAAGAGCGCAACTGTTATATTCACACAGTGATTGTGATGCATTTATATATACTCTTCCATTTTCTTTTCTTTATTATTTCCTTTGGAGGCAAGGTCTTATTCTGTAGTTCAGCCTGTCCTGGAGTACACTATGTAGTCCAGACTGGTCTAAAACTCTCAATGACCTTCTTGCTTCATCCTCCCAAGTACTGAGGTTATAGGTATGAGACATTACACACGGCATGGCATTGCATTTTCAATAGTGATAGAATTTCCCTTTCAAAATTATTCTAATAAAAATAATGAAATAAATCGAAAGAAAAACATTGAAGAAATATTCAGGTGGAGTATAGATAGGGCATAAATTATGCATGAGATTTGTGAAATGTTTTCTCTTTCCATATCAGCCCTCAAGGAGCTGATTCAAAAATTGTTGGGAATTAAAAACAAATATGCTCTCATCTGGAACCAAATTCCCTTCTAGTTAACTCACCCCTATTTTGCCATTTCCAGAAATAGCTTATGGTACAATCCATTTTTGCTACAAGTAGGGTTTTTGTGCCACTGCTCAATTCATTAGGAGTCGACAACTGAATGTCAGTATTAGATGAAAATTGTGCATGCCCACTTCTAGGTTAAGAATGCTGTGAAGGTGGAAGTAAAAATTGCCAAGAAGAGAGGAAAGAAGCATAGCTTTGCCTCTGCACAGATCAGAACTATTTCAAACATATGTGAATTAAATAGCTTATATGGCACTCCCTCTCTGAGATGCCTTGTGGAGTCTGGAGGTCTGGAGTTGGGTTCCCAGCAATGCAAAAGAAATGAAAAGCCCCCCGTTAGAGATGTGCACATCCAGCCTTATGTGCCTCTGCTCTTTCCAGATTGTGGTCCTATCTAGAAAATCAAATGGGGCTTCTTAACCAGATCAGCACCAAGACACCTCCATCTGCATTGTGATGTCTGCCAACACACCAGGGACAGTGGGAGAGCTTTACTTTTCTAGCTTGCTTTGGCTTTGTTTTCACAGAGCCTGTCACCTGCTTATCCTTCTCCACTTCTGTCGCCAGTGTAGAAGGTTCTACTCCCTGTTGGAAGTGATGGACACAGCAGGAAGGGTCATCAGGAGCCTTGTCGTAGAGGAACATGCAGGCAGGGAGTGGAAGACTCTCTCTTGTGAGAGGTACAAGGGACAGCACATTTCCTGGGATTTCAGCTTGTGGTTTCTTTAAAAAAGTTTCCTTATTTTTGTAATTATGTGTTTATAAAAATAGGTGCTAAGAAAGAAGGAAAGAAGGAAAGAAAGAGAGAGAAAGAAAGGAAGGAAGGAAGGAAGGAAGGAAGGAAGGAAGGAAGGAAGGAAGGAAGAAGCCAGTGAGTGGTCAGGTTATTTCAGCTCAGGTTCCTTCCTCATTTCCCAGGCCCGTTCAGGACATGATGGTTGCAGCTCATTCCACCTATGTGGAACCCTCCTTTCTGGAGATTAAAGCTATGTGTGCCTAGGTCAATTAGTGGCCATAATCCCAGCAGATACAGGTCCCCTTGGCCTGCTTCCTGACTACAGGATCCAGTCCCAAGGCCTGCATTCTTCTCATGCCACCTGCTCGGCTTGTGGGGAGCTCCTCAGCAATTCCTTCCCTGACTCCTCCTGGGCACACACTGTTACTGTTCTCCCGATGTGCCACCACCATCCAGCAAAGCTTCCCTCAGCCATGTTAACTGTCTGAATCATGTAGCCTCTCTTGGCCAGGTCAGGCTCTGGCAGGGTTTTTGAACAAAGTGAGAAGCAACCACATGATGGCACTATAAAACTACAGATGCCCTGAGGAAGCTTGGCACTTCCAAACCCCAGGGAGAAAGATCTGCATTTGCTCCCACCTGGAGCATCAGAAAAGTAAAAACTGGTAATGGTCTACAGTCCCCTGAAAGTCTTAATATTATTTTGCCAATGATCCCTCTTGCTAATCCATAGCCATTTGTGTTTGACATTTGTCAAGCATTAACACTGCCTTTCCAGGAGCATCCACTGCCTAACATAGACTCCCACTTTGCTCTCAACCCAGGAAAATTCCTGACCTGTTCTCCCATGCGCTACCAACACAGACACACATACACCTAGGTTGAAGAAAGTTTAAAATGTCTTCCCTAAACATGAGTGAAATGATTTCATTCCTTGATCATCAAATCGTTATGCCAGGTAGATAGAAGCCCTTTCCCTCTCCACACACCAAGCTGAGCAAATCACAGGCACAAGAAAAAACTGCCCATATCTAGAAAATTCCTTCCACTGGCTGATTAGTCACTCCACATTTACATAGCACTGGCGAGGTTGCCAGGTAATCATACAAACATTTGATAATTCCTTCCGCCTTCTCTTTGCTGATGCAAAGTCTATGGGTGTGAGGCTTGTTTTGTGCATGCTTTTAGGAACAGAGCACTGGTGGATTTATCTGCTCTCTGTTTCTTAATGTAACCTCAGGATAGCCTGAAAGTCCCCTGGCGCTCTGTGAGAGGCAGCTTTGCACAGTGGGGGAAAATAGATCTTCAGGGTCAAGTAGAGGTGGGTCCATTTGGGGGCAATTTAAATCCTGTTTCAATCTGTACTTGTGTTGTGACCTTGGCCAAATGTTCTCCATTTCTTTATCCCTCAATTTGCTTCTTTGTGAGCGGAGATAAAATGTGTTGCTTTTCTAAGTTGTTAGGGTGATTAAATGAAATAATATGCCCAATAGGTGCCTAGAGATGGATAGCTAGCTCTGAGAGTAAAGTGGATGACTGTGGAGTATGGCGCAGCGAGGGAAAGTCCTCAGGCTCCTTTAGAAATACAGGGTAGCAAATAAGACAGCTTGAATTTGTAGCCCAAACCTGACGAGACAATTTATATGATTGATTTAGACAAGGCAAGCAAAGCTTTCAAAGCCTCTGTGTCTCCATGTATAGTCATGGCCCTACCTGTGGTGCTCAGTGAGGACAATGAAATGCCCAAGATGATGATCTGAGTCCTAACAACAACAACAAAAAAGACAAGAAAAATCTGAATATAGGAAACTGTAAAGATGAAGGCACAGAGAGAGTGACAAATCTTCCAGCCACAAGGCCAAAGACCTAAAAACAACCTCCCTCCCAGAATCCAGGAGAGAGGCTCTCACAGCTCAGAAACAACTGTCTCTTGTTTGTGAGTCCAAGCCCAGTGGGGTGGCCTTGATCAGCAGCTGTGTAACTGGACTTTAGACTTGATCAACAAGAGGGAGGCCATGCCTCTCACTAGAAACCTAGCCAACCTCCAGAGCCAGTGAAGCCACGATCTTCAGGAGAACCTACAACTGCCACTTTACTAAACCAGAATAATCCCTAACTACCCTCTAAATATTTGTCTTTTTACTCACAGGTAAGTAAGTGTAGTCTTCACACCTTATCAGGGAAACTTCTCTTTGCAACAGACAGAGAGCTCTACAGAGAACCACAACTAGTCAAAATGCAGATTTCTGGAGCCCAGTTTCACTGGCTACATCTACAAAACAACCCCAGCACCCAAGGCTCAGGGGACATTGGTGAAGAGGGGGCAGGCAGAAAGACTGTGAGAGCTGGAGGATTAGGGGGTTGCTGTGAGATTGTGTCTCCTAGTAATAACAGAAGTGACATCCATAAACTCTCACCAAAATGACTGCCTAAGCATGAGCTAAACAAGCACAACAATAGACATGCTAAAGTAGACAGGGGAAAAGCCCATGTGACTTCAACCCTACACAAAGAACTACAATCTTCCCTGGGGAAGAGCACACCAATTGGTTATCCCATACCAAATGGTCAGCCCTAAAAACATACATACAAATAATATCACACAGACTGAGCAGGGTGTTTTTAATATACATTAATGTGTGTAGCAACAGTTAATAAAAAAAGAGGTAATGGATTTGAAAGAGAGCAAGGAGGGGTATGTGGGAAGGTTGGGAGAGAGGACAGGGAAGGGGGAAATGATAAAATTATATTATAATGCCAAAAAAGTAAAACAGACAAACAGAAAGAGTTTCCTGTATTCTAGACTCTTAACCAGAGCCAAGCCCTGTGATCTGAATTCTTGCCTGTCCTGCTCTGACTCCAGGTAGCTCCCCAGCCTGACATCCTGACAGAAGCAGAAGTGTGGGGGCTTGTGGAAAAGGAGGCTCCTGGTATGGCCCTGATTAGAGTTGCTGGCACTGGAAGCTCTATATTACACTTCTAGGCCTCCCAAATTGAGGCAAGAAATGTGTCATGTTGAAGCCCTCCAGTTGGAGGAACTTTGCCGTGGAAGCCATGGCAGAGATGTCCAGCAAGCTTCTAGCAAGTGTTTAAATGACCACTGGCCATATTAGCTAGTGATCTTGCTCATTTTCTTTTCTGACATCAGCTCCTTTCCACAGGAATATTTCCAACAAAATTCTCTTGCCTGATTGCTAGAACTTGCTTTTTTCTTGTGATGCTTATACACATGCAGAGAGGATTATACAAGAGCAGATTTCAATTAAGCTATTTGTTTCACAAAACTGAAACACCTTGAACAGAGATCATTAAGGAGAAAGCCCAGCATGTGGAGTATAGTTATATACAAGCTAAGGGAGGAACCAGGCACCACTGTTGTTAAATTGTAAGTTTTGGTGCTTGCCAGCCCATGGTTAATATAAAACAAACCAGCAGGGCTGGGAGGGACATAGCATCCTGCTTTTTTGCTCATATATCTCCAGGGAGTGGAAATAACACCAGAAAATTACCAAGTAGAGATATGTTTTTGATAACTGATATCTGAGGTTATCCAATACCAAGTAGCTCAGCCCTGAAATCAAATGAACTGAGCAGGGTGTGTGTGTGTGTGTGTGTGTGTGTGTGTGTGTGTGTGTGTGTCTGTGTATTAAAGAAAAAAGAGGTCATTTGGAGAGGGGGCACATGGGAGTAGTTGGAGGGAGTAAAGGGAAGGGGAAATGATATAATTCCATTTTTAACTAAAAATGTAAAAAAGAAAATCACCATTTACAGAGCTTGGTTGCTCCACGGCTACAGTTTTCATACTTTTGCTGTGGCAGCAAAAGGGAGCAATTTTGTTCCCTTAGTTCTTCATATGATGTGTCTCACAGATGACAACATAGAAGTGTTGGGGAACTGATATGCCTTGTCACTTGGCTTTGTATCATGATGTCCCAATAGTCTCTAAGCCCACAGAATCTCTAAAAGCACTTATCCATCAGGGAAGGTGGTCCAGTTCCCAACTCATAGAGAATATGCAACAATGAGTACTTGTTGTTAAAGTAAATGATGTAAAAATAAATATGTATTTTAATCTACTCAATTCTGGGGCATAGAGGTCATTAGGGTAGCCACATAGGAAAAACAGGCATTTAAAATTGGACCAGGAAGCATTGGAGGCCTTTCTGTAAAAAGGAAAGTTGTATTTTTTTCACTACATGGTCTGTAGAAACAATCCCTAGAAATGAACTGTCTGGAGTCCCTTATTTCTTAATTAACCCAATTTTGCTAGTTGATAAAAATGGATGATGTTTGGGTTAAGCGAAAGTACAAGGAAGTTTAGGAGGTACAATCCAAGGAGGAGTTTCAGCTCCCTCCACAGCTGCTGCTCTTTTTCACTTTGAATTAGATTTGAAAATTAATTTTTCACTTGAAAGTGTTCTGTATCCCTCAACCCCCCACTTTTCTTCAGCTGCTGACCTCCTACATGTGTCCTTATCCTGCCCAAGTAGAAATTCTACTTTCTGTGTCACCTGACAGCTTTCTCGTCATTTTTTCATCACTTAACTGGCAGATCATGTTTTAGAAAGAAGATTGTGGTATGACTCACCGGGGGTTACTGCAGATGAAAAAGCTAAAAATCTGTGTGTGTGTGTGTGTGTGTGTGTGTGTGTGTGTGTGTGTGTGTTTCTCTGACTTGCCTCGTTTTGGTAAGCACTGATAAGTTTTAACACTTCAAACTCAATCAAATACCTAACACCACAACTTTACCCAACTTGCCACTGGAAGTTTGAGATATAGCATGAGTTAGTGTGGTATAGTAGTTTCCTCCTAATTGAAACAGTCTCTCCAAAAGGGACACAGGACTCAAGAGGCAAGCAAAATGTCTGATAATCTGGGAAGAGGAAACTTGGAAGATTCTAGAAAGCTTCTCGGTAGCTTCATAAAAGTAGTAAACATGAGCTGGGGAAGAAGAGGAGACTGACTGACTGAGCTGGGAGAGGTGATCTCTCGGGCCCGTGGAGCTGCCTATAAGCTATGCTCCAGGACTGAAGCTTTTGTGAGTTATCATCTGTGTGTCATCACCTGGGTAGAGATGGGCTTTTCAATGATAGAGCTGTTTATTTTTTCCCATCACTGCTCCTGTAAGCAGCCCTTAATCTACAGACCTTTTAGTAACTCCAATAAATACTCATTCATTGGTTTCCCAGGTTGTACTTTGGCGTCATGGCTCATTTGGTTGGTCATTGGTTTTCTTTGTGGTATGTGTAGTCATGCGTGTTTAATCTGTCTAGGAAAAGTCTATCACACAACAGCTAGCTATCCAAACATCTCTCCCCTTTTAAATGACAACATTTGATGGATTTGTCTCTACACAGCTTCCCATCAAACAGGATTTTGATCAACTGATTACAGGAACCAGGCACAATAAGGAAAAAAATTCCAAAAATCAGGAAATTATACACAATGGCTAATAGTGCAGAGAATTTTTTATTTTAAATTGGGAAAAATATGTTCAAGTGGTTGGAGAGGGGTTTTCAAAATTCAGCTTTAAGTATGATTCTGTGAGCCTTGAGATTTCAAAGGCCAATAGTTAAATTACAGTTATGAACAGAAAGAAAGAAGAAAGACTGAGCCTTCTAACACATGATGTACGATGAGTTCCTTGTAGCATGAATACAGTTGGGGGCACTTTCATGACTAAAACACATATGTCCTCTACCTTTTAGTCTCTACCTATCAATCTTACACCATTATTCTCCATTTCCTATTCTGTCTCTACACATAATGGCTAATTTTAATTGTCACTATGGCTGAATTAAGAAATACTTAGGAGCTGGGTGGTGGTGGCAGTGACACATGCCTTTCATCTCTGGAGATCTCTGTAAGTTCAAGGCCAGCCTGGTCTACAAATGGAGTTTTAGGACAGCTAGAGCTGTTATACAGAGAAATCTGTTTTCAAAAACTAAAACCTAACCAATTAAGGCAAAGTGTTGTGTTTCTCTGTGATGTGCTTCCAGAATGGAAATGGGAGGGAAGACCCAATGATGACCCAGTATCCCTTGGACTGAACTCACAGGCTGAATAAAAAGGGAAAGCACAACTTTGGCTGAGCACCATGGTTCCTGTCTGCATCTTGATCTGCCTAGATGTGAACAAGCAGCCACCTTCAGTCATGCCGTCTCTATGGCGATGGAATTTACCCTGGGGCCATGAGCCCCAATCAACACTTGCAACCCCTTTCCTCCAATAAAGTAAGATAAAATTTAAGAGAAAAAAAAAAGAAAAAAAGAGAAAGAAAAAAATCATGCTTGTTCTAGAAGCTGTAGTGTGACATAGTGAGTCATGCAGTAAACTTTTTTATCCATATATCTTTTTTTTTTTTTTTTTGGTTTTTTGAGACAGGGTTTCTCTGTGTAGCTTTGTAGACCAGGCTGACCTCGAACTCACATACATCTGCCTGCCACTGCCTCCTGTGTGCTGGGATTAAAGGTAAGTGCCACCACCACCTGGATTATCCATATATCTTTACTTGCAAGTGTTCAATCCAATTAAAGATATGGTTTCTGCCTCTGGTTTCTGCTACACTATTGATGCTAGGCCCTTACTGGGACTCTTGGTTATCCTGCTGTTGCCCTGTGTTGTGGAGATCCTCCAGTTTTGTGTCTCCAGGGCTGGTCCTTTCATGTGCTCCAGTAGATCACAGATGGGGTGGATATTGGGCTTGGGCAACATATAACCCTGGTTCTGGGTCTTGGTAGCTGCAGGATGGGTCAACCTGTTAGCTCTCCTTTGTCCTCACACCAGGGTGAGATCTCCTACACTGTCCTGGAGAGTTCTCCTTTTGTAGTTATGAGCCAGGGGTAGGACCAGTTCTCCTGCTTCATGTCCTCAGGGTTGGTTCTCCCATACGAACACCTTCAAGGTCAGCTCTACTGTGTTGCCCAGTTTTTGTGTAGGGGCCACTCTCTTGAGTGCTACAGCTGATGAGGGGCAGGGCCAGCTCTTCTGCTCTTATGGTCTTAGGGTCTTTCTTACCAGCCTCAGACATTCTTGGGCTCAGGTTGGAGAGGGGCATCCATCTCTGAGGGAGGCTTTCGTTGCCTGGAGTCTAGGTAGCATGTGTTTGTTTCTCATATTTTCCTCTCCTTGTGCTTATGCTAAGCCAGGTTTCAGCATTCTTCTGAAGTGAAAGTTGTGAACTCCTCTGCTTTGGACTTGGATGAGTTTGATCAGGAAAAACTCAATCTTTTTTATTTCCATGAAAAACAGAGCCCTTGTGAACTTACTTATTTTAAATGCAGCTGAAACCTCTTGGGTAACATGAATAGTGAAAATAGCTAGTGTGAGCCCAAAGAAAGAAACTGTAAGGAGTTGACCTGCACTGACTGAGGGGGAATCCTGGGTCTAGCATCCCATTGTTCACTCTTCCCTATTGCTTTGTCGGTCTCCTAATCCATCTCCCAGCCTTCCTTAAGAGAGCATTGGCTCTTTGGTTATAGTCTTTTTTTCCATTTGTGTATCTGCTTCTCTTTCTGGCTTACTTGAGAAAGGGTTCCCTTTTATTTCTTATCACCAGTTCCCAGCAGATTCTTGCACAAATAGACTAGAGGGTATTTGTTATTTCTGTCCCTCTTTCTAGTCCCCAGGAGATTTTTAACATGTGTTTCAGTAATTTTATACATAAATAACATATTTTGATCATATCTGCTTTCATTTCTCTTTCTTGTCCATCATCTTCTCACTCTTGAAGCTGCTTCTTCCTAAAAGGTTTCCATCCATCAATCCACCTACCCATCTATCCATCCACCCATCCATCCATCCAACCATTTGTTCATTTATTCTTTTTTTCTATATAACCCATTGAGTTTTGTTGGGGTTGCTTGTAAGCTCATGGACGTGGGGTTATTTACTGATTTATGGACAATTTAACATTGGCTACCTCCTGAATGAAAATGACTCTCTCCTCTTCAGCCAAGTCTATGGCTTCATGAGGCCCTCCTTATCTTTGTTAGAATGTTGACTGGCTTGAACTCATGCAGATCTTGTGCAGGCAACCACAGCTGCTGTGAGCTCCTGGATGTAATAACCATCCAGGACTTCACGGCACTCCTCCCCATACTCCAGCTCTTCCATGCTTTTAATTCCTCCTTCCACAGTGTTGCCTGAGCCTTGACACGGGGACTGAAATACATGTCCCCTCTAGGGCTGAGTGTGAGTTAGTAACTTATTCTAGGCATTTTGACAAGTTGTGAGTCTCTTCAATGACTGTTGCCTATTTCCCAAGGAAGCATCTCTGACCAAGATTGAGCACAGCACCAGACTACATGCATATGTATAACTATTTAGAAGGAAGTTTGATAACCTCCATTTAGCAAAACAACAGCAGTAGCCTCCTTTGCTAACATCTTTATCTCCCCTAATTATGGCCTTTTGACCAGAGTTACAGTACCATGCATGAATTACTTCCCATGGAGTGGGCCACACATTATCCCTATAATGCTCATGCGTTATTATACTAGGAGGTACATCTTTCCTGGCAGGACAAGATATTGTAGCATATAGTGTAGCTGGGCAAGACCATGGCCTTTTCCTTCCAAGTGGCCTGTACTGTACCTCCCAGCATCATGAAAGCTTGGCAGCAGTGAAGTTTTCAGGTTAGTCCCAACTTGGCTTCTCTATGTCCTATAGCGAAAATACATCAAATCTTCAACAATTGGGTCTTAGTATCTAGTTTTGGTGGGAAATCAAGTGCAATGACAATAACCTATATTGTTTTGGGGACTTCTGGGAACATCCTGACCAAGAACTCATATGGAAGTAATCCATGACTGGCCCTAGAATTTTTATTTAATAACCATGGCTTCTCAGAGCAGCATTATCTATCCATGCATATACCTTCATTCAAACTCCCTTTCCTTTAAATTACATTTTAAAAATTAGCTTATGTGTTAGTGGTTTCCATTAGGCTTTTCAAACACTCCCAGTTTGGGTTAGCACTACCCCACCCATCTGTTCCCACACCTGGTTAAAACTATTCTACCCTCTGTATTCTATTACTCTCACCGCCTCCTCTCCACTGTCTCTCTGCCTCTACCCACACTTCAGATAGCCACCTTTTGTATTCTTTCCTATACTTTCACATTATGTGTGTTCTACTCTCCCTTTCCCTACCCTTCAACATCTTTTCCAGTGGCTGTTCAATATTCTGACTTGTTAAAAAATTAGTGGCAACAATTGTATACCACTATGGGATAATTTATAGTAATTCTACATGTGTGTATAATATGTAATAATGAAACCAGAGTCACTAACATGTTTATTTCTTCATTATTAATTATTGTTTGTGTTGGCATGTTTTCTAGTCATTTTTGAAATATAGCATAGATGGTTCTACTAAGTAGCTGCTCTGCATCACTCTTGAGAAACAAGGATCAATTCTTTCCTCTCTCACTGTATTTTAGTGCCCCTTATTGAACTGGTCTCGAACTCCTCTCCACCCTTCCCCTTTCCCATTGACCACTCTTTCATTTGTTTGTTCTGTGGGATTGACTTTCTAGTTTCGACTAATGAGTAAAAACATGTGGTATTTGTCTTTCTGTGTCTCTTTTATTTCACTTAATATAATACCCTCTGCTTCTATTACTGTTACTGGGAATAACAGGACATCATCCTTCATGTCACTGAACAATACTCCATTATGTGTATGTATACATACATACACATTAATTCATTCATTGATGGGAAAATTGACCGTATTTTAGTGAATAGTGCTGCAATAAACATGGAAGTGCAAGTACCTGTCTTGTTATGAGTTCCACTGCCTTTGGATATATATCCAGGAGCAGAATTACTGGATCGTGTGGTGGTTTTATTTTTAATTGTGTAGGAACATCCTTAGTGCTTTCATTAAGACTGTAATAATTTACACTATCAGCAATAGCATATAAGAGTTCTTTCTTTTCTGCATCCTTGGCAACACTTGTTATCTTTTTGCTTTTTTGATGATAGCCTTTCTGGCTGGGATAAGCCATTACAGCTTTGGTTTGTACTTCCCTAATGACTTGTAAGACTGAACAATTTATATCACATACTTCATTTGTGTGACTTGCAAGAAGTTTATATTTCACTCTTTAGAGTTAAAAAAACCAGATTATTGGCATTCAGTTTTTATGTTCCTTAAATAGTCTGGATATTAACTATTGGTTTATTGATGATGTGCTATACTTTCAGTTTATTACTGATAGGATTTTAAATGTGTTTACTACTATATATAATATTGCAGTGAAAACTTTGAACCTAAATTTCATCTCTGATTGTGTGTTTAGATTTCTAAATGTCTTCTTTTTTTCCTCCAAACTGTTGAGGGCATCTTCTCTGAGTCATACATTGCTATTTTGTGCCTGCCATTAGTGACCCTGGCTAGAGCTAAACACAGTTTCTAACAATTACTGATTGCTCCCTTTTTAATGTAATGACCCAACTACTTCTACTTCTGTAGCCTAGTGCCACCTTCAGAGTTGCATCTTCATTTCAGCTAAGTTTAAAATACCCACATCCTCTTCCTCTGCAAAGTCCAGACACTCCAGACATTCCTTTGACAACTTGAGAAAGGCTCTGAGGAAGCTGAGATTGATGGGGTCCATTTAGGAGTGTGCCCTTTAGGTGGAAAGGATAAAAGGTAAGTGCGTTTTTATGATAGCTTTCAGTCACCCTAAATACACCTATTGACCTCACCAACTCCCTGAGTTTGTGCCCTGGAAATCCCTCAAGAGGACACTGTATTCACATTTAAGAGTTTCAACTTGAGTCTAAGAAACTCAAAGACAAGTTGATTATACAAACACAGTGCTGGGCAGTGGCTCAACCCTCGTTACCATCTAAAATATCCCATGAAAATAAATGACAGGCACCTCCTAGCCTAGTTACTCTAACTTCCGTAGCATAAGGGGCACTGTTGGATTGAAGATAGTCTATTCCCTGCTAAGACTTACATGGCCCTAGATTTTAAATTTACCCAGAGAGAAATTGCCGTGGGTTAAAAGCTCAAAATTGGTTATGATCTGTGCACAGACATCTGTATAAGTTCCTCCCCCACTGGACTAGACTCCCCAGTTGATATCAAAATAGGGGGTATGTGACAACATAAAAAGACACAGCTCATGGTACAGGATGCAGTTCAAGATGATGTTGGGGTTCTTAAGAGAGTCAAGAGTCTGAATGTCAACACTCAATTCTCCATTGATGGTGTTCCCATTGATGTGTTTCAGTTCCCTGAGAGACTGGCTGGCCCAGCAGAGGGAAGTCCTGGGTGGAAGTTGGGGGCATGGCAGTGATGTGCAGAGTGTGCCTCCCCCAGGTGTGGGATGAGCAGAGACATGGGCGGTGACTGTTGGCAATAATGGCCAATGTGCTCAAGTTCATAGTCAACAAGTTCTTCTTGCTACTTTGAGAACTTTTTGTTTGAGAATAAAATAAACTCTTAGTCTGGAAATAGATGACAGGAAAGATTAAATCAGGCATTTATTAATTAATAGCACAGACTTTAAATAAGTTATACATACACTTAACTGTAGCCCAAACACCATGATTTAAAAAAAAAATAATCACATAGCCAACAATCCTTGCCAATATATTTTTACAAGGCTGTTAAATACTGCCAACACTCTCTGATGTTGAGCCAAATTACTCTGGAATATTATGGTACACAGCACAACACCATGTTTTTGTGAAAGACTAACAATATCAGGGGATCAATCCTCGAAGCTCATATGCAGATTTGGGAGATCCGGAGAACCAGTAGGAGCCAGCTCCTCCATGCTGCAGGGATCACATCTGTACTGCTGGCATCTTGTGGGAGTAGAGGTAGGTTGATTGGGAAGCAGAGAAGCCAAGACCTGGGAGCCTGGTCTTTAAAACCCTAAGAATACATTTCAGATTTAGAGTTGGGAACTTCTCCCAGTCTAACCTTTGCTTTGATAGGTGCCAGTGATTTCCCCCCTAAGAGACAAGTTCAGCACTGGTAGGAATTCAGCTTGCAAGGGCCTGGAGCAGATCTCCTTGAGAGACCGACCTCCACATAGCACTAGCATCCAGCTTCCACCAAATGCTCACTGCATCTGTGGCCAGACCAGGCCTGCTGCCTGCCTTAATAGATGCTGCTCTGGCCAGCAATGCTTCCCACCTCTTCCAGTAGGCCTTCCTGCTGACTGAAGCCCCTCTTAATTCCCTGACATTCAGCCAAATTGCATAGTTAGTAAAACAGTGGTGTAGTTTGTTCTTGGAGATGCAGAGGTTGGGAATTTGGCTGAGACTTGAGTAGACCTGAGTAGAGCTATTATTGGTGGGTGATGGGTTCTCACCGAATGGCTTTTTCCACCGCTTCTTCAAGGACTTGGGATAGGACACAATCTTCCATACTGCTACAGGAAATGGGTGGATGGGTACTGGGTGGAGGCATTGAAAGTTACTGAGGTACAGCAACTCTGATGGTCATCAACATCACCCCGATTCATAGAATAAGAACATAATAACTGTTCACTAAAAAAGTAACTTGTGACTTCTACTGCCAAGAACACTGGCAGAGAAGTAAATGTATTTCGCATGCTGGCGTGTGGATCAGTATTCTTTGCATAGCAGTAGTCTTACTTCCGACGGTAATGTCTACCCTCTGAAGGGATGTATCATGGATACTTAACATAAGATCATAGCACCACAGAGATACCCTTGCTGTTTGTTTTGTCCCTTTCCATTTTGCTTTGGCTTTGGTGTGTTTATTGAAACCAAGCCATGCCAAAACAATAGAGAACAATAGAGAAGAAGAGGGTGACTCAGTAAACAGTAAAAGGGGAGTGTTTCTTCCTTTGTGGGGTGGGTAAAAATGAGGGGGGGCTGGAGTAGAGGTCAGGGGGTAGTTATGAGTGTCTGGTGGTTGCCTGTAGACATTACATGAGGTGCAGGCATTGCCCTTTAGAGGCCATCCTTCCCATTCTTCCTTTCTGTCTCCTCTCATCTACCCAGCCCTCTAGCATGAGATGTTTCCCAAGCCATCATGGCTGGAACCTGGACATGCAAAATGAAAGAAAGAACAAAAGCATGAGGTGCCAGTGTAGCCTGTGCTTGCCATGTGTGAGTTTTCACAATGATTTTCCTTCCAATCTCCCCATCCAGCGGCTGACACTACTTTCATATGCAGAGCTCCCCATGACCTGGCACCTTTCCTCCTGTTGCTAGCTTAGTAGCTTCCCCTGAGATCTGACCTACTCAGAAAGACCATTCTCTGTGACAGACCTTTCAGTGGGATCCTGGCTGCCCGTGCTCTGTTGATGAACTGGGCGGGTGCCATTGGCCCCGGGTGTGATGTGAGCTTGAGAGAGCTGCACAGCTGTTATTTCACCATCACATCAGCACAGCGCACAAAACCTCCAGTGACCCTGAGTTTCTTAATGGCTGATTTCTTAGATGGAGAATTCTCGTGTCCCTCTGGCTTTCGACACCATGCTCAGCCCGGCCCCACCCTGCTTATGCAAGATGTTTTTCCCTTGTCCTCAACAGCCCCTCCTTTGCTGGATCTTATGAGCCTCCTTATTCAATTTCTCATATTCCATGGACTCTTCTAGGTCTCCAGGTCCTCCCCGCTATGATGGCCAGTGGGAATCAGTCACCTGCCTGTCTTTTACATGCCAGCTTTGTTTCCCCACAGCCATAAAAATGTGTTGAAGTAGGGCACCTATTCGCCCTAATCCCTGTCTTAGTAAACACAATAAGCAACATCACTTTATTAAAAACACAGCGGCACCTCCATGTTTATTATAGCATTGCTCACAGTAGTTCAGGATATAGAAACAACTGCAGTGGCACAAGGGATGGAACCTTCTGGATGGAACTAGATAATATTATATTAAGTGGAAGAAGCCAGGCAACAGAAACATAAATATTCGATGACTTCTCTCATTTGTGGGAGCCAAAAGTTTGGTTTTGTAGAAGTAAAGAGTAGTTACCAGAGGGTCATGTGGAACACAAAGAGAAGTCAGATAATAGGTACCAAGTAAATGGAGTTCCAGTGCTCGGCAGTATGGTAGAGTGGCAGGAGCTTACCGGACTTAAAATATCGTAAGTTAGATTATATAAAGCCAAAGCAACAAACCAAACCAAACAACAACAAAGAGACACAAAGGGTGGAGCTTCCCTGGGATAGGAACTCCTGGGTAGGAGACCTATGTTCTTAGCTGTCACCTGCTTTCAGTGGAGAGGGACAAGCAACTAATTCTTCCAAAGGGAAGGGAAACAGGGCAGTTGCTGGCTGGTGTTCCTAGAACCTATCTCCAGACAGGCACAGCAGGTTCTGAGAGATAGCATTGTCCTATCCCTTCCTCCTTCCATGGCCTTCCTTCCCATTGGAAGCTGTATTTAGGGCTTCATTTTGTCCCCAAATTGGGTTAGAAAGGAGACCATAGCCCACTATGCTTCTGGGAAACAGTTCATATTACTCCATGTTCTGTGTTTAGGCTCTCTTGAGATCTGAGCTGTGTGAAGGATATTTCCCGTAGAAATTGTGATCCCCCGCCCCAAGCCTTCCATAGGCTCCTTCAAGAATCACCTGCATGCTTTCCAAGGTAGGAAGACGAAGCATGTCTCTCTTGTCTTCTTCTTCCAGGCCATAGAATAGAAGAGTTGGTGGGCTGCAATAGCTTCCTTTTCCAGGAGAGAGGCAGCACTCCAGATGCTACAGAGCTAAGCATTGGTATGCTAGGGTGCTTTTCATCAGCTCAGGTGTGCTATCATTATTCCCAAGAAGGTGCTGTTGCATATTTGCCTCCCTTCTCAAAGAAGTGGAGAACTGTCAGGGGCACACAACAGCCCTCCAGGATGAAGGCCCACATGATGAACCCCATGCTTCAAGACCTATGGCCTTCCATGGTGGTTGGAAGGTCAGGGGATAAAGAGTGGGGTCTGTGAAATGTCTTGTGAACCAGCATTTCTCCATTCTGGATTCCATCTTTGATCTTGGTTCTGTAGGCTGTCCCATCTCCATCTGTGGAGGGAATTAATGTGGCCTTGAATATGGACTACTGGCTGGAGGTGGGAGTGTAGAGCATAGAAAGAGCTCAAATTGGTTATGGCTGAGGAATAAGCTTTGGTGTTGGTGTGTTTGCTGTGTAGCATGAATACTTGAATTCGGTATGCAGCGGCTATGTAAAAAGCTGGATATGCCTGCAATCCTGAAGCTAGGGAGGCAGAGACACGGAGATCACTGGGGCTCATTTGCTAGCTAATTGGTAAGGTCCAGGTCCTAGTGGGAGGCCCTGTCTCAGAAAACAAAGAGGATGGCTCTGGAGGAACAACACAAAAGCTGAAGTGTACACACGAGATCCCTTCTCACTTCAAATTTGTTGAAGAGATTGATTTTTTCAACATTTCAGCATGTTGGTAAAGAATGTTTGCCTTCTGCACTACTTGTTTTAGCCTGAATTTGGGGTCATTTGAACTGATTTCTGGATAAAGAGATGGAAGAAAACTGATAACACTTATGGAGATCTCAGTGTGTTATACAAACCCTTCACCCACTACCAGCTTCTCACAGCTCCTTGCAGACAAGAAAATAAGAGCCAAGAGGGAGGTACTTGATCCTGACAGTGGTCTCCTAATTGCCCACTGTTGTCTTTTTTATGCCCTTGATCAGTCCTCTACTACTCTGTTCTTGTTGCTCCTTGATTTTGCATACCTCATCCTATCTAGACATCTCTCTGTCTACAATACTCTCCTCTGGGTATTTTGAATAACCACTTGGCTACGTCTTCATATCATTCATGCCTTTTCTCCAATCTCACATTCTCAATGAGGTCCATCCTTTGTTTGTTCCTTTGTTTGTTTTTCATTTTGTTTGTTGAGACAGGGCTTCTCTGAGTAACAGTCCTGGCTGTTAGTCCTGGTCACACAAGGCTGACCTTGAACTCACAGAGATCCACCTGCCTCTGCCTCCTGAGTGCTGGGATTAAAAGCATGCACCAAGGCCTGGCTCAGACTAATCCTCTAACTAGTGCAGTGTCCATATCCCTTGTCTTAATTGTCCTTCCTTGTTCACCTTTAAAGATCTATAGTTCCTGTCAACTCTTAACACACACACTCATTAAACTGTCCTCTAGAATGTAAGGTTCTCAGGAGCAGAGAACTCTATTGCTTTTGTCCACTGATGTTTTCTGAGACACTGGTGTGTGACAGGCACTGACTGAATAGCTGAAGCATCAATTCAATGAGTGAAATGTCACCCTCACTTTGACCTCATAAGAGGCAGAGCTGGACTCAGACTCCACAGCCTGTCTTCTCACCACAGAATCCATGACTTGGCTAAACAGCAAACACCCTTTGGTTCTTCTCAATTAGACCACTTTCATGTAGCAGAGTAGACTCAAGGCTTTCCCTGTGTGTGTGTGTGTGTGTGTGTGTGTACAACTGATTTGCTCCATGGGCCTACCCACTGCCAAAATCATGCTGTTCCAAGTGGTGACATGTTCCTGGTCACAGGGAATCAAACCCTATGGTTCCTGGAAATGTTGTGAGCAAGCCCTTTCTGAAAACAGCACATAAGCTATTAGGTGCATACAGGATATTCAAGTCCCATGATTTAGACCCTGCCAAGTCCGATAATGTTAAATGTCGGGTTGGTGCCTGACCTTAGCTCCAAGTACTTGCTCCCTAGGAAATGGTGGAGGGAAACAGCTGAGGCTTGTTAGATATGAATGTTAAGGGTCAGGGCCAACAGAACTAGGAGAAGTCAGTGAGACAGGAACACCATATATTCTCCTGGGTGGCTGTTCTCCTGGGTGACGTTTCTCTGGATAGACAGGTATTGATTGGGGCTGGGCTACTGTAATGGTTTTGTCCTGTCATTCATTCATTCACTCATTCAATTTTAAAACATTTTAATTTTTTACTTTTTTGTTTTTTTGAGACAGAGTTTCTCTGTATAGCCATAGATGTCCTGGCACCTGCTCTGTAGTCCAGACTGGCCTCGAAATTAGAGATTCACCTGCCTGCCTCCTGGGATTAAAGAAGTACTCCATGGCTGCCCCGGCAGTATTTAATTTTTAAAGTGTGTGTGTATGTGTGTGTGTGTGTGTGTGTGTGTGTGTGTGTGTGTGTGTGTGTGTGTGTGTGTGTGTGAGTGCAGGTGCCTTTAGAGTTCAGAGATGCCAAATACCTGTGAAAATGGAGTTGAAGGTCATTGTGAGGCACCTGATATGGATGCTGGGAACTGAACTCATGTCCTCTGCAAGAGAAACTGCTAAGCCATCTTTCTAGTCCCCCACCCCCTATATTGTTTTTAATAAGGATCTGGTATGCAAGTGGTTTGTGATAAAGGAACCCAATGCTATGAAGGCAGAATTGGACCAGTTGGGATCCACCAGGCTTAAGGATATGAACACTTAGCTATTGATCTCTAAGTCAGTTTCTCCAGGATCATGTCTCTCCATTCACCTGACCCTCCTGTATTTGCTTGTAGTTCTGGCTTCTGCTTGCTTCTTGCTTTTGTTCTTGTTATTAGCTGGCTTCATTTATGTTAGCATTAAGAACAATTTTCGTTGTAATCTCAATAGCTCAGTAATAAAAAATTACCCACTGTAGGGTTGCTGGGTGAGAATACCCAATTTATTCTTATACCTCCTAGATCATAGTTGGTTTCTGGGACATCCTGGGAATTAATGCTTTAATGAAGAGTCCAAATGCCCAGGAATAGCATTCTGGAACATATTAACTCAGTCAGTGAGCAGCCAGTTAGGCTGGTACTCAGTCAACAACAAGCTTTTCTTTCCCACAAAAGAGAGTAATGGGATTAATTTAGCGTTTCCTAGCTTGTGGCATCTATTTGGACATAAATCTCTGTATGAAGATCGATTGCACATATAACTATAAAGCAAAGTATTTGGGGGAATATTATGATGAGAAAAATCAGAACACAAGCACAAATCAGGCCTGGGCTGATGACAAACAGGAAACCAATATATGTTCTTGCAAACAGTGCTCTGAAAATGGACCTAATGAAAACAGATGTTTCCTCCATCATTTCCCACAAGTAGTTGGTGTCTGAAAATGTCTCAGTGCTCGGAATTAGTGTGGCATTATTTTCGTTAATTGTAGATGATTCTCTTAGGTTTGTACCCATTGCATAGATATCTTCCCTCCATGAGTTGCTTTGTAATTTTAACATGTGTCCAGATTCATATTGTTACTCTTTGGTCCCCTAAAATGTACATGAAACCAATGGTGAGCAAGAGCATATTTAAGAGCACTTTGAATTATGTTGGGGCCAGGGCCTCCAAAACATATCATAAGTGGCACGGAATGTATTTTACACACCTACCAGATGAACATCATGGTTTAACATAGTAGGTCAAATAAGTCACATGTGCTAGTACACTGTAAGAGGTGGCCGTTTCTCTTGTGATGGTATAGCTGACTGGGATGCCTGTCATCTGCTGCATCCTTTAGCATGTGAGAGCATCATACTACATATCATTACCCAGAAAAGGATAAAAGTTCTCAAGTCCAAAGTGTAGTTTATACTGCTTATTATTATTATTATTATTATTATTATTATTATTATCCTTTTGTGTGCGTTACTACAAAGGCAAAAACTGACATATTCAGCTAGTCCTAATATGTATTGAATACAGATTCCCCAACGTTTACAGTCCATGGTCCATATTGATAAATTCACCTTGATTAGCAGAGAATTCCCTGGGTATTCTATACAGTAGCAATTTCCTTTTTCACATGTGTACCTCTTCCTACCTCTTTCCAATAAAAGGTCATAAATATGTAAAGGGGAGGCTTGCAGTACTCATGGGGAATTGAAAGTATAAAAGAAAAGTAAGCAGTGTTAGCCAAATTCTGCAGATCTAAACAATGCAGTACAGCTCCATTCAGGAAACCCCAGGACTACAGAAAGTGTGTGCATTTACTTCTGAAAGGGAGCATCTACTTTTCTTTTTCTTTTTTTTTTCTTTTTGGTTTTTCGAGACAGGGTTTCTCTGTGGCTTTGGAGGCTGTCCTGGAACTAGCTCTTGTAGACCAGGCTGGTCTCGAACTCACAGAGATTCACCTGCCTCTGCCTCCCGAGTGATGGGATTAAAGGTGTGTGCCACCACCGCCCGGCAAGGGAGGATCTACTTACAACAGGGGTTTTCATCATTTTTAGGTGATAAAATCCTCCTTTAAGAGTCTGATTCTAGTTTTGGTTCCTTATTCTTGAGGAATCCCTTATGCAGCCTCACTTTCTGAGACTCCATGCACAGGCCCCTATTATACTCACTCATTGACACTAGGGATTGTGGTTGGAAGGTAAATGAGTCCCTTGGACTAGCATATTTAAATCTTGGTCTCCAGTTGGTGGTGCCATGGGGAAGGTTGTGAAACACTTTGGAGGTTGGGGCTCATAGGAGGAAGTGGGTTACTAGGAGGCTTAATTGCCCTACTTCCTGTTCATGCTTGGCCTCCTGAGCATAGTTGCAATGTGACAAGCCAGCCTCCTGCTCCTGCCACCATGCCTTCCCAGCCAACTTTTTTTCCCTCTTCCCTACTATGGTAAACTGAACTATAAGCCAAGGTGAACCTTTTCTATCTTAAACTGCCTTTGTTAGGGTATTTTATCATTGCAATAAGAATGTAACTAAGACACCATGATAGAAATGTGTTGTCCTTATAAATTCTCTAGGGTGTATTTTAGAAGTGCTCCATAATTATGTTGCATAATTATGTTTCAAACATATACACACTCTCTATTCCACTACTAAAATGCATAAATGAAGTAATACATGTAAAGACATGTCATAAAAAGTCAAGCATGAGAGTGTTGATAATCATTATTTGTATTGACATTTAAAATTCACACATTAGGGTCCAGAGTGATGGCTTGGCGGTTAAGAGTGCTTGCTAGTCTTGCAGGGGACCTGAGATAGTTCTTCGCACCATGCTGGGCAGATCTCAACTATCTGCAACTCCAGGTCCATTGGAACTGGTGTCCTCTTGTCCTCTGAGGGTACCCATATACATGTGGTATGTTCACATAGACATACACACATACACACACACACACACACACACACACACACACACACACACACACACTCAGAGACACACAAAGAGGCATACAGAGACACATACAAGTACTTAGAGATACACACAGACATATATAGATACATTAAAAATAAAAAATAAACCTTGAAAAATCTAACACCAAAGCTTCAGGATGATGCTTTAGCAGATAACTACTGCTATGGAAACTACTGTAACTTCCATGACTATAATCCCCAAATAGTCCTTATTCTTGTTTCAGCCCAATGAAACACCTTAAAAAGCATTTCATTATCTACTTTTGCAAGAAAGATACTGTTGGATATATGTATCTTGGTGTGAGGGTCTTTGCATCATGTGAGAGAAGCCATTTCTCCCCAGTACTCTGAGCAACTTGTTCCTATTAATGCAACCAAGGTCTTGTCAAAATTAATTATACTCAGACCAGAATTAATAATTTTATTAATTACATGTTAAGCAAGCCAAGCACTTGTTTGTTTTGCTGATTTCTTATTATAAACTGATTATAGACCATTAATGTTCATTATATACCAAATTAGGTTTCCCATCTCCTGCAGCATCTACTGAAAATAACCAGTGAATACTTTTCTAGAAGTGGCTATAAGGGATGCCTGTCACAAGGCTTTGGAAGCACATACGTCCTCAAAAGCCTTTTGCAATGATATTCAGCTCATATGAAGAGCCCTCAAGGGTGTTGTGCAAATGAAATTCTTAGAATTGGTTACAAAATAATTATGAAGTGATAACTGTGTTGGCATTTGGTTTATATGTATAATGAGATTTATGTGGAGAGGAAGAGGAAAGGAATAAGAAGAGCTAGGAATGGAAGAAACAGATAGGAATCTTGGAGAACGGTAGCCAAGGGACAACATATATTGACAAACAGCATGTTAGTTAGCTTAGTCGAGTCAAATCTGAACTAGTGCATTCATCTGGAAGAGTGGTCTCAACCCATGGGTCATGATCCTGCATATCAGATGTTTACATTACAATTGATAACAGTAGCAAAATTAGAGTTATGAAGTAGCAATAAATACAGTTTTATGGCTGGGGGGTCATTAAAACATGAAGAACTGTATTAAAGAGTTGCAGTATTAGGAAGGTTGAGAACCTCTGATCTAGTACCTAAAGATGTTGATAAGCACCCCTGGCCAGCCAATAGAGACATGTATAGACTGCTTAAAATACTAGGAACTCTCTGTTGATACAGAGTGAGAAGGAAAATGAATAAAAAGTTATGTCCTTACTGGTTTATTAGATGCATATTATATGTTATGATCAAAATAAGGTTGAAAAAAATAGGCATAATTATTTTTCCTTCTTTTTTTTTGTTCAGGGGAATCTGACTTATTTTATTTTTATTTTAAATCTTCTATTCATTTTACATACTAACCACAGTTCCCTGTTCCTTCCCTCCTCCCACTCCCCCCCTAGAAGGAAAACATACTTACATATTATTTTTCATATAGTCAGTTTTGTACTTTAAAGTTGTTCATATTTCTTTCCTGAACCGTTGCTTCAGTAAGTATCCTAAGTTGGCTATTTCAGTGGTTGCTTACCTATATTTAAAAACAAAGTAGTAAAAAAATAGGAAATTCCCCAACTTAATTTTTTTGAAAAAGGACAAAAAGTACTTAAATTCCATCTTCTGAAAGAAACATTAAATAACTCCATCTGCATCCAAATTATCAAGCTTAGCAACAGTGACTAGGGCCATTCACTTTTCACAAATCTGTGGTGCTGACTAACATCTAGGTGTCCAATTTGTAAAGTTAAATTGTCTTTGATGATTTCTGTCTTCAGCAGGGGGGAGACACACACACACACACACACACACACACACACACACACACACCAGAGAGAGAGAGAGAGAGAGAGAGAGAGAGAGAGAGAGAGAGAGAGAGAGAGAGAGAGACCATTGGGATACATGAAGGTACTGTGATGACGCAGATTGAGTGGTAAAGCTGTGACGGCTATTCCAGGTTGTCAACTTGACTGTATCTGGAATGAACTATGGTCTCGAAATGGGGGACACACCTATGATCCTGATCGATGGCAGGAAGACTACGAGCCTTCGATCAAGATCTTGGGGCAGGAAGACACACCTTTAATCTGGGCTACACCTTCTGCTGGCCAATATAAGGATAATAGAAGAAGGAATGTTTCCTTCATCTGTTTGCCCCTGCCTTGCCATTCCTTCAGTGGCATTACAGCCTACTTCTTTGGGATTCCAGCTTGTGTGGAAGATCAGCTGAGACACCCAGTCTTGTGGGACTAAGCAACTATGAGATTCTTGGAGTTTCCATTCACAGCTAGTCATTATTGGATTAGTTTTACTGCAGCCTGTATGTCATTCTAAAAAATTCTATATATGTATGTATATATATTCATTCCAAAAGTTCTATGACTCTAGAGCACCAAATTACATGCACTAAACACACCTGCATATGCTTACCTTAGATGCTAACAGAGCAGGAGGGAGGAAGACAGAAAAGGCTCCCAAGGTAACAACTGCCCTGGTCTTGAAAGATTAGACCTTGCCATTTAAGCCTATTTAGGAATATAAAATCAATATCCCCAAATGTCTTTTTAAAAAGAAATTAAATAAAAATGCAGGAATGCATGTTTTTGAATAGTATCAAACTACTAAGGCCAGCATCCTTAAGCAATACACATTCTCTTCCTGGCATGGGCATTTAGCTTTCCTCATTTTCATGATCGACAAAGTAGGGTACAAACCTTGGCTGATGTGTCTGGTCTGGCAGAGGGAGGCTTAGCAAAGTTCTGCTGTCACTCATGAGAAAACTGGAGTTAGTATCAGCTGGGACTCAAAGCATGGTGGTTAAAGTTTTATCACAGTCATCCAAGATGGTCATTTTGATGACCATGTCATCTGCAGGCTTTATTTTACTTCTATCTGTCCTTCTAACTTGAGAACAAGTGCTTTATGGGCTCTTAAATTTCCTCCTCTAAAGCCTGTTCTTTGAAAGCAGTTGTTAAATAATCCCTTCTTGAACGTTCCTTGAATGTACCTTCTCCCTGTTAAGCTGAGTGTTGAGATGTGAACGATATGGGCTCAACAATATTTCCAGTGTTTTTGCTGTAGCCGAGAAAGGACTCATAGATCATAGCAATAAAATTTCTAAATCTATCAGGTTCCAGCAGCTGGGGACTTGAGGCTTGTTTATCCTGCTCAAGGCCTCTCAAGTTAAGTAGAGGACCCAAATGGTAAACAGTGGCTAGCGTTGTACAGTTTGTCAGATATTTACCTGCTTACTCTCATTTCTACTTGAAAGTATACAATGTAGGAACTACATTTCCCAGACTTCCTTGTTGTACCCTCCTGGTAACCTTGACCAATGGAAGATACTGATAGATGTCAGGGCAAGGGACAGGGAGAAGTTATCAAGTCTTTCTCCTCTGTCTGCTTTATCCTTTTCAAGGATACTGCTCTGTTGGGCCCTCTGTGGTGTCAATCCCACTGGGAAATCAGCACGTAGAGGTCTAACTCATGTTCTGGCCTTTATTTCTGGTTTGTGGTAAGGCAACTTCCATCTGTGGCTTCTAGCTTTGGCTTGATGGAGTGACTTTTGAATTGCCATCTCATTCTACCTTCTGGTGTAGCCTTTCTGATCCTTTATCACCTGTGGATACTTCCCTGGTTTTTCAGATTGGCTAATCTCAGGCTTCCTTCCAAGAGGTATAAAGATAATGAATATAAACACACTGGAGTAACCCCCACTACAAGCTAATCCTTTCCCTATGGCAGGCAAGCTCTTCCAACTTCTGTCTAGGAATTTTTCTGTGCATTTGTCATCATGAGAGTCTCGGAGAAAGAAAGGTTTCTCTGGCTTCTTTTCAGTTACAAGGCCCGTGGGTATTTTACAAAAAAGGTCACTAGGGAGCCATCCAGTGACTTCTGCCCAGGGCAGTGGGAATTGGCACTTGGTTTTGGTTTTTCACTTATTGCTAAGTGGATTTTTCCTCTTCCTGCTTCCACAGCATGGGTGAAAACGTAACCTAATTATATTTCCAGGGCGAGGGAGGGGTAGGTGTGTTTCATTTTCCCTTCATGCCCTTTACCTCAAGTAGAACAGAACATTTACTTTAAACAGGTCTTCAAGTTTCGGTTCAAACAGAATGCCCTCTCTAGTTAATCAATAGATAAAAACTGTGAAGACATCTCTGCTCCTGCCTGGACGTGCTGGAGCTCTTCTCTAAAGGATGAGCTGAATACATGAGCCAAAAATGCTTTTTGGTTTTGTGGTTTTATCTGATCTTTGGGAGAGGTTAAAAGCCCAAATATACAATGTGGAAAGATAGAAACATCTCTTAATGTGGTCACCATTGTGTGAAGAAGACCATAAAGAAGACAGCAATCTATGCTACTTTCTTAAAACATCCAAAGGAACTGATGACCTTGTTAAAAATTCTTTATGTTTACCTACCTTTTAATCATGATTTTGACATACTATACGGTTTTTATCAGGTGCTTAAAGAAATTTTGTATATTGATTTATAATAGTGACAAAAGTCACTTTCAGATTTCTGTAGGGACTGATTAATACCTCCAAAATCCTTTGTTTTTTCTCTTCCTCTTTGTTCTCTAGTCATTTATATTAGCACCTGCTCTGGAGGCTGGTGACAAGAAGATAAGGTGGCTGAGGGTGAAATTCCAATCAGTCATTTGTGTCACTGGTTAGAATGGCTGAAGAAAGGCTAGCTTGGGAAAAAGGAAGCTGAACTTACTTGGAAAAAATGTAACAACATAATTATTAATGACTTTCCTTCGGTCCTAGAATCCTTTGTCCCAATTCCAGAGAGGATTACAAAAAGGTTGCAGTCACTCTATAGAAGTCATTTGTTTTTTTACATCACTGATAGTGTCCTTCAAATACTCCATTAGGCAAGGCCAGTTGCAGTCTTTATCATAATGGTCAAGCACGAACCCCACTCTCATCCTACCCAGACTCCAATGGAGTGGGGCATGTGTGACAAGTGTTTGTAACCACAGTGAAACAATAGTCAGTTACAACAGGAGAATATAGCTTGGAATCAAGAAGATCTTCCATGAGATAGAGGATATGCTTGGAATATTCAAAAAGTGGGAAAACTGTCCTATATTTTGGTTAAGTTTGCTTTTGCAAGTACAGTAATGAATTTTTTCCCACAATGACAGCTTATAATTAGGTCTCTCAAAGTTAAGGTAAACATAAGATTATTCACTAAAAATAGTCTATTCAATGTTGCAGCCTGAAATATCACACTGAGTTAGCAGACCCTTGTTAGAACTATGCTTTATTGGAGGTACAGTTTAGGTCATGATTATATTTGTGTTTGGACAAAAAGATTGGGAGCTTCTTTTTATTCCTCAATAATTTGTTCACTCTTCAAATCATCATGGGGCCTCCTTTGTGGAGGACCGAGTCAGAAGTAAATGAAATAGTTTTCCGTATCTGTGAGGAAGGCCATCTTAGTTAGCATTTCTATTGCTGTGAAAAGACACCGTAACAACTGCAGCTCTTATAAAGGAAAACATTTAATCGGGGTGGCTTACAGTGTCAGAGCTTTAGTCCATTATCATGTCAGAACATGGCAGCATGCAGGCAGACATGGTGCTAGAGAAAGAGCTGAGTGCAGGGAAGGAGCTACATCTTGATCCTGCAAGCAACAGGAAGTAAACTGAGTCACTGGGTGTGGTTTGAGCATATATGACACCTCAAAGCTCACCCACACAATAACACACTTCCTCCAAGGCCATAACTACTCCAACAAAGCTACTAATAGTGCCACTCCCCATGAACTTATGGGGCCAATTACATTCACACTATCACTGCAACATTGTGATATCAAGTGCCTGCCTGAAAGGACAGATGATGAGTACCAAGCCCTAAATACAGATGGAACTGGACCATGCAAGATTTATTACACAGCTCAGAATGGTACATGATTTAAAACTTACAAAGGAGAAACAGTAGGCTACCTGAGATCCTTTTCTCATTCCTCCTCTATTCAGGTTGCCCAAAGCCCCATGGCTGCTTGCCATGAACTGCATCCTCCTGGCAACTCTCCCTCTCCCTCTCTTTTACCCTCTCCCTCCCCCTCTCCCTGGGACTCACTAGATTGCAGTTTGTTCCCCACCAGTGGTCTTACAGCTTTCCCATGTGGCATGATGTAGAGACACAGATAGGCTACCCAAGCTCCTCTTTCCAGCCCCCTTAATTTTGGCATGCACTCCTCAATCTGGCATGCACCCCTTAAAGCCTTGGTGCACAGAACCCAGGGCATTGAACCTTCTAGGACTATGAAAGCTACTCAATAGCCATGAAGCTTCCAGATTGGTACAAGTTTGATTTCTCCAAGTTCAATGACTCAAGTATGTCGTGTCTTTAGCAATAGGGTCCTACCATTAAGTTTTGGAGAGCAATCATCAGTATTGACAATAGCCTGTAACACTTGGGTCTGTCTATGGGACCACATCAACCAACAATTTGAAAAAACATAACCCACACCCGATACTGCCTGAGTCTAGGAAAGGCATCCTCCTTAAATGGTAACTTTATTTAAATTAAATTCCATATATAAGTGTGTGTGTGTGTGTGTGTGTGTGTGTGTGTGTGTGTGTGTGTATTTCAGGATGTTTCTGCAGTAGTAGATTTCTACACAGCATTTTCAAAGATCTTCAGTGCTGGTCAGCCATCCTCATCCTTCCTCCTCTAGCCTGCCCTCAAATTATGCACTCCATTTAAATTTTCCTGCCCCATTATTCTCCCTTTCCACATCATAGCATCTGTGTTCTTGCCTTGAAATCTTACCTCCTATCCTAATGGCTAGTTTCTTTTTTTATGTAATTTTAATTAAAATATGATTACATCATTTTTCCCTTCCTTTTCTCCCCTAAATTACGTCTCCAAATTCTTTTCATGTCATCCCACTCTCAAATGGACAGTATCTTTTTCATTAATTACTATTGTTACATTTCTGTATATGTATGCAAAATATGTAAATATAGCCCCCTGAGTCCATTTTATTGTGTGATTTCAGAATTGACTACTTTTTATTGTGTACCCAATTAGAGGGTTCATCCATTACCAGTTTCTTGACTTTTATAAGTGTCTCAATTTAAACACACATCTAAAAAATTCAAATCCAACATCTGCAAATGACAAAGAACTTGTGGCATTTATCTTTCTAGATATTTATTTCCTCACTTGGAATGACTGTGTTCAGTGCCATCCATTTACCTGTGAATTTTATAGTTGTATTTTTCTTAACACATGAATAATATCCTATTGTGTAAATGTATCACATTTTCATTATCCATGCATCTGTTGATGGATATTTAGTGTTTTGGGTTAAAGATGGGGCGTTTCCTAGATATTGTGAATAAAACAGCAATGAATATGGATGAGCAAGTATCTCTATATTAGGATATAGAGTGCTTTGGGTATATGCCTATAACTGGATGATATGGTAGCTTTATTCCCAGCTTTCGAGGACTTCCACACTGATGGAAAGTTTTGCACCCCCACCAAGAGTGAGTAGGGGTTCTACTTTGTCCACATCCATTCCAATATTTGTTGTTATTTGTTTTATTTATTAATTAATTGGTCTTAGCTATTTTGATTGGGGAAAGGTGAAATCTCAAAGTAGTTTTAATTTCCATTTCCCTGATGACTAAGAATGTTGAACATTTTAAACAGTATTTCTCACTTATTTGTATTTGTATTTTATTTTTTTTTTGAGAATTGTTTAGTTCCATGCTCCAGTTTTTAGTTGGAGTATTTGTTTTTCTTGCTGTTTAGGTTTTTTAGTTATACATATATTCTAGATACTAACTCTTTGTCAGATATGTAACTGGTAGTTTCTCCCCATTCTTTAGGCTGCCCCTTCAATCAAATGAGGGTGCTGTTTGTTGTAAAGAAACCTTTTATTTCCATGAGGTCCCATTTTTTGATCTTAATGCCTATTTTATTGGTTCCCATTAAGAAATTCTTTTCCTCTGCTGACAAGTTCAGCTGCACTCCCTGTTTTTCCCTGTCAAATACAAGGAGTCAGATCTTATGTTGAGGTCTTGATTCACTTGGCATTAAGTTGTGTAAAACCTAAGAGATAAGGATCTATATTCATTCGGGTTGATGTAGCTATCCAGTTTGTTGAAAATTCTGTCCTTTCTCCAAGTCTTATTTTATGATAGCTTATGTTTTGGGGATTACAGTCTCTAGAACATGGGTTGATGTAGGTGTTTTTTTTTTCTCTTTTGTGATTTGCTCATTGGGGCTTGCCATTTAGCTCCCCAATAATCACACGGAAACTTGTTCTTTCTTATGAATGCCTGGCCTCAGCTTGACTTGTTTCTAGACAGCTTTTCTTAAATTATCCCATCTGTCTTTTGCCTCTGGGCTTCTGTATTTCTCTATTCTACATATCCTTCTTTACTTCTTACTAGAGGGCTTGCTGTGTAGCCGGGTGGCTGGCTCCTTATGTTCAATGTTCCTTATGCTTTTCTCGTTCCTTGATCTCCTCTCTTTCCAGATTTCTCCTCCTATTTATTCTTGCCACCTGCCAGCTTTGCCTATCCTTTCTCCTTCCTTGCTATTGGCTGTTCAGCTCTGTATTAGACCAATCAGTTGTTTTAGACAGGCAAAGTAAGACAGCTTCACAGAGGTAAACAAAGGCAACATAAAAGAATGCAACATATCTTTGCATCATTAAACAAATATTTTACAGTATAAACAAATGTAACACATGTTTAACTAATATTTTATGACAGGTGGATGTGATGCATATGTGCTGTTTTTGTATGAGTACCCAGGCTAGCAGTTACACCTGGCTCACTACATCTTTATTTAACAGACAGAGACTGAGATCACTCTAAATCACTCTAAATCACACAGTTTGTTTAAACAGATTTCTGTTTGGGACCCAGTTGTCTTGATTACTTGTGAAACTGTTTTCCCACTGCCCCAAATGTACCTACTTTCTCTCCCTTTTATTGTATATTCTACATAGAAAAGAGATGAGAGGGATCTAATATATTTTTTAATGGGAGCCTTTAAGATGTACATATTTTGTAGCTCCTGGCAAAGACTCTGTGAATCACGAAGTTATCAAGTAGGCAAATGTAACTTAGAAAAGGAAATGACGGGGAGTGAAATGTTCTCATGGTTCATTTAACATGGATGTTAAGGTGCTACTTAGAAGCACTTTAAGAAAGAAAGAGTCAGATTGTTTTCCCTTTGGCCACTGACTACATGTGTCCTTGAATTGCAACCAACCAGAGCCAAGTCACCCTTGAAATGGAACCTGCCCACCTCGAGGAGCTGGCTCCAAAAGCTGATTCCAAGTCATGCTTTTTCTGTTTTCCATAGAGACTTCCAAGGGTTGCAAGATCAAGAATAACGATTCCACAGAATCTATGAATGAGTGTGCAGTTTTTTCTCTTAGGAGTTTAGAAACAAAACAGGTGCCAGTCATTTTGGAATATTTGATTTGCAATACAGTACATTTTATCACCCTGTTTCTAGAACTGTGAATTAATGTGTGCTCATAGCCCAAGGACAAACTATCCCAGTATGTGGGAAAAGTCTTTTAAAAAGTTATACATCTATCACTGTTTTCAAATGTTTCATGGTAATTTGCATTCACTGGGGAATTAAATGGATCAGTGACACAAATTTAAGTTAATTTATTCAGTAAGTAATGACATGTTTTAAGGGGATTCAAAGTGGTCAAACTAATGGCATGCCAACAAATCTTTTGATGATCAGCCTGGAAATGAATTTAAAAGAATTGGGCAAGGTGGAGGGGGCGGGAAATGATGGTCCTTTTCAGGGTTCCTGCCCACAAACACTTCATACAGGGCATTTGCAGAGCTAACTCAGGGGTCCCATGGACCTTGAGAGTGAGTCATGTTAAAATCAAGAACAGAGTGACAACTTGAAAAATAACTTAAAAAAAAGCAGCCACTGGAGAAGAAAGCTAACACAGTGATTACTTAAGAAAACCAGGGGTAACTGAAATTAATACTGAATGAAGATTTCCCCTGTGAAGAGTTATGTTTGAAAATCCAGTGTGAATCTTTTTTTTTTTAATTTTTTTTATTAGTTCAAATTAGAAACAAGCTTGTTTCACATGTCAATCCCTTCTCCCTCTCCCTCCCCTCCCCCCATCTCTCCTCCCCCACCCCCGTCCTACCCCCAGGCAGGATAGGGCCCTCAACGAAGTCCACCACATCATCCTGGGCCGGGCCTAGGCCCTTCCCCATGTGTCCAGGTCAAGAGTGCATCCCTTTACGTGGGATGGGCTCTCAAAGTCCCTTCTTACGCCAGGGAAAACAGTGTGAATCTTTTTAAAATATTTAGATTCATCACTCATTGCTCAGAAATGCTTTCAGATGAAGAGTGGATGTTTCCACAGTGATTGGAATTGTCAAATCGCACTGACGTGTCAAACAACAGCAGTGTGCTTTTCTGTCACTCATCAGCTTTCCATCATTAAGGGTTTGTATGCAAAGGAGTGACACACACAGCCAGGTGAAGGCAGAGATTCCAGAATATCACAGTTTTATAGAAAGTGGATCAAGACCATGGAGTCTGCATTTTCCATGACATGCAGCCATAGGTGGATTGTGGTCCACATCTTGATAGACACATCTAATGTGACTTCTGATCAACACCTTTCTTTTGGAGTGGCTGATTGGAAGCTCATGTTATTTTTCTTTTTAGCATGAAACCTTACCACCCCCCGGATGTCTGATATCACAGTGTAGGATAGAAAATGGCTCCTGGTGGTGAAAAACCCTCCACAAATCTGCATCTTTAAAATAACAAAGTTGGATGAAGCTCTGTCTAGACTCTCATGTTGTTCTAATACTTTAAATGAACATCTGATGTCTGGCAAACATTTCCTGAAAATTATGACTTACATATTGGATAGTGTGGGTGGAATGAGCTTGGGAAAAATGGATCTTGACCTTTGGACCATTAAATCAGTTAAGGAGTTCCAACAAGGTTCCCTATATGACCCTTAATTTCAGGTATCACCTAGAAAGCTAGAACACAACTAGACATATAAACTGTCTAAATGAAAAGATTTATCTTGTTTACTTTTATTAAAAATTGTAAGCTACTGCATACATATCATTATCAGAAAGTAGATTACTGCCAAGATGCCATGTCTGTGTGAAGAGCAAAGTAAAAATCATGCTTAGAACAAATTTTAATAAATCTGCCAACATCAAAGTAAACACAACTGATGCTGTGTGTGTTACAAATAAGTGAACTCAGAAGGCTCCCATTTGGCTATGTTAGATCTCAAACTGTGTTTGGTGCTATTAAAATGATTATATTAATTGTTTTCTGTATGAGGCAAGGGCCATGGCATCCAGTCACATGAATACATAATAGGTTTTAAAAAAATAAAGAATGAAGGCAGATGGTAATGCTATAGTGGTCTGTCTGATACGGCGAGAGTTGCACAGAAGCGTGAGCAGGGTGAAGAACATGTTACATAAACAATGAAGAGTTCCATGTAAGAAGGGGTGTCGACTTTCACCAACTGAGCCGAGCAGATCATGTGTGCTGGACCTGGGATCTGAGGATCTCAAAGAATGGTGTGGACTACAGTCTAATGCTGTAGACAACCTTACTTCAATTTCAGTGCCCTTTTATACATGAATGCAAGAAAGAAATCAATGATCCAAGGAAGGTTGCCTGAGCTCAGAAAACCATGATCAAAAAAACATGTAAATAAACACCAGTAAGCACACACTAAATATTAACAGAACAGCCCTTTCCCAGAACTTCCTCAGGCCAGACCAGTTTCAACACAATTCCCTGGCACGTAGCATACTACAGGTTATATGTGGGAAGGCAAGAAAGCAAGGCAGAAGGCCATATTTAGATTCAGGTTCTATAGCTATATTCTGATACCCAACAAGAATAAACATGTCTCATGAATTGAATGTAAATGCTTGTCACAGGAGGCATGAGACCACGTCCAAGAACAACCCAGGAAACAAAGTGCACCTGAGGTAAAAGACCCTCTGCCTTTTTCCTGGAGCCTCTCTCACAGTTGCCCGAGGCATTGTTCACCAGGGGTCATTCTTTTGACTATATTCCGACAGAGGGATGGGTGGCCACATCATCCGAGCAAAGCACAACCTAAGATTCCAAACATAGGTTTCCCCATGAACAGCTAAATTATGTTTTCTATTCAACCTTTCTGAGATCCTGCCCCCACCCTCTGAATTTAAGGATGATTAAGAATTTAACAATTAGATGCCATTTTGTTTTAGGGTGAACTAGTAAGGCTAGTCTGATTTTTATAGACCAGGTCACAAACTGTGTACACACACCACACTTTCTGTGCCTTTTGTGACATCAGTTTGACTATGTGTGCCAAATCATTCCCAATATAAAGTTTTTAATGGGCAATGTTTCCTTGTCAAGGTATGTACTTGTTAGTAGGACTTGGTATTTCCATTTGCAACCATATACACTCACCTATATACACATACAGAAGCACTCTTAAGCTCAGAAAAATATGACACAGGAGAAGATATATTAAAAGACTTTATTCACAATAGAGAAATTTTACAAATATAATTTTTAAAAATTATGTGTCAATCTATTGTTTCCCATAACATCAGAGGTTTATATAAAGTTGGAAATGGCAGAATGCACTTATGAACAAATCAAAAACAATCAATGTAAAAATGGATAATACACATGAAAAATCCTGATAGAGAGGTCTATAAATTGGCATACAATTTGTGTTTATAATATTAACTGCACAAACTATATCAAACATATTTCATAAACACAAAAGTAGGTGCTATTTTAACTCTTGTTCATCTTTAAGGATGCGGATTACACATGTAAATTAAATGGAAGTTTTGTGGAAAATGAATGAGTTGGTGTCTATTTGGAGACTTCAGTGGTTTAAAATTAACACAAAATATAAGCTTAATTCAATTACATTACTATAATATTAATCTCTTGTTTACATTTTTGGTGTTCTGGAATCTAGCATTAAAAAAATTCAAGTTTTAAAACTGAAAGATGATCCTTGCCATTGGAGAGCAGCATTATGTTTCAGCTTCTTGCCTGCTTCTGCTGGGACTCAAATCGTACACTGTAGTGGACACTCCATTACAGAGGAGTCGGCACAAAGGACCTGGCTTTAAAATCCCACCTATTGCAGAAATACTTACCAGTTTTGTGTGCATCTTCAAAGTAAAATTCAAAGAAAATGAATTAATGGCTAATCCAAGGACAGTGAAAGTTATAATTAAAATCTATAGGGACACATTTTGGCAACAAATTTCAATATTTTACATCAGAGCTCTGGGGAAAGAAAGATTTGCTCCTCACTCATTCCTCTTAGAGGAGAGAAAAGTTTTACAGTCAAATCAAATTGTAATTAAGGAGTCAAAGCAGGCTGTTCTACTTAGATTCATGAAAATGATGTCACAATTCATGAACTCCACAGATTAATTAGGTTATAGGAGGAAGTTACTCTGGGTCTCAGAGGTTAACACAGCCATAGGATGTACAAAAGGATTTTCTTCCATTTACTAATTTTTACTAATTTATGAATTTTGATGTATTCTAATGTACAATACTGGAAACAGCCAGGCCACACAAGGTGGTAATCCTAAATGACATCTTTTGAAACCCTCCCCAAAGCTGAAATGGGTAAAACTACTGACTACTGAGATTTAACAAAATAACTCTCTCAAATAAATAGGTCAAATGATATGAAACGGATAAAATGATAAAGCTGAAGGAATATAAATGCACAGAAATCTATACTTCAGCCTAATCCTTTGGGTTGTACTACTTGTTGACCATAGTCGGTTGCAATCGAGGTGGTTAGAGTCTTTGTCCCTTGGTACATACATAATCAGTCACATTCTATCTTTCCTATAAATAGCAGGTGTGGTAATGTAAGCTATCACCAAATCTGTTCTTGGGAAAATCATTCATATTTCAAATAAGGTTTTGAAGAATCATATAATCATTTTGATCTGCTACAGATCAATTTTTGAGGGAATGGGTCCATTCCTATAAATTGTTTCTAATTTAGGTTCTCCATGCTGAATGTAACCAGACTAAGTACACTGTGTTCTTAAGATCTAATTAGATTTTTCTTAGTTGAAGGAATAGAGAAATTGGCAAAGTTTCTTTCCCTGGGTAAAAACTCCCTTTCACAAACTGAAGTGAAATAATTAACCACATCTGGGAAGAGCCCTTTTCAAATCTGAACCAAGTGCAATGTTTCCTTTCCTTGAAGAAAAACCAAAGGTGAAATGCAAACACATGGAATAGTCATGTGAAATTCTGTCTCTTTTTAGAGACCACATTCCAGGATGGATTCAGTTAAAAAGCAAGACCTGGCAGGTTAAAAGTTACATCGTTTCCCTTTCAAAAATGTAATTGAGTAACAGGGGCGCTCTGCAGAACTCAAGTGCTCACCTTGCTGGGCAGTGGGGAATGGAAGAAATTAAGCAGTATGTGATACAGAGATGACACAGGGCATTTAAAGTAGAAGTAGTGAAGAAATTCAAAAGTGCGGAAACACGAACAATCAAAAAACGAAAACACACTGCAATGAAATGAGGTCAAGGGGGCTGACTCTTCTGGGATGACGTTCTCATCAGAATTGCAATGTGAGTGGAGTACTTTAGAAGACATTCTATCAAATAACGATAGACCTGCTAAGAGGCTGTCACAGTTATGAGATCTTTCTCTGGTGGATAGACAAACCAGATTAACATGAACTTGAAAAGGAAAAAAAAAAGCTTTTTCTTTTTAATACTTAATTCATTATTATGGCTTTTTGCAACATGGCAAAATATTACAGCTTAAAGCAGACGCCATCTCCTCATAGAGGAGGAAAAAGTTTTGCAGTCAAATCATAATTCAGAGGTCACTGGTAGACTATTCTATTCTGTTTCATGAAAATGATGTCACAACTTCATGAACTCCAGAAACAATAGATTCCTTAAAAAAAAAAAAAAAAAGACAGCAAACAAAATCAGTGGATCCACTAGCTGGATAATAAGTAATAAGGAATTGAGGTTCACTTAGGCTTACGGTAATAAACGTAAAAGACTGCAAAACAACTTTAGAACTTAGGATATTCATAGGCTTTTATCTATCAACAAAAGTTCATCATGTGTCTGATGATGAGGAAAGGAATTAAGGTATGCAGTGAGGGACGAAGCAGAGTAAAGTAGAAAGTGTCTTTCATTTCTCTTTGACTTCAATTTCCTTTTTCTCGTCTCGGAGTATGGGGAAAGGGTGTGCCTCAGTATTGAAGACCCAGTGTTCTAGTGGAAGAAGGTCATCATCAGAAAATATCAAGTACAAATACCTGGAGAGAGAAAAAAAATGAGACTTTGAGGCACAAGAAACCAGGTCCCAAACACTTCTATGTCTCTGCACGTCTTGTACCACAGACAGCAGTTGATTCTCACACCCACAGTCCTTAACATGGTACCAACCATGCTTTGGGTGCTGGTGCCTGAGAACCACACAGAGTAAGTAACTCCAGGTGATCAGCCTCAGAAATGACCAGAGACACCCGCACTGTCAGACTGAGACAGCAGCAACCTGACCTGGGATGGAGATTACACACATCGGTCAGACTTGGTATATGATGCATGTGTTCATCGTGAAGACCCCTGTAGAGAAGACCTCCTTGGGGCCTCAGCACAGCTGGAGGATACTTGCACTTACTTTAGTGTCTCTGCCAGGAAGAAACTTTGCTGGACATCGTCATAACTCTCACTAGCAAAGTAAACATCCCGTAGGCCCGAGTAGCCTCCGTTCACTCGGCAGTGGTTTTCTAGGGCCTGGATTGCCAAGAAGAGAGGGAAAAAATTCAGTAAAGTTATTATCAGTAACTTTTTAAAAATTAGATTGTAGATTCAGATAAAACAAGGTTTTAAAGTGAATGAAAATTTGTAAAAGTTTTTGATAGAAAATTTAAAAATTATGGCATATGGGCTATATGTCTTTCCTCAAAAGAAACACTCCCACATTTGGTTTTGGAAAAGCCTGCACTCGTTTCTAGCATTTCCACTTTTGGTGTAGAGTGGCAGCTCTCAAGCTGTGGGTTGCAATCCCTTTGGGGGTGGAATGACCCTTTCATAGGGGTTGCCTGGGACTTTTGGAAAACACAGATATTTACATTGTGGTTCATAACAGTAGCAAACCCACAGTGGTTCTCAACCTTCCTAATGCTGCAATCCTTTAATACATGTTGTGGTGATGCCCTTCCAACCATTCAATTATCTTCATTGGTATTTCATAACTGTAACTTTGCTACTGTTATGAATTGCAATGTAAACATTTCTGATAGTCTTTGGTGACCCCTGACAAAGGTTCATTTGAACCCCTAAAGAGTTTGGGAGCTACAGGTTGACAAACAGTGCTCTCAAGTTTGACAAATCAAAGACCACAAGTTCTGTCCAGCCCACTGTTTATTTCTGTAAATAAAGTTTTATTGAACTATGGCTAGCCTATCTTCTCTGGTTTACATAGTGTCTGAGGCTGTTTTTGCACCACAATGATAGTGGTGAGTAGTGGTGGTAGAGACTATATAGTTCTGCATGGCCTTTACAGAGCAAGGGTGCTGAACTCTTAATGTCAACTGGGACAGTAAACCACTGGTCCAGAAAATGTGCTGGACCTCCAAGGCATCTATTTTAATCAGAATATACTAACTCTATGTCTTTCCAGTTAAGTCCTATGGGATTAAAAAAAAAGTGGAATATGGTGAACTACTAATGAGGTCAGTGGTAGAACTGAAGAAATGGAAGGCAGTGATAATGGGAGGCTTCAATCCATTGCAGAAAACAGTTTTCTTTTCTTTAATATGACAGAGAAGAAAATGGGATGAGTTCACTGATGACTCTAGAAGTGTGCAAAGAAATGGTCTGTAGTTGTGTGGACATAATGAATATTTGGAAAGGAGATGGGTTGGCCAGTGTAGGGATGAAAGTGTTTGTACAACTTAAAATTCCCGCCTTCCATTTTGTTATCTGTCAGTGAATTGACTGTGGTTTGTCAATTTCTTTTTCTTTGTTTCATACTTTTCAGCTTCACTGATATATTGGTGACACATAGAAACATCATATATTTAAGATGCATAAATGTGCTGCTTTCTGTATGGACTGTGAGATGGCTACCACAGTCAAGCTAATCAACATATCACTAGCATCACCAGTGGTGGTCTTTGTGGTGGGAATTCCCGAGAGCCACCTGCACACTGTTGTTCACTATAGTCGCCATGCTGTGTTGTAAGCCTCCGGAATGTTTTCATCCTTTACTGACATTTTCAAACCCCTTTGCCAGTAAATGTCCTTTTCTTCTTCTCCCTGAGTTCCTGGTAACTGCCACTCTGTTTTCTACTCCTAGTTAATTATCCTAAGCTCTACATGGAAGTGCTATCTTATAGCATCTTTTCCCTTATGGTTTGTTCCGTTTAGGATAACATCATTCATCCCCGTTGTTGCAAAGGGCATATATATATATATATATATATATATATATATATATATATAAAAGGCTCTGTATGAATTTCATTGGATATGCACCTCACATCTTTATTTCTCCATCTACTGAGGAGAATTTGGTTGTTTCTATGTTGGCTACTTTGAATCATGCTGTAATGAATGTGAGATTGCAGAAAACCCTTAGATCTTATTGCATTTCCTTGGATATATGCCCAGAAATGGGACTGCTTCACCTTATGACAGCTTGGTTTTTAATTTTTAAAGGAACCTCCACAGTATTTCTTATGAGGGCCATGCCAGTTTATATTGCCACCAACAACACACAAGGGTCCCCTTTTCTTCTCATCCTTGACACCCCTAGTTATCTCTTGATTTTTTTGATGACAACCATTTTCATAGAAGTGAGGTGATCTCACCATGGTTTTGCTTTGCATTCCCTGTGATGAGAGATACTAGGACCTTCCTCATATACTTTTGGCTACTTATATGTCTCCTTTTGAGATTTGATTGAGATTCTTGGCCCGTTTTCAAACTGGTTATCTCTCATCACTGAGTTCTATGAATTCACCATTTTGGGTATTAACTCCTTGTAAGATATAGTCACTGAGTGTACGTACAAAAAGTTAGCCGGAACACCGCTAGGCAGTAACATCTTATGAGAATGCCATCGTATATGTGGTCAGACAGGAAAGTCAGCATGCAGTTATGTGATAGCAAAAATTATGTAAGAATAATTTACATGTCCTGTAACTTTGGCTTGGCTGATTGTTTCCTCAGCGTGCAGCAATGCTGTGGACTGATATGGTCCTGTGGGTTTTATTTGGCTTTTGTTGCTGTGAATGTCAAATCCACTAAAGCCATCAACAGGCTGATAGCAAGAAGTTTCCCCCCCCCTCAATATTTTCTCCCAGGAGTTTTACTTATTTCAGATCTTATCTTTAATTCTTTAGTGTATCTTTGTTTTTGTGTATGATATTTTTTTTTAAAATTATACGGGTTGCCTTCCAGCATATTCCCTTCCAGCCAAGTTAATTTTCATTAACACATTCTAGTAATTCTTTTCATGATAATGGCAAAGTGAAAATTCCAGTCTGCAAAAAACTGCCACCTGAAACCTTGCCCTGATTCACAGAAAGCTGAGATGGTTCATCTTCACCGTCAACTTGACTAGACTGAGAATCACTTAGGAAACACACCCCTGGTCCTGCCTCTGAAGGTGTTTCCAGAGAACACTGATGAATATAGGTGGGGCCTATCCACTGCTTGGGCTCTCACACTGAATAAAAAGGAAAGCGGGAGAAAGGATGAGCGCCAACATTCATTGCTCTGATTCCTGGCTCTGGATGCAGTGTGACTAGCTATCTTACATTTCTGCTGCCGTGACTTCCCCTCCTTGATGGACTCCTTCAACCTAGGAGGCCAAATAAGTCCCCTTGTTTGAAGTTGTACTTGTCGGTGTTTTTGTCACAGCAACAAGTTCAGTAACTAACAAAGACATTGGTATTGAGGAATGGGGCCAGTGCTGTGATGGAGCTGATCATGTGGCTTGTAGACTGTTGGAACTGGTTGGTGGGAAGGCTAAAAGAACTTGGAGAGGTTGGGAAGGAAGCCCTACAGTGCCATCAACAAAGCTTAATGGGCTCTTCTAGGAAAAAAGTGGACAGAGGAGGTCCAACACAGGATGGCATAGAAAGGAACAAGATTAAACTAGGAATGAGGCTAGAAGATATTTGTGTTATATTCTGGCAAAGAATCTGGCTGCATTGTGCTTGTGTCCAGAAAATTTGAGTGAGCCTGGAATTCAAGAACAATGGATTAAATTGTTTTGTGGAGGAAATCTGAAGACAGTATAGCATGTAGGCTGGGCTGTGATTATTTCTTAGTACAGGTATTCAGATTTACAATGAAAAAGAGCAGGAAGTGTAGAAGAAAGATCTTAAAAATATTATAGAGATTAACACACCCAAGAAACTTCACACTTTGCCCTGGGTCTATGGGAATGGTTCCCTGAGGGCAAGACCCCATCATCCAAAGTTGGAATTTGTAGAATTAATTTAGAAGGAGAAAACTTGAATTGAGAATGGTGCTAAAGGCGTCATCTATTGGAAAATAACTGCCTTGGAAAATACTTCCCCATGGTCAGCCACCAAAGTCCTCATAGGTCACTACGGTTAAGGCAGAGGGGAGCTGGCAGCAGAACTTAACAGTGTTGTCCACCTAGTGGTGGTTTCCAGGCATGTAAAATGCAAGAATTCCTGGGTAATTAAGTCTTACATCAAGGTTCCAAAAAGTGGTGGGGCTAGCAGTGTTTGGCAGAGTTGGATTCCTTATCAGGAGGCTCTAAAAGCCATTGCTTAGAACTGTGAAGCCTAAGTTGCAATGAAGATACCAGGATGGTGGAGTTGCCAAAACCATTGGCTATCTTTTGAGGATAAATGGGCCTTATGTGAAAAAGCCCAAAGTGAGGAGGATACATGAGATGCAGTTTACAAAACTGGAAATGCAGAATTAATTCAAGCTTTTGGATCTCAGATTATGCCACTGAAAACCCTAGATGCTAGGCGATGGAGCTGTAGGGCTTTTTTTCTTTCTCTTGGGTATTGGTCTTGCTTGATCAGTCTTCCCTTGCTATCTTCCCATTCTTCCCATTTAGAATGGGAACATGTACTCTATGTCACTGTATATTGGAAGTACATAACATGGAATTTTGGTTGTGGAGAGGGTGATGATTAAAAAAATACCTTAAGTCTTAATTAAGGTTTTGGACTTCTGCTTTGGAACAAAGCTAGAATTGTTACAACTTAGTGGATAGATGGATAGATTCTTGTTGTCAAATGTTGGGCTCATGATGGTTCACCGTCTAGTGCATGGATTGAGAGCACCTATGAGAGACACCTCTGAGCTTATCTATGAAGGTGTTTTTAGAGAACTTAACTGAGAAGGGAAGCCCCACTCTCAATGTGTGTGGCATCATGGATGTAGGTCCAACAAACAGGAGAAAGCAATCATTTCTCTCTGAATCGTGTCTGTGAATCTATACAGCTATTTCAAGTTCCCTCCACTATAATGTCCCCACCATGGTGACTATATCTTCAAACCATGAGCTTAAAAAATTCTTTCTGTATTAAACTGTGGGATTTTTTAATTTTTGGTATGGCTATTTTGCAAAACAGCAAGAAATTAACTAATAAAACTGTATACACAAAAAGCAAAGCTTGAGATTAAAATCATAATACCATAAGAGTAATAGTGAAAGGTAGAAAATATAAGCAAGGTAAAGTTACCCTTAATTTCCATCCTAATTTCTATTTACATTTGTTTTTCTCTTATGAATCACACTCCCATCTCTCTTTTACATACGTGTGCATAAGTGTGTTCATGTATGGGTGGATACATGTGTATGGAGGCTGGAGAACAACCTCAAATGTCAATCTTATGAAGGCAATCACCTCCTTTGAGACAAAGCCTCCCATTTCCCTGAAGCTAATCAATTAAGCTAGATTGATTGGCTATCCATCACCAGGGATCTCTTGTCTCTACCTCCCCAATGTTGGGATTGCAGGAGCATGCTGCTGAGCCTGGCTTTTTTGTGGGAGTGTTGAGGATACAACTCAGGTCCTCATTCTTACAAAGCAAGTACTTTACTAACTAAGCCATTCCCTGGCTACTCTTTTTTTCTTACACTTATAATCATCTTCAACAGCCTGACATTGTATGTCCTTTCATGTTAGCTAAGAAAAAGTTTTGTTAGCTAGAAAATGGGTTTGAAAAATAAATGATGCTTTAAAAATGGAGCTCAGAAATGAAGAGAAAGCATGTATCAGCCACAATGGAGCTCCAAAAGCAGAAAGAAAGAGAAAGCATGTAACATCCACAGTGGAGCTCAGAAAGGAAGAAAAAGCATGTATCGTCCACAATGGCTCACGAGCAAGCCTTGCCCCTAGTGCTCAGTCTCAATCAGCAGACAGTGATAAGGAGGCCATCAGATTTTCATATCAGGGACAGAGGGTAGAAGAAAAGAGAGCAGTGATCCATGAGGTGAAACACTTAATTGCTAGGTCAAAGAAAATCTAGCCAGCATGCTAAATGAACAAAGAAAAGAAAATTTCCCTATGGTTCAGTACTTTAAAAACAAAACAAAACAAAACAAAACAAACTTCTAGGAATTGAAACAATAAGCTTAAAAAGATGCTTTAATTATGTTCTAAATATTATACAATAAGACAAAATTGAGGGAGAACCCTAAAGGTAACTTCCAATTCCTACTATTTTTCTCTCCTTTTTGATAGAAAGGTCTGTCAAAGGCAGCTAAGTATCAGATGCATGGAGTAAGCCAAAATTTATCTGTAAAGTAGCATTTCAAAAAGAAACAGGTGAGGTTATTCTGGGATGTAATGGGATCTGATGTCCAGATAGTTCCTTAAAACTATGTTCTTATTCACAGAACCTTTTCTTGGTTATTCCCTTGAAGCTCTTGGGGGATGACCAGCTGAGCCAGCCAGGCTCAGTGATGAGCTATCATTTCTGTTCTTGGAAGTTTCCATGAGTTCTCTCATTTGGTAAAGAGTTGACAGGTGAACACAGTGGCACATGTCTCTGATCTCAATGTGTAGGAGGCTGAGGCAGGAGGATTGTGAGTTTGAGGCCAGTCTGTGCTACCTAATGTACCTGTGTGAAACAAATGACAAAAATAAATCCAACTATCTGCTTATCTAGCTACCTACCTGATCAACCAACCACCTGACCCCCAACAAAAAAATCAGAAAAACAAAAGAGATGAAGAGTTGCCTTTGGGTATAGACAACACACCTTTCTTTACAGTTTGTACCTGGTCATTCTTTTTCCTTCCATAAGTTCTCATTGGACAACAGGCACAATACTTGTGCTGGCTAGTTTATGTTAACTTGATGTAAGCTACAGTATTATGAGAGGAGGGAACTGAGACACTGCCCCCATAAGGTCAGGCTGTAGGCAAAGCCTATGGAGCATTTTCTTAACTAGTGATTCATGTGGAAGAGCCCAGCTCATGTGGGTGGCACCACCTAGTCTGGTGGACCTGGGATCTATAAGAAAGCAGGCTAAGCAAATCACGAGGGGCAAGCCAGTGAAGAGCACCCCTCTGCATCAGACCCTGCCTCTAGGTTCTTTTCCCTGCTTGAGTTCCTACTCTGACTTTCTCCAGTGCAGTGCTATGAAGTGTAAGCAAAACAAATCCTTTCCTACCCAATTTGCTTTTGGTCATGGTGATTCCTCACAGCTATAGAAACCCGAACTAAGACAAGACAGAACACAAGCTGGGGAGAGTCGGACACTGACCTCAAGCCTAGATTTTCTAATTGTGTACCCCCCAATCCCTTATTATAGGTAGTGTCCCCAACATAGGAGTGCTGTGAGAATAAATGAAGGCAAAGAAATGCTTGCCACAATACAAAGGCCTTTCCGCAGCCTAGCTAGTTTCAAGTTTTTGTGGCTTCATGTAAATTATTTTTAATTTACAAGTAAGGATAATGTGGAAGACACTTTTTCCTTTCATAAAACTAAATACCCATGTCAAAGTCCAGATGCAGGAACAAAGCACTTGTATGCATGGGCTGGAAATGCTATCTTGAGTCCTCATATTTTGTATAATATGCACTGATAACATTTAGACTTTTGTTTAGAGATTTTGTTAAGACATCAGGACTGAAACTGGGTCTACACGATGAATTCTGATTGTAGCCGTTTCTCAGCAGTGGAAGCAGGTACACTTTGGGCAGATTACTTCACTAGTCTGCTCTGGTGGTGCTCAGCTTCTGGGCATTTTGTGTAAGGGTTTAGCTTACTAGGGGTCAAATATGCTGCAATGTGCTAATTACAGAGGGCAGGATTTTCAGACTTTCCACAATGACTGTAACTGGAACCCATGGATAGAAGATAATCTTGATCCTAACTGATTATAACTTGGGGTTCGGCCGAATAACAGCAAAATAGACTTTTAGGGAGCATTTCTGTGAAGACAGGAATTGGATAGTGGATCCATAGAGATTTACAAGAGCCAAACCCCAAGCAGTAATGCCATTAAGACTGTTTGCTTGAGATTGCTCAGGTCTCAAGGACAAAAACAATGACTCAGGCAGCATAAACACATCAAAGAATGTTTGGAAAGAGGGATCAAGTCTGGGGAACCAGAGGCAGGAATGGGAGAGAAACTCTGCTCTCAGATTCAGGATGTTGGTGCAGAAAGGGTGGGGTTCAAGACATCAAAGAAAACTGTGAAGAAAGCAAAAGACCCACAAGCTCTTATCTTCTGTGGATTAGATGAGGTATTACCTAATCGGTTTGAATACAGGCACAACTATTATTCAGATAAATCTTCTGCCAGCTGTCACATATTCAGTTGGGACAAATGCAATATCGTTCTTGCCATTACTGAGAGATAGCAAATTAAGTTCCATCTACAGGTTACTTCTATTAGGTGTGTTTACAAGTGCTCGAATGAGTATGATTGGTGGACTGCTGCTTATCCAGGAAGGCAGGCTCCAGGGGCATATACACTGCTCTAACGTATTTTAAATAATTAACCTATTTGATGAAAACATGGAAATCAATTTTACTGAATGTATCAGTGAAAGAATGCTGGGAAAAGAATTTTGTTTTTGTTTTTGTGAGGTAAGGATGATGGCTTATAAATATTGTACAAACACAGAGTAGAAGTGAAACAAGTATTGAGTGAAAGACCCTGAACTCAGCTCAGGTAACTAACATTGCTTGACCATAATTTCAGTGTAGGCCAGAGGTTTGATGAATCAACTAAGAGAACAATTGGCCCCTGCCAGGGGAATCTCACTGCAGAGGGGCTTTTGAGTTACACTGCCAAGCTGTGAACGACCACAGCTGGAAACCAAGTCAGTCTGTGCTGGGAGAACTTGCTATCTTCAGAGAACTGAAAACCTGAAATGCAGAAGAGAGACTGCCAATCCACCAAAACATGAATTTGGGCTTCAAAAAGAGTAACTGTCTAACAATTTCCATCCATTCAAATATGGAAGGAACAACTTTATAGTTAATAATTCTTTCTCCTTTAATACAAGATCTTCGAGTTGATGAATAACATCCACATAGCAAAAATGAGATGGATGTTGTCTTTCAAAAAAACTCACTCTTTGTGTATGTGACCTCTCTCTGTATATGTGTGTATGTGACAGTGATGCCACCTCAATATACTTTATGATCACCCAAGAGATGACATGCCTATGGGGTTTATCTTTATTATCTTGTACTTGGAAGGAAGACCCACCCATTCCGAGTGGCACCATTCCTGGACTACATAAGTAGACAAAGGTCAGTGAGCAACAGCACATCTCAGCAGCATGACCAGTTACTTTGAACTCTAGCTGCCTTGACCTCCTCACTGAGGACTGTAACTCTAAACTGTGAGCTGGAATAAGAGAATAAACCCTTTTTCCCTTAAGTAGCCTTTGGAGAGTCTTTTTTTTACCACATCAATAGGAAAAGAAACTTGTGTGTGTGTGTGTGTGTGTGTGTGTGTGTGTGTGTGTGTGTGTGTGTGTGTGTGTGTGTGTGTGTTTATGAGTATGTGTAACACAAGTCAGATGACAACTTTGGATATTGATTCTCATTTCCCATCTTGTTTGTGATAGGTCTCTTGTCACATACCCAAGGCTAGCAGGGCTCATGAACTTCTGTGAATTCTCTGATTTCTGCCTTTCATCTTGCTACAGGAATATTAGGATAAGAGACATAACTACCATGCCTGACTTTGTGTGGATTCTGGGTTCTGGGGATTTAGACTCTGGGGTTAATGCTTGCCAGGCAAGTACTTAACCATTGAGCTATCTCCCCAACCCAGAATGTTGTGTTCCAGGAGACAGTTATACTAGGTGATTTTGACAATTTTCCACAATGTAGTTGAGTTCCCTTAAAAAGAACATGCAACAGAGGCTGTAAGTAGGAAGTTTATTGAGCTGTCTGGAAATGAGTAAGTAAAGAAGAGTGGAACAGGGAGGTAACCAGATCTGTGCAATGAGTGAGTTCCAGCTGTGTGCAGCGGTCGCCAGTCCTTATGGACATGACACTGGCAATCTCACTTTTGAGATAGGATCTTCATGTAGCAAGAGATGACTTCAAACTAAGTATAAAGCTGAGAATGGCATTGAACTTCTTATCATGCTGTTTCTGGAGTTCTGGGATTCTAAGTGTGCACTGCCATGCCCAGGGCATTGCTATAGGAGTCAGAACTCAGGCTTATGTGCTGTAATGCAAGCATTCAAGCAAATGAACCACGCCCCCAGCCCTGGTGTTAGACCTGATGAAATATGTTATTCTTGATGTTTCCATTTTAAACCAGTATTTGCAATTCAAGTTCACAATGCCTTTGCAGGCCATGCCACAGCTAGCCTTTTATCACTGAAGCTTATTCAGAATTCACTTTAAATGCATTTGCTTCCAGAGGGGGGAAATGTAAATTTAAACCAGTGGAATCACTACTGATTGAATATAATTAGAAAACTGAATATTTTGCTTAAAATGGCTGTGATAACAGACACACTAAGTGAAGAGAGCAGTAAGGAAGGTTCAATCAATGGCTTCCTAAGGTGTTAGGTAAGCTTGCATGGGCTTCCTGAGACTTCTGAGAAGTCCTTTCAAGACCAGTGTCTAAGGCAGCCAGCTTTAACAAGGAATGGGGAGAACAGAGTGTAATTAAAGCATTTGCGTGTTCTTTTTGTCTACATTTCCTCCCACTCCTTTTAGAATAATAGTCCTGAAAACTAGACATGGTTTGACATATGTAGCAGAGAACTCCTCTGGCACCTAACACAACAGATGAGGGAGATAAAGCTGCATGAGTGATAGGAAGGGGCCTAAGAAAAACTGAGAAAGCACCACACTGACACAGATGAGCGCAATCAAACTGCTGAAGAACCCTTGCAAAGGGAAACCGTTCTCCGAGTTCTTCTAAGATTTAAGCAGGTGGCTTACTCCAGGAAAAAGTGTAGGGTCTCATCGAAGCCCAAGGACCAACGGGAAAAGCATGGATTCTGAAGCAGTGATTTCAAGTAAACAACAGTCAGCAATGAGCATCCAGAAGCTGCCCACTATCCCAGTGGAATAAAGCAACCATTTTTTCTACAGTTAGGGTATCTTCATCCTGTAACGTGCCTTTCTAGATCTTTCTGTCTAGATTGATAACCTCCAGTGTTCAAGTCTACCTGTAATACAGTCACATCATTGCTCCAAAAAGCAAAGCTAAAGCCTACAAACCAGGTGGTGTTGGCACATGCCTTTAATCTCAGCATTCAGAAGGCAGAGGCAGGTGGATCTCTGTGAGTTCGAGGCCAGCCTGGTCTACAAGCTACACAGAGAAACTCTGTTACAAAAAAAAAAAAAAAAAAGCTAAAGCCCAAGTACAGAGTGACTTGGCTGAAAACAGCCTGAAAGGAACAAACTTGATAAAGCTATGGAAGTCTCAGGAAAGTTGCCATGACAGATTGCAGATGCTGTTCAACATTTTTGCACTAAGAAACTGATCTGTAAGAAACACACAAATGAAAACATCACCTCTACGGCTTCCCAGGCCCAGGTTCTGTACTTGGGGTCATGAGTCAGTCGCCACATGTACATGTAAGTCTCGATGACTTCAGGCCGTAAGATGTAGTACTTTTCATTTTGCCTCGTGGCAATGGCTTCCACACCGCCATCAAATCGGAAAGCTTCTGGTCCCAGCTTCATGACTAAAGCACATGCAGTCAGTTAACATGGGTTACCTTCTGATTAAGGCTACACAACCTTGACAGAATAGCAAAATTCTTCACCATCCTGAAGCTGGTTATACGCACCATATGATACACAATACTCAATATGCTTCTAAATTTGAGTCATCTCAAAGAATCTATTTCAGAAAGCGGCAACAGATCTGTTTTTTTCTTCTTTCTCCACTTAACTCTGATTTAGTGAACACCCACCAGAGGTTTATAAAGTACCGAAACCATTTGCTGGTAGCTGCAAACTCAGTGGTTGTGAATTCTCTTAGTATGTCACAAAGGGCCATTTACTTAATCTTTGTGTTTAAGTGATTATTTTGTAAGTAGGAAGCCAGGCATATTATCTTCTTATGGAACTTTGGGGAAGTTTCTTGTATCAGAGCAGAGACCCTTAATCAATGAGGTAAATCAAAAGTCAGTAAATGAGGTTGGTTTAACTTGTATGACTTATGTATTTTGTTACTTGACACACTAAGATGTGTCTTTTGTATAAAAGCAGACTTTTAAGTAAAGGCCTAAATTCCTTTAAAATATTAGTAACATCAAATTTCACAGTGGGTTTTCTCCCTCTCTTCTTCCCCTCCATCCCTCCCCCCCTCCTCCTTCTTATGATGGCTATGGCAAAGCTCTTTAGTGAATGAAATCAAAGCCTGGTGGGATGGACTGTGAATGAAGAGTAACAAGTACTTACAGGTGCGATTGTAAGATTCATGACAGGTGCGTGCGATTTCAGCTCCAAGTTCAAGGTAGTGTTGGGCCAGGGCTTCGGGAGCTCCATCTGCCCCAAGGGCAAACATACCCCCTGCAAAGCAGGTCAGGTGGCCCATTTTGTGTTCCAGGAGGCCTCCTTTCCACTCTGCGATGTATGTTAGTCCCCCGCTGGACTTGCGGATCAGGTGAGTCTCAATGGCCTGAAAAGAGGAGATTTTTGATAGTCTGTGATTTTTCTCAAATTCATAATAAATTCTATATTTTAACTATATAATCAACTATTTCCCTTTCTTTCATCTTTTTCTTTATGAGACATGGTTTTGCCACAGATCAATGATTGAGTTGAACTCACTACATAACATAGGGTGGCTTTTCACAGCAATTCTCCTCCTGCCTCAGTTTCTTGAGTGCTGGGCTATAGGTATGTGACAACAACACTCTCAGTTTTATACTATAATTAAAAACATATATATTCATATATACACACACACATATATATATAATACTATTTGCAATTTGAGTTTGTTGTCACAAATCTAAATTGATCTGAAATGTTGCTGCTTTCTGTATTCTTTCCTCTACCACATGTTTCACTTTACCTGGTTAGAATTTTCTCTATTGGCCCAGCCCCATTGGCTTAGTTTGGCTTCATGACCAAACACTTACAGTTTTCGTTTGATAAATACCATTGTCTTCTCACAGATGGGCCGCTGAGGCCATGTCTGAGTTGAGTTATTACAAAGCCTGGGTCCCACTGTAAATTAGAACGTGCCAGGGTCTAAGATCCAGCCTGGTGAGGTTACTGTTTTCTCCTAGTCAGATTACATGGCTTCAGATCTTAGCTCTGACACCGTCGAGGAATACCGTAGGTAACTTATTTAGTGTATGTCTCAGTATATGCCTCATCTATTAAACAGGAACAATACTATCTGCTGTGAAGACATTTTATTTACAAGAAGTCCATATTGAAACTAGCTCTGGTAAGTGACTCTTTTACATCTATTCTGTGGTAATAAGCAGCTGACTGGAGGGCTTGGGGGGATGGCTCAGTCAGTGAAGCATGGAAACAGCTGGGAGTGCTGGCGCTTGCTGTCATCTCAGCATTGGGGAGGAGAAAGGCAGAAGCCTGGGCCTTGATGGTTAGCCAGGGTAGCCTCATCCGTGAGCTCCAGGCCAATGAGAGATCATGTCACACACAGGAAAATGAGGCCAATGGCTCCTGAGGAATGACCCCTTAGCTGACCTCTGACTTCCATGTGTTCACATGTGCACCCACACACACATGAGAAATTAAATCAAGCTCTTCCCTGTTTATTCTATTAAGGAACATACTACTGCACAGTTAAAACTTTGAAACAAATGAAGATATTTAAATCTAGGATAAAAATATTTACAAAAGTGATTTATATGACATATTTTATTTGTGCCCGTGAACCATTGATGTTATCAAAAACTAGGTTAGAATAAAATAACCCTTGCATTTAAAAAATAAAAAAAGTATGAAGTGTGTTTGGGTTACTAATTTCCTTTTGTTTTTGATAGAGAATGATGTATTCATCATGTCATAGGAAGGAAAGGGTTTTGATGGGGATGCTGCCAGGAAAAGGAGGGTTTTCAGGATGCACATTTGGGACAAGAGAGAAGAATGACTGAAAATGAATAGGCAGGCCTTCTAATAAAGGAAGATGAGACCTTCTCTTCCTTTATTAGAAATAAACAAATGAAAGCAAGACAGTAAGATCTAAATGAAGACTGCTGTGCTCATTAGCTGTGGCTAAGCTAATTTTATTGATGATTTAGTTATTGCATTAATATTTCATTCTCATTTAATGCAACTGAACATCTTAGCTATTTACACTTCTCATAGCACAAATTGCAGAGAAGTCCTTCAAGCAGCTACTTGTTCATCACCCAAGAAATTATTCTTTCTACATGGCAAGAGTAATAGCTTTTGAGCACAGATTAAAGAAACATTATTACCCTGTTATGCAGAGTGAATAAAGTACTATATTATTTTTGCATGATTCTGACCAACTTGCTTCTTCCTAAAACAAACGTTGATGAAGATCTGTGCCCAAAGCAATGGTTTTGTGTGAAATGGAAAAATGTAAATATACTTCATATAAATATGACTAATAATTTTTGTGTCAAATCTATAGGAAATTGACTGGGGAAAAGAACATGACATAGTCTTTAATTTAATTCTTTCATATTTGTGTTAATTTGATGAGGCCTTTGAACTCTTAAATGATATATCACCTGCCTATGTATCTTGCCCCACAATGGATTCTTAGTGTGGCATCCTGGGAGGGCTATAACAACCAGCTGAGAGGTCAAAGTATTGTATAGTTAAAGCACACTGCAAGACATCCGATCTGAATCCACCTAAAGCTAAATAAATCTGAGTGACCATGTCCCCAGTGATTCAACAGTTCAGAACAATAACACACAGCATCCTTTCTTGATATAGGCAGGTTTTTGTTTTTGTTATGTTAGGCTGGCCTTGAACTCTTCAAGTCAACTGAGCCTTAGGCCTCAGGTGTGTATCTCTGCCCCTGACTCATAATAATCTTAAAAATATTTGTTTTACTTATACTTTGGAGTTTCATATATACGTGCAATGTATTTTGATTATATTTACTCCCCAAGCCCTTCCCTAACTCCTTCTAGACTCTCTCTTCCCTCCCTTCCCTACCTCATGTCCTCTTTAAGAAAACAATCAGTCAAACTCAGTCTTCCTCCCCTAGCCATCAACTGTCAATAGCTCCTCAGCACGGAGTGGGGGCTTGTGAGCCCCTCCCAATCCATGCTGGAATGTTGATCAGGTGCAATAGAGTATAACTTCGGTAAAAGAAACTTTGCTGTGGAAGCCAGTACTGCTTTCAAACTCAGAACTTTGTTTTTTTCTAAATTTGCCCTGCAACTTGAAAATGTACAATGGATTGAAAATGTTTTTACAATTAAGAGTCATAGGAAACTCTTTGCCTCATTTGTTCTTAATGGATTTTCCTGTCAACTATTTGTCTAAACAGAATACACTAACGGTTAGGGGGATACAGTTCTAGAAACTGGGGCGGGGGAAATGCTTCAAACAATATTTCAAAATGGCTTTTCTCGGAATCTCAAGATCTTAAAATTAAAAGGTAAAATGTCTTCTAGGATGGTAATTAGATGGCACAATATAAACCAGATTATACTGAAAAGAATTCTTAAGATGAATACCCAAAAAACCTCATTGGGAGAAGGAAAAGCAACCCTGATAGGAAAGAGCTCTCTAGTGCCACCAAATGAGGACAGGACCATAGGGACCTCAGCCTAGCTTGCATCTGATGTTCATCTTGAGCCTAAGGAATTTCATCCTGTGTATGAGAGTGAAGGGTTCTATTTTGTTCTCTGAAGCCCTCAACTGACCTCAACAGAATACTCAATTCAGCTAGCAAGGTCAAAGTGAGCAACATTACATTTAAACAAACAAATTATCCAAACCTATTAGAGAGGACAACACCTTTAGAATAAAGTTTTAAAACAAATGGTGTCACAGGTTTCTAAGGCCAGGTGCGTCAGTCTCTGCCTGAAATCCCAGGTGCTTTGGAGGTAGAGGCAGGAGGATCAGAAGTTCAAGGTCATCCTTGGATTTATAGGTTCCAGGCCATTGTGGGATAGATGAGAGTCTATTTCAATTCTCTATCCCCAAGAAAAATAATTTTTCCCTATAAATCAATAGTATCAATTACAAAAAAGTTCTGTACATTGAAGAAAAAGGCTAACTTTCTGTGGATTTAGCTATATTTTTATTAAATCTCTGGAGATGAGTACAAATAACAGAAGCACTAGACTGCCAGGAATCTTCAGCAATTTTAACTTAGTCAATTTTCAGAATATAAACCCAGTATTCTTTCCCCGTAATGTAAAATGTAGCTATAAGAAAAGAACATAGTCGCATTGCTTACGGAAACAAGTATATTTTAAGCAATGCACCCTCCAACAATGTCACTGTGTGGACGTAACACGACACCATCATGAGTTAGGAGATTGCATCATCTTCAGGGAGCACCGTCTTCCATATGATCTGCTGTTGGCCAGCATGGTTACTGGTCTATGACCGCCTTTCTTCAGGCAGGTGGCTGTAGCTCAGGTTAGCTTGGAATTCACTATGTAGCCTAGTCTGACTTCAGACTCACAGTAGTCCTCCTGTCTTCACCCCCCAGTTGCTGGAGTCCAGGGGGTTACCACTATGCCTGGCTAGATATATGATTCAGGTAAGATTTGAACCATAACTTTCACTGCTTTGTTAGAACTAGTATGAATAGTATGGTTACTATTGTTGTAATTACACTGCAGAATTGAGTTCTCCATAACTGGAGATACTTTATAAGCCACTCATGTAGTACTCTATTTTTTTTCATTAAGGTCTAATTAATATGCAAGTTGTATATTAGAGCTGACTATTGAAGACAATTTAAATATTGGGTTACCTGAACAGCATCAAAATACATCTTCTTGGCTTCTACATCGGTCTTGTCAGACATTAACCATGCCTTGAGCAGATATTCATAAAAGCTGTCTCCAAGTCCTCCAACTGACACATGATCTGTAAAAGAGAGGGAAATGGATTGCAGAGTGACTCAGCTTTTAATTCAGATAATGCAGCAAAATCATATTAGCAACTGGGATTCAAAGCCTGTCAGCTGCAGCTCAATGGAACATGTGAATTCTAACAAATCCCTGCTTCCGAAAGCTCTGCTGAAATTGAGCAGATGGGCTGGGAACTCATGTGATGTACCCTCAGTAGTCACTGGGGTACTTCTGCAAACATGATGAGAAATCGTGTGGAGTCACTTCAAGTTCAAAAAACCTGCTTCTCTAGTTAAAACACACAAACAGCAAACAAGTTAAAATGCTCCAGAGTTTATCTTTAAATTATTTAAGATTTAGTTTTGAGTAATAGAAAACTCCACCAGAGCTTTAGGCATTAAAGAAGCAAAGTTGTTAGTAAACAAGAAGCTCCTTAGCTTTGCATCATTTTTACGACTATATGATAATTCTAGTGTTCTCCGTCTGAGTGGAGAGAGCTGATGGGGTGGTGCCCTAAGAAGGAAGAAGCAGAACGATTTCTCTTCTGACACTCAGGCCCTTAGTGCACCTCCACTGCCATTGACGATGCTTGGTTTACTGTAAAGATCACCTAGTCCATCTAGGTGTCCTCATCTTCACTACAAGAAAATGGGTCATCTAGGCCAGGAGAGAGCACAGTGTGAGCCATTCCACCCATAGGCTCCACATCTGGATGTTTGCTTTTCATCACAAAACATCAAGTCTAAATGGATCTTCATTTTTAAAGCACACCTACTTCCAAATCCACAAACACAATCGAGAGAACTTGAACATTAACAAAATGGCCTTTCAGAGTATCGTAATGCAAAGCTAAATCTAAAATTAAAAGGATATTACTTGACTTGGTTGTTAATGGGTGCATTAGCATATCTCTAGGTATAAAGTACTGTTCTGCCGCCTAGCCAACAAGTCCACTTTAAATCTGCATGGCTGCTGAAAATTGAATACATCGGAAATTAAATTCCTTTTTTTTTTTTTTTGTCTTCAACTTCCCCTCCTGCTCAGGTTTCCTCCCATTCACACACACTGGAATCCAGGGGGTCAATGAGTTGGGATGTAGCTCAGCAGGCCACTTACCTAGCATAAACTAAGGCTCTTGGCTCAGTTTCCTAGCAACACAAACCCCAACAAAATAGAGCAAGAGCCACTAAATAGGCATTTGAAAACTTATTTCCTCTGACTCTGTCTTCCCAGAGGCAGTGGGCTCTGAACTCTACACTCTATGGCTCCTAAGTATCTTTTGAATACCCCTATTCCCCTCTGTTCTCACCACCGTGATACTGGCTCAAGTCACCACTACTCCTGTCCTAGTTAGCTTAAACTGACATATTGACACAGCCTACAGTCGCTAGAGAAAGGAGGACTCCCAGGTGAGAGACTGAGACATTGTCCAGGTCAGACTGACCTGTGGGCTTATCTACAAAAGACCGTTTTCATTATTAGTTGGTGTAAGCCCCACCATGGGCTCTCCCTCCCTAGGCAGGTGGTGCTAGGCTGTATAAGAAAATTAAGGTCAAGCCTGGGAGCCAGCCAGCAAGTACAGTTCCTCCATGGTTTCTGTTTCAAGTTCCTGCCCTGACTTCTCAATGATGGATGGTGACCCAGAAGAGTGAGCCAAACAAAGCCTTTTCCTCATGAATTACTTTGGGTCAGAGTGTTTCATCGTGGCAACAGGAAAGACACAAGGACAGTTCCTGCTTGTCACTGCAGTGGCCAATTATCGCATTTCCTGCTTTCACTCTTATAGGGCATGCTATTTCTACTTAGTTTTAGCAAAATTGAATAGCAAGGTCAGTTCCTCAACTGCCAAGGGCTCAGCAGCTCCATGCAGTCTTGCCCACTGTCCTGGACAGGAAGTCAGCATGTCCTTCACTCAAAGAAGCATGACAGCTTCTCTCCACACTCCTGCCACCCAGCCTCCTCATAGGCCAGTCTGGTCACCACTGACTCAAAGCCCTTCAAGCCTGGCTTTTTGGAGACCAGGGAGAACTTTGATTCCAGGCTTCTCCACGCCTTTGGCCACTTGTCCTCTGCTCACTTATCATATAGACCTTTGGATCCTCAAAGTGATCAGCTTCCATCTATCTCCCTCAGGGATTCTATGGACCTTGTTTTCTCTGAATGTCATGGACATACATCATATTCAGGATCACACAATACCTGAAGAGACCCTCCCTGATACTTCACAGGGTCCCCCTCCTTTATAAGCTTTTGGACAGTGCATACCTTTGCCACACTTTTCCTTCCAGAATGTAGTCAAAGTACCTTGCCTCCTCACCAAGTCTAGATCTATGAGATCAGAGATAGGTCCCTATGTTTCCAATACATACTGGGCCCTGGAAAGCCCTTAATACTAAGTGATGTCAATGTTCCAATGTCTTGTATAGTGATGTTAATAAGGACCACACCTATTCCAACTCGTAGGGCTTGATTTTTAAGTGTTTAAATATACAATTTCCTTATTATGGATAGTCCAGAATCATATGAATTTAATTTTAGGGAAAATATGTTTTTAAAGTTGTAAGTCTGGCTTCTTAAAATAGCAGCATATGACCTTTACGGTTTCCTAAATAAATTACCACAGAAACCTCTGACATTTACAAACTAAATAGACTAAGTAGGATCTCATCAATAATAAGCCCTGCTGTTGTAAGCATGGCTGTAGGAGACAAACGCAAGTGATGCATGGCAAAGCAAATCCCTGTCCGGTTACTGTCAAAATAACAAGGGCCAAATGAAGTTATAGGGAATGATGGGCCATGATCCAGACATGCCCTTCAGAGTCAGAGCAACACAGTAGAAAACTAACAGCCAGAAACAGCTTGGTGTTTGCCCCTTGGGTTATAATTCTATAATGATGGAAGAACAAACTTGGGAATTATTTTAAAAAATAACAAAATAAAGGGAGGATTGTTTTTTTAGAGAAAAAAGGGTTATATATTTATTTCAGTCAATTTTGGTGTTAGTTAATTTAAAAAAAAACTTCTGGCTATCAAGAATAAAAGGTACAACATGTTTTTGTTAATTTAGTTTATCATTCATTGAACTTTTCCACGTCTGGATGACAGTTTGTGTGGTAACAGAGTTTTCTGTAAATTCTTTTTGGATATGGGAGAGGAGGAGGCCAGATTTTTCTAGGACAGGACCACCAACTCTAGAAAAACAAGAATGTGGTATCTTCGGTATCTTCATGCCTCCCAGTTCTAACAGTAAATTGTGATTTTTTGATAGGAATAGGTGCCATAAAAAGATTCCTAATATCTAAAATAAAATAATATCTAAGATAATATCTAAAATAAAAAGAAAAACAAAACAAAATGCTAACAAAAGTAGTAAAAGAATCAAGATATAGGAGGATCAAAATTATTAATAATTTTCCTTAATTTTAATTGGCTTCTTATGAATCTGAATTTATCTGTCTAGAGCATTGTTTTAGTACTGCTAGTGACACACAGACCCACAGACACACACAGACACACAGACATGCACGCACACATGCACGCACACTGCCTCTCATCTACAGCAATGGTCACAAAGCCTGTTTCTCACCTGTAGGCTGGGATGCTCTTTAGGTAAGAAGCTGGGACAATTGTTTATAGAACTATTACTGAAAGAATGAAAGGTCAGACAACACCCATGGCTACACAAAGCATTCAAGTAAATGACCCTGAGTAGGTACGAAGTACTGTGTTCCTGGTTGGCAAACAAACCTATGGCATCCTTATCAGCCTTTAAAACTTTGCATCCTTAGGAAATTGGTGTGCATGAGCATCAGGAAGGGGGCTGTGGGTAGAAATAACCCAAAGTGTTGTGCTAGAGAGGAAGAAGAAGAGGTGTATTAGATGCTAAAAAATTCCGACCAGAGCCTGGAAAGAGGCTTCTGGAAGAAAAGGCATGCGATCTGGAGCTTAGTGGAGGAATTAGATAAAAGATAAAAGAGGAAATAGTATAAAAAACAAACCAGAACAAAAAACCAAACAAAATAAACCAACAGCAGCAACAAAAGCAAACTAACCCCCAAACAAACAAAACCCTAAGACCTAGATATGGCCAAGTAGGCAGTGGTTGAGAAATAAAAATAGAAGTAATTCTTCCTTATGGCTGGAACAAACATAGGATAGAGGATGGGAGAGAGCAAACACGAGACTCATCAATCCTGTTTGTTTTTCCATCAGAAAATTGGCTGATAAGCAATCCAAATATAAAAGATGCTTTGTACCAGGAAACAGAGCCAAATATATAGCATATGGGTGACCAAGATGGTGAAGCCACAATGTTCTGATGTAACTGCCTCTTAATATCCCTCTTTATAGTGACTTCTAAATCCCAAATTAAAGGGAAAAAAATCCGGAAAGCAAAGAGGCTTTTCCTAAACTTTTGAAATATGAGATTAGGAGAACTCTTAACACTGGTCACCCTTTTAGAAAATTATATCTAACTGTCTTGTATTCTAATATTCATGTGGGCCTCAGACATTAGATGTTAGTGTTACGCCCCTCCCACTCTTAGGGATCAATGATGAGTATGCTGAAGAAATTGTTCATTTGAATAGTATCTATCAGTGTTAATCTTGTTGGAAAACTGAAACAGAATTCAGGAACATTTTTGTTGATTCACTAAAAGTAATAGTTATTAAACAACAAATGACACTTTCCTTAAAAATATTATTTTACAAATTAAAAAATCAGTGGGAAAACTGACACTATTTTACATTTTCTTTTTGCCAATCTCCTGAATGTTTGCTTTCCTGGCTGGATGCTCAGTCTGATCCAACTTTGATCCATTAGTATACATTGCTTTGGCTAAAGTACACTAAGAAAAGTAGGTCTTGCACAGTTGTACAGCTGGGAAAAGGAAGTCTATCTTAATCAGCTCCTCAGGGGTTGGAGACAGACCTCACCAGGACATCATACAATCCTGGGGACCTGTGTCTGATCTATCTAAACCCATATTTAAAAAGTTGGACATGGTGTTACATGCTTGTAATACCAGCACTGGGAAGGTGGTGATAAGCACATTCCTGGCCAGCTAGCTTAGCCCATGGAGTCCTAGGCCAGGGAGAAACCTTATCTTAAAAACCAAGGTGGATGGTACCTGGATGCATGCACACGAGTATAGATCCCTACATGCATATAGTTATTTTAATATATTTTTGATATAATAACAAAACTTAACATGTGGTGTTTAAAAGGTTAAAATGCTTTTTAAAGACTAGCTACAGTGTACAGTTACAAATTATACCAATGAACTTTAAAATATGAATGATTTTATATGTTTGTGTGAGGGCTTGTACATGTGCACATATCATGTGTATGCCCAGTGTCCTCATTAGGCATAATTGAGTGTTAGATCCCTTGGAACTGGAATTATAGGCAGTGTGAGCCATCACATGGGTGTTGGGAATTGAACCTGGGTCTACTGCAACAGCAGCAAGTTCTCTTAACCAGGAGGCCAGCTCTACAGCCCCTCAATAAACTTTTATACTGTGCTACATTGAAATTTATCGACTATCCTGTACTTTTAGTGATCTTTTTGTCATGCATGATTTCCTAATAGCATGAACTGGTTGTTTGGAAAATATTGATTTTATGTAGCTATGCCATGTTGACATATTTTATTACAGAATAAGAACAAAAAACACCTTTGTTAAAGTCACTGGCAATATCATCAGGAAACTAATGGAGCTAAGCTCATTGTGATATACACAAGTTTTCTAAGATTCTAATTTTTAGTTTGGAACTAAAAATTTACCACCACTGGTACAAATATCATTTCTTTTCATGTTTAAGAACCAACTACCCAGACCTGAATTTCCAGCTGTTCTTAGTTATACTTGAAAGCAAAGATGTCAACTCATGAAAGAGTAGTTGTACCATCCCAGAGCAAGGAAAAACATCAGCAATAATGTAATCTTGGAACACAAGGTTTCCCCCATGCAACTGTGTGTCTCAGAAATGCTTCTGTGTGCTTTTATCCCCTCACACAGAATGTTACTATGACGGTTAATACTGATAGTGAACTCAGCAAGATCTGGAATCACTTAGGATGCCAACCTCTCAGCATGCCTGTGAGGGAGTTTCTAGATCGGGTTAATTGAAGCCTGAGGACCCAAGTGGTTTCATGCTGTTGCTAGGGTTCCATAGTGAATAAAAAGAACAAAGAAAGCAGAGCATCCCTCTACTTTGAATGCTGTCACAAGCTCTTGCCACCATGATAGATGATTACTGGTGAACTATGAACCCCAATATACCCTTCCTTCATCAAATTGCTTTTGCCAGGTAGTTTGTTATAACAAGAAGTCACTCATGTGATTACATTGCAATACACTTATGTGTGATCAAAAGTTATTCCTCTGCTTCATCAAGACATGAGTAAGTGAAAATGGTATATTTTAATTACGGTAGCAATTCCTGTGAGCATTAGTATGTTTCGGTGTCTGTCTTGATCCTCTTACCGTGTCTACCAGTCTTACCCACCACGGCTACACTCAGGGTAAGTGCAAACACACACAGGAAAAAGCAAAGTGTCCCAGTATTCAATGACTTTTGACTTTATGGAGCAGGAAAGGTGTCTAGGACTTCCAGTGACCTGTAGACCACACTGAGTGTGCACCTTCATTATGATCTCAAGTGTCTAGATCCAGGCTCTTCCTAGCTATTAACCAACAGGAGATGTGGGATTCAGCATGCTTTTTTTTCTCCTTTCTTATTAACTTGTTCTTTAAAGGAAGTACTTCTAAAAGAATCGTGAGGTCTAATTATCTAAGAATATGTTATTTAATATAAAGAAAAAGCCAAAATTAGAGTAAAAATTTAAGACTGTTAATTCCTTCAACATAGCTATCTCACTCGCTTTCAATTGCTACTTAACCTTTCACATGCTTTGCAAATTAGCTTGAGAACATTTCCTTTTACAAATTCCAAGCCTTTCTACCTCTGTTGGAAATGATCTGAAGTGAGGGCTTCTGGCATCCGAAGGTCTCAGTTGACACTTATTTCTATGCTAATGGTAAGTCACTCACAAGAAAACTTTACCTGCCAGCTTAAAATTACAGAGAAAGATCTCTCCCTGTGCTCCTAATTTCCCAACTCAAAACAGAAAATGTCACAAGTGGAGTGGTCTAGGTACCGCTCCGGGCAGTGGTATCATTGTCGTCAGCAGAGAGGACTCTGCACGTCCCTTCTAACCACCTGGCCGGCCTGCTACAAGAGGAAGTCCCCCAAACACTGGCCAGCTCTTCCTTTTCCTGCTTATAATAATGCCATCAGACTATCTGAGAAAGCAAGCTGTCTGGTTTCCTGGCAGTACTCTGTCCTAAGGCTGGTTAAGACTCACTTCCCCTTGTCAACATTCCTTTACAAGAACTGAGCTTGTCCTGTGCCCCAGCTTGGTGCTGTGTACCAAGAAGAGAGAAGGATTGCTCAGCTTTAGACTTACGTTGACCCCACTGCCCACTGCTGGGGTTCAGATAGTTAGGATAAAGGCCTTCTGGTTTTTCCAGTTTGTTCAGCACTGTTCGAATATTCATTACCTATAAAAGAAAAGGAATATTAATATGAAAATCTAAGAGGAAGTTCACATGCCATTCTTTCTATCTGGCTTATTTGTTTTGCTTTTGCTTTTTTCTTGGCCAAGGTAGAAAAAAAGTTGATAAGATGTTTTAGAATTAGTGTTATCATCTTATTGTTATGACAAAAATGGTAAGTGCATATAGCCATACATATTTAGAACCCCAGATCCCAAATTGAGACCTTGATCAATATATTAAGGCTAAATCAATGCATAAAACAATTAACTACTCATTTGGAATTGTGCATTTGACTAGGATGATATGGAAAATAAATATAAGTAGTAGGTCAAGAGAAGACAAATCCTATGGAAAAAAAGCAAAGGAATTATGCAAATCCCTGCTTCGAGCTCCACCCCTTAGTGCAAGGGTATTGGAAGTGGGGCTTTGAGGATTACTCAGGAGTGTAGAGCCCTCTTTCTCCCACCCTTGCCTCCTGCTTCTTCTGCAGAGGCACACAGAAGGGGTGATGGGAGCACTTAGAAACCAAGAGACCTAGGAAGGAAATCTTCCTGACCCAAATCCTAACTGTAGACCTGCTGGTGGCCACAGTATGAGAAATTAGGTTCTGCTATGAGCCACCCCTCCAGGGAGATTTTGGCTGTGGAAGTGGAGTTCACTCAGGCAGTGGCTCACAGGACATGGACTGATGGAAGGTGGAAGGCTGTACTCTGGTGGTCAGGTGATCTGGGAAGGCTGATGTGTTTGAGGAGAATTTCAAAGAAGTGAAAGACAACTCTTCCAAGGAATTTTACTTGAAAGAGGTAAAAGCTAAAAGCTAAGTGGTGAGGTAATGTTGTATGGATGGGTTTGCTTCTTGCAAACAAATCTATTCTACTGCCAGGTCATATTTGTATAGCACTTTAACCTTTCACATATTTGCTTCATGCAGTATATACAGTATTATGTAGTTTGGATGAAAAAAATTCAGACAGATAAGTCACTTAATGTACAGGATTCCCCTACATGGGGAAGGCAGGCCCTCTCACCATGGGTTACACAGTATCATGGAAAGACTAAGTTGACAGTCTGATCAAGTAAAATAATACACATTACAGTTTCCCATGTTACACAAACCTTGTTACTTTCTATTTGTTTTTCACAAGTGTTTGCAAGACTCACTTTTTCAGCGAAGATGGGGTTTCCAGATAAGTGGCTCAAGTGCATGAACTCCAAATGCAAAGTTCCAAATTCTGCCAGAATACTGCTGCCTCCAGAGGCCCAGGGCCAGTTCCGTCCAATACCACTAAGGAAGAGAAGACATGGGAAGACACAGGTCAGGTGAATTCCATTGTCCAAGCTTCTAAATGCCAGAATTGGGAAAGTTTACATTTCTTCGATGGTATGGCTATGAGTCAACTCTAGATATCATAATATCACAAATTGTATTTTCAGGGTACTGATTCTAAGCTTTAACTCCTATCTTTAACCTGAAAACTGTATTGACATAAGTCAGAGACACTATGTATTCCAGGTAACATAATTTAGAAGGTCCAGGTGCTATGCAGCAATGCATACTTGTCCATGTGAGCCGGCCCAAACACTACTCACTCCCTGCAGCCACATACAGCTTTTAAACATTTCAATTGAGATGCCATGGCATTTTACATATTCACATTATACTCAAAAATCTATTTGGATAGGAGATAAATTTTTCTTTATTAAGTACTTGTATCCTTTTCCAAATCCTCCCTCCAATTCCTAGACTTCCTTAGGTGTATATTGACACTATATTTATTTCCTAAGGTGCTGACTCATTGCCTGTCTTACTTAATCTATGCTTACAAATATAAAATTATGTTATGTAAACCTCAAAGGCATGAGCTGCAAATGTATTGTTGGATGGTTTATCTCAGAAAATACTTTTTAAAAAGTGATTTTAAAAAATATGTGTTGTGTATGGTTTATGTGTGTGCCAGTGGAGCATGAATCACTAAGTGCAAATGCAGAGGCCAGCAAGGGGGACATCAGGTGCCTTTTTCTTGTCACTCTTGTTGCCTATGCCTTTGAGTCAGGATCTTCTACTGAACTTGGAACAAGGCTAGAGGCTAGAGGTCAAATGCTCAGAGATCCTCTTGTCTCTGCTTCCCCATAGCACCAGGGTCATTGGACTATGGAGCTACAGTCAGCTTTTTATGTGCAGCGTTGGGATATGAACTCAGATCCTCACGTTTGTTCAGCAAGTGTTCTTACCCACAGAAACATCATCTTAGCCCCAAACATGAAGTGGATCTTGAGATATGATCATACTCTAGGGTATAGTTTGTTTCTGGATAAACACTTAAAAACCTCAAAATATATATGGTAATTCAAATAAAGTCAAATGTTCTCCTACCTGTCAGTTCACATTCTTATACGATGATTTTGGTTTAGACTTAACGTTTATTGCACATTATTTGATATGCAATAGTGACTATGAATGGCACATGGTTACAAGCCTGCTGTGACAACAAATCAGTTTCCTCAAGGACTCTATAGAGCAGAAGTAGGAAGCAGAAAGAAATTCCAGCATGGTATGTAGATGCCAAGGTAAATGAGAGACTTCCTGGAGTATCTTGCACAGGGATCTACATTGTAGCATCCTAGACATCACAGGACACCTGCCTCTCGGAGGGGAGCCCAGAGTTGAGTCTTAAAGAATAGGACATGGGGGGAGAACAGTGATAAGGTGAAGCTGGCCATGTCAGCAGAAGGAACCAGGGAGACATCTGACATTGTGGATGGGGGAAGAGAGGTGGCAGGCATAATGGCTGTCACGTCTGAGCCTGCAACTGCAAGACTGCTGGAAATCTGATTTTCTTTTTTTTAACACAAACTCTTTTTTAAGTGCTCATCTTGGTGCCCCTAAACTTCCAAGCCATCCCTCTTTACATGGCAAATCTATTTAGCCCTGCACTGCCTCTAGTGCCTGGCTGCTGATGAATGCGGGAATCTAAGTGACAAGGAACCTTGGTGCGGGGAAACTCTGGGCTAGCCTCACTCTTATTCTGTCTCCTTTGTGAGCCAAGTTCAGGTTTTGTTTTAAAGCTCAGAAGTATGGTTGATATACCTAATAAAAGGGAACACAGAGAAGTGAAAGTCTTACATTCATTTTAGAAAATGTCCTAAAGTCTTACATTCATTTTAGAAAATGTCCTAAATTTTCACTTCTTAGAATATGGGTTAGTCTTATTTTATAGTTAGTTTAATGAAAGGGATGTTGTAAGATTACTCAAATGGAAAGAAAAGCTAGCTTCAAATTTTGTTAACTCATAGCCAGACAGCCAGTGCATGTAGCCATTGGTCATTGTTGTCATGACACTAACATTTTTTATTCTACACTTTGCATCACTAAACAAAGTCAAGCCTATTAAGCAAAACTACAAAATCCTTGGTTGTGGAGAGGTATTAGAAACTAATTTGCAACATAGGCCATATCGGGATTAGACAGACAGACTGACAGCTTCATCCTGGAGAAGGAAGCAAACAGGATGCAGTGTACAAGTCCCAAATACCTCCCAGAATGGAAGGAACTGGTTCTTTTCAGCTCATGAGATTAGAACATGTGCATACTCAGAAGTGTCAATTATTCCTAGTATGTGATGAGTCAGGAGAAAACTGGGGGCATACTGATCCTTTTGCTGGTATTCGTATGACAAGAAAAATCACATTCTTTTCTATCTCTGCTGAGTTACACAAGGAGCAAGGACATGAACAGCACACAAACATCATGCTAAGAGAAAGGCAGCTGGATTTAGGATAAGCGGGCATATGAGAGGATGGCTTTGATTATCTTTCAGCACACAGAATTAATGTATTTCAGTAAAAATTACATATAACATGAATAGCTGTGCTGGTTCTTAAGTATACAACTGGGAAGTTTTTGGAGAAGTCAGAGGGGACACAGCTCAACCCTAGGTCTCATAGGCAAATCTGCAAAGACCAGCAGATTGGCCTGGGGAGAGGATGGAGTGCACACCATGTGATGGCAACCCATGTGACCTGGGAAGACACTTGCCTCCACTCTGGCACACATACTAAGTCAAATCCAAATTTTGGTCACTCACAGAGGGAGGAACAGAAAATGTTCTCTCACTGTTTCACTTAGCAAGTTTTAAAAGACAGGGCCTAGCCTAGATTGATATCTTTGGAGATTAGGCTAGCCTTGAACTTGTGATTCCTGTTCCCCAAATGTCTGGGTTACAGGCACTACCACCATGGATAGTTCTTTTTGCTCCACATTCTGACTTTAGTGATTCATAAAATTCCTATATGGACCATGGACATTTGTCACTGAAATACAGGGGCTGTGACAGGGGAAAAGAGCCCAGGGAGAAATCTGCTCTCTTGATTTAGAAGTCGGGGTATTCTTGGTATTCTGCTAGCATAAGCCATACGGTATTCTAGATCTGAAGTTCAAAATTACTATTATCTCTAGAGGGGGGATTTAAAATGCCTTTAATGTTACTGCATTACCAGGATATTTTAAAGGCTGTTGTGATGATCTTTATCTGGCTTGTTTTACAAACATTAATAATACTCTAGAAAAATATGGTAAAGACAAAATAATAGCTTGTGCTAAAAAAAATTAGTAGCTCCACAAGACAATCCTGGAAGGGAGGGCCATTTAAATATTTTCCAACCTTGTTATAATGTCTATAATTTAAGCCAAAATGATGAGTTGGTGTATAGAAATGTATACACAAAAAGGCAATTAACATGATCTGGGTGGCTGCCAAAGGTTTTGTCCAAAGAATCTTGGAACAGAATTTCAAACTGCTGTGTCACTCTAGTTTCACATACTTCTGCTTCCTCCAGTGTCTAGTTCTCCCACCATAAACAAGAATATTATTTAATATGTATGTCTTGACTTTTACTTAGCTTCAATTTTCAATATTCTACTAAGGTCCTTATTATTTGAAAATAAAACTTAATCATGCAAAAATAGTTGACTTCAACAAGTGAAAATAAGAAACTCTCCTTACAAAAGAATGAACTCACTGGGTCCTTTGGAAAATGTGAAATACTATTTTCTTTATAGAGTTTATATAGCTCATTAGCAATGGCAAAACACCCTGACTCTATTGTACTCAAAATATTAAAGGGTGATTATTTCCTGGCTTCATAGCTCTGATGTACAGTGAACTTCATGTGCGTTTTCTGTCACTTGGAAATAATGGGTAACAGGATCAGAGGAAGGAGCCACATCACTAATGGCCCCATTTATAAGTCATGTCTTAGTCTCATGGGGGACATGCTAACTCTTCCTAGAGCCTGTAGTGGTGTAAGGAGCTGAAGGATTGTTCTGGATTGATGGTCCATACTTTCAAAATAATCTTAAATGGAGGTAATCTTTATAGTCACTATCCAGATACAATTCAGATCAGTAATACATATAGTTGGCAATGTAGCATGATCAAATACAATGAATGCAGAATTTACAGAGCTGAAATGATTCTCTAAAATCACCAGATTAATATACAAACAAAGCATTAAACAGTTATACAGTGCCCATTAGCTATGACTTTGAATTTGCCCTTCCTTGCAGCAGCTTATTCTATTCAAAATGGAAAACGATGCAATTTTCATTAAAAAATAAGGAACAAAACCCATAATTTCTGTGAATATTCTTGCCTGAATGATTTCTGATTAGCTGATCAGTGGATAAACCTTCTTTAAGTTAACAGTCTATAATACAGTTTACTCCTTGGGGTTATGGAATCATCAGTCTTTGGAAGAAAAGCTCTGCACATCCTATATATTACACTAACGCCTTACTCATGCATGCAAATGCAATGGCCCACAGGGATATTGAGTTCAAAAGAGGAAATTAATCTGGTATTACTCCTTTTGCACTTTTAGCCCAAATTAGGAAAGAATAATTAGAAATTTCATCAATGATTGTTTTATTTAGCTTTATCCCCAAAGCTAATCGATTTAGAGATGTGGCAGTTTCGGCTGCATGTACTGTCATCTCCTCCTTCCTGCAGAGGTCTGAAGAATGCTGAGAGCTCAGTAAGAGCTGTATCCCAAGGGCCTGCCATGGCAACACAGGTCAAGACTACCCCAAGTCCATCATAGAAAATCCAACAGAGAGGACCACTGTCCCCTCAGGGAAGGGTGGCTGCTTCAGGGCAGCCAGTTGTCTAAATTCCTCAAAATCACAGCAGCTGCCTCTAAGTACCAGCATGAGGGTGCTTAAATCTCTCAAGAATTTCCATGTAAGACTTTTCACAGTGTTCAACATAATAATTGAAATTTGTTATTTTCTGCTCAATGTCATCAGATACAATTATTTTAGATTGTTTTAATTTATTGCTCTTCTTTGTGTCTCATTATCTAAATTTGGGGCTGGGGATGGTAAGTAAGTTCCAAAGACAGAGGAGCTAATAAAACACTTCTCAAATAACCTTCTGTGATCCCAACACACCATTAGCCCCTTTTTTCTGCACACCCCCTGGGAAGGATCTCATGGCTAACTGCTGTCAAGTGACAGCAGATTGGGTGAGTTCATCTTTCTCTGGAGTGTTAGGTGAATTGGTACATTGGGTTCATGAAACACTACTGTAAGGGCTGGCAGAACTCATGAGAAGACATTTTGGTGCAGGTAGGACATATGAGTGTGCATGTATATCTATTTTAAGAAAGACAGAATCATATCATATACCTTGCTTTAAGTGCCCCTCCATTGTATCCCTTTCTTTGCCAAATGATACACATACTTGTTTTTGTTGAGTGTGGTTGATAGATGTCTTATCTATCTATCTATCTATCTATCTATCTATCTATCTATCTATCTATCTAGAGATAAGGGCTCATTCTGTAGGTTTGCCTGGACTTTTTAATTTATATATTTATTTATTTATTGACCAGGGCTCATTCTGTAGTTTGGCTGGCCTAGAACTCAATAAATAGATCAGGCTGGCCTTGAACTCACTCTACTTGCCTGTACCTTTCAAGTTCTGAGATTAAAGGTTCATGCCACTACTTTTGGTTTGTATAACACTAGTCATGAACCCTGAAGCACACTGACTTTTATTTTTTGCCACAGTTACCAATTCAATGATATGGCTACTTGAACCTTTTTAAACTAACTCATTTTCAGACAGAAATTACTACACCACCTCCACCTGTAAGTTGTTAGTTTAATTTTCTAAACTGATAAAGAGGACAGATTTGGGAATGTGTAGCAGATGTGCAAGTGCTATTCTGATGTCTTGTCACATGGAGAGAAATGTAGAACTCATGGGATTTTTTTTCACTATCTGTTGTAAATCCTGGCACTAAGTCCTTTAAACTGCAGCAGGTAAAAAACTTTCCTCATTTGTATACCTCAGAATGGAAAGGAAGCGTACCCCAGATCATCCTTTGAAAGTTCTTCCATACTTGGATTTTCAATACAATTGTCCCACTACTCAGTTTTACAAACACCAGACTTCAAGACTGTAAAATGACAATGTAATTTGACTATGCTTGGTCACCCAAGGGTCATCCATGGGCTAAACTGTGAAATTAGCAGAGATTCCTGGCTTCTAACAATTCTCCAAATTCTGCAGTACTCTCTTCCTGCTACAGTAGACAACTTTTTATTGGGGGATGTATTCCATATAACTATGGATTGCATTAATTGTAAAAATATATGAGCTTCATTCATTGATCATGTCTACCATATCTTTTAATAATTAGGGGTATTTTACTTGTTTCATAAGAGTTGAAATTTTGGCATTATTTACCTTAGGATACCTATAGCAATGGAGCAATTACTATTGGAAATAACAGTTACCAGTTTTGCCAAAACTAATGTTAGTATTTTTGCAGAAAAATCTGTAATCTACAGTATACTATTAAATGACTGTTCAACAAGCTAAAAAATAAGCACTTGCAGATGTCCTAGCCAAATGCAGGGCCGAGCCAGTCAGTCAACTCTAACTTATTGAATACTTACTTTGTCTCAGTGAGTATGTGATAAAACATCAAAGTCTCTGGAAAATATGCCTAGGTATTTTTAAAGCCAATCTGGCCTTCACTGAAAACATTGAGGGTTGAAGTCTCAACCGCAATTCAATTAAGTTTTTGTCTGAATACACAGTTTTTTTTTTGGGGGGGGGGAGTCATTTCTGTCTTTTCTATAAGCATTTCTTGAGATCTTTATTTTCGAAATCAAGTGGGTTCTAATGACATTTTATAAATGTGAGCTTTTCTCTGCGTTCTACAAAACACTCTGATCCTTTAACTGCTGACCTCAGTAGATCCTCACTGTTGGTCTTTTCTCCATATTAGACTGTTGGGAGTAATGGAAGAGGATTCCTTCTTTGTTGCCAAAATGAGATGGGTGATAAGTTGTTTTTAAGGCAAGATCAGTAAGATGAATATTAAAGAATCTATAGGAGAAAGTGTAAATACTGACTGTAATTGCTCTTTCATTTCACAAATGATGAGTTACAAAAATGGTTCAAGAAAACAGATGATGTTTAGATAATCAGAACCAGTAATTAGGGTGTTCTTTTTAAGCTGTGTTATACAAGCTTAGATATTTCTGTTAACTTATAATGTAAATACAAACAAGAAAACCAACAGAACCATTAATCAAACTATTATATGATTGAAAATGGTGGCTTTCCTTGGATTTGAATTTTTATGTAAAAGTAACAAACCGAATGTGCATTGCTTGTGGTTAGAACAAAAAGATAACAGAGTGGGACTTGGTTGGTCAAGTGCTTGCTATCTAAGCATGAGGACCAGGTTTGGATCCATAAAAAACTACATCAAAAGCTCAGTGTGGTTATATATGCCTTAACCCTGCCAATGACCAGATGCCAGGTGGAGACAGATGGATTCCTGGAAGCTTGTTGTCTAGTCCCATTTCGTCTAGTGTACTTAAAGCTTCTGGCCAATGAGAGACTTGTCCCAAAGAGAGGCTGGAACTCACAGGAGGAGTGACACCCAAGGTTGTTTTCTGACCTACACACACACACACACACACACACACACACACACACACACACACACACACACACACAGAAGAGAGAGAGAGAGAGAGAGAGAGAGAGAGAGAGAGAGAGAGAGAGAGAGAGAGAGAGAGTCCTGCTTGGTCCCATAGCTGCTTATAAAATAATCACTCATAGGCTATTAATTACACACTGTTTGGCCTATTAGCTCAGGCTTATTATTAACTAGCTCTTACAACTTAAAACAACCCATTTCTATTATTCTATATTTTACCAGGAGGCTTGTGGCTTGTTATCTCATATATTGCTTTCCTGGTGGCTGCTGGTGTCTCCCAGACTCTGCCTTTCTTCTCCCTATATCTCTGCCTGGATTTCCTGCCTGAATCTATTCTGCTTGTCTATTGACCAAATCAGCTTCTTTATTAACCAATGGTAATGAAACATATTCACAGCCTACAGAAAGACATCGAACATCACACACACACACACACACACACACACACACACACACACACACACACACACACACACACGATGGGAAAGATATTGCAAGCTGCCCACAACTTACACTTTGGAAATCTTGGGACATTATGAAATAGTTTGGCAACCAAAGTTTTAGACAAAAATTATAACAAAGAATAAAGATCAATGAAGAATGCAGAGCACAACAATAAATACATGTACTCTTCTCACCAGAGTGTGAATTACAAGCATGCAATCAATGGGCCCCGCTTTGTCTTTTGGAACCTCAGTACATAACTTAGAGCCAGTGCTGTGGGACAGTCTGCCATGAGTCATACATAGCTTTGTGGTACCTTGTGGGTTTAATTTTTCATGCTTACTTTACCTCCAAACTCCAGAATAAGATCAATGAGAGGAGGACACACCTGTTTCTTTAGCCCCCATTTATTCTCTGCATAGACATTCTCAGAACAGGTGACAAAATTCAACAATCATTGCATGTATATATGGCAGCCATCAATCTACTTCTAACACAATAATCTTTAATGCTTTCTATCAAATTTAAGTACTTTGAGCAAGATTTATCACTCAAAGCTAACATAGTATCTATGTATGGATGACTTACATGTTTAATTTATAAGTTTATATATTTCCGATGATTAAACATACTTCATATTATTAGAAAAATATTAAAAATGTAGTTGAGCTTCAGGAACTTCAACAAAGGAAGAATCATCAAAATATTCCTAAGTGCTTAACTTGTGATAAGAAGAAAAACAGAAACAAACAACAAAAGTCTTTGCCCTGTAGTTGCTGGGAATAGAGTTAGGTCTTCATGTGACACTAGGTAACAGCATGTGGCAAAGGCTATAGGAATTTTGGTATTGTGGCCCTAGAGTTCTAAGGCCTGTGTAAAGGCAAGGGTGAACGCTGCACAAATTCTAACAAGTCAACATGACTTGTAGATCTAGCTTGAGAAGGACTACTGTGAAATAGAGCAAATGGGAGGCACCCTGGGCTTCACAGGTTGGATCAACTCCTGGTACAACATAGCTTATGATTGAGGTAAGAGCCTGGTTTTCCTTGAATGTCAGTTTAAGAACAATAATGGTGCTTATGGGCTATTTTTTCCCCTTCATTCAAAATGAGAATGCTTTCTTAGATCCCATGAGGAAAATGTACATTCTTAGAATTTCAGATTACCTACTTCAGTTAATAGCAGAATGCCAATGTGAAAAATAGGACAATTATCTTGTAATGTGAAATGCTAAGAAGAAAATAAAGCAAGATGATGTGATGGAGCCTGACGGGCAGCTAATGAGGGCTGGTTTGCTGGAAAGAGCCTAGGGTAAGGGAGACTTCCATACTGGTCATTGCATGGACCTGCTGGTGCAGCCTTGGGCATGACTTTTCCCCATGTCCTTAGGAGAGCACAACTGCACAATATTGCTGGCTGTATGGGAAGAATATGGGAGGGCAGTGGGCATCCAGCATCAGAGATCCATGTGGGATAAAGAGACACATAGCGCAAAGTCCCGAGGGCAGGGCTAGATCTGGATTAATTTTAAGTGCCATAGGAAGTCATTTCAAATAAGGGATAAAACAAGATCTGCATTTCAAAATCCATCTTATGTACTACAGAAAGAAGGGGCTGCATGAAAGTAAGACAGGAAATAAAAATGAAAATTGTCCAGACAGCAGGCAGATGGGAGCCTGGACTAGTAGTTACTGCCAGAGATAGACAAACAAGAAAACCAGTGAGTTTCCAGGAAGAATTAGACTCAGGGTCAAGGGAAGAGAAGAATCAAGGGTGTTTTCCTCTATTTTGGCTCTAGCTGATGGGTAAAATGACACCTTTTAAGAGGATAGGAAAATCTGGATTGATGGTTCAAATTTGTCATATGGGCTACCCAGGAAACTGAGACAAGTGGATCACTAGTTCAAGGCCAGGCTGGACAACTCATCAAGACCTCCATCTAAAAAAAATACAAAGTAAAATGAGGGAGGGGATATAGATTAGTGACAGAATGCTTTCATGGCATCTCTAAGCTCCTAAGTTCAATACCCAAAACTGGAAAAATAAATTAAAACAGCAGGATTGGGGTAGTTATAAGTAGTACAGAGATAAACAATTCTCTATTTTAACTGTTCTACAAAAAGCTCATTTGTAATTGTAAGCATAAAGCCAACTTTGTGCACTTAAAAATTTCACTTTTTCGTTTTCTTATAAAGATTAATTTATTCAGTTGGAGGGACCCTAGTTTGGCAACAGCTTTTCAGAAATCACTTAAGGGTAATGAAAATAACATGCAATATGGCAGGAAACTGAAAAGATATAAAAGATTATGTAACACAACTGAATCTGCCTCATACAGTAGATCCTATTGCCACTTCTGAGTAAATGCCAACAGTTTAACTAAATCCCCTCCTCTCAGTTCCCTAGTGCATGGTCATGTAACAAAAGCAACAAATTAAAATGCAAATGTATGTATAACATGAAGGTGGCCCATGTTTCAGGGAAAGGTGAATGGCTTTCTCAGTCTATTTCATTCCAGCCACAACATATTCCAGTGTGCACACACAGTAAATGATGGGGAATGTACTGTGTATGTTTATCTTATTGATTGTTAAATAAAATACTGTTTGGCCAATGAAATGGCAAGTTAGGCAGGGCTATGAGTCAAAGAGGATTCTGGGAAATGTAGTAGATAAGTGATGATCCAGCCAGGAAATGACATAGCAAGGAGACTCAGATTTAAAGAAGGAGAAACCAGAAGCGTCCCTTTTTTCCCCCTCCGCTCTTGCTCCAGCGGCAGGATGTGATCCACCGGCAAGGGAGGATGCCAACAAGGCGTCCGATAAGATAAGTCTTATAAAATATATAGGTTTATGATAATTAAGACTGAGCTAACAGATGAGGAATCCTAGTCATTGGCCAAGCAGCATTGTACCTAATACAAGTTTCTGTGTATTCATTTGGGCCCTAACTCAGGCGGGCAGCTGGCGTAAAGCGCACATGTGGCAGTGGGGCTCAGGAAGCTTTTGGCAGAAAGATTTATCATAACAAGTAAATTTATATGTTTCTTTGTGTGTGTTTGAGTATGCACCTAGCCATGCAGTTGTGCATGTGTCTGCTGGCACAAGGATGCTGGAAATGAAACTCACATATCATTCCTCATGTGCCATGCACCATGTCTCTCAATGCCCTGGAATTTGCCAATTAGGGTAGGCTGGCTGGCCAGTAAGCCCCAGTCACCCATTTGTTTCTGCCTCCTCAGTACTCATGCTTGTGTGGCAAGCATTGTATTGACTAAACTCCCTGACCTTGACATTTTTCAAGTTTTGCCACCATAGATGATAATATCACTGAGTAAGTCTCCAGAATAAAGTCCCATAGGTGGAATTATGGGCACAGAGTATGCATTTAAGATTTAGTGATTTCTATTCAACAGCTTTCATCTAAAACTTACCCCAACAAACTCTCCATTTATACCAGAATGGTCCAGCTGCCCATTAATTGTGCATGTCACTAATTTTTAAAACTTGCTCAGTCTTGTAGGTTAAAAAGCAACACCTTAGTGCTTTCCTGACTTGTATTTCTTTATTATAACCTTCCAATGTTTAGTGGACAATACATTTCCTTTCTTGAGAAGTATGTTCACGAACATTTTTTTCTATAGGCACTATTGCCTCTTTTAATATATGCTTTATAAATTTTCAAAAATTACAAATACCCATTTTAGAGAGTGAGACAATGAACAAATGATTTTTGGAAGAGACCAGTATTGTAGTCTCCCTTATCTGTATACTGTCATGGTTTGGATATACTGTTCCTAGTAAAAGAGGCTCAAGTATGTTTGGACTCCAATGTAATGTCCATTTTTTGGGGGGAAATGACTGGAATTATGAGGCTCTTGCCTATTCAACAAAGCATCAGGAGTTCAAGGTCATCTATAGCTAGCTAGTAAGTATGAGGTCAGCCTGGATTACATGACATCCTGTTTGAAAACAAAAATCCTAAGCAAAAACATAAAAGAGTATATTTATGATGTTTTATATGGAAATGCAAAATTTACTGGGAAGCAGGTACAGAGCACTCAAGTTTTGGAAAAACAAAACAAAACAGAACTTATGTACCCTTTGCCCCTATTGTAATACTTTGCTTACATTTAAAGGGGTGAACTCATAAATCTGATGTACAAATTTTCAGCACAGCCCAGTATTCAAGGCTACAGCATGGGGATTAGTGGCTGCTTTTACCCAGATTTACAGTGAAAATCATAAACAGCAGAGTGGAAATATTTTAAATACAGTTTGGCTGCAAAAAATAAGAGAGTAAATCAAGGGCCAAGGAAAGTGTCTCAGCTAAAGACATTCATGCCACTAAGAAGCCTCACACTTTTCAGCAGTCTGGCAGGAAGGATATTTAGAGGGTATGTGAGGAATTAGCTACAGATTCTACCTCATGAAATATCTGAAAAATAAACACATTTGAAAGACTTTCATGTAAGAAGAGCATGCCATTGGGAAACAGGATTATACCCCCACCCTCAGGATTTATTTTGTGGTACCTCTTACAGGCCACTAGATTGAAGGCTCTGGGGGTCTTGACTATATCTTCTGGTGGCCACATGATTCTGGGTTGGTAGCCATATGTAACACAAGAGTTGTGGGTCCATGGAGGCTTCCACCAAATTTCAAAGGCAAGCCTGTGAGGCTAAGCATCTTATGGCAGAGTTGGGAAGCGTGTGGGCATCTCCTATGAGGTGATGCATGAAGCTATGGAAATGAAAATGAGTCAGCAAAGGAGACTCCCGAAGTCACATGTCAGCAATGTGGAATGTCTCCAGGGGAAAGAGGCAGGGAACTCATAGAGCCAGTGCAGGCTCAGAGAGCGGCCATGTGGGCTGAAGCTAGTAGGTCTATTTGGATACCTGGGGTGCCAGAGATGGAGCTGCTGGATTTACATGTATGTCCTGATGGGTTTCAATCTGTCTTTGCCCCCCTGACTTCTTTCTATGTTCCATTTCTCTCAGTTTAAAATGGAAATATTTACTTCATGACATTTTATGTTGGAAATACTTGTTTTTCTACTTTGACTGGGTTTGAAGCAGTTTGCCTTGGGTCTTTGATTGTGACTTTCAGAGCAATGCTGGAACTGTTGAGACCTGAGGGACTCTGGAGGGGACTAAGTTCACTTTTCATTCTGCAGTGATCATAAAGGCCAGGGTTAGTACAGAATGTTACAGTTTATACATGACATATCCCTACAAAAGTTCCATGTGTTGAAGATTTGGTCCCCAATGCAATGTTTTGAGGTATTGGTTTGCATAAGTATGGGATTGAATAATGAAGGCTTTGACTCGATTAAAGATTAACCTATTGGTGGATTAGTAATTTTATGTCACCACACTGGGGGTTATTGGAAACTAGGGGTTTAGGACTTGTCAGAGGAAGCATGCCACTGGGACAATGCCTCTGAAAAGTACATGTGATCTGTGCTATTTATCTCTCTGCTTCTCAGTTGCCTGTGACGGTGCTCTGGCCACCATGATCCGAATCATCACAGGCCCAGAGTAAGAAAGACAGCTGAACTGAACGGTGAGCCCCTAATAAGTCTTTACTCTCGTATGATTTTTTCCTCATGATTTTGTCACAGGGATGAATGCCTTTCTTTCTCTCACACACAGGGGTTGCCATCCTCAATAAAACAGGATTATATAATTTATGTACAATAGCCAGTAACATGTCTGTTTCCATTAGTGCCCCTCACAGACATATTTCTGAGACAATCATTTTTCATAGCTATATAACAACATTCTATAAAGTGCACAATCACATTTTATTAAACCCATCCACTACTGACAGGAAGGCAGACCTTTTCTCATTAAAAAAATGTTATAATCATGCCACATCAGTCATGAATATTTATGGTAATCCTTTCGTAATAAGTATTTTATGTAAGAAATTCATCTTTTATCCATCCTGTTTTGCAGGTATTTTATCAATGTGTTGTCTTTTGACTTCATTGTTGTAACTAATTTTTAGTTGGTAATTTCTTTTGACATCTTCCCCCCTGCACTGTATAGTCTGAGTTCTGTGCTTTAGACAGCCCCTTCCCTATGTGCAAAATTATATTTGAAAAATCCTGAAAGTCTGGGAAACATTTCCTCTTTTCAGTTAGGTACAAAAGTAAAAAAATACAGTAGTATGACAAGAATATGTGTACATTTATATTTTATAGCTATATGTATTCTGTTTTTGATATATACTGCATTTAAATGTATTATGCATACCTGTTCAATAGTGCTAATTATGGCTGCTGAACAACTTATTTTTTTAAAGTTAATTTACTTTTGGTATTCTTTTTTCACTTAGATTGTATAAATACTTCATAGAATTCTTTTTTCTTGAGATTTAGTAGTTTCATCAACATTTCCCCATAGTAGAGACAAAACCCAGCTGCATTCAACAGTGGAGTGGATGGGCAATCAGGGTACAGGGTGATGGCCATTTAATGTTATTTATGCATCTAGCACATCTTAGGTCTTTAAACCTTGGAAGGCAGTTATTTCCCAGTGTAGAAACAATGTCGTATTTGCCTACCTCACCTTGTAGGCTCTCAAGGTTCCTTATAGTGATTAAATGATATTATACATACAGAAAGTGCCTTGAAGCTCACATGCTTTGGCCCAGAAAAATATTTTTATCTTTTTAGATTAAGCAACTGACATTTAGCTAAACCAAAAAAAAAAAAAGTCTTCTCTTTTTAAAATTTGGTTTTTCTTTTCAATTTTGGAGATGTCTACTCAATAAAAATAAATTCACCAAATGTTCACGTTGAGACAGTAATTACAGACAAGTAGTAATGAAATGATATCAGGCATTCCCAAGATTCAAAAATCTAACAAATTTTTACTGCTAACAGACAGTTTTCTTAAGGCAATTTAATTGGTATACAACCACCAATATGTAAGCTTTTAAGAAAGCTCAAATGCCTTTGAAATCTTTAGAAAGAGGTCATTAAAATACTTCAAATTGTAACAGATACCTATAGATACTCATGACGCATTAAATGATGCAGTAGAAAGTGCCAGGGAAATCTTGTTCTGAGATTTTCTCCACAAATGTTATTACAAATATTATCCTGTGTGTGATAAGATGGCTAAATAACCAATGATGACTACTTATAGCAGCATCATTTCAAACTACTTCCTGTACATTGACCTGTTTGGGGGGCAGTGTCTCTGTGTTAATTGTCATCAACTGCAAGGGGAAGATTCACTGATGAGTACTAAGAGATGCTCTGATTGGAAATTTTAGAATTGGAGACAGGAATGCTCAGCCCATAGTGGACATGTGCATCCACTCCTCTCTTCAAGACTCAAGGGCCTTCATAGAAAAGAGGGTGGGAGCCAGGCATTGGTGGTGCTCGCCTTTAATCCCAGCACTCCAGAGGCAGAGGCAGGTGGATCTCTGTGAGTTGGAGGCCAGCCTGGTCTCCAGAGCCAGTGCCAGGATAGGCTCCAAAGCCACATAGAGAAACCCTGTCTGGAAAAACCAAAAACCAAAAACAAACAAACAAACAAACAAACCACCAACAACAAAACAAACAAAAAAAGAGGGTGGGAAGAGTGTAAGAGTCAAAGTGTCAAAGAAACAGTGTTTCCAGACGCAATAGGACAGTTGTACATACGAGGAACTTTGATACTTGATACTTAGTAGCTGCTAGGAGAGGGAAAGTTAGTTTTCTTTAATGACCTGACTCTTGGTAGGTTGAGCACCTGGTGTGGTTGACTACATGGTATCCTAGGCCTTACTCCCAAGATTAGCTGGGCAACACAAACCTACTCCATAGGGAAAGAAATAACAAAAGAGAAGTCTCTCTCTGTTGGGTGGAAGAGGATGGGAAGGCAAAGGCAGTGGTTATAGGAGGAGTTGGTGGAGGGAGTATGTTCAAAACACATTGTATAAAGTTCTCAAAGAATTACTAATATTGTTAAAAACCTATGTTCTGTTGAATAGCTATATAAATAGGAAACTTAAAGTATTAAATTATCCCCCATTAGAATAAGACTTTTACAAAAATATTCATTTTAGAGTAACTTCCAAAAGCATACTACATTAATTCATTTTAGCCCAAACATGAAATTATGAAAACTGTTTTCCTATGGGTAATATATCACGTTTCTAAAGAATACTATGATTTTCAGAACTACTGAGTCAATCACCTGTGACTCAATGAATTAAATACAATAGAAAAATTCAAGGTTTAATTCTGAAGTATAAATTTAATAGGCCAGGGATTATTTTTATTTGGCAAGTGTGTAGACGATCTGATTATATTTTAATTTAATTAAAATCACTTTCACAAAATATCCTATTTGCATGTAAAATGAATTAAGTTTCTTTCTCACTAGATTTGCCTAGAACTAGGGATAGTGACATAGAATGGAAGAACACTGGCCTAGAATGTGGGAGGCTCTTGGGCTCATTCCCCAGGACTGGATGAAAAGAAGGAAAACACAAATCAAAACATGAATTGGCTATGAGTAGATAAACAAATATATAACAATGTTTACCAATTCTAGCTCCTTTTTTAGATTTATTGGTTATCCACATTTAAAAAATAAGCACGACTATCATCATCATCACCACCACCACCAGAAACCATAAGAAAGATAAATAGCCAGTGCATGTAAATGAGGCCACCATAAATGGGACTTCATTTATATGATTCAGCTCCACTTCACAATACCCCGGTGGACAATCTTAATTAACACCACAGGAAGCTGGGGCTCAGCAGGGTCAAGTGGCTTGCCCCAGTTACTAAGTGGTAAGGACAGGGTGGGGCTTCCACTAGAGCACTACAACCCGTACTCTGCCCTTTTTAGATACCGCGTGGTGTCATTTCCCTCTTCCTATCTAGGTTGGCAGTTACATTAGAAAATTAGCAGTTAAATTCATGGCTCTAAGAGAGGGGCTTCATTAGCAATGAAAATTGAGATATCACAAATATGCATTTATTTATTTGAGAAAGGATGGCATTTCAAGGAAAATAACACACACACAAAATAGGCTCATAATGTAGCTGCCTTCAAAATAAAATCATCCAATGAGAAATGCTATAAAGAGATAATAACAGGCAAAAATATTGGCATGTAGTTTCTAAAGCACTCTTGATGCAAATTCTAAATGGATGGTCATCAGGTTAAAAATGGCTACTATATCCACAAAGTCAGCATTCCCCAACATCTGAAAATTCTCTGGAGTAGAACCTATTTCTTTTCCTACCTTTATGGCTCTAGTCCTTAATGGAACTTTGTGACTACATTCTCTCATTCATTCATCTCTCTGTCTATCAACCCAGTCATGACTATCACCACTGTGTATTTTTATAAAAAACAAAATGTTTCAAAATATGAAAATAAAACAGAAAAACTGTTTTACTTCCAGTCCTGAACTCACCCACTTTTCCTAATCTCACTCTCCATCCAATCACTGTAACTTATTTTTCTTGAAAGTCACTCTAAAGTTATTTATATGTCTATAATAACAGATGACTAAATACATTTCTTTATATAAATACTAGTAGACTAATTGTAATATCAAGATACTATTATTATTTATCATCCAGACTATTCAAATCTATTTTCTGGAACTTTTTAAAAAATTCAGATACACAGACAAGGCAAAGTAACAGGAAAATAAATACTTAAATGGATCCACAACTATTACCAAAATTCGACAACTAATAGTATTTATTTTTGTTGTATTTTCTTTGCTTATGTACCTGTAATTACACTAATGTTGTTTCAGATAATTATTTGAGGAAATTACAGATATTAAGTCACTAAATATTTCAAAAGGCATCTCCCAAAAGAAGGCACATTTTCTGTAGTCATGATAACATATGGCAAAAAGGAACACTCACAATTTCCTCATATTATGCGATGCTTAGTTCATGTTCATATCTTCCTCAAAACCTCAAAATGTGAGCAATATTCATTACAGAGCTCATTTTCTTATAGTACTGGGTATGTATGATAAATACTGTATTTTAAGCAACATCACAAGTTTGCCTTGCAATGTTTGCTTTTTGTGGCTGTTCATTACCAGTTCACTTAAAAAAAAACAAACAAACAAAAAAAAACAAACAAAAAACAAAACCAACATACACACACACACACACACACACCAAAAAACAGCCATATTTTCTTAATTCTACTTCCATACTGCTGTAGGAAATATTTGCCATGATTAGCTTCTTAATAGTTTAGCTTACACAAATTTACCTTAAAATGCTACTCATGTATCATAGATAAACTTATAGGCAGAGCTAGAAGGAGGGCAGAAAAACCCAGTTCCCATTATTGTAGGAACTTCCTTCTCCACCTTCCCAGCATGCTTCTGGAATTAAAGGGATGAGGAGCTGTGGTGGATATGCAACTCTGAATATACTAGGAACTACTGGCCTGTAAATACCTCTTAACTGACCATATGGTACATATCAATAAAGTGGTTTAAATGGGAAGAGGATGCAAAATATTAATAATAAACTCACTCTAAAAATATCTTGTAAATAGAACTGGTTCCTGAAAGTAGAATTAAAAGATAAATCTCCTGGATTTATATTTACTGATAGAGAAGACCAAGGATTAGAAAAGCCAAGGCCCTGCTCCCATTATCCTGGCTACACAATAACGTTTCAAGTGTGACTTGCCAGTGTGAAGAGCAGGGACAAAGAGTTTCCTGGAAGAGATGATTCTGGAATTGTTATTTGGCTTTATAGAAGCAATCAGTTCTATTAGCAAAACCACAAAGCAGCATCCAGCCCTACACTAAATTTACAGTCATCTTGCTTCATATGAGGCACTGAAAACTCGTACAGCCATTCTGCAGGACCATAGCACAATTACCAAAAGTATTTGTCATATTCTTACTCACTAAATCAATAGTTCCATTCTCAGTAACTGATCCTAAATTGTTATAATTTTACTCTTCAGTAAAAACACTTATAACCCTAAGTGCAAATAGGCGGCTTATACGTTACAGTAATATTTGTACAATTTTAAGGCTGAGAAGAGCTCAAATATTGTGATGGCTAAGATCATCACCTTCACCAAATCTAGAATTACATGGAAGACTGAGAATGCTTCCTTACTGAGAGTTTCTGGATTGGGTTAGGTGAGAGAACAATCCTAAATGTGGGCAGTGCCATCCCATTGGCAGGAGTCCCAGGATGCATCAAAAGGGAAGGGGGAGGTGAACTGTTTCCTGATGTGGCCACCATGTGACCAGTTTTCCCTCTCCTTCCCTGCCAGGATGGACTGCACCTTTAAACTGGAGTCATACAAAACATTTTTTTACTCCCTTACATTTTTTTTTTTTTTTTTTTTTGGCACAGCAAAAGGAAAAGTAACTAACATAGGTATCTGATAATGAGAGTTAGGTTAAAAATTAGAGTACATATAGAAGATCTCATAATATAAATGCAAGGCAGATAAGACAGTTTCTTATATAATATTAAAGAAAAATGGAGAGGCTTCTGTTCTCATGGAAGGGAAAATCTGGATATCTACCTGGCTACCTACCACTATTTTAAGGCATTGGAACGTGACCTGAAGTAGGCATAGCTCAGAGTGTTAACCACTTTAAATCAGTAATTGCAACAAACACAAATTTAGAGGTATTTTTTTTTATGGCAAAGGAGTATAGGATAGGATCTCAGAAATAAGTAGGCCACAGGATGGGTGGGACCAACAGTCTGAATATAATTTTCACATGAGCACTAAATAAGATGTACACAGAGGTGGTACCAGGAGTTTCAGGGAAACAGCTGACAGAAACCAGAGGGACATTTATCTGTGAAATAGCAAACTGTGCCAGAGAAAGAGTATGAGTCCATTGCTTTTCTGACTGCTGGCACTCCTGAAGCCAACCTAGCTTAGGAGGTGAAGAGCTGAATCCTGAGTGATTTGAAATGTCAGAGGACAAACCTTGCTCAGATCCTTGACTGAACGCTCAGCCATACAGTACAGTGAGGATCCCCAAGATTCCAGGCTCAGAAACAATGGCAGCTGTAAGTGGGAGGACTAAGTGGATTCCAGTACCCGCTGCTGCAGCCACAGGGCCCAGCTGAGGGTTGGCATTGAGAGTTAGCTGCCTGCTGCACAATGATCAAACCACCCTTGGAGGGATGCATGAATTGCTGCTGGACATATTCATAACCCAGATCACAGATATGCAAGGAAACAGGAAAATATGACCTATGTTTGGGCAGATGAATATTTAACAGAAACTGATGTCATTGGGCCTAACCGTCAGATTTAGGAATGACTTCAAAGCAGTTCTTTAAATACCTTTAAATAAATAAAGGAAATATGTTAAAGGAATAGGCAGAAGCAACAGTAATGAAAATAAATGAATAAAAATGATTATGAAAAACATAGAAAAGAGATTAAATATAAATGAGCAATGCTTAAGAGACCCGTGAAAGTATGACTGTAGTCCTGGGAGAGGAGAAATGAAAGGAAGCATACAACAACAACAATAACTACAAACCATCTGCACAAGTAATAATGAGAACTCTAAATCCTTTAGAATTAATTTACTACCTACAGCCCTAGCATATTCAAGCAGAGTGATGACAAAGAGGCCCCCAGTTAGCTGATACATGCATCAAAGTCAAATTTCTGATAGCCAAAGAAAATTCAGGAAGCAGCCAGAAAATAAATAACATGCTACTCACAGGAAACTGACAAGATTAACTTATTCTTAGCAGAAAACACTGGAGGCTACAAGACAGCAATGACAGCTTCAGAGTGGTGATTAAAAAACAAATCTGAGGGGTTGGAGGGCTGGCTCAGGGGTTAAAAGCATTTACTGCTCCTTATAGAGGACTCAGGTTCAGTTTCCATCACTTATTATCAGGTGGCTGACAACTACATGTAACTCCAGTTCTATTGATCCCAGAGCTCTTCTAGCCTCTGTGGGTACTGCATACACATAGAGCATATATAGATAATCAGGCAGGCAGGCAGGCACGCACGCACGCACACACAACACTCACTCACTCATAAATTAAAAAAAAAATAATTAAAAAATCTAAAAAACAAGTAACTCAAATTACAAAGATACTTTCAGCCAAAAGTGAGAGGGAAGAAAGTGTTTTAAGTTAAACAAGTTCCAAGAACATATATCACCAGCAAATACGCAGTAAAAAATACTACAAATACTTTAATCACCAGGTTGACAGAGACAGCTGCAGGTGGTAACATACCTAGAGGAAGACATTATGGATGGTGGAAATGGTAAACTGTGGGAGTGAACATGGAGCTATCATCTATCATAGCTCTCTATCATCTATCTAATCAATCTACCCACTATCTATCATCTATCTAATCTATAATCTATCTCTTACCTATTCTATCTATTGCTTACCTAGCTAATCAATCTATCTACTTACTATTTATCTGTCATCTTTGTTTGTTTGTTTGTTTGTTTCTTTCTTTCTTTCATATCTAATCAATCTATCCACTTATTATTTATCTAGCACCTTCCTTCCTTCCTTTCTTTCTTTCTTTCTTTCTTTCTTTCTTTCTTTCTTTCTTTCTTTCTTTCTTTCTTTCTTATCTAATCAACCTACCCACTTATTATTTATCTATCACCTGTCTATATCATCTACCTATCTGCCTACCTATCTTCTTTTTGCTTTCCTTCCTTCCTTCTTTCTCTTTTTCTTTCTTGTATAAACCTACCCATCTACCTACCTATTTCCCTATATAATGTTTCTAAAGATAGAATCCTACTCCAAAGGTCCTCTAATTTACCTAAAATTCAATTTTGGATCCAAAGTAGGCTGCAACTCCTAAGTAAAAATACATTTGGTAGCTTAGCCCTTAGTTTAATGCATTTAATTAAAAATACACACACACAGCAGAAAATTAACACATTAAAGGATAAATTAATTGGAAACAAAATAGTAATATTTGATCAAGATAATAGGTTAATACGGGAAAGAAGAAATTGGGTAACTTCAGGTGTTGTGACTTTCTTTTCACCTCAGCTGTCCTTGTCTCCTACATCATGCAGGGTGAGCATGGCAGCTGGAGGTAGGGCCACTGTGTTTATAGTTAGTCTGTGTTAATATGTTTTAAGTGCTTGCTAGTAGACCAGCCCAATCTCTGTGTAGAAGAAAACATTGTCAAGAAAAAACTGACCCACTGACATAAGGTATTTTAGACATTTCATCCTTTAAACCTGTTTACTTTGTAATCAACACTGAAAAAGAGAGAGAATAAAAAAAATGACACGACTCAAGAATTCTACTCCTATGCATTGTCTAAAAGAAATGAATACATGAAATGTTCACATAGAAATATGGAAAGGAACTTTCATAAGAACCACTATTATGATCACCCAGCAATGGAAAAAGCACAAGTGTGCATAAAAAGGCAAATAACTAAAGAAACGATGGTACGTGTATATAATGAAATACTATTCACCAACAAAAAAGAATTATTAAACACATAGAAACATTCATGAATCTCAAAAGCTATTCTGTAAATAGGAACCAGAGAGAAATACAGAGTAAATGGCTCCCTCTGTGTAAAGGTGTCCCTTGGGTGGGACAAGCAGAAGGCAGCACGTCTTCTGGAAAGTTTTGTAGATGACAAAAGTTGTCTATCTTGATTGTACTATGAGCTTGTCGAAATTCATTGAAATTTATATTTTAGATGGGCACATTTTGTATGTAAATTATAACTGAAAAAAAGCTATGAAAAGGTTTCATTCCTTAGCATTTAGTTTAATGCATTTAACTAAAGGTTAAACAATGTTGATGCAGAAACCTGTGAAAAGGCTTGGTTCAGCAGCACTGCTGTAATACAGCTCTTCAATAATTACTTATTGATTGTTCAACAGCATATTTATTCCTTGTTAACTTAATTGAAGAAAATTTTACCTTCAGTTTAAGAGAAGGAATCTGATCAGCTCTATTCTAACCTACTGGTGTTTCACATGTTTACAAGAAGGTAAAGCTTCAGTCAATACAAATGACCACACCGAAAATACCATGACACTGCGATATCGACCCAAGAGTTTTCTTTATTAATATATATTGATCATTCTTAAACATCATCTTATTATCCTTTTTTCTTTTGCTATTTTTCTTCCTGGGAAATTCAGGCATCTAAATTTGTCATTTAAATGTGAATCATGGAATACTTTATTAGAATACATAAGGGTGTTGTTATTTGGGAAAAGAGAGATCTATGAATAAACACCCCATATGTATCACAGGTTAGATTTTTAAAGAAACACTAAGGATGCTTGAAACAGCTGCGGGAGTCATAATATTATATGTTTGACTAAAATTATATAATATGTAGTTTATTCATATGTATTAAATAGAGTTATGATGCTAGAGATGATAATGTTCCACTAGAAGACAGTGGAAACAAAAACTCTAGTATCAGGCATGAGAAATTTCTTTTCCAGTTGTTAGTCAGGAGAGTCCAAGAGACCACAAAGTAATAAAGGCTACTGCTGGTGCCTTTGGTTGCATCTCTAAATTTAAAGTTAAATCCCTATGGCTGAAGACACCATTCATGTTGGACACAGGGTTGGAAGACTTGAGCTGGAGCTGATCTGGAAGTCTCTCTGGGGAGTAGTTTTCATAGTATCTGAAGGTAGCATGCAAGCTGCCAGGGAGAAAAGTAATTAATAGCTCTACCTAGCTGTAACACTTAGAAATCACAAAGGACCAAAATGCTAAGATATTCCCAAAGATGCAGTAGTGGCAATTATAACTTGACAGTAACCAACAGCTATAATTGGACTTAAGGTCTGATCAGCAGGAAGGAATTCATGACTGGTACTCTTAAACGTAACCAACAGTCTGTGACTGGCGAGGCCGTAGAACCTATAGGAGAATGTATTACTGCCACTTCCTGTAACAAGTAGCACCCTCTAACTGCATTCTTGATACTTGCCCTTATACCTACATACAAGTGTAACTCTCACTCTTCTCAAAGCTTCTTTCTGAGGCAGATGCACACCATTACAGAAAGCCACAACTAGTCAATATGTAAAGGATTACTGACAATGGGTTGCTTAGCCCCAACTGAAACATCTACAACACAACCCTTAGACCTAAGGCTCAAGTAAAATAGTGAGAGAGGATAAGAAAGTCTATAAGAGCCAGAGGGCCAGGACATCTGCTATGGGATTATGTCAAATATTATGAAGGGGAACACTGCCATGGAATCTCAGCAATATAGTTGCTTAAAAACTGAACAATGATAACACCAGTTGACATCCCAGTGTGGATGTGGGAAGTCTCACAGGGTCCCACTCCTCGATGAAGGTCCAGGGAAAAAATGTCTTCTCCTAATTGGTTACCAATTGGTCAAACCTAAGAACATACATGTACAACTAACACTAAATGGATTTAGCACATTATATTTATATATTTATTCATATAGACATAGAATAATAATAATGAACAAAAAAGACATAATGGATTTGAGGGGTGATATGGAGTACTGAAGGGGGTTATACAGTACACATATATGAAAATTTTAAAACTTATGGAGTAAATCTCCATGTAAGTGGAAAACCACAAAGAAACTGTTGGGAAAAAAGAACCTCTTATTTTATTAGTCATGAAGTTATTATAAACCGAAAATTTAAACAACTCTACAAAACCAACAAAGAACACATATCTCTTTACATAGATACAAGTGATGTAATACTCATCAATGAAGATGGAATTAGATACAAATGACATAACTACTCATCAATGAAGATGGCTTTAAGGTTTTGTAATTGTAGACCTCATTAAGAGAAGGAAAGAGGGCAAGAATAAGTGTACACACAGTCTTTTATGTGTGTTAAGCATGTGTAATTATACCTCTGTCCCTATCACACTCCCATATTCAATTCTTTTTACATCAGCCAACTGTAAACCTGATCAAAAAGAAGCTTAAACATATACAAAAATTCAAGTGTCTGCCGAAGGAACTCTTGGAGATTATTCTATTTTCTATATGACTTAGTACATAGAATTCTCATTAGTATATAATATAAATGACTTATCTTCAAATTACTTCTAAATATATTTGGGTAAGATCTTTATTCTTTAGGATAATATCATCACTTAGATGACTATTTGGAAGGACATATGACAGCACTCATCCAAATGAATGATTACCGGAATGCAGATCAGAATGGTATCTGCTGTTCTGGATAAAACAGTTTTCACGGGGAAAGCAGCTTGGCAAGGTCAGTCTCAGAGATTAGCACAGAAGCCATAATTTCCCAGACTGGGGCATACAGAGTGCAAGTCCTAAACTATAGCAAACCCAAGAACCACCAACCAAGCCCTAACTGCAGCATTTATGACTTAAAACACAAATTTCAAGTAACAGCCCCAAGAATGTGTACCCTGGGTCACAATGTCCTCCTATTCTTCTACTCATGCTGGCTTCTTATCTGGGCAGACACTTGAGGCCTCTTAACACAATAAGAAAATGAAGATAATGGTTCTTTAAATTTTTCCCCGTATTAAAGCTGTATTTTGGAGACTTAAAAATTTTCACACAGAGAAATTTACCTACAGTTTAAAAACAAAGGCAAGAGACACACACTATTAGCAGTGGGAATTTTGCCATAGCAGTCCATGAGGATTCTCCACGTTTTTCATTCCAGACATACTGTGGGACAAAAGACTCATGGCTAAGGATTCATAATTCCCACCCAGTCATTTAATTAAAATGCTCACATGCTAACAAGTTATCAAAATCAGTTTGCCAAAAATAGGTCTATATTTTAAATGAAATTCTCATTTATATTTAAGGTGAACAAAATATTTTGATACATTATACACACACACACACACACAGAGAGAGAGAGAGAGAGAGAGAGAGAGAGAGAGAGAGAAGAGAGATGGAGAAATGGTTACTAGAGTCAAGCCAATTAACAAATTCATCATCTTAAATAGTAAGCACTTGTGTGTATGTTTACACACACACCTGAAATGGAGAGAGAAGAGAAACTGGCAGCAGGGAGATGGTTTCCACAGCTTTTGCTCAAGTGCAGAAATGAGTTGACGGGCTGAGACAGGGCAACGAAAGGGGGTTGGGAAAGAAGCCTGACTACGAGCCATTATCAAAATATTATAAGAATGTAGTGGTCAAGATTTGATAACATACTGGATGCCAGGGAAAAGTATTTAAAGATGACCTCAGGGGTACTGAACTAAGGCATTGGTAGAAGAAAAGATCAGTCTGGGAGGGCAGTCGTGTGGGGGCTGATATGATGCACAGGATTTACGTTGGGTTTAGAAGCAACCTCACATACAGCTGGATCTAAAGACAGTTCGCCAATGAAGACGGCACTAAAGCTCAGATTAAGGAGGGCCGGTGTCTTACACACATTGCCTTTGATTCCAAAGGTTTGAGAGTCAGTGCAGCTGAAGTCTCCCCATGCTCACTCACTTCTTGTTCCACCCTGGTGTGAGGGGCGATCAGCAACTCCCTGCATTAGCTACCTGCCACACTCCAGAGTTGCATTAGGATGTCACCGCTCTCTCATTGCTCCTAGCCACAGTCTGTCACTGCTGCTCAGAGGTAGCGATGTTCAGACAGACACTAAACAATCTGGACACATACTACTGTCCTGCAAGCAACAGAGCATCCCAGGTCTGGTGAAGAGTAGACAAGGAAAGTCTACACTATCAGGGAAATGAGGAGAGATGAGTAAACATACAGCCACTACTACAGATGCCAAGTAGAGAGGGGAAATGCCTTTGGAGTGGTGAAGCCTCATGAGTTTTAAAGCCAAAGTGAGAAGCAAAGGTTGGTCTAGACAGAACAATATAAATATGCAGAAGAGAGAGACTTAATGACAAAATTGAGAATGTAGTGTTTTTACCAGGTAACTTTGATTTCATAAACAAGGCACCAAGTAAACATTAAAGATGAGATGAGAAAGTGATAATAAGTTTCTTTCAAAAACATTTCAGCCGGGCGTTGGTGGCGAACGCCTTTAATCCCAGCACTCGGGAGGCAGGGGCAGGCGGATCTCTGTGAGTTCGAGGCCAGTCTGGTCTTCAGAGCGAGTGCCAGGATAGGCTCCAAAGCTACACAGAGAAACCCTGTCTCGAAAAACCAAATTAAAAAAAAAAAAACATTTCAATAGTCTGGGACTTTGAGAAATGGCTTGGAAACCAGCACCAGCAGCAGAAGGATGCATTTGTTGAAGTAAACTATGAAGGTCAACTGTATGTGTTGAGCATCTCAGTTGAGATTCTCAGATAGTTAGTCAAATATTGCTGGCTGTATTAGAATCAAATACTCTCTCATCTGCTGGGTGAGCAACACCCAGCTCTCTGATGGCCTGGATAAAACAAGTAGACAAAGTGTGAATTTTGATTCTTTCATCTATGACATCCATCTTTTCCCATCCTTGGAAGTGGAAGCTCCTAATTTCCAGCCTTTGAACTGTTCTCACTACACAATGGCTCCTTTGGTTCTCAGGCCTTCACAGTCTGAGTTACAGCAGCCACTTTCCTGGGTCTCAAGCTTGCAGAGGGAAGACTGTGGGACTCCCTGGTCTCCATAACGGGATGTTCCAATTCCCAAAATTAACCTTCTCTCCCATATATTTGTTTCTCATTGTTTCCCCTACCCCTGGAAAGGAGTGATGGGAACTAAAGGGAAGAGTAGCATGGGGAGCCGTGGACTAGCAAGAAACAATGGAGAACCAGCAAGAGAGAAAAAGAGTATGGTGGGAGAAGGAAAGAGGGCCCACAGCACAAGCTTTTGGGAGGATGAGCATGTAAGGGAGGGTCTTTCAGGAAAACAAGAGTTGGCAGTAAACACCCTTCTTGCAGTAAGTGGACAAAACGGAAGCAATGTGTACAATTCAAGGCTCATGGATTAGACTCGCTGAAATGTTTCACTGGAGACAGCCCAGAGATGAATGTGTATAGAAGGTGAGTGTTAGGTAGTGACGAGTGAGTTGTGAGGGCCAGTAAAGCACAGGAACCTTGAGGAGTGGGCAGAGTAAGGACAGGGTCAGCAGAACACAGGCAGGGCCTGGAAGGAAGTGCTGGAACTTTAGAGAAACATGTTTCCCTCCATCACAAAGACTCCTGCTGGATATCACTTAAAATGTGTTCATATTTCACAAATGGGGAGGAAGGAGAAAAGGGAGTTAAGACTGCATGGAGGAGGAAACCTAGTTTTACAGAAGACATTTACAAAGAGTCAAGTCTGTTTATTCTAGGAGATAAATAGAAGACATTTTCATAATCTTACCATTTATGTTAAGAAAGATACTAGAAAGTTTCTCATTCTTAACTAAAAAAAAAAAGATTTATTTTGTGTATGTGTGCTTATGTGTGGGCACATGAGTGTAGGCATCATTGGAGGTCAAGGGCATTGAATCTTCTTGGAGCTGGAGTTATAGGTGGTTGTGAACTGCCCAATGTGGCTGTTGGGAACTGAGCTCTGGCCCTGCACAAGAGTAGCACACTGTTTTAACAGCTGAGCCATCTCTTTAGCCCATATATTTTAACTCAAGTATAGACTCTGTAAATATATATTTGCCTTTAGCTTTAAACAACAAGAGAGGGCATAACCAAACCTAGTGGCCAAAACAGCAATCCTTAGGGTTGTTGAAGGAATTTAGCTCTGTGAGTTATGTAGACTTCAGTTGGAAATGTGTAAAACCTTTTATAATAAAAAAGTGCTTAACTATGAATACAGTACTTACAGACAGGCACTAGAGAGCCCACAGTCTCAGGGAAAGCCAGAAAACTTTTCCTCCCATCTTTCTCAGACAGTGGGAAGTCAAAATGCACAAAATGAATTTAGTTCCAACACTTCTAGAACCGGACATTCATTCCTCTACCAGATTATAATAAATTAAACGAGCAAGACCTTGACAAACAGATATGTGGAAAGCCTCCAAATACTGTGGAGAATAATGGAATTTGGTATCAGTACCCGATGTCTGATGCCTCTGGTTCATACCCTTACCATCAGCTCCCCTCTGCACTCACAGTCTCAGGATCAACAGAGTAACAAATGTATGTATTGTACCTTTACGTTAGAAAGGATCCCAGGCATTACTATCATCTTTTAGGAAAACTCAGGAAGTAACTATATAATTCTTAGAGATTATTCTACACAGGGCTATGTTCATATGGATTCTATTTCTTAAACTTCTGCTCTAATATAAGCATGAAGTTAGTACCTACAACTCAGATTAGGAGTCTGATACTATAACTGGACACTAGCACCAACTTTGCTGTTCATTTAAAAGCAACACTCAGCAATGCATTCTTCACCCTTCACTGCCTATGCAACAATAGTGAATGGTCATGTGTTTAAGCTCTTTCTGGTCTATTTCACATGATAACAACACAAGAAAGACTCCTTGTCCAATCACCAGCCTTTATGAGCACACCACCACAGATGGCTCACTTCAAAGTGGATAAAATTAAGACAAGTCAAAGAGGACATGGCGCCAGATTAGTCTTGTAATATTTACATCAAGTTAAAAGTAATTGAGGACTTCCTCTAAGCCAATTAAAAAAAGTTCTCAAGAGTAATCTAAACAAGATCAAAGGCCACTTAACATAATGAGACAATGTGGCCATTATAGACTGCCAAGTGATGAGAAATTGGTCTGGGCTTAAAGGTAAATGACACTTGGATATTTACTGTTTATGGCAGGAGCCTTTGAAGCCAAGTGCAAGACTTTTAATTAGAGTACTAGGAGAAACTATCAAAGCTGCTATTTCTGAATTTTTTATCTAAAAGTAAGGCAAAAGAATCTTTTTTAAATGAAATATCCAGACATGAACTGTTCTTGTCCCCAGCTGAGTCTGAGAGAGGCAACATGAAGAGATGGCATGACGGGAAGTAGGCATTATGCCACAGCTTTCACTGACTTCTGATGTGCTGCAGTTTGAGTCCTGTTTAAACCAACAAACAGCAGAACAATTACAGCATCCCATTATTCCCAAAGAGCAGAAAGCTGACCAGGGAAGGTGTTCTGCTTGCCGTGGGGGATTCATACTCATCATAAGGAGCTCTCCTATGAACTACTGAATCCAGAATGGCCACATCACAATACAGGTCTCCTCACTAGGTGGTAGTGGTTGGTGCACACCTTTAATACTGACACTCAGGAGGTGGGAACAGGCAGATCTGTGAGTATGAAGCCAGCCTGAGCTACATAGTGAGTTCCAGGACAGCCAGGAAGACATAGAGAAATCCTGTCTGGAAAAACAAAGCAAAGCAAAACAAAACAAACAAAAAATTCCTCAACTTTGCTCATGTTTTTTTGTGGCTGCTGGTAAGCAGCTTAGTTTGAAAAGAAGAAAAAAAAGGAGGAAAATACATTTGCCCTTTCAAATAAAAGCTGCAATTTTATATGAATCAAATAAATGGTCACTGAAGAAATCCACCTAAGAAAAGAATACTGTGAAATTAGGTGCTTATGGAAATGTTTTGTGAGGTAGTCCATTTTTTAAAAATAAAAAACACATTTGTGTTAAATAGAAAATTTCTGCCTTGTGTTTTCAGAGGTAGTATACTTCAGAGCTTTCTGATTTCATTTCTGAAAATTTGTGTATATATATATAATATATATATATATATATATACATATATATATATATATAAAAAATCAGGAGTGAAACTTCTAGAAACTAGAAAAAAATTATGTGAAAATATATGTGTTTTAGGAAAGTCTGGCAGCATTCCATTTTTTGTGCCAGAGGTCAGCAGCAGCTGTGTCTTCCACCTTACTCTCTGGGACAGAGGTTATCACTGAACCGAAGCTCAGCGACTTGGTTAGAATAGCTGGCTAACCAGGTCCAGAGATCCTCCTGTCTCTGCTTCCCTAGTGCTGGGGTTGCAAGTGTGTGCCACTGCACCTGGCTTTTCATGTGGGTGTTGGGTTTTCATATTGAAATAGTCATGGTTGTGTGGTGAACGTTTATAAATTAAACAATCCCCCAACTCTTGACCCTCCCTCCTTAAAAAAAAAAAAAAGAGGAAGGTATGTCAGTCTGTCTGTCCCAGACAAAGCAGGAAGGAGGAGGTGGGACTGAGTGGATTAGAATATGAAGCCAATGTCTTATCTTCAGTTCCTTTTTTTGACTTTTAAAGGCCAAAAAGCTCATTCTATCGATATACTATTGTATCTATCCTGCTTGGGACAGAGGTTCAAGTCCTGTTGTGAAATAAGCAACAGAAATCAAAAGTTTTATATCACCCACCACAATCAAAAGCTTAAAACAGAAGGCCCCTCTAAGCTCATTCTCAATGTAAAAGGTCCTCACTAAAATCATTCTTAATATAATTTATAAATATCTATTTCCTCAATTACAGCTTCCTCTTTTGAAGACAATCATGGCATAGTATACCACAAGTATATATACATAATTCATAAATATGCAGACATGTTTGTATTTTCAGGTGAGTACACAAAAATATTTTACTGCCAAGAGAGCTTGCTTATAGTCTTGATGTATTTGTGGAGTGCCAACCTTCTATATCATACAATTAGCTACAACGGTAAATAAATAGCTAAATGTGCTCTCCTTAATATAGTGCTAACTTTCTTTTTCTTTTCCTACTAAGTTTAAGAAACACAACTCAATACCTCTCAATAAAGGAAATTGCCACATTATTCCTTATTCCAGTCTCATTTAAAAGTATTTCAATAATTTAAAATAATCCTTCTTCAGCTGGGTGGTTCCATTATTCATGGCCCTTTGTTGTCCCAGATGATAACAATTACTCCCGGGCCTTTATAATGCTGCCTGGTTTGTGGAGGACTGTGCGTTATAAGCTGAGGACACAGAGAACTGCTAGAATTACAAATGTGTGCCGACATCACACACACTTCTTTACATGAGAAGTTAAAGGCAAGGATGACCCCACCATGTTCCCAGGAAAGCTGAAAGGATGCTAAGTTGGCCACAGCCAACAGGGACCTGAAGCTCCTCTATTCTTTTGGGACTCAGAGAGCGCCCTTCCCATACCCTGTTGGCCCTTCTCATGTTAAATTTCAGGATCCAGTTGTAAATATGCTTCCTGTCATACTGATAAGACATGTCAATCCTATCCCAAAGAAGAAAACCACAGCTTAGAGAAAGGCCTGTGATGACACTTTTAAAATATTAAGTAAAACAGCATCTTCCATATGGTATAGTGCTATATGATTTATACCACTGCCCTTTCTGCTGCCCTTTCTTTCTGCTGATCTTTCTTAAATACAATCAGCACCATTATAGGAATTGGCACTGACAAATATTTTAAAATTATGGAAAATCTGTAATGGACAATTCATTAATTTTCCAGCGTCTACTTGCAGAGTGCCTGCCAGGTACAAAAAGGTACAGAACTGACGTGTCTAGGGGACAGAGAAGGAGAAGACAACATAGGACCCAGAAAAGCAGGATCTGTAACAGTTAATCTATAAAACAGGGAAGATCTCTTACAAAGAGCTGAGCAAGCAGATTCCATGGCCTTTGAATAAACACATGGAATCATAACAGAAACAAACACATCCAAGCTACTTGTGCAGCTCTCCCGACACAGATATTAGAAATGGCACGCATCTTAAATTGGCTTATGTAATTTTTATTGTACTTCCAGGGGTGTGTGGATGGGGGGGGTAGAACATATTTATTCCTAAATTTTGGACAACTGTTCACTAATAAAGCCATTACAGTAATTGCACTGGATCTGTTTATTAATTTGTCACAATTAAATCAATATGAGCTTTACTAATGTCCTATTACTTGATTAGTTTTGAAAGTGATTATCTTAAGAACTCGACTTAATTGGAAGCCTCTCAATTTACAAGGTACATTAAACTCTCAGTTGCATCTTAAAATTATTCAACACATGCAGGTCAATTACCAGTAATCACTGTTTTGTACAAATGTTCCATAAAATCTATGGCATGGTATGACAGAGAGGGAGAGGGCTGTTTAATTAATGACGTTAAACTCCCATTGACATTTTCAGGATAAAAGGGCAACGTGAGCATTCACAGAGTCTTCTTGAATGGGGTCCCCTACTCAAAACTGCAGAAAGGAACACAAGCAACTCTCCACCTCACAGATGACGATAATTTGTCATGATTGCAAAACCACCAAATTGCTCCGCCTGTACCCATGCCCAGCTGCACACTGATTTCCAGATTCGTAAATTACAATTAATTCTTAGGATTGCTCCATCACTTTCCCTTCTCTAGTTAATAAGAGACCGCAATCAATTATCGTTCATCCCATTTTCCAGAACAGATCAACTGAAGCTTTCACTGCACAAGCAGGAGACACGGTATAGTTAATGTACCAGCCAGACAGGGCGGCCTTTAAAAATTATTGGCTGAAGTCTAAGAATTTTATTTCGCGCTTTCAACTTCCACTCAAAGAGTCAATGCTTTCAGTTGATTATTTACAACGATTAGCAATCATAGGGCTGATAAAGTATCTTTCTGCCTCGTGTAATTTTCAAATATCTTTTTAAGCTACTTCATAAACTTTTACATTTTATTAATTGGGTATTTGAAAGGTTTGCCCCATACTAACAATCTAGTCTTCAGATCAATCACAGGAAAATTGACTGTTAGCTCATTAAAAAGCCTGGGAAGTCAATTCCTTGAAAAGCAGATTCCCTTGCTGACCTGCAAAGGTGCTGGATGAATTTATGCGTTGTGACTTGTCCGTAATCTAAGTTCTACACACAGCTTAAATTGAAAAGTGCCAGGGCTGATTTGCTAGCATTTGTAAGATGTGTGAACAGAGTGAACCTAGCTGAAGCTGAAGTGAAATACTGGCTCTGTACATTTGAATACTACGGAGTTCCTGGTACCCAAGCATACATGACTGTCACTATATAACATATATGGTAACTTAACCATTTAAATACTATGGGAAAAAAACTGACCATGCTTAACAGTCCACTTCCCTGTGCTTTGAAACAAGGTTCTCTGTTCTTAAAATTGAAGGGTAAAGAAGGCTTCTGTAGTTGGCTTCCTGCCTTTCAGTTGATGAAGACAAGTACCTTTTGAAGGAGTTTAAGTAAGTGTGAGTGTGCCACCCATGATAAATTTCTACATGTAAATACTCATATTTATTCTTAAAATATGTACTTCCTTTTGGAAGTACATAAAACACTTAAAAACATCTACTCCTTGGTTGAGTGCACCACCAGCTGAGCCACTGCATACAGACACCTATTTTTTCTGCTCCTGTGGTACTAGAAAAATAGCAGGTGTCTGTGAGGATGGGAGTTCGGTCAGGAGGAAGGCCAGGATGCAGAAGAAGTGAGCATCTCCAAGCCTGTGCTCACAGGCAGACGGGGTCTAGTGTTTCCCCTGGAGAATAAAAGTCACTTTACACTACATTTACCTGTGTGGGAACTTCACTTATGACAGAGGTGGGCAGAAAGGAAACAGTTTAGGCATCCTGAGACTCGTCAGATCCCTATGCTTCACACTGGGTGACCAGCAAGCAACATCAACGCATCCCGTGTTCAGACTGTGAGTTCTCCACCGAGTACACTGAGATTGCATGTCCATTTGTAATAGATAAATTCTTTAGTTTGGTTAAGCTTCTGAATGCCTGGCAGAGATGTAATGAACAAAGGTCAGTGAGAGGATGAACTGTTCTCAGAGATCTGGGCCCCCTTCTCATCTGAAGGGAGGAGGAGACTTTTCTTTCTTTCTTTCTTCCCCTTCCTTACTGCTCATAATGAAGCAGTAACTGTTGCCTGAAGACTCAGCTATGTTTTTCTGGAAATGGCTTTGCTATTAAACAGTTACCCTAAAGTTCTTAATTAAATTTAATTAAAGATATCTTTCTTTGGTTCCAATGCCAGTATGGGTCAAAATGTGTTTTGTCTTTCACATGGAACTAAAAAAAAAGTATGGGAGGAGTGCAGGACAAGTAAAATCTTAGGTTAAAAAAAAGAAACTATTTGAAATTAACTTTTTTTTTTTTTTTTGAAAAAGCAACAAACTGCTTAGAGGTAAATGGACAATTTGCAGAAATACTAACAGAGGCAATTCTAATCACAGACACAGAATATACTACCTCCCAGTGGACATGGCTGCCTTGCTGAGCAGCTCTGAGAAGTTAGGTTCAAAGCTTAACCAAACTAAAGGCATTTATCTATTATGAGTGGACAGTAAGGCTAGTGACATGCAATCTCAGTGTACTCCGTGGAGACCACACAGTCTGAACACGGGATGCTTTGATGTTGCTGAGGCTTAGGTATTTCTCATCATAAAGATTGCAGACTGAACATGGTTAGAAAAGCAGGTTACATACCTTACTAAAACACCACTGAAAAACAAAGTGGGCATATGGAATGCAGCACTTGAACAAGCTCCACACCACGTACACTGTGCAGTTTGTAAAGTTTGATTATACTAAAGCTGGGGTTTTATACACTCATTTTCTGGTATTTGTATATTTCAATAATTAAATTGACTGCCAGTAAATAGAGGAAAAAAAAACTTCAAAGGCAGCTGAGATAGGAAACAAAGCTCTCTCCATCTTTAAGATGCCCTTAAACACAGGGACCCTACCCTGAATTGACTTAAGCAGATGTGACAAAGGATGATGAAGACAGAATTTAAAATTTTTCCAAGTTATTCTACAACACTGGGGAAGTCGAGAATTTCTGGCATAAAGTGACTGTAGTTAGAGAGCAGAATTAGCATACGTTAATAACTAGGAAATAGGCCTATGTGCGCATTTACAGCTAGAACACACACCTTCTCAGCAATTCAGTTTGTACCACAGTAATGAGGCATGAAGTAATGTGTTGGACCTGGGAAAAGAGCATGACACTCGTTGCCTCAAACTCAGTTTAAATTAGCATTGCTAATTAATAGAGACAGAAAATTAAAAAAAAAAACAAATAAGAATTTAGGTAATGACTTCAGCCTTGATCTCATATATTAGACCTAAAATAACAATAAAAAATATTAAGAACTTGAGCATGGAGCGTGGTGGACCACACAGAGACACTCTTTCCACATTTCCTGTTAGGTCTACCAGAGCCTTTCCTGGTTTAGAGGAGGGGGAGGTGCTTCAGAAAGGGACACTGGGTGTTTGAAAGTCAAAGATTATCGTAAAGGATCATTACCAATTGAATTCTGGCTGTACACTATGTCACTGTAGAGGAAAAGGAGCCCCTCTGCCCTTTACCATAGTTCTTATGTGGGCCTTTTGACTAGATGTAGGAACCCCATTAATACATGGGTGATGAACAGGCAAAAAATTCAAATCTTTATTAACTTTTTTTTTTTTTTAAAGGATGAGTCCAACACAAGGACTGGAACACAATGCTTTATACCTTTTAGAGAGAGTGAGACATAAAGGAAGGGCAGAACAAATGGATCTCTGGCCTAGGAGAGTCAATTGCAAGGATCTACTGAGACATCTAGAGAGGAAATACTCTGGCCTGTAGCAGTTGGGGGGAAGGGTTATTCCCGCCCTCTAGATTATTCCCACGAATTTAGGTGCATTCCAGTACCAACTACCATTCTCTGGTGATCAATGCTATTTCCCACCCTTGTATGTGGAAGGCAGTTCTTCCCAAAGAATTATTGCAGGTTGTTTCATGTAGGAAAAGACAGGCCAGCTGGCCCTTCTGTTCCTTGGTTAAGTTCAACTTGAAATAATTAATATGCCAATTCAGTATTTTTGAAATGATATGTCCTTCAGCACTTCACTTTATATGCCATTTTTATGTACACCATTACCCTCAATACGGAGAGTAAGGCCATACATTAGGAACGAATCCAATGTGCATTTCTTTCCTATTACTCTGCAATATGTCTTTCATGTATTAATTGGATTTCCACAAAAATCTTTTGAGTTCATCATTAGTGCTCTTACTTTAGATTTAGTTATGAGAATACAAACTCAAGAGGGTTAAGAAAATGGCCCAAGTTTTAAAGCCATAGAGATAATGTCAAATACTAGTTTTAACTATGGCAAAGTACCAGCTGAAAGAGGTAGATATTTTGTTAGTTTTTCCATTTTAGAGATCACTTTTATTTTACAAAGTTGTCTCTGGTAAAGTAATTCTCTGCTTAGAGTTGTAATTTCTAAAAGAAAAAAATTCTTTATCTGGGAATGCAGCTTGGCTGGGAGAGTATGCTTCCATCACTTAATAAACCAGGTATGGTGGTACTGGGCTATAATCCTATTACTGGAGAGGTGGAGCTAGGAGGATCAGTCATTTAAGGTCATCCTCAGGCACATGGGCAGTTTGAGGCCAGCATCATATATGAAACTCTGTCTCAATTATAAAAGAAGAAAAGAATCCTTTCAAATGGCTGATAGACTAATTACTATAGTAAACTATTCCAGGCTTGCTAATTAGAGACCTACAGTTGTTTTTTTTTTTTTTTTCCAGGGACTCTTAGTTTTTTGGGACTCTTCAAATAATATCAAAGTGTGGGCCAAGGTTTTGTCCATTCTATTCTCTGATTAAAAGAGGAATGTCTGACTTGCTTGGGAAGAAAACATTGAAACGGATGACAGGATGGTTCAGGAGCTGAGGCTGTGTATAAGACCAACGAGGTCCCATTGAGAGAAAGAAAAACAACCCCGAGATGCCATCCCACATGCTACCTTCTTGCCCATGGCCTCAGTTCCTACTTTTATAAGTCTTGAGTCTGAGACAAGGTTAGGACAAAACTGTCCATTTTCCTGACCATTAGCTTAACTGACTTCCTTCTACTCTCCTATGTACTGGCAGTTGTGTGTTACGAAGAACCAAACCTTGGTGGTAAGAGGCAGAGGATTTATCCATAGTGCTTGAACTGGCTTTTTGGAGCCCATTCCCTATGGAAGGATGGATATCTTTCTCATCAGAGATATGGGCGGGTTGGGCTTCATCCTGCCTCAAAGTAAGGTACCAGACTTCACTGACTCCCCATGGGAATCCTTACTCTCTCTGAGGAGTGGATGGAGGATGGGGTGAGGAGTAGGTGGGGGGGGGAGAGGGGAGGGAGTGGGAACTGGGGTTGATATTAAAATGAGAAAATATTGTTACAAAAAAAGATAAAAAAGAGTTGTAATATTCTAATTAGTGACATTATCACTATGTATACCACTTTAAAGATCTTCAAGTAAGGTTGATTTCTATCTATTTTCTGGAGACTAGCAATGATTAAGTGGATTAAATAGCTAAAAGACAGAAACCTAGTACAACAAAGTCCAATCTGGGGAAAGATAAACTCAAAAAAGAGGTCAGCTTAACATACTTAGACAAACTTGCTCTTCTGGAGTTGGTAGAACTTGTTTTTGAGTTCCTTAAGGATCCATGGAACATAAATAAGCATGAACTGTCAAGTGAAGCCCTGATTTATACGCATGCTTAGATTGCTGGTCTAAAACACCACAGGATAATTAAGCAATATGCTGTCTTTACCAGCAAATCATTAAATCAGCTGCTCTCCTTCTGCTCTGAAAATGTTTATTGATATTCCTAATTGATATTCTTAAGTTAAAGTATGGAACTGTACTCAGATTCATTTTGAAAACATAATGTACCTCCTTCAAATCTGAAACCAGATACTTAAAAAAAATGGGATTCAAATATAATAATGTTGAAATATGCCGTCAAGTCATAGTAAGACATTTACAAAACATTTTAAAATTATTTAGGCCACTAAACAGTCTTCTTTAGTTTGTCTATTAAAACTCCCAAGTATAATATACAAGTATTTTTGTACCATTCAAGTATTACTCAGTAACTCAGAAAGGGGATTATCACCATTCATTCCTTTGTTAGGAAACATTAAGCTATGTATTATTCCTAATTAAGACCATGTTTCAAGCAAAGAAATTTATAATTTAATTATAGGAATATAAACTACAATACAATTCATAACACAGTATGCATTTTGTCAGATAATTAAAATAGTGGGTACAAAAAGCTTTATCAAGCAAGGGCTTGGGGGGGGCAGGTGAGGTAGTTGTGCCTCATTCATCACCTTGCAGACTAATGAGACTCTAAAGAGAGAGCAGCCAGGCTCCAGCACATCCCTTGATGGTGAGCAATAAAAGCACACACTACAAACAGTCCCACTAACTTAATATACCCACCCCACAAGTGTCGCTTCAGAAAATCCACTAAGAGAAAGAAGTGATAAAACAATATAGCTAAAACTAACTCATTTATCAAGAGAGACAGAATAATTATTAGGAATGCTCAGACTGTATGTGTGGTGATAGAAATGAATAATGGGCACATTAACTACATTATTTTAAATTAAGAACATACTTTAGAAAAGCAAAAATCTAACATAAGTCTTATCTACACCTGATCTTAAATTATGCCTAGAAATAAAGGAACGGTAAAATGCTTCATAATTCACATAGGTGAGTTTTCTGTGGCAAGCTGGAGACAAATAAATGCATGAGTCCCCTTGCTAATAGTAGTAACGAGATTAGACATCAAACTTTGACATTTTGTCATTAAAGAAACTGGGTTATACAAAAATCTAATCTGCTAGCATGACATTGGTTTTCATTTGGCAGAGACATTGTGTGACTTACACAGCCTCCTTCTACAACTGTACTGGGGATGCAAGCATGTTAGTCTCATCAGCTCTTGTGACACCTAGGCTATGGAATGACTACTAGCTACAAAATCACAATTCCAACTAACAGTAAAAATATAGCTCTTAAATTAAGTATTTGTTACAAGTGCAAGAAAAGCACCCCCCCCCCATCCTCCACCACAGAGTTCCCAAGACAGCGGTATAAGTAAATTAGTTTTTCTACATATTTTCCAGCTTATACATAAATAACAAAATCCAATTTGGTCTATTGATATTTTGGCTCCAAATATATAAACCTTCCCAATTCAAAATACTGCTTGTTTTAAGTTCAACCCAGTAAGCAGTTATCTTTGCTTGGCAAAAAACTATGCTATATTTGTAAATTACAAATGTGAGCATACAACACTACATAAAAAAATATATATTCTGCTTTAACAACCAGGCTATGAATCCTGAGGGAGTAGGCCTGTCTGTCATCCTCTTCAATAAAACGAAGTGAAAAGAAGTAGAAAATCTTCCCAAGGTTTAGGACAAAACATCAACACAGCAGAGACACAAAGAAATACCTATAATTGACAAAGAAAAAGTAAAGAAACCAATTATCTTTAACACAGATATTAGCGGCATATGCACAAGTGATAGACGTAGGTTCACATTTTTGTGGATGTTGGCAAAGAACAGCATTCCTGCTTTCACAATTGAGATGTGTTGCTTTATAATAACACAGACATCACTCCATGCTTTCTTCAACATAGCTCATGCTGTGTTTCAAAGCCAGTCAGCAGAGACTACCCCTTCTATTCTACAAAGTGTCCTCAACCTCCCACAGTCCTCCCCCATCCACATACCTTGGGCATTCTACAAATTCTACAGTCTCTTGTTTTGAGAAGATAATTAATTTTGCTGGACCCATTTCCCACTTTCTCCTTTAAAACACTCACTAGTGACAGCCTTCAAAAGTTAGAGAAGCCCTTGCCAGCCATTCCCTTTTTTTGAGCCTCATTGTGAAAATATAGATGCAAAGGACCGAGCACACTGGTAAAATAAAAGTATGCTGTAGGTATATGCAAAATGTCATTTTCTGTGTTATCTGAAAAATTTTCAGATGACAACTCAAGCTTTTCAGCCAGAAAGAGAATGGGTTCCAATAATGTACTTTAATTAGACAAATGAATATGAAGAATCCTACTATAATTTTGCCAAAGCTGATTTTGTGAATTTGGTACATAGGAATGAATGTGGACAAAACATTTAATAGTGAAAACAACAAAACTCATGTAAGTACACAAAATGCAAACAAACAAAAACAAAAAAATGTTCCCATCAGCAGCCAGATAATTATACAATTTCTTTAGTTTAAATGAAAACATTTGGGAATATATAAATTAAAGTGATCATTTTTTAAAAAAGCATATACAATTGTTTATAATCTTTGAGGCAATGTCATAATGCAAAATATTGTTCAAAATAGGGATGACCTTATGAAAACTCTGAATGTTCCCGTTAATGAATTCTTGATCATCATCATAAATGTACAAACACACACACGCACACACACACACACACATAAATTCACAATTTAATAAGCATTCCTATGTATAAAGAAAAATATTTCTATAGTTCACTAAAAATAGATTTGATTAAGAAAAATCCACTTCATTATTAGAAATAAACATGTAATAAAGTTAATAATGTTTACAATTACTTCAAGAGACATCACAACAAATTAAACATTATAATACCCAGTTCAACCTATGCAAAGTAGGCCCATGCTAGTTTTTAGGAAATTTTTGTTCAGCTGTGGAAAGCTACAGTATTCGCTCCAATGAGTCTTCATAAATTTAAAGTCATCATCTACTCTAGGTTCTTAAACAGAAGCCTCAGGTCCTAAGTGAACTCCCATAGTATGTTAGGGTTTTAGAAATTAGAATCATTTGATTTTCTAATAAACATACATTTTATTAGAAGAGGTCCCTGTTGATTGATCAAATCTTAGTTTGTAACCTGGAAAGGGTCACCAAAAAACTACTGAACTAGTCTATCTCCAAGTTTATAAAGGAGCCTGCAGAATTTAAAGAGATGGCTCAAAACAAAACCTTGAAGAAGCTGCAGCTAATCAAGAAGCAGGTCTCTCGATAAGCAATTTGTATACCACTATGCTCATATTAGCTCCCTCAGAGGGTAGGGGGAGGGAAAATGAGCTAAATGTACAGTGTCTTTGTGATCAGATCTTATTGAAAGTAAGGAAGCAGTATCTTGGTCAGAATGTTACATATAAATATCAAATCTGGAGGTATGGAGATGGTCTACATGAGCCAAATACAAAAGGCATCCAAATGCCAAGCAACTGAAAGACAAGTTCAGATGCAGTCCTGCCTTGAGATCTTGCAGAACATGGAAAGATAATGCAAGCTCACAGACATAGCTTCAGGAGCCCTAGTGGGGAAAACAGGTCTTGAGCTGTCATACTATCTGGCAGAGAAACTAGCTCAATTTGATACTTAATAATTCTTAATAATACTTAAAAATTTGATAGCCCTATAGTGTGACTTCCTCATCTTTCTGCATCAACCTGCCCAGCCTGCTTCATACACAGACACACAGATTCAGTTAACAAGGTAGACACAAGTTCAAAATTTAGTTAGTAATTTATAAATGAAACAAAACAGAATAATTTGTAAATGAAACAAAACACAGAAACTTGAGGATTTTTTAACTAAAGGAAAAGAGAAAACTATCAAACCATGATTAATTTCCATGATTTTTCATGACTAACTTGGGGATAAAGTGTCACTAAAATAAATAATTATGTATTATAGTTCTGTCAAACCACTCTGCTGGTCCTTGTAGTGTTACTAAAGTAAATAAAGCATATCTGTGGACAGGCACACATGCACATATAAACATCTCAGTACTCAGTCTAGCACTGCTACTTACTTATTGTCTGGGCAAATAGATTAGTAATCTCCCTGTGACTCTAGGTCCCCCAAATGGAGAAACAACTGGAGTTACTATATTGGGCTCTTCTGAGGGTTATTATGTGTAACTTCTATAAGAACCTATCACATTTTATGTTGATCATTACAGCTTAAAATGAAATTATTTAATTGATGAAATACGAGAACTACAATGAAAACTCAACACATTCCCTGGGAGAACACAGGAAGTATTTGGCTGGCTTGTTTGTTTGCTTTTAATTAATTGAGAAGCATGCCAGTTATTTCTATGCAAAAGGGCTGGTTGATCTGTCAATGAAGTAGTCCTATTCCCTCTTTACAACTGTGAGCCTGGCAGTCTTGGCTGCTTCCAGCCTCATATAGTCAGATAGTCCAGATTTTTAAAAGGTCTGATTAGCCAGTGTTATTTCTCTGCAACATCTCCATCTTCAATAGTTTAAGCAAAGTAAACAACCCTAGGGATTTGCTTAAGTGACATGTTTTCCTAACTTGGTATTCATGGAGTGGGACAGTATTACTAATACAAGAGCACTATAAAATGGAGACAATTTTAGCTCAAGTCTGTTTGGCATCATTCTGTTAGGACTATGTTAGCTCATGACAGGAGCCCATCCCAGGTCACAGAACACTGAAGGGCTAAGAGTTCCCAACACAGTTCTAAGACATTCAGTTGAGGTCCACTGTCAGCAAAGTGCATGTAATTAACCATCTCATGAGGCCACAATCTCAGATATTCCACCTTAAAGTATGTTGTTGAAAATGAAGACTTTTACCTTTTCATATTCAGCAATGCCCAAGGTATTCCAGAGGGAGTATGAAATGCAGGTAGCAATTTTACCCCAAGTTCCACTGCTTTCTTTCGAAATATCTGAAAAGTTAAACAATTATGTAAGCTACTATTGCAAGTAAGACATAATGTTCTCCACTATTATCCATATTTAGCAAATTGTAACTCATCTGAAACAACAACTGGTAGACTATGAACTCATCCACTGTGGAGCTCGGATGCCCAACCTAGTTATACCTTAGTATTGCGAGGGAGTGAATGTTGCACAATTTAGACACGTGGGTCTCACTTCCTCAACCTTAATTTCTAGTTTGAGTCTGCTGTTCCCAGCATTTAGAAGCATCATAGACAATCCATGTAATTCCTATGTGCATGCCAGGAGGCAAACTCACTGTTTTTGGATAACATTTCTTAGATTGAGGACTAGATAATCTGCCCTATACATAGTTTCTTACTGGGGGCATAGGGAAAGAAAAGTTTTTATGAAGACATAATCTATATGTTATCTGAGCCCTTTCACTTTTAACTTTCTATGCTATTAAATGAAATAGGCAAAAGGTAAATGAGGTACAGATTCTTCCCAGAGTGTAGTAGGAAGATAATTCTCATAAATACTTAGATCACAGATAAAAAGAGTTGGGGATGGACAAATCTTACAGGTCTTCAGGTCAATGAGCAAGGCTCTGTTGTGGAGATGACCTTTAGCTGAGTGGCTACAACACTCACCTGGGGCTAATAAGAAAAGGGGGACAGGTATTAGAAGTGGACATGGTCCTCTCCTGAGTCTAATACAGTTGGATGCATGATGACCCTGCAGGATAAATGTTGTAGCTTGTCTGACCAAATGGGTACACTGGCAGATAGGGTGGTATCCACAGTCTAGGTTAAAATCATGGAGAATCATAAATTCAAGAGTAAGTATATTTGTTGTTAAGATTAAAATAATGAAGTATTTGGAAGCAAATTCAATTGAACTGTGCTTTAGGAAGATAGAACAAGATGACGTTTGTTCAGACAGTTGCTCAAATCAAAGTACTGACAGATTCACTGAAGACAGGCCAGCTACCTCCTTCCATATATCAGCTATGACACCAAACTGGTACCTTGTCCCCTCACCTTTAAACTGTATGACTTCATCTGGTATACTGTTCAATCCTACTTTCTCCTCAACATGGAAAAGACTGAACAAATAACATGGAGGATGATGGCAAGGTCTTTCCTCCCCCAGTGTGTGAGCACCAGACACAGGGCTTGTCAAGGAAGTCCTGTGTGTCTTTCCCAAGGAGAATGGCTCCTCATAATTCCTATTCCAAGACCTGAGCTTCTCTAAAGAGAGACCCAAGGGATGGTGACCTAGTCATTCTAACATGGAGACCCCTCACAAAACTCTACTCTTCCAGGTCTAAGTCTTATTTAATAATGCTAGAAAGAAATGAGTTTCAAATGAAAACCCTGGCAATCAACAGAGGTAAATGAATATACATTGTACAGAAATAAAAGCACATATATTTGTAGTATATAGAAAGAACAAATAGAGGCCATTTGCCCGATAAATTACCAACTATCAAAGAGACAATCTCCTGCATCAATAGTGCATGGAAAGAAGCTAATGATGATGATGATGATAATAATAATAATAATAACAACAATAATAATATATTCAGGGATTCATTATTCCTTCCTATTCTCTGCCTGAGAATTCCAGGCTGTCTTCTATGGTAAGGATTTATGCTACCACTGCCGGGCCATCTGTGGACTTTCTGGTTTCCACCCAACTTTTAAAACTGTTAATTAACTCCTTTTCAAGACACTTACATAAGATGGAAGTCAAACTATGCAATTAAAACACCATCTTGGATATAAGCATATGGCGTGTGAGCTAAAGGCTCAGGCTTTGAAGGCACAATGCCTGTGTTTGAATCTCTGCTGTACTGTTTCAAGTTGATTCATCTTGGCCCAATTGCTTGATCTCTCTGTGCCCAAGATTGCTTGCCTAGAAAATGCAGATAACAGCAGCATTTGCTTCTGGAAAGTTGTGGGGAGAAATAAATAAGTTATATTTATGGACTTCAGAATAAATAGTGCTCACTCTATAGGTTGGGTGTGGTTTTGATGATCATACAAACATACAGCTCCAAGGACTTTGCATAGTTACTGTCTGAGGTTGTTTATGTAATTCTATTTGGGTCAGAATTATACTTTCCCACCTCCAAGGCTTAATTATGAACTCAAGAACTAAGCCCCCAGTTCTCATCACCTAATCACATCCATGCTCCTTCCGTTCTTTTCTTTAGCTCTTCCCTTCCAATCCTTAGAACACATCACAATTTGGGTATCTTGCTGTTTTCTGGAACTTAATCTGTCCCACACTGAGACAGTAATTAAATATCTCAAATAAACTTGTCTAGTTTTATCACTGACAATGTTTAGTGAATCTCTTGGATTTGGTGTTTGATTTGTTAACCTTCAGGCACCACCAGGTGTACAGGGGTTAATTCTGAAGTGTCCTATGCACAGACACTTAAAGGTTAGTATAGGCCACGTTCTCACCACCAGGTAAAATAAAAAAGGATGATTTAAAAAAAAGTCTTCTTATCCTATTATCAGGTTTCCATTAAGTTGTATAATTATAGCATTTTTGTTTAATAAACCATAATGACTTTGGCTGTTCTATCTTTGTACCAACTTATATGAATTAGGGTTGCCTATCATCTCTGTTACCTCACAGGTTGCTCTGGCTGTAGCATGTGAGACTTCATAGTCACACATTTTTGTTCAGGGTCTGGCAGTATTAGATCTTTATTTAGTAAATTCTCTCATTTTGTTGCTTCCTTTGAGCCTATCAATTCCATTCATTCTCCAAAGCCCAAGGTAATTCTCAACTCCAAGATCTTTGCCCTCCATGAATACCAAATCTGATAGCTTGTATCACACAATGAGGTGTTTGCAAAGGCATGATACAGATCTCTAAATGTTTTTTTGTACTTTCATGTCACCTAATAATTCTCTTTTCTTTCTCAAAGTAGAGTGATTTCCTTGTTCCTTCACTTCTTGTTTTATGCTCAGTCCAGATTAATCATTTTGCATTTAAGTTAGTTAATATCAGCACAGTGTTCATATGTAGAAAGATAGTTTTGTTCTCAGATAACAAATTGGAAAGTGGTAACTTTCCAGCTCAGAAAGTCTTCATGGGGTCTGTTCTCTGAAGGCCCAGCTTATTTTTATCTTTGGGATCTATTTAAATATCCCTCTCAGAGAGTTCTTCCAAAGAGCCCCTCCCAAAGTTGCCCATCTTCCTTCAGTCTTTATCATATTACCCTGCATGCTACTGTATCTACTTACTACATTATAATTACTTATTTGCTTTCTTGTTTGTTGTTTTGACAACTCAACTAGATATCAGACTAAGAAGAATATGAGTGGAAACAAAACAAAACACAATACAACACCAGCAACACAGGGGCTGGAATTCAAAAGGCCCATTTAATGAATGAATGAATGAGTCAAAGGTTAATTTACATATCTGAGGCACAGTGGTAAGACACACTGATTTTACAGTTTTGGCAATGTGAGTCAACACAGTTCACCAGTTTGCTATTGTCACCATAATAATTATCTCAGGAATTCTGAAGTCTTGACCCTGGGCATAATAGGGAAAAAATTACAAAACAATTTTGGAGAAGAAAAACTAATTGCCCCACTGATGCTTTAGATAATAAAAAATAATCAATGCCAATTATTGTTATTTCCTACTATTTAAATTTTTAATTTGAAATTTACTTTCATGTATATGGTGTTTTGCTTGCAGTTTGTATGTGTACCACTTGTGTGCAGTGCTGTTGGAAGGTAGAAGAAGGTGACAACTCCCCTGGAACTGGAGTTACAAACAATTGTGGGTTAGCATGTGGGTGCTAAAAACCAAACACAGGTCCCCTGGAAGAGCAGCCAGGGCTCTTAACTGATGATTCATCTCTCTAGTCCTCCTCCTACTATTTAAAGAAAATGAACTTGAAAGAAGAATCCAGACTCTAAAAGAGAACATCTTTCTCTGTATCAATGTGCACATAATAAAACTAGCTTATAAAATTAACACTGTTAAAAGAGTGAAGGAGACACATCACAAATCATTCTAAAGGGCAATTAAGCTTTAAGTGGCCCATCTTGGATGATGTGCTGAACATCAAATTATTTCAAAAGCACACTAGAAGGAACTTTGGGGTTCCTCCAAGGGGCACAGCACAATGGCAGGAAAGGGGCTGGGTCCTGCTTCAGTGTCTGGCTTGATTTACCCAATGTAACAAGGGAGTTGGCTGACAATTTTTGTGTTTGCTTCATTATTAGGAAAAACTATTGCATAGAAGTCACAAAACTAGAACCTCACCATATGTATATATGTGTGTGTAAAAAAGAAACAAAATTAATGACATCTTTTAAAAGGATTCTGCTACCGCACTTCCAAATTCTGAGTCAATCTTGGTTTCCAAGGTTTGTTGGCATTAAACTTGTCAGGGAAGATTTAAATTGAGAGGGCAGGATGACAGCTTGTAAAATGTAACCCTGCTTATAAGGGAGGACTTTCTGTTCCCTCATCCTTACTTTCCTAAAGACCACTGAAAGAGAACACTTTTTAATAACTACCCATCGGTTTGAGATAGGCAGACGTTTTATGATCCAATGAGTTTTCAAAAACATTTTGTGTTGCAGAGATTTGACTTTTGCATTCATAGCAAAAGTCAAAACCAATATAATTTGCCAAAAGAAGGACAGCAATATGATGAAATAGCTTCTCAAGTAATCTTTCATGCATGTAACTAACAAATATCTTTAAATAAGAACTTTAATGGCCCAAAGCTAAGAATTTCAGAACAAACACATCAAAACTGCATCTTTTCATTACATCTAAGTAACATCATCCCAGTCTCATTGAGTTTTGGTTCAATGTTTTAAAAACTTGAAAAGTTAAACTCCATCAAGTAAAACATTAATCTCTTTACTCTACCCTTACAGATAGGATCAGACAAGGCTATAAACAAGATGTATTGCTTTCCTTGTCTTTGTAGTTTGCAGTTCCCTGAAGAACTGTATGAGAGTAATATGCACTCCAGAGTAAAGAGTAAGGGAACAAGAAATGAGTAAGGACAGATGGCTGCAGAAGGGAACACTTTCACCCTGACATGCTCCAGTTTGAAATGTACACTCCATATCAAAGCCTTTCCTAAAATGCTTATGCTGAAAACTTAACTGTCAAAAGATCAAACGCCAGTCTCCATGAACATAAACAGTATAACCATTATTCACTTTTACTACATGCATCCATCAACGAAAGGTGTCATCATATCTATGATCAATATTTTTCAGAAAATAAGTGAACTGGTACATCATTAAGGGTGGTGATTAACTTGCACATAAAATGAGCCAAATCCAGTCACTCAACCAATTTGCACTAAGAAGATACTCTTTTTTTTATTTAGGGTTAAACTTTGCAAGTTTTAAATATTATAATAAAGAGACATAGGAGAGCTAATTCAGCAGAACTTAAAACTCAATGTCATCAGAAGTCATTGACCTCCATACTCCTATGGTTTGCTCACAACTCTAGCAGTGCGCAGCCATCTCTGATTTGTGTCATTCTTTTGTTTTTAATGTGGTATGCATGTGTGTATGCATGTCCACATGCATGTCTGTGCACATATAGGTGTGTGTGTGTGTGTGCACATCTAGGCTAGAGGATGGTGTTGGTGTCTTTATTATTCTCCATTTAACTTTGTTGGAACACTTTTTAAATGTGTGTGTAGGTGCCTAGACACACGTACCATGTATGGCATGTGTGAGTGTGGTGTACAGAGGACAATTTCTCTTCTTCTACTCTGTAGATCGGTTTCAGAGATCAAGCCTTAGGGCAAATGCCCTTACTGGATTATCTAGCTGGCACTGCTCTCCATTTCCATGCCTAAGTCTGACCAGTTCAGTTAGTATAGCTTGTCATCTTGCCTGGGCATCCCCTTATATTTGCCTCCTGGGCTCTGAACATAACAGGCAGGCCACCACACGGGCCTGGATTTCATGTGCATGCCTAGGAGCTGAACTTTCCTTTACACTTGTACTTGCATGGTATATCCACTGAGCCACCTTACCAGCTGTCTTATAATTCTTCTGATCTAGAGGGACTATCCCATGTGTGTCCCACCTGTGCATTCCTCATTCTGGATCTTTCCTTTAGTTGATCAAAACCTAAAGCTGGAAGATTTTTTAAAAACTAAAAGCTTTACTGTGTTTTTTAAATCATGATTTCATTTCAAAATCACATGACTGCTTTTGTCAGTTGTTCTGTGATGCCTCCCTGTGATTTTCTATGAAACAATTCAACTTTTAGCTTTTTTAAGTAGTTGGATAAAGAGAGTGTTGTTCATTTTCCTGAATATTTATATCATTAATATCTCTTCAACTTTCCATAGAAATGACATGTATGTTTTTTGGTCCATAACCATGGGTCACCACCAAAGAGAATCCATAAGAATCCAGTAGGCATGATATTTCTCACATATGAAAGTACAAAGTTTTAAGTGAAATAAGAAACTTCAGATTTTCATTTAAAAATACAAATGCAGATACTCTAGTTAGTAGGCATTTTAGATTTCTTCAGTACTGGAAAGCTAATCTAAGGCAATGTGCAAGGTAGGCAAGCTCTCTACCAGTGAGCTATTTTCTTACCCTGATCTAGAAAAGACATTTTTTTTTCATAAAAAATTTAACAGCTTGGAAAGTTTTAAAAAGATGTTGCTTTTATGCTTTCCTATAGTCAAAATGAATAAATGTTGATAAATGAATAAAATTGCATTTGATATTGATTTTTTTTTTCCTGAGAGAGAATGATTTCATTGCCTAACACTTATGTGGAGAGGATTTAAAGTCAGAGGGCCAAGGTGGAAAAGGGAAGAAATACTGGTAAGAACTTTATCATTTGTTCAAGGGCAGGCAAATTACCACTACCTCACATGGGCAGTGCCTCCTGCTGCCTCCCTCTGAAACAAGTCCTGTGAGTGACCATGGCAAGGTTGGTTGGTAACAGACACATTGAACTTCAAATTAGACACTCTGGTCTGGAGTTAAGAATTTTCAATATTTAAAAAAAGCCAGGTGTTGGTGGCACACACCTTTAATTCCAGCACTCGGGAGGCAGAGGCAGGCAGATCTCTGTGAGTTCGAGGCCAGCATGGTCTCCGGAGCGAGTGCCAGGATAGGCTCCACAGCTGCACAGAGAAACCCTGTCTCGAAAAAAAATGGGGGGTCAGTTTGCAACTTTTCTCTTTTTGTCCAATGAGGACAGTAGAGAAGAACTTGGGAGTTAGTTTTCTGTTGCATAGGACATGCTTTTGAGATACAGTAAGCACACACACCTGTGTGTAAAGGTGCACTGCTGTGACTCGTGTACTAAAAGCTTAATGGCCATGAGCTAGACAGGAGGTATAGGGAGAGCAAGGAAGCAGAGGAGGAATCCAGATGCATGGGAGACACCAGGAGACATGGAGAGGAAACAGGAGGGGCAAGATGGAAGTGGTCATGCCACAGGATATATTAATATAAATGTGTTAATTTAAGTTATGAGAGCTAGTTAGGAACAAGCCTAAACTATAGGACAAGCTTTCATAATTAATAAGAACTCTCTATCACTATTTGGGAGCTGGCAGGACAGAGATAGACTTGTCACACCCTTGATTAGTGGTGTGGTGAAGAATATTAGGAGGGGACAGTATAAAAACAAAACAAGATCCTTCATTCAATGATACTCATAAGCAGCAAGGCAAGCCTGACGATTTACCCTAAATCATGGAAGCATCAATATACAGAATAAGATATAGTGTAAACCCAAATATAAAACAAGAATAAATTAAATGGTACAAACTTTATTGCAGAAATGAAAGAGGGCTGGTGGAGACAGAGAGAGAGAGAGAGAGAGAGAGAGAGAGAGAGAGAGAGAGAGAGAGAGAGAGGGAGGGACGGACAGACACACAGATACACAGACACACAGAGAGAGGAGAGAAGATTGGAAACATGAAACTTACTGCATGGACAGATGCATCAATCCTCGGGGTGGATATAGACTGGTTTGCACATATCTTTGGGTTTATGTGGAGGACATGAGATAAAGCAGAGGCAAACACAGCTCATTATACTATGGAGCATACGATGAATATGACTAAGAGGTCAGAAAATGTCCAGAAAAATAACAGATTAGGTAAAACAAGTCAATGTCCTTAAATCAAGGGCAGGAAGTCAACGAGTGGTTAAAAGAGGATGGATGATAGGTGTCTTGGAAGTCCATTTTCCACCTCAGTGTCTTCCAGTTACAGCCATTAGATGTCTGGATCATCAGGGTTGAGAATGGTGCCAGGACAAACCTGCTGTTCTCATCATGATGGGACTTTTCTGAGTTGTAAAAGTTAAATATACATGATGGAAACATAAAGAAAATTCTTGGATATCTGATAGAAGTGAAATCTTGATAAGTAATTCATGTCCTTTCTTTTATTTAGTGTGTGTGTGTGTGTGTGTGTGTGTGAGAGAGAGAGAGAGAGAGAGAGAGAGAGAGAGAGAGAGAGAGAGAGAGAGAGAGAGAGAGATGTGGACACATGGGTATGAATGTTGAGACTCTCTCCTTCCCACCTTTATGTGGGATGTAAAGACTGAACACAGGTTTGAAGGATGCGTGGGAAGTGCCTTACCTCCTGAGTCATCTCAGTAGCTCTAGTTAGGATCCTTTAAAGCATTTACTCAAAATGGGGCCAGAAAGGAAGCCATATGATGAATGTTACCTGTCTTTCAAATCTGTATTCAATATAAATGCACGGAAAGGCAAAGGAACTATGCAGGTTTTAGCATTACTATGTGGACATCATACTACATTATTTTAGAGTTTCAACTTCTAAAAAACTTTCTGAGAATAATAAATAATAAAAAGAATAACAAACACTGGCATGAGAATTAAAGTTATTGCTGCATCTAAAGATGGGCTGTCAAGTTGCTCATTCCACCTCAGCTGATGTTTCAAAGATGAGTGAATCATCAACATGGTGTTTGGAAAAATACACACTATACAAGGAATTGCACTTAATAGTTTTAAGTATGCCAAATGGTTTCTGACCTAAATTTTACATAAAAAGACATCTTTGTTTAAAAAACATAAAATGATAAAAAATACCAATGACATTCTATGCTGGAGAGGATGTGGAGAAAAAGGAACACTCCTTCATTGCTGGTGGGAGTGCAAACTTGTAAGACCACTCTGGAAATCAGTATGGCGACTGCTCAGAAAAATGGGAATCAGTCTACCTCAAGATCCAGCCATTCCTCTCTTGGGTATATACCCAAATAGGGCATGTACATACAACAAGGACATATGTTCAACCATGTTCATAGCAGCATTGTTTGTAATAGCCAGAACCTGGAAGCAACCTAGATGCCCCTCAACTGAAGAATGGATTGAGAAAATGTGGTACATCTATACAATGGAGTACTACTCAGCAGAAAAAAGCAATGGAATCTTGAAATTCACAGGCAAATGGATGGAACTAGAGGAAACCATCCTGAGTGAGGTAACCCAGTCACAAAAAGACAAACATGGTATGTACTCACTGATATATGAATTTTAGACATAGAGCAAAGGATTACCAGTCTATAATGCTCTTCACCAAAGAAACTAGGAAACATGAAGGACTCTAAGGGATAAATGGTCCCCAGGAATGGAAGTGGCATGAACTCCCGAACTAATTGGGGGCATGAGGGTAGGGGGGGAAGGAGCTGCTATAATAAGAGTAAGAGAAGAGGAGAAGAGGAGAGGAAATGGAGGGGCAGAAACATTGAGTTGGGGGAAGAATAGAGGAAAGAGAGCAGGATGAGAGATACCATATCAGAGGGAGCCACTATAGGTCCAAGAAGAGATCTGGAACCAGGGAGATCTCCAGAGACCTACAAGGATGACACGATCTGTCAATCCAGGCAATGATGGAGAGGATAACCCAAAAGCCCCTCCCCTAAAATGAGTTGATGACTTCTCTTTATGCCCTCCTAGAGCCCTCACCCAGTGGCTGAAGGAAGCAGAGACAGACATCCACAGATATACACTGAGCCGAAATCGGGAATTTAGTTGAAGAGAGGGAGGAATGAAGAACGAAGGGGTCTGTACCAGGTTGGAGAAACCCACAGGAACAGTTGGCCTGAACAAGGGAGAGCACATCGACCCCAGATGCTGTCAGGGAGGCCAGTACAAGACTGATCCAGACCCCTGAACATGGATGTCAATAAGGAGGCCTCTGCACTCCAGGGAGCCTCTGGTGGTGGATTAGTATTTTTCCCTGGTGCAAGAAGGGACTTTGAGAGCCCATCCCACGTGAAGGGTTACACTCTGGCCCTGGACACATGGGGAAGGGCCCAGGACCAGCATAGGAAGACTTGGTGGACTTTGCAGAGTCCTCGTTGAGGGCCCTACCCTGCCTGGGGAGTGGTGGGTGGATGGGGTTGGGGGTGGGGGAGGGAGGAAGGATGGGGGTGAGGGGAGGGAGAGGGAGAAGGGACTTGAAATAAGCTTGTTCCCTAACTAGAACTAATAAAATAAAATAAAAACAAAAAAACATAGAATGACTGCTACAACAACAGAGAACTATGAAACATTATATTTTATTTAATGATAACTTGCAATAAGATTTCTGTGGAATCCATCCTATAGAGATTATTATCCAATGCATTAGCTTGAAAATTTCAATTGGTCTATTTGCCAATGCTTTTTACAGTAGGCATCAGATGCTATTTGAAATATAGCTATATATCTGGACTTGTAAATACCTATTTGATAAAATGAGAGAGAAAACCAAGAACCTTATCCCTGCAGTCCCTGACACTTTTGAGTTATATAGCATTCCATGCCAGTGAAATTTTCCAGTTAACTGAACCTCGCCTTTTTTATTTATACCTGTTGTTAAAAGCCAGTATATCTACTCTTCTTGATTTAATGAGACACACAGCTATCCTGACTTGGTGACTCGGCCTCCCCATCCTCTTTAGACACTAAGTAGGGACCAGGTGAGGTAGTTTCCTCACCTGAATGGTCTGTATGATCCTTAATGCTCATCTAAACCCCTTGGTGCCTCAGTTCCTAAGTACATTGATGAGGAATCATTTTCCCAAATCAGAAGATGGCTGTGATTAAATGCAAGAGAGCTTTTTAAAGGGCAATAATAGTTACCATCATCTTTCTTTGCTGTACGATAGTGGTTCCCTCAGGAATAATAGAAAGTATTAGGCTTTTCGTACACACACTAAATGGTCCAAAAACTGCTGAGCTTTTATGTCTGTTTTCTATGGCCCTACTCATTCTTTCTGCTATTAGCTATCAGTTCATTACAATAAAGACTTCTCATGTGGTAGCATATTTATTTGCTCTCCTCTGAGTTGCAGATTTCTTCTGTGAACAGTTGTCTGTGTGAGGGCCTGGGGATAAGTTACTTTTCTCTTTTGTGTTCCTTTATACTGAAGGGCATGAGCTTCAGAACATGTGACCTTCTGAGCTTGTGCCACAGTTTGAACTATTAACTCTGCAGGTATGAAACACAATGGATTAGTATACTTATTAGTAGCAACAGTTTGAAAATTTATAAGCTGAATATCTATATGCACACAGATTTTTCTTGCTTTGTATTTGTATGTAAATGTATGTTTGTATGTGCCCATGTGAATGGAGGTTACATATAGATATGTGTGTATAGTTTAGTGGTCTAGGCTGGCGTCTTCTTCGGTTGCTTTCTACCTTATTTATTTATTTATTCATTCATTCATTCATTCATTCATTCATTTATTTTTGTGATAGAGTCACACAGAACCCAGAGCTTACAAATTTGACTAGACAGCAAGCTTCCTCACCAGAACTGAGACAACTGGTATGTGCTGTTATGCCCAAATTTTTGACATGGGTTCTGAGGACTCTAGCTCAGGTCCTCATGCTTGTGTCCTTGGTACTTTACCAGATGAATCATCCCCAGCTATAATACTTTTTAAAATGCATGGCATTAAGCTACTGACTTTTCATTCTACCTAAGCAAATACACACCTGTCTGTCTGCAGGCCATGACAACAGTCCTGTGTTTTGCCTTCATTTATCATACACCGTACCTAATACCTGTAGACTGCCTTTGAGTAGAGTCTATAGTTTCAGGCAGAAGATGGGTGAATATTTTAATTGATCAAGTGGTGATGCTACTACAAAGAAAATTGGGCAGTAATGGTATTTTTGCCTTATGTTTGTGTCCTTTCATGCAAATTAACTTACCTCTTGAAGCCTCACTTCCTCATTTCAGAAATGGAGAAATGCATTTTAGATAAATACAACTTAGGTAAGTTCTTTTTTTCCCTCCACACTAAATTAAAGTTTTAATTTTTCCATTACACAATGAATACATTTCCACTATTGAAAAATCATAAAATTAAGGAGGCCCTCATATATAAGATGCTATTAATCTCGTCTTCCTGAAACAAGCATTTTAATACCTTAAGTGTCTACCCTGAAAAGTACTGAATACAGTTTTAAGTGGCATCATTCCACATATACTATATTGTAAGCTTTTTCACCCTCATCAACTTAATTTAGCCCCTACACAGTTTGACGAAGTGATATGTCTTCAAACATTTTCTGTAAAGACTTACAGGGTAAGTTTTTGCTTTCTTTTGTAATTCTCTAAAATGTAAAAGCCATCTTAGTTCTATTTTCAAAATCAAGTCTGAGGCTGATTTTGTTGTGAGCCTGCTGTTTTAAGTTCACAGCTACATTTCTGTAACACACCACCCTATAGGGCAAGTACTGAGGATCAAGCCCAGGACTTGTGCATGCTAGAAAAGAGCTATATCATTGAGCTATACCTCCAAGTCTGTAATAGCTGTTAACAATTCATATATGGCAGACCAATAAAAGAACTTCTACAACAGAAATTAGGTAGCTTATACATCATTAATTCATAATTAGGTTTTGACTATAAAAATGGCAGTGGAATGAGACTCTCTACAGATACTTACACACATGTACTTTTCAGCATAAGTATTTCCTCAGGAGTGTCTGAATGTGTAGTTTCTGGTTGGAGGACCTTCAGTAACTCATTCACTCACTGTATTTGCAAGGTCAAAGTGCACAGGCAATAAGTAAAATAAATGGTTGTGCCTGAACTTTGCCAGTCCCTGAATGAAGTTAGCTTATGTGCAAGCATCTTACATTTCCTCATTTAGATTAAAAGGTCTTATGATATTTTCACATATCTTATTTCATGACAACCCTGCATTTGTGTTTAATAGACTGTCACTGTATTCTAAGAATATCCTACAAGGTTCAGTGACACAATGCCCTGAGTTAACAGCAACTATCGCCAGACTCAAAATAACCTCTAACTCAATGCACTTCTTGTTGGGAAAACTTCAAAAACATCAAATTAAAGAATTTAGGAAGACCTTTCCTCTTCAGCAAATGAAAGTGAATAACAACCAAAGAAAACATAATTCCTTGTTTACCTCAGCCACTCAAGCACCCACTGATTTTTTTTTTTTTTCTGGAATGCTCTTTAAACCCATCACATACACCATTTCAACATAATTTATATTTTCTAAATTGTAAACTTTCAAAGAGGATCCTCTTTTACAACTGTGACCTTTTAAAAATGTCAATTCATTTACTCAGCAAATATTTATCAAGTGCCTATGTGCTGCCACGCAGACTGCAAAAGATGTGTGGAATAGAGAAGTAAACAGGACAGCTGTGGCCAGTGACTCATAGAAACACAGAAACAAACCCAGGGAGTAATATCTTATGATACACAGAAAAGGACCAAGAACCAGCTTGCATTTCTTCTTCAAAGGCATGTGGAGACTAACACGGAGTACATCCTGCAGTATCAGGCAATCCCTCATCCTTGGTTTTACCGCAGAAAGCTATCAAATAGATCAAAAACTTACAGAATGACAACTCTATTAAAAGCTATGGGGAAGTTATCATTTAGGTGTATCTGAGGACCTTAAATTCAGGTTTTGGACCAAGCAGATTCCTACCAATATGACTAATTCACGCAATACATCTTTGCTGAACTGGTCAGCATCTTGAAGGCTGTCCTTCATTCAACAATCACCCTTTTGTGGCTTAAAGTGCTTAAAAACCAGGAAGACCCTGGGTATGATCTCCAGCTCACATGAAAGACACAGAGGGAGAGGGATGGAGGAATGGGAAGGGCAGAGGAAGGAGGAAGAAAACTAGTTTTTAAAAAATGGACAGTACAGAAACCAGATCAACCCTGCTGGATAAGTTGCAAACACACTCATAGGGGTCAGAGATTTCCATATTAAGTAACTGTGAATATACAAGTGAAAGACTCAGTATGGATGCTGGAAGTTCCATCTACTGTAAAACTGAACAAAATCAGGGCACTGCCATTCAGGCATTAAATTTAGCTACTCTAAGCCAATACTCCTGGGGGGAAAACTGACTAAAAATTCTGAGAAAAATAAGCTATTCATTACACATTAATGATGATAGGAACCTGTGTCATAAACTATTCAGGGCTTTTGATGTCTGTTTTCTGACTTATTTGCTTAACTGTCATTTCCCAAATATAAATAAAACCACAGATAGTTAATATTCTATTAATAGATATACTGTTCCCCAGAGTTTAGTGTAAGATCTTTGTTATAATATCCTAGACAAGAAATGATCTTCTTAATTATTGGCCTGGTAAATTAGTACATGGCTTCCTCCACAAGGGCAACAGCTAAATTCTTGTTATCTATTTTATTAGCTCTTTTTTTTTTTTTTAAGTCTATGGTAGCTAAAGGCAAGGAATTTTAAGGTACCAAGTCAGTGGTTTTCAACATGTGATCGCGAGAAAGTCTGCATTGCGTTACCTGGGAACCTGGAAGATATGAACACTTCATGACCCTGCTCAGATCCACGGGTCTCTTGTTTTAACAAGTCACGTGATGCGGAACCGTCCACATCCTCCCTTTCAGTCATTCTGAGATGTAGCTCTCATTACCCTATTGTACAGTATAATAATAGAAAAAAATTCTTCTCTGAACTGTATTTTTGCACCCACTACTTCTCTCTCAACATCTCCTCCACCTCTCCCTTTGGATTGTGATGTAGACCACAGCTGGAGATCCAGGCAACTAAGTAGATTTAGGTTTTTCTACCCAAACATGGGAAATACAACAACTAGAAACCATACTTCAATATGGTTTGTCTAGTACATTGTACCACACTGCTTGTACAGTGACAGAACAATGGTATTAACAATCCTTAAGTTTAGCAAACAGCACAAGAGTATGGAGCCAAGTGGTGCTGAATTTGTAGCATAATCACAAGCTGTTATATTTAAGAGCAAATGGCACAGCCACTTCCTAAATGAATGGTACAACGCCACCCCGAAATCTCAGGTTTTATGTGCTGGCCACTGAAGTTCAGGCATTTATTTTACTGTTAAGTTATGTCTCTAAATCACTTAATAGCATTAGAATGAAAAGATATGGTCAGATTTATGAGGCCATGAAGGAAAAGCCAGTGAGCACTTCGTCTCACAACGAGAATCTAATTATTGGTTCGCAATACAGCATTTATTAGTTTTTTCCCTCACTTCAGGCAGACTATGCAGCAAATCAGCATCTAATAGTCTCAGTTTTAAAAGGCCATTTGCATGTAAAGTAGCTATTTTATCTATTTGTGACAGTTCATAGGTAAAAAGAATTCTATTTTAGCATAGTACTAGTCACACAAGCTTAAAATATATTTTAAATAGAACTATTTCCACAAGAGCCAAGATAATACTGTAGATTCAGAACAATGTAATTAGGAAACATTTATAAAAAGTGACATAACTTCCATTGATAATATATTTAGATACAAATATACAATGTATAATAACAAAATCAAGGTCATGAACATCTCCTTAAATATTATGTTCCATGCTGGGGACCTTCCAAGTCCTTCCGTTCAGTCATGCCGAGACGTACAGTTCGCTCGTCTTTCATTGCCCTATGGTGCTGCATGGTTATACAAAAAAAAATTCTCTTACCTTGAATTGTATTTTGGTACCCACTATTCCTCTCTCAATAGCACCTCTGAGTCTGTTTAGTAACCTTGGGTGACTGTCATGTTTGTTTCTTTGTAATCAATTTACTCTATAAATAACAGAACAAAACATCCCAACTTCACGAGTGGGACAAAGACCTTAGAGGACAATGTTTGTAGAGAAGAAAGACGAACAATAAATAACTAAGTGAAAAGATACTCTCCCTGATAGCTGGGATACCAGCATGGGACTGATCCAGACCCCAGGAACATGGGTTTCAGTGAGGAAACCTCGGAAATCTACGGGACCTCCTGTAGTAGTTCAGTACTTATCCCTAGCATAGGTGTGGACTTGGGGAGCCCATTGCACATAGAGGAATACTCTCTGAGCCAAGACACACAGGGGTGGGCCTAGGCCCTGTCCTAAAGGATAGGATAGACTGATGACACCCTATGGAAGGCCTCACCATCCAGGGGAAGCAGAAAGGAAGGATATGTGATAGGTAGGGTTTTAGTTGGGGGGGGGTGGGGAGGACGGGAGGGAGAAGGGAACTGGGGTGGTCATGTAAAACAATCTTGTTTCTAATTCAAATAAAACAATCTGCAAAAAAAGAAAAAAAACACGATCTTCAAAATGAAATGAAAAAAAAAAAAAAAAAGAAAAGATACTCTCCAAATTATCAGAAAGATGGAAACAACACCTAAGATACTGATGCATACTGATTAGAGTCTCGTGAATCTACATCACCAACCACACTGACTATTTTGCTAACAACTGGTATTCTTTGATATTGGGCCTCTAAATGGTACAACTACTTTGAGGGGGGGAGTGTGGTGATATTTTATATAACTGAACACAATTTTAGCATGCTATCCTCTTTGGCATTTACCTATAAGAGCTGAAAATTTATATTCTCCAAAATTCCAACACACAAATGTTTATAGATGTATTTTTATGACATACAGAGTATTTACACATCATGTTTGAAGATTTAATTCTGAAATACAATTTGATTTGTATATATCAAATTAGCTAAACATATAAATCTTCTTTATATATTACATTAATTAAACATTCTCAGACAGGAAGACATAGATCCAAAATTTATCTCAGGAGCTGCCAATGGCCCTGTTCCTTCTTGTTCATCACAAAGAATTCACATTCTGACATTTACTGTCTTTATTTCTTTAGAGTTTGGCCAACTAATTCTACTTTATTTGGCAGATTATGAGACATTGTCACATCCCAAAAACTTGTTTTAAGCTTCTTTGTTTATCACTTTCTTTTTCTTACAGTTTGTTTGGACAATGGTCATGTGAATTATAGGATACACAAGCTGTGTTTTTCTGGGTGCACATACATAGTGGAATCTGAGAGACCAAGGGCTGATCTAGGGACATCTTGGTGGTTAATTTTCATTAGACATCAGTAGCTATTCATGACGGGTTATAAAAATGAGTGAATTATTTCCATGGTTCACTTTCACTAATGAATAGGGATAAATGAGAGATAGGTTAGCTATTTACTGTTTGGTCACTAGGGCCATAGTTGATAGAGGAAAGAAAAGAATGATTCACTACTCTTATTGAACTGTTTTCAAGAAAACAAGTTGCTTCTCAATTGCCTTCACTTTTCAATATCATTTCAATTCAACTTAAACAGACTTAATGAGTTTTATCTGCTACTGGCTAGATTTTTAAGGAAAGTCAAAATCCTTATCTTTGGTCTCTTCCAGTTGACTCTTGTGTCTTGTGACACTACTCTAGTTCATCTTTGGTGACTGTGCAGTTACCTGGCTTGTTTAGTTCTTTTACAGCAATCTTTTTTTTTTTTTTTTTTTACTGTTCATAATTTTTTCCATTTTTTATTTGAATTAGAAACAAGATGGTTTTACATGTCAATCCCTCTTCCCTCTCCCTCCTCTTCTCCCCTACCACTGCCCCACCCCTAACTAAAACCCTATCTATCACATAACCTTTCTACTTCCCAGGGAGGGTGAGGCCTTCCATATGGGGTCTTCAGAGTCTGTCATATCCTTTGGGCTAGGGCCTAGGACCCCCCCACCCCCCCCCAGCCGTGTCTTGGCTCAGGAAGTATCCCTCTATGTGGAATGGGCTCCCAAAGTCCATTGCTATGCGAGGGATAAGTACTGATAAGTGGCCCCATGGGTTTCGAAGGTCTCCTCACTGACACCCATGTTCATGAGGTCTGAATCAGTTCCATGTTAGTTTCCCAGCTATCAGTCCAGGGACCAAGAGCTCGCCCTTGTTCAAGTCAACTGTTTCTGTGGGTTTCACCAGCCTGGTCTGGACCACTTTGCTCATCACTCCTCCTCCTCTGCAACTGGATTCCAGTTCAGTTCAGCGTTTAGCTGTGGGTGTCTGCTTCTACTTCCACCAGCTGCTGGATGAAGGCTACAGGATAGCATATAAGTCAATCTCACTATCAGGGGAGGGCATTTAAGGTAACCTCTCCTCTGTTGCTTAGATGGCTAGTTGTTGTCAACTTTGTAGATCACCAGACATTTCCCTAGTGCCTGATTTCTCTTTAAAGCTATAATGTCTCCCTCTATTATGGTATCTCTTACCTTGCTCTCCTCTATTCTTCCCCCGACTCAACCTTCCGGCCTCCTCATGTCCTCCTCACCCCTTCTCTTCTCCCCTTCTCATTCTCCTAGCTCCCCCTCTCCTCCCCCCTCCCCCATACTCATAATTTCCTTTCCCCTTCTCTGGGGGACCATGATAAAGATTCTGTTTTGTTATTTATTTATTTATTTATTTATTTATTTATTTATTTACTTATTTATTGGTTTTTCAAGACAGGATTTCTCTGTGGCTTTGGAGGCTGGAACTAGTAGTGCTTGTAGACCAGGCTGGTCTTGAGTTCACAGAGATCTGCCTGCCTCTACCTCCCTAGTGCTGGGACTAAAGGCTTGCGCCACCACCGCCCAGCTTCTTTTACAGCAATCTTATACATTTCCAGTTTAAGTCATTAATCTATGAAGTGCTTGTTAGTTTTACAAGCAAATTTAAGCTAGGACTTTCAGGTTAGAGAATTCTTATATCCTTAGTTCATCTTTTTTTCCCCCCTAGGTTTTTTGAAACACAAGCACACATGCATATGTATGCATATTTATATAAATTTAGATAGAATACCTCATGTATTTATAACAAAAATTATACTAAAATTCAGGATTATGTTAAAAATTATTAATATCACTATCATCTAACTCAGCCATTAAAAGTTTGTATCTTGGTGGATTTAGGATGTTCACATTAATTTGCCAAGATCAATTTAAAAGAAGAATCACCATATTTATGAGTACTCACTCCTCAGTGACACTCAACCTTCCAACCTATACAATCACTAATGTACAGACTGTCACTATCAACAGATACAGTGGACTCATAAAGAAATTCAGTTACACACACATACACAAAAATACACACACACACACACACACACACACACACACAGACACACTGGCTGTTTGAAGCATATTATCTGGTAGAAACATTTGAAAGGCTCCTAGAAAGAAGACTCTTTATGTGTTTATAATAGTCTGCCTGGGCCTTCTGTACCAAAAAGTCAGTTTCACTGGGTATAAAATTCCTGGTATGTCATTCTCTTCACAGCTGCAAGAATTCTCTTTGAGTTGGCCATTAAAATGGGAGATGCATCTGTAATGGGATGCAATCTGCACTGATAATTCTGGTCAGAAAGGAGTCAAGGCTGTGGCAATTTCATCAGTAAACAACCAGACATGTCCCTGACTACTGTTGTATCAATAACAATTTACCATTTTTCTCCTTTGGGTGCTTATTTTCTTTGGCATCATCTCCATTCTGTTAACTAGCCAGGTTCTAGTCCAGAGAACACAAGCTTTATTGTTGAATGGCCAACTTTCCAGGGTCCTTTTCATTTCCAAGTGTACTTATATTTGTATTACCTAAGCATTCCCTGATGTGAAGCAGAGTTTAACCAGAAAGTCATTATATTTACAGCAACAAAATAGGTTATGAAGTTTTAAGTATAGTAATACTATTTCTTCCACTATATCCTCTATAACATCATAACAACTTGAAAATTGGTGGATTACAGTTCTAGAAAGCCAGATTTATGATGATAAATAAAAAGTGAAAAAGATCTTCCTATGAATAAAGGGTTTACTTAGGATAACACAGTGAGTCAGTGAGAAACCTGACTTCTAGACCTAGAGGCAATGCCCATCCCAGTCATATGAGATATTCTTCAGCTCATTAGGTGCCTTTTCCCATATAATGACTACTTTAAGAAGCTCTCTAATTACAAATGGCTTATCTATAGGCAAAACTTGGGCAATTTTCTTTAGAAATACAATTAGAAGTTGAAAGAGCTTTAGATCATTACTTAAACGTCTATTTCACTTAACACATTCTCAAGTGGCTAATATCCCATAGCAGTCAGGGTGGGGGCCTCACAGGGAAAGTGGGCTGTTGACTTTTAAAAGTCACATTGATATATTCCCTAAAACACATTTAAATATTTCAAAAATAATAAAAAATCTCCCAAGCCTTTTTACCTATAGTCAGGCACTACCAGTCTTACAGTTATAAATTTGCTTTGCATTTACAGAATAAAATTTTACAGGGTTGACAAAAAATACACTTTCTAATTACTCTGGGTTTCCATCGTGAAGTGAATCCAGGTTTTTATGTGTGAAGCCTCACTGGTTTCTGGTAGCCTGTGTCCTCCTCTTTTACAGGCACCTCCTTTATCTCTCAGGCCAGGCTTCCTTTTCTTGCTGGCTTATTACTGAACAGCTTTTCTCCCATAGCCTTCCTCCTCAAACAAACATGCAACACTTTTGAAGTTTCTTAAAGGAACATCTCCTGCTTGTAGCAAAGGAAACCCTCTCCTTTCAATTATAATATTCTGCAGGGAAAGACCAAGTCACAGACGGTGCCAGGTGCCTCAGTATCCCCCAAACCCTCTACAGTAGCAGTGAATACCAACTTTGCCATTATTGGAGCCTAAACACCTTTCTAGAATAACTGTACTCTTTCAACTTTTAAGTAGATAAAGGAAAACGTGGAGACTTCAATGCCACACTAAGAATATCAAATGTATCATGTATATTATGTTATATCTGGTGTTGGCATGTGGGCATATGTATATGCATGGGTAAAGAGAGTCATGTGACTATAAGCCTCCATTATCTTTTCAGGTTGCTTTTGTTAAATGCAAAGTCTGAGTAATTGGATCTGAGATTGGTCAAGGACTTATGGCCAATCTGTTTACTTCATATCCATTTTCATGTGAACTGAGGATACTATCAACAGTCACTCAACATTGCTATAGATAACCTTCTGAAACAGAAACCTGTAAACTGTCCATAAGGAAGGAAATTCAATTATCATTAAGTAAAGTCATTTTGTCAGAAAGGCTGGGTAGCTTTCAAGACTTTGTGGTTCATCCCTAATAGGAAAAGTTTTAAAAAGTGAGATCTTAGAAGAGATGAGGACAATAGAATGTTGAGTAAGACTGGAGTCAAAGTTTACAATTGAGTTTTTCCCCTCTAAGTCTGTTGTGATTTCTACTATTTTTGTGTTCATTGTGGCTTCACTATGAAATTCAGATATAAGAAATAAAGACATAGGCAGAAGATCATTGAGACATAGGGGATAATATTGTTATAGTTTAGCATTGTTTCCTATGCATTTTCTGCCCTCCACATCTGAACTCACACTATATGTGGCGTTTTGTAGCTTGCTTTATTTATTACATGGATACTTGCCCATGCCATTAAGTAAATTGACAAACATACCTTTTTAAGGGAGGCTCAGTAGTCCATGACCTGCTTGCTTCTCCATTACTTTTCTATTGACTGTTTTGAATGCTTTTTCTATTTGTGAGAGCACACACTCATTAAGTGCTGTGGATATATCCCTCAATGTTGAATAACTAAACCCAAGTAAATACTTTTTACTAAGGATGTTTTTATGTACTCTATAGTTTAGAGCAGTGGTTCTTAACCTTCCTAATGTTGCAAACCTTTAATACAGTTCCTCATGTTGTGATGACCCCCAAATACAAAATTGTGTTTGGTGCTACTTCAAAACTGTAATGTTGCTACTGTTTTGTGAATCATAATGTAAAAATCTATGTTTCCCATGATCTAAAGTGACCTCTGTGAAATGGTCATTCCATCCCAAAGGGCGTTACCTACAGGTTGAGAAACACTGGTTTAGAATACTGTAGCAAATTTTATTCCTACCAGACATGACTGAGAGTAAGTTTTTGCTTTGCTCTTGCCAAACTTGGTGATTACCATAGTTTATTTCTTAATTTATTATTTTAAATAACATGTTTTATGCTGTGGAAGTGCACAGTTTTAGTTTTTGTTAATTTGGCAAGAATGAAGGGTAGGAGGGATGGCAGTCTTAGGTATTGAGGTTTTATTTTAAATATCTGTAAAGTGGTTAGGCAATTGTGGATGTTGAATATGTCTGGGAGGGCAGCAATGGACAGATAAATTATAAGGTGGGAAGTGTAACAAGAGAAGTGGACAAGAGCCTGCGTGTGGAACTGCCCACTCATCCCAGCGGTAACAAATCCTAGCCTGGGATACACCTCTGTGAAAAACTTAAGCAGTTCCAATCACAGCATCTAATTAGTTTAACCACAGGGACAATGAGCTGAAACTTCTCTTTTGAAGACAATAACAGCATCCAAAAAATCCACTGCATTGAATGTTATTATTCATCTTTAAGGTGAACAGACATTTTTTGGCAGTTACTTTTATAAAATGATAATAAATAAGAGTTTCCCTTTCTCACTTTTTGTAAGTGAAAATAATATAAAAAGCAAATAGGTTACCAGATTCCAAATTTCTATTCACAGTCTGGAGATATTTCTTCAAGTGCTGTCAATATATGGTAGATTTATAAGCTATTTATAAATGTGTTCTGGAATTCTCTAATTACATAAAAGCATAGCACCTGCATTGTATTTATGTTTATTGATAAAGGTAAACTATTTTATTTTCATTTGAAATGCAAACATACTACTTTTTCTCCCTCATTGTCTTTTCTCAGAAAATACAACCCAAACATTGAGATAATTCTACCGTGTATATGGCCATATTGTTTGGTGCTCACAATCACTTCTGTTTGCAATATGCCTGACTTGTAAGAGGAGGTTGAATATATACATTAACTTTCACAGTGCAGATACAAATTTTATTGACATTTTGAATTGTACTTGATCCTAAATTAGAGTAGAAAGGCAGCTGCAAAGCTGAAATCACATTTACATATGGAAACCACATTTACATATTAAAATCACAATTACATACTGTAAGCTTTTGCTACTTGTACTTATTGGACAATGAAAGCGCTTTCCCCTATTTATGGGGGAGGGGGTGACAGATAAAATCCCTGGGAAAGTAAATGAGAATATTCACAGACTGCTGAAAAATTCAAGGGGCTCTCTGTCTCTGTGCTTTGAAATAGGCTTAAGTATGGTGAACAAATAATTTCACATTCAGCTTAAATTAAAAGTATGCTATTAACTTTTAAGTGCTTTGACTATATGATGATTAGTTTTCATAACTTATTCTTTGTTGATGATAAAGTGGATTTTATTGGCTTTAGATTTCTGCTATCTTATTTTATAAGGCGTAGATGTTGAGCAATGAACATGGGTAAGTAAAGAAAACTGTGGCACCAACCACAGTTAACACTGGTTTTGGTCATATGTGCTCAGGGCCATGGTTACTGACTTGTTAATATGGATACGAAAAGAGTATCAGAGTATCTGCAACACAGAGGTTATATAATTCTCCAGTACCCATATTGTAAACCAAGTGTATGTGCACAGAGAGAGACAGACACACAGACAGACAGACATGCACACACACTCCCTCACACATAGACAAGCTCTCTCACAAGCACACATGCTCAGACATAGCTAACACACAATACATAGTTTTCCACCATTATGGCTTCCTTCCTTTCTCCTGTTTTTCATTCCACATTTGAAAAAGCCAACTCTAAATTCAGAACTCTTTGTGGGCCTCTGTTTAGAAAGTGATTTCCTCCAAATCTCCCAAGGCCAGCTCCATGTCATCCAGACTGTGACTCCAATTTCACTTAAGGTTGTAGATTCTTCAGGTCCCTGATCCACCGCTCATCACTGTTTACCACATAATTCTACAGTCATTCAGACATGTCTGAAGTTATCATGTGAATATTTTTAATATTATATATTCTGTCATAAAAATGTCAGGAAAGCAAGGGCTCAGCCTAATTTGTTCATTGCTGAATCCTCCAGAATCTAGGACATAGCCAGGCATACAATAAATGTTCAACACATGTTTGCTAAATAATGAGTCAAAAAGGCATCGTCAGGCTGATCACAGGGTCTGACCAGATAACAGAAGAAAGCCAATCACAATCAATTCTTAAGCTTCAACTTTGAGTTTTTGTTATGTCTGGTTGGAATCTGAAATAGAAACAAGCCAGCACAAGTGTTGGGATGGCTGTGTGAGGTGACTGGTAACCCTGAACTAACGAATGCAGTGTGCTGTCTGCCTTACTGGATGAAGTGCATGAGAAGAAACTATAGAGACGAAGTTGTTTAGTTTTTATTTTTGCTGCTATGGATTGAATCCAGGGCCTCGCATACCTGAGCACTCCTGGGCTAGACTTTCAGGTCCTAACGAGATCACTATTTAATAACTGTCATGCCAAGTATCAACCAAATATTAAAACTTGGAAGCTGGCAGCAGATTATAAATGAGAAGGAATCTACAGTGATGGCTCTAACAAGGGCATTCAACAAACTGGCAAAATAAGGTTAAGCAAGCAAATCCGTCAACCTAAATAATGCTTAGACATCCAATGAGACAGTCTCTTCTGCTTGTCCTCGCTAGTGAATAGCAAGAACAAAAAACAAGTGCACTGAGAGCAAGGAGCTGTAGAAAATTCACATGCTCTCCTATACTTGCTTGTCCATTAGAGCTCTTGGCAAGATCCTAGAGTTAGTCACTAGCTATGTTGAAGAATGGGGCACTTCAAGTTAAGATAAACATAACTTCTTATGCTTCAAACTAAACATTCCTCTCCACACTTATGTTTACTTCAATATCAATGCAAATTAATTTTCAGCTAAATTCTAAGACCAGAACTGTTTGGCTTACTCTGATATAGCAGCGAACCTCTCAGAAAAACATATCACAATGTAGCAGACACGGATTCAGTTAATAAGATAATTAACCCTAAGGTTTGCAGATGATCCATATTCTAAAATGTTTTAAAACTAATTAAAAACATACAAACTAGGTCTGAGACATAAAATTTTTAGACATTTTGCAAACAAAAAAAATTTAGAAGGCTTACTTTAGAAGGCACCTAATTCTCAAACCATGGGAACTTTAACCAAAACAAAATTTTGTAGATACTTCTATAAATTAGGTAAGCCTTAATTTGTAAAAAAATAACTAAGCAAAACAAATTGACATCACTACCACAATTTATAGAATCATTCATGTACGTAAAATTCCAGGAGTAACAATTTGAAACAAAGACCCTTAGATCAGCATACTTGTATTAAATCCAGTTCATTAGCAGATATGCATTTTGTCTACCTTCTTCTGCCAAATCTGATCACATGTACTAACTTTTTAAGGCCCCAGAGTCATGAATGCTTGACCAACAACCACTTATGTTGTTTCTGCATGAATATTTTTTCTGTGTTTGTTTCAATGGTAACTTTGGCCAATGTATATTTCCAACAGATTCATGAACTTTATATAAACAGCATTTATAGCTGAGAAAATTTCAATCTTTACTAGTGTTTGGTAGATATAAATATTATATATATATATATATATATATATATATATATATGGTAATGTACAATATAAAACATTTTTTAACTATATTTTATAATCAGCCATTCAGACAGATTCTAATAGAAATCTCCCTTTAATCAATGATCTCATGATTCTGTCATAGATTTTTGAACTACTCAAACTGTCCTGATTTTTAAATTTCTTCTAATCCATACATCCTACCTTATAAGCTAGACATTAGCGTCTCCAGTCACCTGAAATGCCTCCAGTCCTCCTATACTGCTTTAGGCCAGGTAAGTAGTCCATTTCCCACAACTACCCAGCTTGCCTTATCCCCACTACTCTCCAACTGTCTTATCCTTCATAGTCTGTCATTGTGATAAACTTTTTCAATACCTTAAAATTCATCCAAACTCAGCTGAAATTGCCTTCTCCATGCTTGTGTCTGAAGTGCTGAACAGTTCCTGAGAGAGAATTAATGGTTACTACTCTCTAGCTAGCACCCAGAAACACCTCTAAGCCTCAGTCACCCTTCTCTAGTACAGCAATGTCTCCTCACATATGCTCATCTCCAGTGTCCATCTCTTCCCCCACAAGTCTCAGATGACATCTGTGCCCTGCAGCTCTTTGAACAGTTAAGAGGGCCCTCGCAGTGATAATCCCATAATAATTTTACCACTAAATCTACACTGGCATTAAAGCCTGTGTTCTCCGCTTTTTTTTTTTCTTTTAAATTTTCTTATACTGCAGAGGAAGAAGGTCTCTTTACCTAGACCACCTGTCTTTTGGAGCCCACGTTCCCCATCTGCTTAAAGACCCTGAACTAAACTTCCTGTCCTTGCACCTTCTGTTCACTTGAATCATAGATTGGATTCTATGTCACTGCTCCCTCAAAAAGGCCCTCAGAATACAGTAGTAGGCTCTCCTCTAGTCACATATATTTAGTCCCCTCCTCCCAAGGCACAGGGGCCACTGTGGAAGGGTGGGCAATTACCGCAGTCCTCAGCCATTTTCTCCTAGCTCTGTTAAATTTTAAATGCTTTTATATTGCCGTGTCATGGTATCCATCTAATGGATACAATGTCAAAGATGAAGAATATATGAGATTATTTCTGGAAATAAACTCTGTTAAAAACATAAGAACAATAATGCACTTCTAGGAACCCATATCAATATGATTTAGGCAAAAAAATGATAATAACTTGAAATATTGGCTTCAATAGTCACTATGAACTATAAAATCATTCAAACAGAACTGAAATGTAAAATTTGACCACAGTCATGCTGAAATTCCTTCTTTACAGGGTACATCAGAAACATTGTCAGCTTTACTATTTAATATCTGAAAGGCTGATGAAGAACCCACAGAGCTGGGGGTCCTACTTGGACTAGCAGAATTTTTGTAAGCACAGGCTAGAGGACCAGCCTTTCACTTGACAATTTATGAACATGCCAATCCCATGACAAACCATGACTTTCTACACTTACTTGTCTGATACTCCAGTATGGATACCTCCTCTAGGTCACTGACTCCAGGTTGGGAATCATTTACATTGTTTCTCTGAAATAACAGCAATCTTTCCTCCTATTTGGCAGAAGGGACTCCCTTCTTTTACCTAAGTCATCTTGTGAATGCTGCTCAATGCTTTGCCTAGGATTTGCTAGGAATGACTGAATTTCTTCAACCCTTTAAATTACACTGACCATGTGACTTATTTGCTCTGGCCAGTGAGCTTATGTTCTGTGTGGTGGTTGGAAAGAAAATGGCCCCCAAAGGGAGTGGCACTGTTAGAAGGTGTGGCCTTGTTTGAGGAAGTGTTTCACTATGGGGGCAGACTTTGAGATCTCTTTTGCTCAAGCTTCCTTCAATGTGACAGCCAGTTGACTTTCTGTAACAGTCTCAGCTCCAGCACCACATCTGCCTGCACCCCACCATGCTCCCCATCGTGATGACAATGGACTGACCCTCAGAAGCTGTAAGTGACCCATGCCAATGAAATGTTTTCTTTATAAAAGTTGCGGCTGCCATGGCGGCTCTTCACAGCAATAAAAACCCTAACTAAGACAATTTGACTTTCAGGTGGAAGGATTAGAAACCAATAGGATATTTTCCTAGCAGACTGACATAACACAGGTAGATTGTGAGGTAGATACTGAACTATCATGAGGGTACACTCTCACCAGTTTAAATATGAAGTTCCATGTGCAAGGAACTGTGCTGACTAAAGAGTCAAAAACATTTCAAGACCAAACTTACTCCCTTGCCTTGATGTGTCAAGTATACACTTGGTAGTTTGATGAAAGGCTGGGCCAACTTCTATTATTTACAGATTAGTATAAATACGTTTTATAGGGGGATTTACTAATGAACTGGATGCAGAATGCTTCACAGATTGCTGAGGCAAAATGCCCACATTGATAAACTTCTAAGGTTTTCAAAAATAATCATAAATACAGGATTGAGGTTTTTACAGTGTGAAACACAACAAAACTATAGTAAGAAATAGGTATGATTTCTGTAACTTAGGGCGAGAAAAGGTAGTAATTTCAGTTTGACTAAAATGTATGTAATTTCAGAGTCCATTCTATACATTGACATATCTCTTTGAAAGTACAAATTAAATTTACCAATTATAATGGGATATTCTATGTATGACAGCTATAACTCATCAGCTATGAAAATAATTGCAAATATAAGCAAAGTGACTATTCTCTAATATGTTTTGTTAAACTAAACCTTTCTATATGAAAATATTAGCTATTTTTAGAAAATTTCAGTGATGGATGTCAAATACTAAGCTAATAAAGTATATGCAGAGACCAACTAAACGTCTACCAAATCATAAGGCTAAACACATTAGTACTGAATAACAAAGAAAGAGCTTCATTTGATAAATGGGATTCAAATTGTTCCTTTCCAAGAAATTAACATCAATGTGGTATTAAATGATTTAGAAAATTTTGTCTGGATTGGGTCGTTCCCTTAGGTTGAAGGAAATGTGTGGGATCCCTTTCACATTTATTCTTTATCATTTTCTCCTAGGCTCGTAATTTCACAAAACGCCCCAACAATGTCATTCAATTTAAAAGGTCTACAATAAATGACCTAGGATATTTAATAATGATTTAATTTAGATAGTGTCTCTAGCTCACTGGTTTTCAAAACTCATCTCTTTCAGAGAATCGGCATGCATAGGACAGATAAAAAGGGAGATGGAGGCTGGGGCTGGAGGGATGCAGGAGATAGCTTGAGTGAAGGTGGAAGTGGGTGGAGCCACAGAAGCTTACAAGGCAGTGGTTCTCACCTATGGTTGGTGACCCCTTTGGGGGGGGGGTAGGAAGACCCTTTTTAGCTGGGCGGTGGTGGCCCACAACTTTAATCCCAGCACTCAGGAGGCAGAGGTAGGTGGATCTCTGTGAGTTCGAGACTAGCCTGGTCTACAGAGAGACTTCCAGGACAGGCTCCAAAGCTGCTACACCGAGAAACCCTGTCTCAGAGGGGGAAAAAAAGTGCATGGAAGACTCTCAGACAAGCCCGGCTGCAAAGAAGATTCAGAGACCAGAGCAGCTGCTGGGAGGAAGCAGAAAGCAACTGAGTTGCCTGGAGGAGGTTTAGATCAACTGAGGCATCTGGAAAAGACACTGTCCAACCTGTTGAGGTCCCTGCAGGCTGTGCAGTGTGCTTTAGTTCCCAGCTTTGGGAGCTGTTCTGGGGTGATGCAACTGTCTTTGAGTCATTTCTGCTGCTAGAAATAATCCTTCACCCATTTTCCTGCAACTCCAGTAAAACCCATTGCTTCTCCAAGCTGGACTTTGGTCTGTTGTGGGTTCCCTCCCTATCTGGGGTGAATAAACATGTGTGCTGTGTCTCCCAAAGAAAAGTTTCGTCACACAACACCCACACCATGACTGTTCCTTGAGTGCATCTGTCACTTCCTCATCCAATCACTGTCTTTCCCAAACAGCATCATCACAGTGAGCCTGAGTAGAGATGCCTCCAAAATATACCCGTGAAACCTTTCTCTTGAAGGGCACACTCAAAGTGACACCTCCAACTTCCTGTCTCCCAGTAGGTGAGCATTTGGTTCTTACTGCTCTGTAGGTCTTTCCAGGCAATTATCTCAGTAACAATGTGGATATTAAGAGATGGAAAGGGAACTTACATCATTTCATTTTACAATCTATGCTCTTATTTTTCATGATGTCGCCTTTTTTCCTGGTACATTTTTCTAATTCTGAAATACTTAAAAACTACACACACACACACACACACACACACACACACACACACACACACACACACACACACACACATTCTTATGTGTGTAAAGCTATATATTTCTATAAAATTGGATACAAAATTTAATGTGGCACTTAATTTTTGTATTATAGATTCATGCCCTGTTTTAGTTTTCATTAAGACTGTTATTTTAAAATTTCAAATGGTTTTTCTCTTAAAAGTGTGCAGATTACTAATTTTAGGGTTGGTGGCATAATGTTTGCATAACTAAAACATTTTTACTGTACTATATAAATACTGTAAAATTTGATGAACTCGTATTTTTATATGTCCTACCACCAGGCCAATCCTTGCTTTTGATTGTATTTCCTAAGCACTGATTATTCATTGCTTTTCATTTACATCTAAGGGTGTTATAATCAGTTCTTTTACAGTTATGCCTTTTGTTGATACTGAAACCTTTTTAGATTTATTTTTATATGTATGAGTATTTGGCCTGCATGTATGCATGCATGTGTACCGGGTAAGTGCCTCATATCCATGGAAGTCAGAAGAGGGCACTGACCCCCCTGGAACGAAAGTTATAGATGGTTAGGATCTACCACATGGGTGCCAAGCATTGAACTTGTGTCCTCTGCAAGAACAAGTGCAAGTGCTCTCACCTACTGAGCCATATCACCAGCTCCTTTGTTGGCATTTTTGCATTGAAATTACATTTTTAGAGATCACAGTTAAAATCCATTTCCTATATCTGAGAGAGAAGGATAAATTTGAGCCTGGTTTTTGAATAGTACTTGTGAGTGAGCCACAAGTGGATCTAATTATATTATTAGATTTTGTTTGCTTATATGATCGCTCTTTGTTGTATGGAAAGTTTAGTATATACATGCTTAAAATTATACACGGGTTATGTTATCAAATCTTAGTTTCAAAAATACAACAACCAAACTGCTGTAAAATCTCTCTTCTTTTTTGCTCTGGTCGCTAGGAGACCTACAGATAAACTGCTGTCCAACGCTTAGATGATTAACAAGTTGGCAGAATCTGTGCTAATCCTGTCTGCAGCTATCATGTGCCCTGACTTTCCACAGCTCTGCTTGATCATGCACATTTTCTGTAAGTCATTTTCTTTGCTTGCAGAATGATGTAGGAGACAGACGGATGGTCTGGGAAGACATCTCTTGTAAGCAGATTGTGACAGACTGACTGTGAAATTAAGCAACATCAACATATCCTAATTTTCTATGGGATTTCTAAATAATTTTGTGATTATCCACCACCAAAATACATTCCAAAACCAATTTCCAACCCTCCAATTTGCAAATGTCTGAATATTATCAAGACAAAAGGCACCCACAACCAAGCGCAATCTCAGTCTTTCTGCTCAGGTTCTCAATCTCCCTCTCATCTGTTTCCCCCTTCCTTGGTGGCCATAAGACTTGGAGGCATAAGCTAATCCTTGTACTCAGTGACATTTTGTACTGGTGTTTTTGCATGGTGTGTAGGATCTAGGGGACTTTTGCTGCCATCAAAATAAAGAACACCCTCTGCTTCTTCAGTACTGGATCAAATACCCTCCACCTTTTTCCATGGAAGTTTAGACCTCCATCCCATCATGGAAGGATAGCCCTCCATGTCATCATGGAAGAATAGTCCTTCCTCCCATCAATTTGGTATACAGGAGATTGGCTATGCTTTTCTAGTTTAGACTCACTACCAGACTGTTTCCTTCTGGATTAAATGCCTCTAATTGTGATTCCTTAAAGAATACCATAGCTTTTAAAATTAGGTAGGTGTTCCGTTAAGCAAACATTTTGCCTGGTCATGTCCTTTCTCAGTTTTAATCACCTTAGTGGATTTAAGTCTTACTTAAATATGGGTTGTTCTTCTAACAGTCACCTAATTTCTGTTCAGAAATTATCTACACTTTGTTATAGTTTGACATTGTAGGGTTCTACCAAACCCAGTGAAGGTTTCTACCACAACCCTTTTACCATGTCAATTCTTTCTGGTATTTTTTTTTTTTTTTTGGCTTTTTATTTCTCCAGCAACTTTGTAGTTTGAGCAAATTAAGACAAGAATCAAGAATAGAAGAAATGGTTTGTTTCCTAATTTGTGATGTCTCAGAGGGTAGTCAAGCTATAGAAATCCTCTATGTCGCCAGGTGTTGGTGGTGCATGCCTTTAATCCCAGCACTCAGGAGGCAGAGGCAGGTGGATTTCTGTGAGTTCAAGGCCAGCCTGGTCTCCAGAGCGAGTGCCAGGACAGGTTCCAAAGCTACACAGAGAAACCCTGTCATGGAAAAAGAAAAGAAAAGAAAAGAAATCCTCTATGTCAGTGGTTCTCAAACTTCCTAATGTGGCCACCTTCGAACATTGATCTTTATGCTGTGCTGACCCCCAACCATAAAATTATTTCCATTGCTACTTCATAACAGGAATGTTACTACTGCTATAAATCATAATGTAAATATCTGTGTTTCCTAATGGCCTTAGGTGACTTCTGTGAAAGGGTCATTCTACCCTAAAGGGGTCACAACCCACAGACTGAGAATCACTGTTCTATGGCAACCAGAGACTTTTTGTCTAGATTTTCTTGCTTTCTCTCTGAGAGAGCATCCATGCAGCCTTGTCTTATTAAATTCATTCCTGGTACAATATAGTCATTGGAATGTTCTATCTATCAAATATGAGATGGTATATTTAAAAAGCCTGGGGTTGGCTCAAAAGTTAAGAGCACTTGTTGCTCTGGCAGGAGACTTGGGTTTAGTTCCCAACACCCACATGGTGGTTCACAACCATCTATATAAGAGAATCTGATGACTTCCTCTGGCCTCTGTGGGTACCAGATATGAATATGGTACACACATACACATGCAGGTAAACATACATATAAAAACACATTGTTATTGTGTAATTGTGTACATGAGCATGCCATGAGGTATGTAAACGTCAGAGGACAACTTTGAGGAATCAGTTTCTCCTACCTTTATGTGGAACCAAGGATTGAACAGAGGTCATCAGGCTTTTGTGGTAAGCTCCTCTGTGCACTGAGCCATTTTGCCTGCCATAACACGTAATATGCATGTTCTCTCCCTTTTCTACATGTAGACACTCATTTTGATATGCTTTTCTCAAGTTTATTTTATTCATCTATATTTGTAAATTTTCACTACCATTTTTGCTTTAGTTAATCTTACTCTACAGCATCAGTTCCCCAAAATTGTTCCTGGAGATAATTCCACTTTAGTGTTAGCAGAATCACATTTACAAAAAGAAAGTGTATATTTAAGTAAAAGTATAAAATAAAAGGGAAAAGAAAAATTAGGTTATTTCTATACATTGAAATTTCAAAAAAAATAGGATGTAGTTTTTAGTATACACAAAATTACAGATTTATTTTAGCACCTCCAAGATTCTGGTGAATACATCCTAAATGCTTGTGTATTTACTGTCACCAGTGTGGATTTCATTCCGCTGGAGTGTGGTGTAGTAGAGAGCAATGCACAGCTCTTTTATTCTTAATAAAGATCATTCTCCTATTTAGTATTTATCTTATCTCTACTTATTTGTATATAATTATTATTGTTGTTGGAATTTCTTATACAGACTCTGAAAAACATTGTGTATTGACTGAACATCACTACAAACTATCTTCATTGCTGAAAGTGTCTATAACCAGTTTATTGCAGGTGCTTCCTGTCCCTCTCACACAGCAGTAGCCCAGAGTTCTCCGGCACCCACACTTCCTGTTTCATGTTTCTAATGATACCACTTCCATGGAGTACAGTCCAAACCAGAGCTGCTGCTTCCCTAATTTCACAACATAAATCTCAGAATTATTTTTTAGTTGATGTCAGTGTAGGGCTGCATATATCTATCTAATGGTGATCTATAAATTTCAAAATATTCCTACCCCTCAGTAATGAAATCAGAATCCTAAATTATGGCTGCTCAGAAACTATTCAGTGACATAATTTATGTGGATGAATTTTTCTAGGGAATTCTTTGATCTACATGTGCATGTAGAGAACCTTAGAGGTATATGAAACTAAGCAATGAATAATTTAGCCATGTTGGTGATATTTCTATGTAACAAGTATATGTTTTCATCTTGAAACAAAGTCAAATAACTGGCTTGGGGTAGAATAATGTTTCTTGGTCACATTCTTGGTAGGCAAGTCTCCTGAGTGCATTAGAGAAACAAAAAGCAAGTGTCATGTGGCAAGGCTTTTAGGAGGAAGAGGAAGGGGAGGGGTCTGATCATCCAACTTAGTACTAACTACTTCTCATATGGCAACCACATTTTGGAGAGTAATTATGTTCTGACAGATTATTACCATATTAATCAAAACAAATACTTATGACCTATATCTCAATGTTTATAGAACACTATAGAAAAAAATATGGTAAGAAAATAAACCCTTATGAACCAACACTTAAAATTCTCTAAAAACAGGAAAGTATATTTAAAAAACTTAACTTTTTCTTAAAAAAACAAAATGTAAAAAAATTCTGTAACAAATCAACTTTTACACAGTGAAACTGACAGGCAAATATGGAGAAATGGTAGTTATTTACAACAAAGCTGTTCTTCATTTTCTTCTCACTATTAAAGGTAGCCAAATATAGCTTGAGAAACACCCTTATAGCCTTGACCTACAGGCTCCTGCCATGCTACATCCATATGCAGCTTGGGTCCCACATCCAGTGCCCAGCCAAGTCTGGCCACCCCTGCCTGTGCTGCAACCAACCTCCAGGCTTCCGCCAGGATCCCAATGCCTCCTTCTGACCACAGGCTCTTGTCACACCATAACCAACTTTACCAACCCAGAAACTGCATATACTTATCCAGGCCTAACCCTGTGAATCTGCCTCATCCTGTCATCTCCAAACCCTCCTCAAACCCAAATATACCTCTATACTCAAGGCTTGAGCCAGGATGCACATAGTACACACCAGCCCAGTCCTCTGTGTCCACCAGACTTCATGCCATCTAAACCACATCTAACATCTAGGCCAAACCCAACTTGCACTGCCTCAACTTACTCTGTCCATATCAGACACAGAGCTAATAAAAATAACCCACATGTACAAATCTCATTGCAAAAATACAAATAACATGAAAGATAAAAGCAGTATCTCCCATATAAAATCCAGCAGTCCTGTAGACAAATTTACCAAATGAGAATTATGTAGATGAACCCAGGACATAGAATTTAAAAGAACAATTATAAGCTTCATCAAAGAATTCAAGGAATTTAAAGAAGACACAAAGAAACAGCTCATTGAAATAAAGGAGAAAGAACTTACTTAAGGAGAATACATACCTGAGTGAGACCCAAGAAAATATAAACATAGGTTTGATGGAAATAAAAAAGACAATCCAGTACTTGAAAATGGAATTCTATAAAGAGAAACACTGGAGAGCACTCAAACTGAAATGAAGTTGGAATTGAAAAACCCAATAATTCAGCTAGAAAACTCAAAGGAAACCCTTCTAAGTAGGTTGAATTAAGCAGAACATAAAGTAGAGGATCTAGACCAAATAAGCAAGGAATATAAGAAAAATAAATAAATAAAAACGGAGGCAAAATATATAGAAAATGTGGGATACCATTAAAAGACCAAACCTTCAAGTTATAGAATAGATGAGGGAGAGTAATCCCAAGTCAATGGCACAGACCATATTTTCAGCAATATCACAGAAGATAACTTCTCCAAACTAAGGAAAGACACATACATACAGATATAAGAAGCACACAGAACTGCAAATAGACAAGACCAGAAAAGAAATTATTATATTATATTATATTATATGGGTATTATAGTTAAAAACCTACACAGAATGAAAAGAGAGTATTGAAAGCTTCTGCAATTCAAACAACCAAACAAGAAAACCAAACACAACCAATTCACATGTAAAGGAACACCATCAACATAACAGACTATTTCTCAATGGAAACTCTGAAAGCCAGGAGCCTGGAGTACTGCTAACAAGCCTTAAATACCAGGATGACCAACCTAGGGTAACATACTCAGCAAAACTAACTGCCATAGTTGATGGAAAAAGAAAATATTTCCAGACGTGTGTGTGTGTGTGTGTATCCAACAAATCAAACCTAAAGTTAATGCAGGAATCAATATTTTGGGATGAAGAGAGAAATGAGAGGCTATGGAAAGAAATATGAAGCCACAATTACTAAAACACAAAGTACCACTAAGAAGACAAGCAATAATACCAGAAATCAAGATGATGACAACAATTAACACACACATTTCAACAATAACTTTAAATATTTATGGCATTAGTTCTTCCAGTCAAGGTATACAGCTTGGCTAAATGGTTCAAAATTAAAAAAAAAAAAATCCATCTATCTGTTGTCTACAAGAAACACACTTTAGCTTTAAAGGTAAGCACTGCCTTACAGTGCAAGGATGGATACAAGCACCCCTATCAAATGGTACCAGGAAACAAACAGGCATCACTATCCTAATAGCTGACAAAATAGAAGTCAAGCTAAACCAGCAAGATAAAGAGCAAGACTTCATTCCAGTCAAAGGAATAGTTACCCAAGATGAATGTGAATCCATTAATAGGTGATTTCAATAGTCTACTTTATTAAATAGGTCATCTAGATAAACAGAGAAACATCAGAATTAATGGACACCATTCATACAAGGAACTTAACAGCTATCTATAGAACATTTCACCCAAACATCAAAGAATATAATTCTACTCAGTAGCATACTGGGAATTTCTGAAGTAGACCTCATTCTGGGGCATGAAACAAATCTGTATAAATTAAAAAAGACTGATGACTTCATGTATCCTATCTGACCACAACTAGATAAAACTTAAAATTGACATCAAATTTCTAGTATAAAACTTAAAATTGACACCATACAAATTTCTAGTAAACACCCAAACTCAGAGAGATTAAACAACTCCTTACCAAATGCTGAATGGGTCAAAGAAGAAATCAAGAAAAAGTTTCCTGGAACTAATTGAAAATGAAATACTACACAAACCCTCTGAGACACACTTGAAAGCAGGTTTACCAGGGGAATTTTATAGGTCTAAGTACCTATATTTAAAAAATCAGAAAGATTACAAATAAATGATATGATGTTGTAGCTAAAAAAAATTGGACAAACCAGAAAAAAAATTCAAACCAAGCTGACAACAAGAAATAATAAAAATCAGAGCAGAAATTAATGAAAGAGAAGTAAAAATAATATCAAGGATCAATGAATCTAAGGACTGGTTCTTTTAGAAGATAAAGAAGATTAATAGAGCCTTGACATAACTAACCAAAATTTAAAAAAAGGGCCAAAATTTACAGAATCAGAAATGAACAGGGAAACAGACACCGAAGAATTTCAAAATATTATAAGGGAATACAAAAAGGAAGGAAGGAAGGAAGGAAGGAAGGAAGGAAGGAAGGAAGGGAAAGAGAGAGAGAGAGAGAGAGAGAGAGAGAGAGAGAGAGAGAGAGAGAGAAAAGAAAGAAAGAAAGGTGGAAAGAAAGAACTCTACTGTTAAACTTGAAAATTTAAAAGAAACGGGTGGATTTCTAGATCAAACCAAACCACCAAAATTAAACCAAAAAGTCAACCACCTAAGCAGACCCATAACAAACGAGGGACTTGAAACAGTAACAAAATTCATCCTAACTAAAATAAAGCCCAGGACCAGATGGACTCACTTCATAATTCTATCATACCTAAAAAAAAAAAAAAAAATACTACGGCCAATCATCCTTAAACAATTAAAAAAACTAAAAGGAGAGAGCAGTTATAAATTTCTTTTATGAAGCCAGTATTATTCTGATACTAAGACCAAATAAACACACAATGAAAAAGGAAACTATAGGTCAATATCCCATCTGAACATAAATAACTGCTTACTTAATAAATACTTGCAAACAGAATGTAGACACACATCAAAAAGACTTTATACCATTTCTAAGTTGGCTTTATCCCTGAAATGCAGGAATGGTTCAACATAAGCAAGTTAATAAATGTAATAAACCACATAAGTGGACTTTATTTAAAAATACATGACCATTTTAATAGATTTAGGAAGAAGCTAATATGTAGATGGAAGACAATATCCAACATGCCTTCATGATACAAGTCCTAGAAAATTAGGGCTAGAGAGAACATACCTCAACCACAATAAAAAGCTATATAGGAGAAACCAGCCATCATAAATGGAGAAAAACACAAGCCAATCATTGATACTACAGTCAGGAATGAGGCAGGGATGTCCACTAGGACACTCCTTTTCAATACTGTGCTTGAAGAACTATCTGGATCAACAAGACAAGAGGGGGAAACTAAAGGGACACAAAGTGGGAAAGAAGGCATGCTATCCCTACTTGCACATGGCATATTACATAAAAGAGATCTCCCCCTCCCACCCCCTCTCACTCCCCAAAAAAACCCAACAGAAAATTTCTAGAACACAATAAAGAAATTCAACAATGTGGCAGGATATAGAATCACTTTGCACAAATCATGCCTTTTCTATACATGAACAACAAATATTTCCCAAAAGGTGGAAGGTATTTAAGTTTCTACTGAAGTTAACACACATTTCAGACACAGGGCCCAGAGGCCCCAGAGCTAGAATTGACCTGAAAGCCTCATGCTTCTGAGGATTAGTTTTCCTGGCACCAGGAGGATCCAAGCAAGCTTCCAATGGAGGGAAGCAACCTAGAGTCCTAACCAGCTACTATACATATGAACCAATTGATGATGACCAGCATGGCCAAATAACCCCAAGGGTGCAGTAACCACTGCTCTCTAATTGGACTTAAAGACCCACTCAACAAGACGGAAATCATGCCTAATACTGGAATCCTAGTCAACTACCCAGAGCCAGTGAAGTCACAAATCTTGGAAGAGAACATACAACTGCCACTACACTAAGCCAGAAAAATCCCTAACAACATTCTGAATATATGCTCTTATACCTACAGATAAATAAATGTAATCCTCACTGCTCATCAAAGGGACTTCTCTTTGCAGCAGAGGAAGACCTTTCCAAAAAGCTACAATCAATCAAAATGAAGAGTTATGGAGCCAGTCCCAAATGATACATCTATAAAACAACTCCTATACCCAAGGCTCAAGATCTATCCAGAAATGGGGCAGGAAGACTGTAAGAGCCAGAGGAACAGGGTTTGCTGTGAGATTATGTCTCATAGAGAGGACAGAAGCTATACCCACATAGTCTAAATCAACCTGCATCCTTAAACATGAGCTTAACAAGGACCATACTAGTAGACATTGTAATTTGGATAGGGGAAAGCTCAACCCTACCCAGGCAACTGAGAAACGCTGAGAGTGGAAGAAATGATCTTCCACAGGAATGAATACACCAACGGGTTATTCGATGGTTATCAAATGGTGGGCCTAAAAATATATACATACAAATAACATTGTACAGTCTGAACAGATTATATTTATGTATGTGTATATATTTAGTAATTATATATATGTATATATATATATATATATATATATATATATATATCCACACAGAGAAATATATATGTGTATGTATGTATCTGTGTGTGTGCATATAATGACAATTAATGAAAACACAGGTCATGGATTTTAAAGAGAACAAGCAAGGGTATAATGGAGGATTGAGAGTGAGGAAAGGGAAGGGGAGATGATACAATTATTTTATAATCTCAAAAACTAAAAGTAATTAAATAAAAATTCTTACAAGGCCTTAAGCTAATTATTCTAATTGCAGACAAATGACATCATCTGTAGACAATTCATTTAGATAAGCAATACAGATATAGCAAATATTCATAAAAATAGAAATACTCACATATACAGAATCTTGCAACAGTAAACAAAACTAAAAAACTCATGCAAAAGGACACATCTTTGGAAGAAATATACATTCATTCCTTTCTGCATTCCCCATAACTCCATCAAACTCACAGTCAGAAGGGTGCAGTCGTTGTTTTTTTTTTTTTCCAAATTGTGACATCTACATGTAAATTATGAAGGATGTCAAAAACCATGAGAAGATCTGGGCCTGGGATGCTCAGGGACCTGTTCACTAGAGAAATGTCCATTTAAGCCCTGCTACTTTAAAATGGAGTCGCTCCAGCTTGGGGAGGCTAAACTGGACTGTACATATAAGAGAGGGGGAAAAGCTGGGTAAAGTGAGCAGGGAGAATAACACAGCACAGGGCTGTGCTCCCCAGGCTGGAAAGATGCTTAGGGCAGGATGACACAGGGGACTGTGGGGGCTATCTACATACTTAACAAAAGATATGGAAGAATAAAATCCAAAAAGAGAAAGAGAGGGAACAAGAGTGCAGTTGCTACTACTAGTAAAGCACCTTGGAGACAGGAGCAAAGTCAAGCAGCCTGTCTCATTAAACATTTATTACCCTGCTTAAATCTGTTTGAAGCACAGAAATACATGAAATACTACACAGGCTAAGATCTGCTCTTCCCCCAGCCAGAATGCTGAGGCTAACGTAAATCTGATTGACATGCAGTTGAAATATGTGATTGTTTTTCCTTGATGTCAGCTTTTAACACTGTCAGTATTACAGGTGAGTCCATTCCCAAAACTCTGGGTGGACGCTTCCCATAATTCACAAAGTTATCCAAATGCTTTCAATCAAATAGGATCAGTGTCCTTTATGAACATGATACAAAAGTCTTTAATCTACCAAAAAAGAAAGAAAGAAAGAAATAAAGAAAGAAAGAAAATTAAAACTCCCTGCTTTTCCCCAAGCAGCAGATAATTCATTAAGCCTTGACTCAGGAAGCGAATAAAGCCATTCTGACAGGGACACTGGCCTGCAGGACAGTGTGTTGGCAAGCTCAGAGCTGCAGCCCCCCCAATTTCACAAGTACTGTAATTTTCATATCTTATTTGTCATGCTTTCTTTGCTCAAAAAAGGTTTTATTATGTTTACATACTAACATTAAAATAAATTTCATGACAAAACTTCACCTACTAGCCTGCCATTACACTAAACATCTGTACTATGTCTGCAGACATGTGGAATTTGTACTTCTCATCATAGCAAATATAGCATAATGGAGCCATACTTTTTAAATGTCTTACCTTAACCTGGCAATATGAACTTCCCCAGCTTGCTCATTTAATTAGCACATATTTTGAGAAATAAAACTGACCACCGGAACACGAAAATTGAGTTGATTTTTCCTAAATCCATGCCACAAGTGGCATATTTAACAAAAAGGGTATTTTGGAGACATTTCATGATTCACTTTTCTATACCACTTTGCAACTTACCTCTTCCCCAGACAAGTAGTAGGCTGACAGCAGTCCACCGACGAAGCGTATATTTACTTCAAAAACAGAAACTTCAGCATTCTAGGGAACGAAAATGAAGAAGGCGTGAACATAATGATAGCACATGTAATGAAAGCACATGGTATGATAAGCAGCAGTAATTTCAAGTCTGTTTAAACCTGTGTGCTTGCCCAGGGGCACCTATAGACAAGACAGAAAGTCCCCTGTACATAGTGTCAAAATATGGTTAGACAGATAAAAAATACTTTTGACTCCAAGTAAAATTGTAAAAAGACCATAAACTTGAATTTTTTCTTTCTTGTATGTGAAACAGGCCCAATACTTGATATTCTGTATCTGTACAAATGCAATAGGAACAGGGCTTTTATTACTATTTTTTTTCTCATTCTGTGTTCGCCTTACTTCACTCATTTGCCTGCTTTTTCTTCCTGAAAGGCCAATCAGGCTGTAGTGTGGCTGCTAGCTCCACACGAGGCTAGCAATCTTTTCCCATTATGTTAAAGTGGCATAGACAGAATGCTAATGGAAAGCCAGGGACTTGAGTTCCAGTGTTGCTCTCTGTCTTTGCCTTCCCACAGTCCCAGCTCTGAGATGACATTCTGCTTGCCATGAAGGTGATAATAATGGGAGCTGTCATTGCTGGCGTGGTTATTATTTATATCAATAGTAACTTGCTTTTATTATTTACAACGTGGCAGAGGCTTTGGCCATCTCTTGATGTCTTTTAATCTTCATACTGATCTTAGGGATTAATTATTACTCCTACACCCAGTCTATGGATGGAGAAACAAGCTAGGCTTACAGTGATTGATGTAACCTTTTGGAGTTCACACAACAGCAGTAGAAGTAGGATTTGAATGGGAGTATGTTTATTCATGGTGCAAAACTTGCCTATTCTGACCTCTACAGATACCTCACAGACTAGGTACCATGTCTAATTATTGATGGTTGGATAATTGTGATGTGTCAGTAGTAATTACTGCCAATAGTTTTATGATTCTATAATATTTGACTGCTAAGTTCATCTGTCTTGTAGCTTGTAATTAGTTTATTAGCACAGCTGACCTCCAATAGATATAAGGTATACTTCATTGGGCCTACTAAGTAACTGTCACTTCTGTTCAATACCAAACCACTCACAGATAAAGACAAGGGCTAGGAGCAAACTAGAGTGTACGGAGCCAGCCTCTGGCAGATGAACTTTGAAAATCATCTGAGACAGTTATTATCTTTAGGGATTGTTTATTGAGTAACTACTATGTGCCAGGCCCAGTCCTAGGTCCTATGAACACAGCAGTGACAAAAATGACAACATCCTTAAATTGGCTGAGACTACATTTTAGAAAACATTTTCAGAAGCAAGAGGTAAATTATTTTATTCCTACGTGTTCTCCCTCAGAGGATACAGGGATCTAATAATAATGGAAGCTCCCACATAAATTAAAAGTTCCTGCAAAAGAAAGCTTATGAAAAGAAGTTAGAGAGAACCTTTGGATAAAGTTGGATAAAACCATGCTGTGAGTTTGTTTAATTGTACTGATTATTCGTGATATGCAACTTCTCTATTTTGATTAAACACCCTCTGTGTTGTGCATCTTATCACTGAAGGGTATCATTTTGAACAGGGATCATTTAAACACCACTGTCAGCCCACACAACATCTGACAAAGAACAGGGAAAATTTACTAATTTAGTTTAGCTAACACAACTTATCTCTCAGATCCAAGAGAAATAATGTCTAATAAAATCTAATGATTCTAAGTCCTTAAATCATATTTGCCTCAGTTTGTACTTGTATATTTTAGCTTTTAAACTAGAAATCAGGTCCCCCTAGTTTCTTTCACTTACTGAAGCACACGGAGATGCTTTTCTTTCCTTTTTCTGGCTTTGGGCTCATTACATATGCTTTCCCTATTCCTCATATGAAAACTTTGGATAGTTAAGACTGTTCTGTAGACATCTGATAAAAATTATTGCAAGGTTGGGGACTGAGCCATGTTGATTGAAATCAGAAATATATCTCAATCTAGACATCAATCACTTATTGGATGCAGTTACTCAAGCAGCTATTGATCCAGCTCTGTGTGTATTCCAGACCCTGCATTCTATTTATCTTGCTCTGCTAGAAGATACTGAAAGATAACCTTGCAAAGTGCAGTCAGTGCTCAAGGTCAGTGGCTATGACATTTGAGTTGCAGGGACTGAACCATCTAGGGAGCCCAAAGCAAAGTCTGGACCTTTGAAGTCATGCTGCTTCCCAGTGATTAGGTTGTCCTTGTCTTTGAAACTCTTGCTCAAGAATATCACAGCATCACAATTCTGAACTGTCACCATCTTCCTGTGCTTGGAAACTAGAACTACATCTGAAAACACAACCCCTTTACAATTAATTTCTTCTGCCTCATTTTCTCATTTATTTACAGACCTCAGTTTGAGCTCTCATAATATTGTAGGCTATATTATCTTTTGGGCCAGAAGATTGACATTTAGACACAATGGGTCATTCCTTATAGAACCTTAGGTTAAAAAATGGTGGAGGGGAGACAGAATTTCATACTATAACAAAATGTTTAACAGCTATGAAAATGCTGGCCTGGGGGCTAAGGATGTACTGATATTTTGTTTGTGTTTTAACAAATAAAGTTTGACTGAAGATCAGAGTGCAGAGCGCAGAGCTAAGCCACTAGAGGCCAGGCAGTGATGGCATACACCTTTAATCCCAGGACTAGGGAAGACAGAGGCAGACGAATCTCTGTTAGTTCAAGGCCACCCTGGGATTCATGAGATTTAATCAGTCTAAGAGATAAATGGCTCACACAAAGGTGATCTCAGCACTTGGGGTCCCACACCTTTAATTCCAGCACTAGAGAGGAATATAAGGCAGGAGGAGACAGGTGCAGTGCAGTCTGAGGTTTGGTAGAGACTGATGCAGTCTGCTGCCATTCTGATGACAGGATAGCCCTTTTGGACTGAGCACTGGTAGAGGTGAGAACTCTCAAGTGACTGGCTACTTTACTTCTTTGATCTTCAGGCAAGCTTTATTTGCTAAAATGCAAACAAAGTATCACTGCATAGGGAGATGGTCCAGTGGGTAAGAGGGTTTGCTATGCAAGTATCTGGGCCTAAGCCTGAATCCCAGCACCTATGCAAAAGGGTGGGCAAGGCCATGTGTGAATAAGTGCAGCACTGGGGGCCAGAGAAAAGTAGGGCCTGGGAGCTCCCTGTCCCAGGCCAGCCAGACCAATCAGAATAGCTGGTTTCCAATTGGGTGAGAGACCTCTCCAAGTAATAAGGCAGAGAGTCATAGAAAAAGGCCACATATTCTGTACATGCAATAACAACAACAACAACACACACACACAAACACACACAGAGACACACACAGCCCTACACCATGTACATACACTGATAAATTAATTAATTGATTAATTAAAATTCTGATGTGATTTAGGAAGAGTAGGTTGCAGGCTGATTTTTTTTTTTTTTTTTTTTTTTTTTTTTGAGGAGCTGAGATCCTGGAGAACTGGTTTACTCCGATTGAGGGGAAAAATAGAAGAGGGCAAGAAAGGAGATGCCTTGATAGAGGAAGCCAGTACAGGTTTGGAGAGAGGTCTGGCTCAGGGGAAATGTTAGGGGATCCACGGGGGATGACCCCAACTAAGAATCCAGGCAGTGGTGGAGAGGCTGCCTTTGCTGCCCTTCCCCTATAATGAGATTGATGAATACCTTGGTTACCATTCCTAGAGCCTTCATCCAGTAGCTGATCAAAGCAGAAACAGGCACCCACAGCTAAGCACTGAGCCATACTCCTGGAATCCAGTTGCAGAGAGGGAGGAGAGATTTGCAAAGGAGCAAAGACTGTGCTGGAGAAACCCACAGAAACAGTTGACCTGACCTAATGAGAACACGGAGACTCTAGTGGTAAAGCTGGGGAACCAGGATTGGATCCAAGCAAGCCCTCCAAATGTGGGTGCCAGATAGAAGGCCGAGGCAGTCTATGTGACTTCTAACTGTGGAGCCAGTGTTTATCCCTAGAGCACAAATGGACTTTGGGAGCCCATAGGGAGACTATTGCAGCCCAGATATGGAAAGGAGGTACTGAGCCCTCCCCCTGCCCATGATGATGGACTTTGATGATCCCATGGAGGGCCTCACTGTCCCTGGGGAGTGGGTAGGGGGTGAACTGGGGGGTCATTAGGGAGCATGGGAGGATGGGTGGGTGAGGGAATGGGGGGATGTATATGTAAATAAGAGTGCTTCTAAAATAAATACTTTTTTTTTTAAAAAAAAAAAAAGCAGATTGAGTAAGCAGGAGAAGCAAGTCAGTCAGTAAGCAGCACCCTCCATGGCCTCTGCATCAGCTCCTCACTCCAGGTTCCTGCCTAGTTTGCATTCCTGCCATGGCTTTCCCTCAATAGGCTGTGACTAAAAATATGTAAGCCTTACCTCCCAAGTTGCTTTTGGTCATGCTGTTTCATCACAGCAATGGTAACTCTGACTAGGACAGTACCTATAACTTGGGTCCCTTAGGCCATTGAATTCAACCTCAAGTTCATGAATTCTCTTAATTTTTTCTTCTCCAATTTATAAGACGTCTACAATTATGAGATAAATTGACAAAGACTGCTAAATGGGGGAAGGGATACATGTTCTCCTCTCCTAATCCTTAAATTAACATCTTGTCCCATAGCTGTGCTGGTAAAGGCTTCATTCTAGTCAACAGGTCATAAACACATGGGTGTGAAGACTCATATCAATTTGGTGACAAATGAAGTGACCCCCTCAGAACCCTTTTTAAAAGGAGTGTCTGAGAGACTCTCACTAGGCAAGGCAGCATTTTAAAGAGCACAAGAAATTACAGTTTGGTTTCATTTTTATAAGCAACCTAACCATCAAAATTACCCATAGCATAATATTTAATAGATCCCAGTAAGCAAAAATCACAAGCTTGGCCAGGAGAATAAAAACATATGATGGTTCTAGAGCAAAGTCAGGTCCAGCTCCCATTTGCCTGAGAAACTATAAAACCATAAGCTTCCTTTGAGAAGGTAATTTATTTCTTTGAGTCTCCAGGCCATAAGAGAGTTATTTATAATATAGCTTTTTCAGACATTAACTATTAGGATTCTACACGCACAATATTTCCATTGAGTTGAAAGGATCTTTTGGACAAAACATTTGATCCCTAATTCAGAAAATCTTCTTTTACCAACGACTGCACCAAACTCCATCAACTGCCTACATAGATATCTGTAACAATGGGGTTCCTAGCCGGGCGTTGGTGGCGCACGCCTTTAATCCCAACACTCGGTAGGCAGAAGCAGGCGGATCTCTGTGAGTTCGAGGACAGCCTGGTCTCTAGAGTGAGTGCCAGGATAGGCTCCAAAGCTACACAGAGAAACTCTGTCTCAAACTCCCCCCCCCCAAAAAAAGAATGGGGTTCCTGTGCCAGTATGACCCATAACAAACACACAAGATCCAGTAATAGTTGCCACAGGGCATATCCGTGCAATGACTGTGATTACCAACAACTTCCTCACTACAATCCATTGTAGTAATTATGTCCAGGAGCAATGCTAAGGTACCTACACATATGATAACACTGCTTTGTACAGAAAACCTTGCAAGGCCTCTAACTAAAGGAATTGCGTATACATTTGGCCTGTGTTTACTAGTAATTATGCCTCCTTAAAGAATGCTACTTCAGATTGTTGCTTCACACTTCAAGGATTAAGAGTATATGGAAAACTCAAAGTGCAGTACTGCCTTACTGTTCCTCACTGTGTGTCCTTGTAGCTCTTAGTCTCATAAGTAGCAGAATACATTTCTTAAGACTGTTAACATTGTTTAAACTCTTAAAGCTACGAAGACAGGCAAGTAACGGTGCTGTCTATGTTAATAGGCTAGTTTTGCTATGAAGGTCCAGAAAGGATCCAAGTAGCAGCTCAAATCTATCAGTAATCACTATTAGAGAGTCAAGTTCCTATTAGGGTCATGAACTAAATAATTACTCCTGGCCAGGTACCCCAAATATCAAATGGCAAACACCCCATGATTCTGTTCAACAGGAAAATTAGTCATCTGCACCAATCAGCATGTAATTCTGCTTTAAAACAAACGTTTTCTAGGAGTAAAACTAAGTCGGATGGCACTTCTTTCATGCTTCATAGCATGAACTGTGGGGCAGGCACGTGAGAACATACAGCATTGGGGTTAAAGTGGAAGGACATCTGTCCCAGAGGACTCCCCACAGCTTTTTTGGTGTGCATATTTAAAGTGAAACCTAGGAGCATGTTTGGAGTGTAGATCTGTAAGTTTAAAAAACAAAAGTCACCTTGCCACCAACACCTCTATCATGTAAAATGTATAGGAATCATTACATCACAGGCACAGCCCTGACACTTGGCAGAGCTTCTCCAGCATCCTTGTCAGTGTCTGGAGTCAGCTAATCTACTCTATTCTTGTCTTTACCAAAGAAAGCCCTAGCTCCCACACCAAGTGCTAAGTAACTCCAGTGCTGAAAGATGTTGTAAGGACAGCTTTTATCTAGCTTTCACGTCTACAGAGACTTTGTGTGAGGGACTGCAATCCAGAGAACATTTCTACACATTCTATAAAATTTGTTATTAAAGATAATTTTCAGTACCTCTAGTTAATACAGTATTTTTTTTTTCAAAGTGGCAATATAAGAGAAGCTCAAAATTGAATTGAGTAGCACTCACGCAGGAACTGTGCCATTTTCCATATTGTAGCATGTTCCTGTCTCAGGAGCCACTACAAACCTTCATGTGGGTAGCTTAATGCTGTGTAGATCACCTGTACTTACATTCCAACTATATAAAAATGACTTAGCACAGCTACCACTGCATTCCATGGGCAGGCCCTCCAACGCAGTCTCCCACGTTGAGTCCGGAACTAGGACAAGAGAGACAGCTGCTTTGTTTCACAGGCATTGATTTAATTCTTACTAAATGGCATAATCTAATAACCACAGTGATATGAAGATTACATGCCTAAGTCCCAGACTCAGATTCTTAAGATGTGTATGGATTTCTCAAGTCTTTGCATTTCCTCACCATTGAAAAACAGGGTGAATGAATTAGGTTGACCTTGTTCACCATAGCTCCTGTTTGCTGCATAACCTTAGGAAAATGAATTAACTACATTAATCTTTAAAAGTAAATACCACTATTCTTCATCTATAAAATAAAGAAATACAAATACCTATGCAAAACACTCATCAGCATCAATCAATCAATCAATCAATCAATCAATCATCACCAGTGCTAACCTCTTACAGCTCTCCTGCCTGTCTTGCCTTTCTCCTTGTTTTCCTCCAGTAACCCAGCTTCAGCTAAGGTGTCCATTTCTCCTGCTAGAGAAGTCCCTGAAGTCACTGATCCTTAGGAAGAGCTTGGTAAATAATTAACATATGAATGGATAATGAATAAATAAGAATCTAGATTTTTTTTTTAATCCTAGGCTTACACTGAATTGAAATTAGGAAGACCATCAGAGGATACTAAACATTTTGCATCTCATCTGTACACCTGAGGGAGTCTGCACTGAACACAAGTTCCATCAGTGGGGTCCCCACACTTACTCTCTAAATCACATTAACCCAATGACTTATTTAAAACCAGTCATAAAAGACACTTGGATTTGGTGCTACCAAATGAATCAGCTTGTTAGGACTTTGGGAATGGCAGCACAAACGCATTGAAAAGCAATTTGTATATTTAAGTGATAGAAACAGTCTTCTGCACATGCACACGTTCTCTCAACTGTAGGACTTATTTATACTTGGGAACTCTAGGACTAAACTCCCAGGAATCATGTTTCTATCTCAGTTCTATATCTTCTTTCCTTGCAGTAGCATTGGAAACACTTATATGCATTACATGTCAAAACAAACAATAACAACAACAAAACAATAAACCTTTGGACTTTCAGCTTAAATTCTTCATAAGGAAAAGGTGTTGATTTAAATGCAGGCAATGATGTGTCCTCTAGGCTACAATATTATACGTTATCCTTAAAACTGAAATACATTTCTTTTTCTATTTTAGGTAAGGCTTATTGTTCTCCCCTGACATGAATGCAAAAATCAATTCTCAGGGTTTCTTGAAGGAAAATCAAGCAGTTGTTGAAGCATCACTTGAAGCTCTGTGTTGAGTGTGAAAATACAAGATAAACTCTCACATGTGTTTTATAAAACTAACTAAAAAATAATGAGCTAAAGAACTGTATCGTGCAGTGAAAAGAAGAAAAACAAAAAAAACAAAAAACAAAACCCATAAACCTAGTTGGATGGTTGTGGCACACACCTTTAATACCAGCACTTGGGAGGCACAGGGAGGCTGATCTAGAAAGGCCAGCCTGGTCTACAAAGCGAGTTCCAGGACATCCAGGAACTTGCTGTTATACAGAGAAACCCTGTCTTGAAAAACAAAAGCAAACAAAAACCAACCCCCCCCCCAAAAAAACAAACCCATATACCTTTCTTGAACTTATGCACTACTCTTTTTAATATGAGAAGCTCTAACTCTTTATTATTGATATATGTGTTAAAACAAAAAGGTCTCATATAGCCCAAGCTGGCTTAAACTTTGTATATACCTGAAGCTGGCCTGGAAATTCTGATCCTACTACCTCTACCTCCTGAGTACCAGGATTAGCAGGCATGTACCACCATACCCAGTTTTTATATGGTGCTGGGGACTGAACCTAGGATTGTGTGAATGCTAGGCGAGTACTCTACCAACTAAGCTATACTTTCAACCTGATAATATATATTTTATGGGGAAATATGGTAATAATTGTAGATAGAAAGAGGCACAGAAATAGTTCAAGTCTTCTCAATGCTTGAATAGTATAAGGCTAAGGAGATGGCTCATTGGGTAAGATAACTTGCTGTGCAAACATGAGGACCTGAGTTCAAATCCCAAGCACACATATAAAAAGCTGAGCATGGATGCACATACATGTTATCAGAGTACTCGGTGTGTAGAGGTGGATGGGCTATGGTGGGGTCAGAATCACAGGAGTTTGCTGTCGGGCAGCCTAACCAAAATGGCAAGCTTCCAATTCAATGAGATACCCTGTCTCAAGGCAATAGGTGGGAAGTGATAGAGGAAGACACCCAATGTTCTGCTGTAGCTTCTCATGTGTGTCATGTGTCTCTCCACACATATATAATACTACCACACACCACACACACACACACACACACACACACACACACACACACACACACACACGAGAGAGAGAGAGAGAGAGAGAGAGAGGGAGAGAGAGAGAGAGAGAGAGAGAGAGAACATAATAAACAGAAATTTGAGACACATGGCTACAATATTTAGACGTATATTTTGAAAAGCATAGTCTGATTATCAGTAGTACTAAAATGTATGTTTAGATTAAACTTAAAAGTTTAAAAGTCAACATCTTGATAAACATTTAATGATAGCTTAACTCCTTTACTCTGTGAGCAAGGACTCCAAGTGACATATTTTTCTTGGCTTCTATTTTGGTTTATAGTCCCTATTTAGATTTGCTTTGCCTTCTCATGGGTTCTGGTGGCCCACAGAAATACTCTTTTCACTAATTAGTGGCCTGAGGCCAGCCAATCAAACTTCCACTACAGTGACATTTTGTCTATTACCTTGGGAGGCCACTGTACTGAGTTCTGAAAAATAAAACAGTGCTACCCTCCAAGTCTCTTCATCCCTCAAGTTCAGAGCTCAGGATACCACTCATCATGAGAGCAAAGCATTGCTGTGGGATTTAGGGAGGTTTCTGACAACAAGGTATGTATCCCCAACTGACCAACCCAAGAATCAGAAGAGGGGCCTGGGACTGCTCATAGGTCTAGTGCCATTGAAGTTACTAGGTGTGGAAGAGACATCACCTATAGCTGAAAGATGAGCATGTGGGGTTGGTAACCAGATTCATTCCTACTAATAAGCATTGTTAAGACAACTGGACTACAGCTCAGTGTGCTTGGAGAGCACATGCAAGGCCCTGGATTTGATCTCTGGCACCGCAAAAGCCAGCCAGCAAGCAAACAAGACTTAGTTTTACTAAGTATTCCTAAGGGAATAAATTTTCTACGCTTAAGTTTTCATGTTTAGTTCTATTAGTATCATCAGCACTGCCACATAACATTCCACCCAACAGTTCTGTAAAGTTGAACCAGCAGCTCTTTATATCCATTTTTCTCTACATTTGAAATGAAAGAGCTTGGGGCTGGATAGTGGCTCCACAGTTAAGAGCACTTGTTTTTGTACAGGTCCCAGGATTAGTTCCTCACACTTATATTGTGGGTTGCAACCATCTGCAACTCTAGGTCCAAGGGACCCAACTCCCTCTTTTGACCATCCGTGGGTACTAGGCACATGCATGATACATAAGCATAAATACATGTAAGATATTCATACACATGAAAATAAATAAATCTAAAAAATTAAAAACAAGACATCTCCAAAGTTCCATAGTGTCAGAATATTGTCTCTCTCCTATTGTAGAGTCGGTTATCAGGAAGATTAATTATAAACTTCAGTCTGTCCATAAAACCTTCTAAATGTAGCATGGATAGCAATTAATCAAAGGTTTTAAAGTCAAAGTGATGGACAAAGCCTGGTTTATACTTTAACACTCTGGCTAACTCTGGTGTCCACTTGCCACGGGAACAATGCAGCAGGGTGGGCAGGAGCACCCTCTTCCTTTATCCCATTTCAACATGCAGTATGCATCTTCCACTTTGGCCATGAGGATTCCCAGGTATTACTGAACACTCCCTAGCTAGACAAGAGGCTTACAAAGATTTCTGCAAAGTAATCTCAGATTTAAAGTAATACCAATAGTGCAGCCATAAGTTAAGGAGTTTTAAAGAGTTGGGGACAACAAGCTTCCTTTTTTGTTTTCTGTTTTTAGAATATGTTCTTTGTCAACACCCTTATGGGTCAAAACAATGACTGTCTAGTTAGATCCAAGGAGACACAGTTCTCCCTAACCATGTTCATCAAACACTGGAGCTGTCTCCCTCTATTGCACTGTTCCCTCAAAGCACAATGGGTCTCAGGTTATTTGCCAAGAATGCAAGTATACCTAAAGCTGAAGGCTGTTATTTATGCACACAGATCTAGATGTAGGTGATTTTTTCTTTTTCCTTTTACTAGTAGGAATACAAGAGCAACAAAGTTGGAAGTCTTAGTTAAGTGACAGCGGCTGACAATGCTATGTGCCTTGTACAATGTCAAGATTAAGTACCTGGGACATGGCCCTGTGACAGAGTCACAGCTCCAACATACAGCCAGCTATATGCTATGTAATAAGCTTTATAGGCTTCAGCATCCATCCCATAGGGTTGCTGCGGTATTTTGAACAGGAAGATTGGATAATGTAGACTACTTGAAATATTTAGTTCTTTTGACTTACCCTTAATTTGACAAGAAGGACATATGCATGTGCAATAACTGAGAAGGATAGAGTAGGAGAATGTCTTTACTATTTAAAGTTGCATCATTTGGAGCTGTAGAGGTCACTCAGCAAGTGCATGCTTGTCAAGGAGGGGTACCTGAGTTTCATTCCCAGAACCCAGGTCAAAACAAACAAACAAACAAAAAACCTGGGTGTGGTGGCATAAGCATGTAACCCTAGTGCTGGAGAGCTGGGAACAGGCAGATCCTTGGGTTTTCTGGCTAGCCAGTCTAGGCTAGGTGGCAAGTCAAGGTAGTAAGAGACCCTATCTCAAAAACTAAAGGAAGAAAAGAAGGTGGATCACCCTGGAGGAATTATAGCCAATGGCATTATCCATATATACACACACACACACATGCATAAAAAAGTTGAACTTGTTTTTACTGGCCCAGATGATAATGAATGTGTCCAATATAGGGTATGGATAGGCTTAAACATAAGGTCTCAAAGAGCAGTTTTAATTTAACTTACCACATTAAAATCTAAATATTTTTTAATCCATGATTTAGCTTCCTGAAATTCAGTCTTCATTCCCATAATGAAAAGTGTATCCAGGGCATCTACGATTGTTGCTCCTTTGATGTTGCCTGAAAAACACCAAAAGCATCTTTCAATATTCTTGAGATGTATACATATTGACCACAGCTGGAAAAAACTGTAATTCTCAACTCATTAACAAACAGTAATACTGTATAGAGTATTCATTTCCTTCAGAAAATAAAATATAAAAATACAGCATACCAAACCAAATTTTTCATAGGCTATAGGCTATGAACACCAATCTTTAACATTGACTTTGAGTTGGAAAAACTAAACCCCTTGGAAACATCATTTGTGAATGCATTCTCTAGACTAAAAAGGAAAGGATAAGCCTGAAGCAAAGGGGTAGTTGTCATTAATTTTTGTGTAGTTGCGCTGGAGTGCACTTGTGTGAAATTTGCTAGATGTAGAATTATCACCATGCTTGCTCTTTTAATTCATTGCAGCAGTCACCCTTTATCTGCAGACAATATGTTTCAAGAACCCTGGGAGATGCCTGTTGTAGCAGATAGTATTGAACCTCATATATACTACGTTTCTCCTAAGCATAAATACATTTACTGCCTTTTCCATTTTAACACTTAAGCACTTTAGCCATACATAACCTTTGCAGTTCGATGTGGAACAACAAAACTAACTCAGATTTCTTCTTTCTTTTCTTTCCGGTTCCATGGACAGAAGATTCATCCTGACTATAGCTCTTAGTGACCTCAGCATATGATTTTCCTGCTCCCTTTCCACATTAAGCTGGATATCAGGTACTTTTATTGTTAAAGGAAATACTTTTTAGGCTTCTCTTTGGCACACTCAAATTGCCAGCATGGTACTCTTGTACTTTTGAACCATTAGTGAAATAGGGTGACTTGGACACAGAGAATAAAATGCCAAGAGAGACGAAGCAAAATGGCTACCAGATGACTGACAGGTGGACACTGGAATGTGTCCCATCCAGGCCAGACAGAGCTGGAGGCAGTCACAATTTCACAATACAATGATTGAATACCATTTAAAGGATAAGGATTCTTGGTTTTAGAATCTTCCTCAATGTTTTCAGACTGCTGTTGGCCATAGGTGACAAAATTCCAGAAAACAAAAGCACAGGTAAGCAGGTGTTCTATGTTCTGACTTGAAATCCTTGCCATCTATAATGTCGTGGCTGATCCCAATGCCCTTCTCTTGTCTAGCCAGACCCAGGTTCTGTATATTCCCTCTGAGCTCCCTCTGCATGTAGATTTTTACACTTCTCAGGCACCCATCATGTTCTGTCATCTTTAGTCTACAAACCTTCTTAAAGGAGAAAGATCACATTTTGTACATTCCACATTCTCCTTGGTGCCCTTTATGAGTGTAGTAATGATGTTCAATCAATGGCTGTTGAAAGTCTGAGTACTACATTTATTCAGTGCAAATCCATAAATAAAAATGGAACACACTTCAATGCACACACTGTTCAAGTAACAAGCTGAGAAGCTATCATTAGGAAACCAGAAGTAATAGAATATTAAAATACTTAGTTTTCTAAATCAGACTAAATTTAAATCTTACATAATGATAAAGACATGAAAATTAGAAAACTTTTAGTGTCACACTTTATCCTAATCCAATGTTCTTAAAAATACAGTTTTTTTTTTTTTTTTAAACAAAACTATGGAATCAAGGGAAACATTACAGGTAATGTTTTCAGGTCACATTTTGAAACATGATAACAGATTCTTATGATTATTGATTTCTAATTTCTCAGTCATTAGGAGCTGTTTTGTGTTGTTGTTAATACTTTATACTGAATATAACTGATCAAACACAAATGGTTCTCTTTGAGGAACAATTCTGTCAAAACTGTAGCTCTGCTTTCTTTTTTTACAGTGGAACTGGGAGGTGGCAACTCCTCGAGGTCACTTCTCATATTCATGAGCATCGTTTTAAGTTAAGGAAGGAGCTGGTTTTCCTTTCACAGGCAAACAGGTGAGTTTCAAGTAACTGGAAAGAAATCGCCATCAGAAGGAAGCATCAGTGTTGAAGGACTCCTCGGATGCTCCTGACTGGCAAAAACGATCTTCACAGAGCAGATTGCCTCCTGAAAAGCAGGCTGCTCTGGGGGACCAAATTCTGAATAAGCCACTGAATAACCACTCCAAAAAACTAGGGGAAAAAAAAAAGAAATGTTTCTTTCTTCTATGGTTTGCTGAAAGAACACACAGGCACTTGCAGACAAAGAATTTGGCTCAGATGCATCTAATGAAGGCAATTAAAAGTTTTTCTCACCTTCGAAAATAAGGCCTTTTAATTTTTGCAATAAGTCCCTGGTGTTGATTTTTATTATAGAAGAAAATCTTCCATAGCCTATTTTAATTTAAAAATGGAAATAGATTCCATTTGATTAACAGTTCATTTTGCTATATTACTATTTGAGGCCTTTTGTAAAGATTAGGTGCTTATTTGCTTCATAAAGTGTTTTTTACTGATAAATCCAGTGAAAACTGTAGAAACAAAAAGACTCAAAATGTTTTTAAAGTTTATTATTAAGACCACTGATCTATTAACAGTAATCTATTCAATGAAGATATGGTGAATTAACACAAAACTGAGTTATCTGATTAACTGTCACTAAGAGGAAAGGAAAATAGGGTAATTACTTTTAAAGACTGATTTATTATTTATTTTGTGTGTATAGGTGGTTTGCCTTCATGTGTGTTTGTGAACACATATGGGCCGTAGCTGTGGAGGCCAGAAGGGGATGTCAGATCTTCTGGAACTAGAGTTAATAGAGAAATGCTGAGCTGCCATGTGGGTGCTGGGAATCAAACCTAGGCCTTTTCCAACAGCAGCCAGAGCACTCAACTGCTGAGCCATCTGCCAGCTCAGATTTAAGTTTTTTTAAAAAAGTTATAAAAGTAAACATTCAGCAGGGAAGGTTGCCTGACTTACCGTGAAATTCCAGTTTCTTTCTTAAACTTGTACCTCTGCTCTTTCATGGGGCCTTGTCACAGAGTCCTGAGAGATGACTGGAGCTACATCTGAAGTCACTTCTGTTGCAGGCACTCACTCCCAACTTAAGTTCCCTGTCTCTGAACTGAATCATCATGGTGACACAGCAGTCTCTTCCACTCTTCCATGCAAGGCCCTTCTCCCTGCATGGGATCCCAATGGCTCCTGGTACTCTATAAATCTACCAAACCACCTCACACTTTGAGAATTCACTGTTTATAAGCATGCTGGCTACACCACACCATCAACTCTTGCAATGACTTGGATTACCTCCTTCAACACCAGTGATAGAACTGGAGCTAAATTGATGAAAAGTCCCTAAGAAACAGAAAAGCAGGATACTGGGATTAGGAACATGGAGTCTATCAAGCTGGAGTTCCTGCCCTGCCATGCCAGTGCATAGGCAACTATCTCTGAGAAAGTTCTCTGTGTTTTATCTTTTTTTTCTCACCAAAAATGTACATAAATGAGATGGAATGATATGTGGCAGAGTGGCACTATATATAGTAATTGTTCCATAAGTGTCACCAGAAATTGTTACTTGTTATATGAACTGGTACTATTTAAGATGTTTGGTTAAAGTATGGAAAGTCATGCTGGTGAGTTCAACAGTGACAGAGTTACTTCCTTTCCTTTACCCCGTTACTTACAGTTAAAGTTTTGAGCACTGGAAAGAAACCAAGCCCAGGAGGTGGCCCTGAGGAGGTCTTTGTTCAGAGGAATCCATCAAACATTGCTGGTGTTTCCTTCTTTCCGTAATAGGAACATTATTAATACAAACAGTACCAATCAGAGTGTTGCTATGAGGACCAAGTGCAATACAGCAAAAAGCAGTAGATGGAAGTTCAAACAGCTGGCCTAATCTGCTTGCCTGGTCTTCCTCAAAACAAATAGTGGAAAGCTACAGACAACCCAAACTGAGTTACAGAAGGGATCACCATGGCCCATTACTTCAGCAAGATTATCTATAGAGACAGAACTTTTAGGCAGCAGGAAGCCCTTAATGCAGGTAACCAAATAGTCTTCTACAGGAATCACCCCAGACCTTAAAACCCAGCTGTGTCCTCCATCCCTGGAAGTCAGCCCTGGGCATCAGTATGTTTTACAGTTACATGGGTCTCTCTGACACAGAGCTGGTGTTCTTTATAAAAGATACATTATGTGCAATCTTTCTACAGTTCCAGCAGAGGTTCAAGATTCCTAGCAACATGGAGGGCCTGGAGAATCACAGAACCCTACCAGCCTTTTGACCATCAGTAAGTTCAGGGAACTTAGAGAAAAGACACTAGCATAAAAAGCCAGGAGTGGTGTTTCATAACTATAATTTCTGGAAGGTGTGGCAGTGTGAAAGACAATACTCCACCCCCATTGACTCATATATTTGAATACATTGACCTCGGTGTGTGGGAAGGATTCTGAGGTATGACTGTCATTGGGGGTGGGCTTTGAGGTTTCCAAACCCATGCCATCACTAGTTAATCTTTCTTTATCTCCTATTTGTGTATAAGAATATAAGTTCTTAGCTACTACTCCAGTGCCATGCCTGCCTCCTGCTGCCATGCTCCCCACCATGATGGTCACCGACCACCTTCTGAAGCTGGAAGCCCCATTAAATACTTTCTTCTATAAATTGCCTTCATCATGGTATCTCTTCACAGCAACAGAAAAGTAACTATGACAGAAGGCTAACTCGGGAGCAGTGCTGTAAATTCAAGGACAACCAGGGCTATGTGCTTAATTCCAAGCCAGCCAGGGCTAAGGGAGTGAGAACTTGTCTCAAAAAACAAAAACAGAAAATCCTCAAATCAAAGCACATCATACTCACCAAATAAACTGCTTGAATGGCCTTCTTTTGATATAGGCTTCAGTTCATTTAAGCCCCAGGCATAGCGTTTATAATTATTCCAAGCATGGTTCATCATCTGAACAGAGATAAAAATGAGATTACAATGTGAACTGGGATGTTTTTGTTACAAGATAGATCATAGTCTTTGGATTTGAAGGTTACAGCATTAAAATTCAGTGCTTAGTCTAAAAGGCTGATGATTAATTAAGAGAGAGATGGCTGTGTAAATTAGGACAGACATGAACAGAACATATGCATTACTTCTTTATGCCGACAAATACAAAGTTGCCTTCTTGGAACCCATTTAATCTTATTTATTGATATCTATATATTGATCATCTTCAAAAGTCAGTCCCTGACAACAGAAATTTAGTTTATCCTAAAATGATGAATCATTCCTATATTTATCTATTTCATTCTCATAAGATATCAGATCTGGAAACTTTGAATTCATATTTTTGTACAAGGTCCTTCCTATTTTTATTTACATAGACAAATGTTCCAGGTTATCACTTTAAATACCTCAGTGCTTTTTGATCAAGAAATATGAAAAAATATTTTGAAATAAGGACAAGAAAGAAAAAGAAACCCTACAGTTATGCCTGGAGTTTGAAAAACTGTATTATAATCAGTCTTGAATAAAATATGTATTTGGCCGGGCATTGGTGGCGCATGCCTTTAATCCCAGCACTTAGGAGGCAGAGGCAGGTGGATCTCTGTGAGTTCAAGACCAACCTGGTCTACAAGAGCTAGTTCCAGGACAGCCTCCAAAGCCACAGAGAAACCCTGTCTCGAAAAACCAAAAAAAAAAAAAAAATGTATTTGTATACTCCTATGTTAACTGGTGATAGAGCCTATTTATTCCCAAATTAGAGATCAATATCATTTTTAAATGATATTTAAAAATTTATGGGACAGCCAACTGTCCCATAAATTAGTTGAATAAAAAGTTTTATGACTCAAAAACTATGTGTAATAATTAGTATTTAAAGACTGAAAAGTTGAACACAGGGCCTCACACACAACAGACAAGTACTCCTCCACTGACCCATTTCCTTAGGTCTCTTAGATTTTATTTTGAGACAGGATCTCACTAAGTTTCCTGGACTGAACTTGAACTTACCATGTAGCCCAGTCTGAGATCACAATCTTGACTCAGCCTCCAAAATTGTTAGGATTATAGACCTGTGCTACCAGGCCTGAATTATAATTATTTTTATACAGAGTTTTAAAAGAGTTAAGGACTCCTCAATTCATGCTTACTCATGCCACTATCTTATAGTAACAGTCATCAAAATATGGACATGATATGAAAATGTTCTCATTTTACAGGGCCATTACAAACATCACATACGGGGGCCAAAGAGGCAGCTTATCAGTGAAAAACACTTATTGTTTTTGCAGAGAACCCAGGCTCGGCTCCCAGCAATAACATAATGGATAACAACTATCCACAGTTTCACTTCCAGGAGACCTGATGCCTTCTTCCAGGCTTCTCGGGGACTAGGCATGAACATGATGCATATACATACACATTCAGGGAAATTACACACATAAAATAAATAAATCTAAACATGCTTTTGTGATGTATCACATAAATTTGTTGACAGTATTCATGGGCTGGTTATCACAAATCGTCTTCAGTAAGATCAGTCTGACTCAAAACAGAATCTATACATGTTCCTGACCACAATAGTGGGTACCTTTGTTTACCTATCTTCTATTTTATTTTCCATTCTCACCCATGTCACTACTAACAGCTACCAAGAATCTATACTATCCTCTGGGTATTCTGGCTGTTTCTCTTCTGCATGGTGCTCTGATTTTTCCAGAATCCTTTAAAATTTATCTTCAAGCCATATTGGTTGGGCAGATGAGGAGACTGCAGCTCAGAATTTATAACCAAAATAAAGCTTGACTCAGAGTCACAACATTTCAGCCAAGGATTCAGCTTGCATGCCCACACTGACCTGGCTCCAAAGCCTGAGGGCAGGAAACTGCACATTTCATCACCTCACTCTAATGAGTCTGTAACAGAATATCTCCCTTTCAAGTACCAGACTGGATCTTCCAGTAATCAGAAAACATGTACAGGGTAATGTTTTCAAGTTTTTTTTTTCTTTTTTGTCTTTTGTACAGATTAACTTCATTGGCAAGTACAATAGACTTAAGGTCAGGTAGCTACACTCTTTGGCCTATGGTGCCAGTTGATTGGTCACACATAAATGAATGAGTTGGCTTCTGTTGAGACCACCTTTACTTGTCCAAAAAAAATCAGGATCACAATTTCTCACAAGGTTTATGGTAGAATTCTAGAAACATGGCCTATGTTTTTGCATATAGCGTAGTGCCTGACAAAATGACATGTAGTTATGTGTTTATAAATGTTGAGCCTAAATCAAAAGCCAATTGTGTTAATAGCACATAAAATAGGAACCAGTGAGCTTTGGAAAGAACAGGTGTATGAAATCCACAAAGCCCTTTGAGAGAGTACACTTGTTTTGATGCCCACCCTCCATCAAATGCATTGCATTTTGCTAAACTCTTCATTCCTATGAATTTCCAAATATGCTTTAAAATTTCAAGAGCTTTGGAATATAGTCCTTATATAATACAAAAAATACATTATAGTTATTGTTTCAACTTTGAATCTGAATGGAAACTAGTGCAATATATTATTAATGGCTTAAAACAGCATATAGCTTTCCTACAAAGTAGGTGCTTCCCTGTTGAAAATTATCAAAACCAGGCATGGTGATACCTACTTGTAATCTCAGCACTCAAGAGGTGCAGGTAGGAAGGTGAGAAGTTCAAAGTCATGCCTGGTTACATAACAAGTATGAGGCCTATTGGCTGCATAAGACACTTCCCTGAAGGAAAATCATTTATACAATGCACAGTATCACATAATCCCCAAAAGTTTTATCTGTCTGTCCATCCATCCATCCATCCATCCATCCATCCATCCATCCATCCATCCATCCATCTGTCCACCAACCTATTAGCTTTTCTTATCCTTTTCCCCCAAGGGCAGACCAGGTGTTAATTGCTTAGTTGCTGCTATTTCATAAATTGCTGCATGTTTACCAACATGGTTTTCTCATCTCGTGATGAGTTCTCATCTCGTTTCTGAGTTAAACTTAGAAAAGAAGAAGACAATAATGTGATTAAATCCCCTGAACGGAACATCATGAGTGCTTTCTTCAGTGTTCTGTAAAGAGAAGGGAAGCAACCATATTGTTGATGGGTTGCAGTGCCAATCACCTTAGGTTGAAATAATCTGCTGTAATAATATTAAGATTTAAGATTTTATATACATGGGGTAGGGTGTGTGCATATATTGCATAATCATGCTACTGGATCCATAAGTCATACATGAAATCAATTGCTTATTTCAGATTTATGACTTACACAGATATTTGAAAACACAGAAATAATTGTCTGTGTACAGTATTGCCACAGCAGGACTATGGGGACAAAGACATTGAATCTCTCCAGACTTGGTGTCACAGCACACTGAGAAGACAAGAAGGTCACTTCTAAAATTTAACTGTCACCAGAGAAGGCCATGAATAGGATTGATCCCCCTCTTCACAGGCCTCTATTTTGCTTTGTAGCCTTTTATATACTTAATTAGGGTTCTACAGCTTGCCATTCTAAGATGAAGGACTAAAATTGAGCTAAACCAGATGCTGATTAGGTCTTCAAATGCAGTGCTGAAACCCTCATAAGAGAAATGGGAAGCAAACCAGACTTGAATTTGCATTGGTGGAAGCAGAGCCAACAGTGTGTAGATGGAAACAAAGGAAGGGCACAAAAATTTTCAATAGCAATCCCTTGTCCTGACCCAGAAAGGAAGGAATTGAAGCATAAGATATGCAAAAAAGCATTTACTTCTCCTTGACACTGTGCTCATAGAAAGGATTTCTCAATTTGTCCTATTCTTTACAGTTGACATCAAGGCTGAGTAATTAGGCAATGTCATTTATTGAGTGTCTGTTACTCCATGAATAACAAGATGCTAAAGGATTCAAAGGGAAGCAGACAAGCCTATCTCTCCTAAAATCTAGCAGATAATATGTGGGAGTTTAACAGTCCCATATACATCCTCAATAAAAGCTTATAAATACTGAACAATAAGACTAATAAAAATACCATGTACAGTTCTATAGTTGTGCTTAATAATTTGTTTTAAAGGCTATGTCTTTCCAAGGACAGTGGAAAGACAATAAATATGCTTGTATTTCCCCTGAGCTATAGGTTGATTTCATAGCTGTATTTTTGTTAGTGGAATGACCTTAGCAAATAATTCTGTTATTTATGTAATCTTAAGATTTTCATGATAGACATATTAAAAGCATCTTTTCAAAAATCTCACCATTTCACCAGTCAGCCTTATACAGATGTTGGGTTGTCACTTCTTCTTTTAGAACACATGTGATTTCAGTCCTATTTAAAGTCCCTTTCTATTTTGTACATTGGTTTTTGTTGTTTGTTTTAAGACATCATCTAATTATGTTGCCTTGGCTGGTTGCTATGTAGACCAGGTTGGCCTCTAACTCACAGAGATCCACCTGCCTCTGTTATATGCCATCACAACTGGCAACCCTTTGTAAATAGTGGCTGATCCTGGCTCACCAAATGATCCAGGGCCTGGTACTTGATTTAAAGAGAGAAAGCTTGGGGAAGTCATAAGCCTCTGAGGTGAGGTGCTCTTGTCAGTCACTCTCACTACTCTATCTGACCATCTATCTCTATCTGGGATACTTTGGGAGACATTCTGAGAGAATCTAGAGGCCAGGTACTTTTGTAGAAGCAGTGATGTGCAAATCCACAAAGAAAGGTCATAAATGGGATCACAAAGCAGTCAAAGGCAGGAGAGGAGTAGAGGGTCTGGAGTGGAAAGGAAGAAGGGGCTGAAAGGGAGAAGTGAAGTAGGAACTCAGTCCTCTATGGGGTACCTGTGAGCAGGGCAATTACACAATTACAAAGGATGCTGCTGATTCCTGAATGTTGACAAAATAGCTTCCTCTCTTCTCCGCAGTCTGATGAGGTTGTTTGCTCACCACCCTGTGTGTCCTTACAGAAAGCCACATTATTATTTTTAGGAGTAATACGAAAGAGCAGGTCATAGGCACCTCAAAGACTAGATTCTTATGCCAGCTTTGACAACACTGATGTGCTCCTGGTGAGGCAATTAATCTCTCTGATCCCACTTTCTGCATCCATCAGATGGGAAAGAATAAAAGTATAGCTTTATTCCTTGTGGTGACTAAATAAAATTATGCATGTAAAGAACATACAGCCCAACACACTGTGAGCACTCAATGCATTTTAAGCATTATAGTCATTTGTATTAAAAAGAGAAACAAGTCATTGATCTTTGTAACCTCAAAGTTTCATCATAACTTTTCTGAGTATACAAACAGAAAGGACAAATATACACAAACCATGCAAATATGTACTGTACCTGAGTTTTCTATAAACATTTCAAAGTGCACACAACGATTTGCTACCAAAAAGGGGACAAAAGGAATGACAAAGAGTGGAGATGACCCATTCTAGAGTGGGCAATGAGCCAGTCTTTGGTTTTGAAGTACCATCTACTTGTTTCCATGAGTAAGCCTGTGAGGGAAATGTGTTCTAAGAGGTCTTTTGGCTGCTGATCTAGGAAGAAGCCATGAACACAAGTTTCTGGAGAGTACAATTCTCATAGCATGAGGTCATCGGAGGCTCGGGGCAAGAAGCCATCCACCACACAGAAGAGTGAGTGTAAGGGAACTCCTTGAGGATAGGGGGTCTGCGGGAAGACTAGGTAGGGAGTTTGGGGTGAATGGAGCCCATTAGAAGGGTAGGAATCTCTGAACTAGAAAGCTTAGAAAGGCAGTAGCCGCTATCTATCAACAGCCAACAGATGTTGGGTAAAGTTTCACAGACTATGTAAAGCAAGCGGGCTCCAGTGGCTAAAATTGCTTAGTCTATTTAAAAATAATTAGATGTGTAAGAATTTGAGTTTCATGCCAGTGGGATCTTGAGCTAATGGGCACCAGCATACAGTGACTGAAGGGCAGCATGGGGGCCAGAACACAAAGCCACCCTTGCTGATATGTTAGGCAGCTGGCTGTGCAGCACTAAAGAGAGGTTTTGTAGTCTGGTAATATTCCCTGTTGTTCTAGAAGCTACATAGGGCTGTGGCTTAGGGGAGGTCTGGGGTAAGAGATCTATTTAACTTACCAGTTGTTACAGCTAAAGCTATGTGCCAGTGTGAGTGAGGTGGTTATGAGCATATGTGGATAACTGCATACACACACACATGTGGAAACTAAATGATAACCACAGGTATTGTTTTTTTGAGACAGGGTCCCTCTCTGGGACCTGGACTTCACTGAGTAGGTTAAGCTGGCTGGCCAGGGCGCCCCAGGCATCCTTTTGTCCCAACATCCCCAATGTAGGGGATTATCAATGCACACTCTCAGATCAGGCCTTTTATAGCAAACCTTATGAAGACAGAACTAAGGTCCTCATGACTGCACAGCCTTTATGGACTGAGCTATTTTCCAAGCCCCAATTTAATTTATGCTTAGGCTTCATTCTCTGAAAAACACAACACTTAAAATCCTGCCAGTAGGGGAAAAAAAGAATAAAATAAAATTAGGACTGTAGCTTCTCCCAAACTTTGCCAGAAATGACTTGACTGCTATATAAAAATAACTTATAGAATGTTCGGATACAACATCAATGGAAAGTATGTTTAAGTCATTGTGTCAACCTCTTCTCAGTCTTTGGTGAAAATGAGAGGAGACAATAAAAGGGAACAATCTATAAAGTAATTTGAGAGCATTAGTGCATAGCTTCTCTCAACTTCCTTATCCCACAGAACGGAATTTTCAGATAAGGAAGCAAGGGGCAGCAATCTAGCCAGTCCTCCTTCTGTTCAGCCTTTCACCATATCTCCCAGCCACCACTTATCACACAGAAGGGGCCTTGGGAAGCAGGAGACCAGGTGCTGAGGCAGAGCTGTCACAGATAAACCCAGAGCTGCTGAGCAACAAGCATATGCCCTACTGTCCAAAGGGCTAACCTGTTAGCTTTCTCATTCTTCAAAAAAGAGTAATCCCTATTTGGTGTGGCGATGCAAGCTTGAAATGATAAGGCTTGGGAGGTTGCAGCAGGAGGATCACAAGTTGGGACCAGCCTGGCTACTTAGAGAAACTGTCTAAAAGAAAAACAAACAAACAAACAAAAACAATGAAGAATCAGTTACAACAAATGATGTGCTGTGGTATATGGTGTTGACTATAGGAGAGGTCAAAATGAAAACTTTTTATACTTTCTTTTCAATTTTTCTGTGAATCTAAAACTACTATTTAACATGCCAGAGTGGGTGGTGGTGGTATGATTCTCCTTGAGAACACAATCAGGAGTCAAATGTAGAAATCAGTGGGCTAGTAGCCCATTCCCCAGGCATGCTCAACTTTATTCACTCTCTCCTGCTTCTCAGTTTCCTCCCAGGCCTCTGGATCTGGGCAGAGATAACAAAGAACACTCTGGGAAAGGCAAGCAGGCATTTAGGAAACTCAGAGCCAGGGCAGTCAGGGCAACTGAAGGAGAAGTAAATTAATGGGACAGAAAAGAAAAGAGGCCAATGTCGCTTAGAGGTGACAGAATGCAGACAGTGGTATGACTCTGCATTCTGTGACTGCAGGTCTGGAGTCTATCATGGTTACATCCAGAAGCATTTAGCATCCTCATTTAACAGGTACCAAGACACCACCTATGAGTCTTGAGAAGGTTCTCCATGAGAGAGGCCCCCACCCTTGTCACCTTCTGGAAATCATTACGCTGTACAGAGGAAATCCCCTCCTGGCCAGGGTAGTTTCCAATTTTACCCGGCATTAAATTAAAACACTTATTCATATGCTGTGTTCAATTTCTCTTTGAATTTCTGAAGTACATTAGCTGTCTCTCCCTTTTCCCAAGGCTACTAAAATCTTCTATTTCCCAGATTCTGTTTCCCCATATTACAATGACAATTCAACTTATTGAGTACCTAGTGATGCCAGGACAAGAATTGTAAATGGAGATGGAGGAGGTTTTCCAGACTGAAGAAACAGAGTAACTTTGTAAGGCAAATGTACACATATTGCACTAAAAAAGAAATTTTTATCAGAATTCAATTTAACTGAAGGTGCTGTATTTCACTGAGGTCACGGGGAGAGGACAGATGAAACCCCACTTGGTTTCTTCCACAAGATCCCAGGCTTGTTACCATTGCCTGGCTTTGGATCAAGAAAGAGGCTCAACTCAAAGGACTGGGCAAGATGCGATGGTCTGGTCCGGAGCAAGTAGAAATGATGGGGATGCAGTAAAATTCGAGCAAATGCTCTGGCTTAAGCCACTTACACATACTATGTTGGGGCTGGATAGATGGCTCAGCAAAATGTCACATAAACATGAGGGCACAAGTTTAATTCCCAGCATCCACATAAAACGTCAGGCATGTGGTGCACACATGCAATCTCAAGAGGTGGAGACAGAAGGATCCCTAGAGCTGGGTGACTGGCCAGACTAACCAAATGGACTAGCTCTGGACCAATGGGACACCCCATCTCAAAACACGAAGCAAGGTTAAGGGTTCCTAGAGGGCAACCCAGGTGAATGAGATCTGGCCTCCACAGAAAAATGCACACAAGTGCATGCTTACCTGAATTCACACACTGCCACATACATGCAAACCTACAATACATGTGCATCTCTGCACACATCTGTACCTGTACCCACACAAGCACTAGCAGTTTACATTGCATCTTTGTATTTATAGGTTTAGAGTCTGTTCATGACTCTCCGGGTATACAAATTTCCACAGTTGAGAGTAACTTTCATCTGTTCCATTGTCTAGCCTGTTGTTCACACTGCCAGAAGCCCAGACTGCTCTAGTCCTACTGTGGGCTCCTTTTGCTATAAATTAGTCAAGCCTTAAGATCCAGCATGTGTGCAGTATCATGCACAGACTTCTGGGTAATTCTCTTTTCTGCAGATGAGTAGCACTTTCACAGTTTAGCTAGCATTTAGGGTTTTAAGCAGTCTGTTCTACAAATAAAACCGTAAAAGCCGTCATCACTGTGGGTTTTAGAGTTGGAGAGCTGTAAAGGAGGAAGTGAATAAGCTTTGTCACACACCTACCACATTGAACTGTGAGAGGCACTTGACTCAATTTGGCACATGAAAGTCTCACCACACCCTGTGGGATCTTACATCTCATGGCTACAGAAGCTGAGGCCCAGCATGGCACACAGGAAGAGTGAAGCTGTGAACCCCCACACTCTTCCAAAGCCACTTCCGAACCTCTGCAGCTGCTGAGGTCTCTAGCCGCTCACCACATAGAGGACGCCCTTATGAGGGTAGGTGGACTGTGGTCAAGACTGGCAATGTAACATACCATACCTTATCAGCTTGCACCCTGAGGCTGGTGGAAAGAGCCTTTACCCCAGCATACCCTCGCCTTCCTGTCTCAAAGCTTTCAACTCTTGGGATGCTCCCTTCCCTCCATTTTAGCTCTTGGTTCCAGTCCACACTAAAAATCCTCTCGGCCTGGCCTTGTGCTACTCAGACACATGAAATGGCTCCATTCTAGACTATTATGCCTGGCAATGGATTTAAAGAAAAACAGGAATCCGTCTTTTCCATGCCAGGCTGCTGACCGCCCACTGGGGTACAGTTCCTTTCAGCTATGGTATTTCCTGAGGTTTATCACCACCATCAGGCCAACATCTACTAGTTTCTTTTTACTTTTTCTACAGAAATCAACTTCCTCTCTCTGTTGCTATGGGCACACTTTGTTTATTAGCGGATACTGGGGGCTGCCTCTGCATAAGTTGACTTGTGTGCATGTGACTTTCCTTCAGACTTCTATATCTTGACTATGCTCTCGGCCAACTTTAATATACTTTATTTTAAAAAAGGCAGCAGGAAATGTATAAAGAAGTAATTATTTAATGCTACTGCATGAATCTTAATGGGTTACCATGAATTCCCCTAGGAAATGAGAGTGGTTGGCAATTTCTCTAGGCAGCAAATGCTTGATAAAGTCAGTGAAAAAAGGGAATTCTAGTAATCACTACTTATGAAGGACAAATTGACTGGTGGTTTCTAAGCAGTATTTCCATCTCCTAAGAAAAAGCCAACATTTACACTTTTAGCCAAAAGGGCTGGGGGGCATGCACATTATTTAAGGACTCTGTTTGTGATAAAATTCTAATGCTTTTTTACACATTTTTTTCAGAGAGTTCAAGGCATAAACAAGACAAAATAAATAATAAAGGAAAAACAATAGCAAAACAATATACATACAAGAACAACAACAACAACAAAAAAAAAACAAAGACCCTGAGTAAGATACAAGTACAATTTTCAGAAATATTCCAAGGGTAATGATTAAGTTCCTTCAAAGTTAGAGATTAGTAACCACCTTGTTCGTGTATTAAAGTCTAGTCAATTTTTTTCTGGAGCAAAGCACTGCTGCCAAAAATAGTTTCTTTATCTGAAATAATCTTGCATCAGCTGAGGAGGGGCTGTCACTCACATTATTTCCTATCAAAATATCTGCCTACTGGTTAACGACCTTGCTCTCTTTATACAAAGGTTGCCACTTCAGTTTAAAGGTTCACCCTCAGGATTTTTGGCCTTTTTATCTAGCTGATTTTTAATTAACACTAAAAGTGTGCTCATTAGATTAGCCAAGCTAGAACTTCCAAAGTCAGTGCAGGCCTAGAAGGGAGCCTTTTGTGGGCTATGATACTAACTGCTCTCCATTATGTTTCTTAAACCAAGACCAAGGATGTCTTGTGGGAAGCATCAGCAACTGCAGATCTTTCTTTTATCAGTCCATAGAAATTGATATACTCTGCTGGCATCCCATGGTGCTCCTTTTCAATTCTAAAATCTAAAAACTTATTTTACATGAACTATTTTCACCGGAAAAGATAACTTACTTTTTACTTCTTGAATTTGTAATACAAATGTAAGTCTAGGGTTGGGGAGATGGTCCAGTCACTTAAAGAGCCTGCCAAGCACGTCTGAAGGCCTGAGTTCAGATCATGAGTGTTTATAACCCTAGCAAGGCAGTTAGACACACTGGGGGATGAAGAGAAAGGAGCATCCCAGAAGCTTGCTTGCCAGCTGGTCCAACCAATTCGTGAGCACCAGGTTTAAGTGTGAAAATCTGTTTGAAAAGATGAAGTACAGAGTGGGGTAGGAAGATACCCAATGTGGACCCCTGCCCTCCCCACCAATGTGCATAAACATCTTCACTCACATATGCATTCATACTGAAACATGCACACATGAACATAAGCTCAGTCACTTTTAACATGCATGCTATTATGCAACCAAAAGATTTAATTATTTTTCCCAGTAATGGCGCATTATTATTTGTTAAGACTGAAATATTTAGGCTCAGATGTTGCACAATGGTAGGTAGGACTCTTGCTTGGCATGTGCAAAGCCAGCCCTGGTTTGGCTCTGAGCACCTGAGATACCTAAGACATTCACACTCACATTTCTGTGAGGGCATGCACACACTGAAATATGTGATTTGTAAGGAATTTGTTTATGAGTTTGTCAAGTTCATAGAGACTAATCTTTTGTTTGTTTAGATTCCTTTTTAAACTTCAGAAATACTATAAAGTCATTAGTAGTACTGAGGACACTCATTAACAATAAAGTTACTAGTTATAAAAATAGTCATGAATGAAAAATGACTTGAATTTTATTTTTTTAAACGCCTATGATTAACTTGATTTTTAAAAACCAACCCAGCCAGCCCCAGAGAATCAAACTGGCTATCAAGAAGAAAGGGGCATGTGTGTTTCTTTATTTCATTTTTTCTTTTTTTTTCCCCCAGCGTTTTATTTAAATGGGAGTTTTCTTTTTTATCAGTTTTATGGTCAAAGTAATACTAAGCAGAAAAGTACAGAGTTCCCATATGTCCCCCTTACCAACCAGCATACAACCTTTGCAAGATCAGCCCCATGCAGAGAGACACGTTGATTATAAGTGATGAGTCTGCAGCGACACACCATTAGCACCCAGAGTCTGTGGATTACATTAGGGTTCTCTCTGTGAATAGTCTATGGGCTTCTGACAAATGTACAATCGAGTGTGTTTACCACTATATGAAAGTATTTCCATTGACCCCAAAACCCTGTCCGATGTGCTTGTTAGCTCTTCATCTCCCCAAGCCCTAAAACCACCACTGCTTTTACAGCTTTCACTGTTGCTCTGTTCAGGATATGGCATCCATGGATCATCAGCATCAAGGACTGGCTTCTTCCACTTGTCATACATGTTTGGTTCCACCATTACTTTCAATACCGGGGTGGCTCATTTCTTTGGAGTATTGACTAATGTTCCACTGTTTGCTTTTTTATTTTTATAAATTTTTATTTAAATTAGAAAGTCTTATTTTATGTAGCAATCCAAGTACTCTCTTCCTCCCTTCCTCCCATGCCCTCCACCAACCCCTGCCCCATCCCATTCCCCATCCATTCTCCAGAGAGGATGAGGTCTTCCATGGGAGAATCATCGAAGTCTATCATTTGGCTCAGAGCCTAGGTCCTTCCCCGTGTATCTAGGCTGAGAGAATATCCCTCCACAGGGAATGAGCTCCCAAAGTCCATTCGTGTACTAGGGATAAATACTGGTTTACTCCCCATAGACTGCCCAGGCTTCCCAACTGACACCCATGTTCAGAGGGCCTGGTTTGGGCCTATTCTGGTTCCCCAGCTGTCAGACTGGGGTCCATGAGCTCCCACTTGCTCAAGTCAGTTGTTTCTGTGGGTTTCTCTAGAATGGTCTTGACCCCTTTGCTCATCACCCCTCCCTCTCTACAACTAGATCCCAGGTGTTCAGCTCAGTGCTTAGCTGTGTGTCTCTGCTTGTTTGTATCAACTATATTTTACCCCAGATACCTACTGAACAATATCTTAGTCATTTTCTGGTTTTGTGGACAAAAAGTAAGCTCTTATTAAGAGCACAGCCATAGGGCACAAGCATTTCATTTTCAAATTCATACCAGAAATCAGTATTCTCTGAAACAAAGGATTATGAATTATAACTAATATATTAAAAATCGATGGGTTATCAAATGTCAAGGCTCTAGAAAATATGGTTATTTTAGTTTGTGAAATAACTACTCTCCAAACTCTTTGTTATTAGTAGAATACATATTCTTTTCCCAGGATCCATATCATGTAAGAGTCTAATAACTACAGATAGCAGTTTTAGAAATTTCTTGAATGTGAAATAAAATGCATTAAAAGCAAGTATTCTAAAATCACTTACCAATTGCAGTATTAATGTATCATAACTAGAAATTCTTATTCCAAAGCATGATCCAGGAGTAGCAATGAGTAGCACTATAAAGCTTAACACACTAAGTTGGCTCACCCAAAGTGTTTTTCTTACAATGTTACAATAAACATGACCAGCATATATTGACCATTACAAGGCAGAAAGCACACAAAACAATCTCCCGTCAGTCCCTCACCATTTATTGGACCTTGCAAGGCAGGAAGCACATGAAGCAATCTCCCTTCAGTCTCTCAGAACACATCAAGGAGGGAAATCAAGAAGTTGAGTGATTTATCAAGGCCACACCTCTAGCACGTGTTGGAGGTTGGCTGTGAATTCTGACTGACCCCCTAAGCCTGCAATGTGTTCACTGTACTGAGCCAAACTACCCCTGTGCCTTCCAAAGAAACACCCAAATGGAGCAATGGCTGGATATTGATACACACTGTTGATATACATGGATGTGTGGTTTTGTATCCTAGTTGTACTGGAGGAAATGTAACAATTGAGAGTGATACTTTCAGAGGCACAGCATGTAGAGCCAGCTTCTGATCTTTAAAAAACAAAACAAAACAAAACACCACAACACATTGTGGATAGAGAAACATTAAACCCAAGGATGGATTAAGGAAAAGAAAACCAGGGCAAGTCCTCTCACAGACACTGAAGATGAACTCTATATTATTCAGACTTTAATGATGAAAACTTTTCTCCCTTGAAGGGAGAAAACTGCCTGGTTGTTTCATAATCTTTACTTTCTCGTTTCTTACAGGTGATATTTTATCACCAAAATAACAGCTTGATATTTTCATTTTGTTGTCTCCCCAAAAGAGATAGAGACACAGAGAGAGACAGTGATTGCCTGATACACTAGTTTAGGTGTTAATAACACTCTAAAAATTGATCCTAAATTGGCAACATCACATTTCTTGTTAAACTCATGGTTTTTTTTTAAAGCATATATATTGGTTACTTTTCAAAACCTCACTATGTTAAGACTTGTACTGTTATGCAGAATATTCAAAATGGCAAATTATTTTGGATGACATCATTTTTTAAGGCAAGAAGTAACAACTAATCCACTTGTGTTGCTATTACCTTATAAATGGTATTTTCTTGGGATTAAAGTTCATGGGAGATATTCTCTGAGCGAGTGTACAGATTGCCTGAGACTGAAAATGTATCACTCTAAACATTCTGTTAGAGCTTTAAAATCTGATAAAGCCTTCTTAAGAGAAAATCATCTCTCATTTCACTTTTGCTGGATGGCATGTACCCAGCATTAAATAGATGCCGGATTCAGCGACCTGTTAAAATAGACTGCATTGCTTCGTATTAGCTCTGAGTGCAGCAGCTTCCAATTTTCCTCTGCTTTGAAACCAGACAAGGATCCCATAAATTGAAGGAGAAGAAAACATGCCAAGTTTGTCAGGAGAGGCCAAATCATTTTACTGTTCAAGTAGACTGCAAATATGCAAAACAATGGTAAGGTGGGGAAAGTATACACTCACCCACTACAAATGGTATGGAGCAAGTCACCCCACAACTAAGTCTCCTCTCCCTTGTTGTCTTGAATGGAATAGAAGCTGTCAAAGCTAAAGTTTCCCTTCTCAGTCTTTCTAGAGCTAGAGTTCCTAGCCATGGGCCATTTGCCAAGGTCTGCAGGTGTTTATCTCCCTTTTGCCTTGAACCAAACTGATGTAGATTAGATATGCCATCACACTGACTGCAGAGCTCCTGTAAAAGGGATGCACAAAGCAAGAGGAATTGCAGTGGCAATATCAAAAGTTCAAATGAAGACTCATTTGTTACTGCTGAGTTAAAGAAGCAAGCCTTTGGATTTCTGTAAAATGTGAGTGGCCAGGTCAAAATTGGACTTTATACAATATACCCATTTGGAAAGACAGGAGATTTTTCTCTGCCACTTTTCCGGAAATGTTGTATGTTGACTGAAACTACTTGTAAGGGTTCACTTGTATAACAATAAAACATCTGATTGGCTAAAGAAATTGCGGTAGCTGATCAAGTTTTAAATGATTTATGTGTGGGGCTTGGGGAAGGTATATGATTAAATGAAAGGGATATGAAGTTGGATTGACTCAGTAAACAGCATGGAACAACTTGAGCAATTTCCCTCTACCTTGTTGGGTAAAAGGAAAATACATATTCAAATTGGAATATGTTACTGAAGAAAATCCTGTTATTAAAGATGCAGACTGTGTTATACATTGGGGATGAAAACCTCGAATGTTAACTAAACTATCTTCTGTACTATAATCTACCCACACAGATAGGAACACTGAAGTGCCCCTCAATGGCATCCTGTTTTGTCAAATAGCTTTAGCTTCGTGGAAAGAACACAAGTTCATTTTTGAAGTAGCATTTCTAGACCTGGGGAGATGATTAGATGCATAAGGCGCTTGCAGTGGACATGTCAAGAAGAAAGCTCAGAACCCCAGAACTCACATAAAAAGGCGGGTGGACATGGGAACCTACTTGTGGCCTCAGTAGGGGAAGTAAAGATAGGGAATCCCCAGGGCAAGCTGGCTAGGCAGAGGAGTCAAAACTGGGAGCCACAGGCTCAGAGAGACCCTATCTCAATATATAAGAGGAAAAGCAATTGAGAAGGACATCTGGAGGCAACCTCAGGCCTCCATACTATGTGTACACACAGATATGTACACATGTACCCACACATGTAAACACATATGTTCATGTAAGCACACCACACAAATATACATGAACAAACCAAGTACTTTTATGTAAATTGTGCTTCTGACTTGTAAGCCTGATAGCACTAATTGAAATATTTAGTTTTATCTACTTTTATGGACTGCCACAGAAGTTACAAGTTTTCTTTTTCATAGATGTAAAACTTCTCTCCCTCATGTATATGCAAAAGGAGATAACTTGAAAACCTTTTCCCCAACTCTGATATATATATATGTATGTATGTATGTATAAACAACACATCTTATTCAAAACAGGTCAGTAGACTTTCGATCTGGCGCTGTTAAAATTTCCATTTAAACCGGCACTCATAGACTTTGTGTTTGAATGATATTTGAATTCCATATCCTTCATTTCTAGAAGCAATACTGTGGTTCCAAACAGAGAAATGTGACCATATACTATTGACATAATCTCCCTTCCCAGCACTGAATATAAAACATTGTCCTTGGTTTAGGAATCTAACTTGGCCTGAAAATATCCTTGTTTAAAATGTTCCTTCGAAGCAGTTGAGTATTTTTCCCTCTACCAGGAGGCTGTCAGAATCTATGAGGGCCCTGTCCATCCTCCCTACTTCCTTGGTCTTATCTGAGGTCACTCTCCCAGGAACTAACTCCTCCCTTGTGAACTTTACTGACAAGTCACCTAAGTCCTCAAGTGCAGGAGATTAAACACATGACCCACAGATGATTATGATGAGTCATGAGTCATGATGTTGTTTTATTCCAGGGCCCTCTGCCCTCCACTGCAGAGGCTGGCAGGATACGTTCTTACAAAAAGAAACAGACCACACATTCATCAGCCAGGCAAAAAGTAAATTCCCAAAGAGACCGAGTTGTGGTAGACTGGCACCTGCCTTAACACTGGCCTTTCCAGGCCAAATCCCATCTCTACCAGGATGCCAGAATGCACCATTTATTCTACCATGTCTTCCAAACATGGCCCTGGAGACACTGGGCATTTACTTCTGTCCTAAGGGCCCGTGCTGCACAGCTGTGTGTCTGAGATCTCTCAACACTGACAAGTACAGCAGGTCCAGATATGCTCTGCTCCCAACTTGAAGCATCTGGTCTCGCTTTGCTCAGGGTAAACATATGATTGCATGCTGAGTCTGAATAGTCATCACTGAAATTCATATCTCAAGTCTCATCTCAGGACTACTGCTATCCAGGGCTGCCTTCTGACCACAGTCTATTTTGTAGGCCTCTCTAACCAATGGCACAGACCGTCCCTATAAAATGCCATTATATATACTTAGAGGAGGTAAGTTCCCCAGGCTTATAATCCTGGCCACCAGGCCCTTCCTGCTTATAAAAGTTATTGCTCTAGAAGAGCGTACTTAATGCTGACTCTCTGCAATATAAGGTCCTCCTCTGCTCAAGTCAACCAATTCTTGATGATGCTGGTACTAAAGTATATTCCTTGAAGATCATTGTTGAAACTGAGGTCTTTTCACAAAGTGCTGAATAATGACATACTGAAATAAGACTGGATCACAGTTCTATTCAAATTGTGGGAAGGCCTGGATTAGTTTTTCAGCTTTTGTGTGTCCAGATCTTTGATGGACAGCTCAAGCATACAGCTGAGTCTGTAGCAAGGTGGCAGCTGACAGGAGAAGCTCTCCATCCTGTTAATCTGAGATGAAAGAAACAAGCTAGACTTGGCACAAATCCTTGGAAAATGCTCAATATGCTCATACCTGGATCTTCTTAATCACACAATCTATGAGGAAGTAGTTATAAGTCATTATTATTTTAGTGTCACAAAACCAAGCTAGAGTCATTTAACAAGGATCATGTCTCAAAATGAAACTATAAGTGTTTTCTTACATTAACCATATTAAAATATAGTAGAAATTATTTAAATAAAAATGTTTTATTCTCCTTTTAAGAGGGTAGCCTATTACCCTTTTTGTCTCTATATCCAAAATTGTAAACAACGGCCCACCAAGCATTGCATGTTAACTTCACAACACTTTCCTCCTGAGGATATTTATGTAAGCCAAGGATTTCCTAAATAGCATAATACACAAGTCCTTCAATTATTTTATAACCACAAACTTATGGATTATATTGGTAGTTCACAGCTATTATAGAGTCAATCATTGGGCATGTCTGAGCATCCATCTGATGCCTACCACATTGGGGTTCTTTTGGACCCACATTGAAGTGTAGGCTGCTGTTGTGTATGTGTCTTATGGCTCTTAGTTTCCTTGAGTAGACAGCAGAATGGAAGATGATGATATGTGCTAGTTTTTTTTTTCCCACACTGGTCTTTGGGCACTGTGACACAACATACTGATTACACTTTACAAATGAACACTCCAGAACTTCACAATTACAAAAAATAATGTTATGCAATCCTAGGTGGCAGGATGGACAGGCCTGGACCAGTTCTCTGCACTCTATGGAATGGCAGGTGTTGATGACTATCTGACCAGCCCGTCATCTCGAGGACAAAGTTATGAGCCCAGGAATGGATGGATAGTCTGAAGATTGTGAAGGCACACAAACAGCTAAGCCTGGGGGAGAGATGGTAAAAGAAAGCAGTAAGTTGGGAGGACAAGAAAGGGGTCAGAAGTAGTGGGTGGAGAAAGCAGTATGTAGGGAAGACAGGGCTCAGAGGAAGTGGAGAAAGACACAGCTAAAGACGGCTCTAACTTATTAGATAAGTCTATGGTTTGAGATGGCATAAAGACAGTAAACACAAGCCTTTTGCAATAGTTTATAAAAAGAATGAACTTGGCAAAATGCTTCAGGCCTTGGAACTCCTTCACTCTGAGCTGTCACTGATGTGCTAGCTACGATCATTACCTTGACTACAACACAAACACAGAGTAACAGCAAGATCCCAAATCCAAGGAATTTCTTTCCTTGTCATCCTTAGAAGAAAGCTCACTAGATTAAGAAATGAAGAAAAACAGACACTCCACTTAGTGTTTATCAGGAGCAGAGTATTCTAACACCTATATGTGTATTATACTCTTGTCCTGTGCTTTTGGTGTTACATGTAAAATTAGCCAACTGAAGGAAATTAATTCTTTTAACCACCAAAAAGGTTTTTTCCACTTTTTAAAAATTTATCATAGGACTCAGCAACTCGTGACTTTAGATTTGAATATCTTCACTATTCAAAATCATTCAGGAGACCTAAATATCGAGTTTGCAAATGAAATACTTTTAATAACTAAAAGTATAATAATCTGCTAGTTTAAAGCAGGCTTTCTCAGTCTCACCATTCCTGACATTTGACTTGAAGTGGGTATTCTTTGTTTTGCTTTGTTTGTATGTATCATCTCCAGTGGTGCGGGTGAGAAGGGGGCTTAGGTAATGCCAGATGATTTGATTAGCAGCCTCCTTGACCTCTATTGGATAGATGCCTATATCCAGTGCCATCACGTGGACAAACATTATGTAGAGTCATTGTCAAATGTAATCTGAGGGTCGAAACAGCCCTTGTTGGGAGACAAAGCAAATTGTTCAACTCTAATAATAACCCCAATATATAGCACTAGCCACAGTTCTCAGCACCCCTAAGTACTGTGTGTATATACACACATAATTCATTCTTAAAAGCAGCTGCATTAAACAGGGCCTATATTTTCTTCTGTTTTACAGATGAGAACACAGGTTATCAGATACACATGTGGCAGAGAGGAAATCAAATTCAGGGAGTCTGGCTCCAGAATTTATGCTCCTGATTTCTACATTACCTGCTAGGCAGTAGGGACAAGCACCATGGATCAGAATTACTATTCAATTTGGACACCTTCAGTAGCCCTACTAAGTTCAGAACACCTATTTGTAATGTATGAAGCACATGATTGAAACACGATACTTTAACAAAGGCCCTTGGGAAGGCTTCATGGAAAATCCAAAGAAGTCATGGAATATTCTTCGTATCTGCTCATCTTCTTTATATGTAGACAACATCTTTCTTTTCCTCCCTGGTTACCTGCACACATAGTAGTGGCAGTTGGCAGTAGAAAGGGACTACTTCAAAACCAGTTTCTTTCAATTCAGGTCATTCCTACCTATAACTAAAGGCACAAAATAGCTCTTGGGTAATAGCTTATTTGGGGTGAGCACAAATCACAAGCATAGGCTACAGCAATGACTGTCGAGTAGCTCTATGTATGCAAGAGACGATGCCTGACTTCATATTCTATACACCTATAAGCACTCAGAAAAGGTAACCACAACGAATGGCCCTTGATGACACTGTCATCTTTAGGTTTGTCTGTTACTTTACATAGCAGAAGGAAATTGGCAAGCAGAGGAAACTTCCTTCTGGTTAAGCTGACCTGAACATAAAGATTATCCTGGAGTATGCTAGCGAGCCCAAACAAATCATGTGAGCCCTTCAGAACAGAGAACAGGCTTCAGCTGGGACCAAGAGATGCTGCAGAAGGAAAAGTCAATGCTCAACTGAGCAAGGACTTCACAGGATGGTGATGTTTGAAAACAGTGGGGCATGCCCACCACTGCACCTCCTACACATGACTGGAATAATGCATGGAGGTGTGACACAGCTCCTGCACACGGAAGACACAGAAATGTGTGAAGCATCCCATATTTTTCAGGAATTTATAATACAGATAACAACAATTATACTGTCCATACAAACTTCTAAAACAAACTTTAATGGCTCCCAACACAAAAACCAATAGAACATGTCCAAATGTGCTTTTAAGCAGATTCTCTCCTTTAATCTCCAGATGAGAAGCCAGATCAGCTGACCTCTTGCTTTGAGCCTATGACAACCAGTATAGAGAAACCAAGCAAGCCACGCCTACTCCACAGAGCCTTGAGTGGTAATTGACACTGCTAAAAGCCAGCATAGTTTTGATCATTTCTTACCACAGTGACAGAGTACTTGCACCACACATTTCAAGACAAGAAGAGAGTAATAGACTCATCATAGACATGGCAGACTGTGGCTTAGATACTTAGTCTTTCAAATCCTTAATACATTTCCTGAAACAGTTAGTTGTATGATGTGACAGACGAGATGCTCAGCTTCAAAAGCATGAGGAGCACAGCATTGGGCCACTAATAGGTGACAAAGCCAAAAATGAGCTTTGTATCTCACTGCCGGTGCATTTATCTGGAACAGAAAGAATGCAATATATATATATATATATATATATATATATATATATATATGCATTTAAACAAGGAATCATTTAAAAAATAGATTTTTTTTCTTAGAAAAAATTCCCGCTGTCAGAGAAAAAGCACAGGTGAAACGCATGGAATTGATAAAATTGAAATCTAATCCTGATGGACAGATAGGGTTTCAAAAGAGCAATGATTGTTGTGCAAAGTTGGAATAAATGGGGTTGTGGGTGTCCACAAATAAATGCATGTGTTCTCATTAACTGGCCACCACCAAAGTTCAGCCTTTTCATTACATTTGAAACTGCAAGAAGGTAGGGTCTTAAATGGTGACTATGTATAGGGTCTAGCATCTTGACACACTATCAAGAGGGAACTTCAAATGAGGAACTGCCTCCCTCAGAATGGCCTGTGGGCATGAATGTGGGAGGGAATTCTAGATTGTTGACATAGGAAGTTCCCTAGGGAGGTGGACCCAGGTTACATAAGAAAGATAGCTGAATATGAACCTAGGAGCAAAGACAGTAAATAGCTTTCCTTCATGGTTCTGGCTTCTACTCTTGCCTTAAGTTCCTGTCTTACTCTGTTTAATAATGGGCTACAAAGTATATGCTAAAATAAAACTGTTCGTCTCCAAGTTGTGTTTTGGTCATGGTATTTATCAAAGCAACAGAAGGCAAAGTGTGACTAAACTTTGGTTCATGAACTGGTATTTAACCAGACTTGTCTGTATTACCATTAATGGGATAATGGAAAGATGTTAATGCTGACCAATCCTCAGTTTCAGGACATTCTGTAGTGCATATATTGCAGAACCCCAGCCTAGGTGACTCTGACAAGTAGGTCTACACCAGAAACATTCCCAGTACAATACATGCAACAGGAGTGTCTGGAAGCCTCTGTGCAGCCACACAGCCCTCTGCTCGTCATCACTCAGAAGGCTGTACCATGGCTACCCCACCAGTCCTATGAATCATTGCTTTAACCCCGAACTCTCCAAACTAGGAATTTTTAAATGAGTCTTGAAGATGCGTAGTAGAGAAGCATAGCACTTGAACTCATTGGCCATACAACTTTGAAATGTGTTCATCATCTAGAGCTTGTTTGCACAGGGGGAACTAACGCAGTTGTATCCAGTCACAGAAGACCAAATATTCCAGATAAGAAAAAGGTGACCTTAGGTGGCGATGCATTCCATATCTGTAGATCTAGGTAGGCCCTAGGAGGTCTTGCCGCCTTTGTCGACCTGGACTCAGGAGACAACCATTCTTTCTCTCATATCATACATCACCATCCCTTTTTATCTATGCTGAGTGGATGTAGCACTTACAAACAGTCCTTATATTAGGTTATCTAAAAGTGCCTGGGGTCCATGTGCCTTTCCTTCCCTTTCAGATACCTAGGAGAGCCTCCAGGGTGACTCTTGCCTGCCTTTTTCATAGCTGGAAGAGTGGCTGTATCAGTTACTTTGCTATTGCTATAATAAAACACCACAGCCAAAAGTAACTTCAGGAAACTTCTAGAGAAATAAGAGTCCATCATAACAGAGAAGCATGGCAGCAAGCAGCTGGCATGGCTGGAGGAGCAGGGTGTTGAGCTTTTAGTGCTCAATCACCAGCACAGAGCAGAGAGAGCAAACTGGAAGTTGGTGAGACTTTTCACTCTCAAAGCCCACCCACCCACAGTGACATACTTCCTTCAGCAAGGCTGTGTACTTCCTGAATCTCCCCAAATAGTGCCACCAAATGGGGATTAAGTATTCTAATGCCCAAGATAATAGGGGACTTTCTCATTCAAATCACTATGTTCCACTCCTGACCCCCACTGGCTCATATAACAATGCAAAATGCATTCAGTCCAATTTCAAAAGTCGCCATAGTCTAGCACAGTTTCAACAGTATTTGAAAGTCCAACATCTCTTCTGAGACTCGGGGCAATCTTTTAATTGTAACTCTTTATAAAATTAAAAAGAAAATTGCATACTTACAATATTTAATAGCACAGAATCTACACTACTGTATATGTTGGGAGTATGTAATTTTTCCATGCCCTCTACTCCAGCTTCCTGCCCTGGGTTTTTGCCATTGACATTCCTTTGTGATGGACTGTAAACTGTGAAGTGAAATAATGCTGCCTCCAAGTTGCTTTTGGTCATGGTGTTTATCATAGCAATAGAAAACCAACTGATAAAGTTACCGAATGATGCTAATGAAAAATAATCCATCTAGTGAGAGAAGAGACCTCTGCCTGCCAATTCAACATTGTGCTTGACAATGCCCATCTTGCCTATTTCTCTACTCAGCCTTCCTGTAGCTACCCATATTGCAGCTAACACCTCACCTCTCTACTCCATCCACAGTGACCTTGAGAGTTAGTTCATTGAGTGTCCTTAGCTCTACTGCAATATGGTCTCTACCCAAACACTCCACTGAATCTGCCCCAGTTGGTGTCTCATTCATTTTACCTCTTACCAAATTCAAAGGACAATTCTAGGTCCTTATCTCTCAGAAGCATTGGACATAGCTGAAACTCACTCCTTTAAAATACTGAATGTCAAAAACTTTTCTTTCTGTATCTCTTTTTCTTTCTTTGCCTATTCTTTAAAATCTGATGTTATTCAGGCTTCTATTCTCTTCTAATAGGAAAATGTACCGATATTTCGTATTGGCTTTCAGGATTTAGTGACCTCTACATCTTCTGGGCTAAACTTTTCCAGTACTGTATATTCCACCTTAGAGATAGTTTCCATTTGGTAACTTTCGCCTGTCTGAAGCATTCACCAAACCACGGTGACCACATGTCTCTCCACACACCCTTCCTTTTCCTGGGATCCTGACCATCATGCTAACCCCTTGCTCAAAAAAAGAACCTACAGTTTTCTACTCCCCTATAGCTCTCCCTTGTTTTCTCTTTTTTTAGCACTTGTTTTATAATACTGAAGGATACATTACTTTCTCAATCTCCACCACCCAGTTATATATTACCTTATATATGTGACTCTAAGTCTAGTGGGAAAATGAAATTTTGATGTGATAATTTCAACTTAAAACCTCCTCAGGGCTTCCGGTGATTTCAGAGTAAGATCTGAACAGCTGGCAATCTAGCTGCCCTACCACAGCACTTCCTACACTGCTTTTGTGCTCTCTTTACCCCACGGTGGCAGTGGCTGTATCTCTCTTGCTTACTACAGACTTTCCAGTGCCTTTGAGTGGTTATTCTCAATGTTTATATGAATATTGGCAGTGATTCCTAATCTGACTTATTAAACAAAAAGAATTGAGTGTAATGATTACTAAATTGCTTACTATACACATTATGAAAATGCTATAATGTCTGGATGTGTCTCTTAAGAGGCCCTGAACATAGTCTTTGCTGTTGCTTCTATGCAAGTGCCAGGGATGGACCCAATGCAGCACACACACTAGACACGTACTCCACTACTAAGCTACAGCTCTACTTTTGTATCTAAAACTCCAACACCAAGCCAGAAACATTATCACTTGAATTTGTAGATTTTTTTGGTTGGGGTAATACACCTCACCATGAATTTAAAGTTTGAACTTTGTTTGTGTTAATATGATCATAGTTTATAGACTGATTCTGTTGACTAAAAATTTAATAATTATTATATATCTTAAAGTTCAAGAATCATAATTGCCCCATTTTTTCCTTCTGGGATCTATCATCTTTCTCTGCTTTGATATAGACAACTTTCCAGAACACCTAATTACTTTCATTAATGTTTCAGGCATTACTTTAAATAATTATATGCATGCATACTTTATTTTACTTTAATTATTACTTTAAATAATTTTACTTAAATATAACGCATGTGTGTAATTATTTAAAGTAATGCTTTAAACATGCATATACTATTCCTTAAAATTTGATGTTCTCCAAGCTTTTGGGCTGTATGTACGTAACATACCATTAACATATATGCATAGACATATCATTCAGGTGTGCACATACGTGTCATTAAGGTTTATGTGTGCATACTTATATAAGTATTCACACTAATAAACATGCTTGATGTTGAGCAAGCTATTATTCTCAAGAGAGGCTCTTCTAGACAAAGTGAACATAGGTTTTCCTTTTGTAATTAAAGTTGGGATGGAGACAGTGCAACCCTCCTGACTTCCTCTCCTCCCTTTTCAGGCAGAGCAGTGACTATGACACAAGACCTAGTACTTTGTTCAAGGTAAACAAGACCCTGGAGAGAGCCAAGCCCTGGTGCTGAGGGGAGTCAGCAGACATAAGAGCTTAGGAGGGAAGAAAGGGTGTTGGGGCCACATAAGTATATAGTGAGGCACACGGGAGTTATGTAACCATGTACAATTTGCATGACTTTTCTCCACTTTAATTTCCTAAGTGTAAAAAGGGGAACAGAATATAAAACTCACAGGGCTTTCCAAGAATTAGATAAGAAATGCAAAAAGGTTAGCAGAGTGTCTCCATAAATACTAAACAAATGCGACACAGCTGTTGTCTGATGATTCTTCACTAGTCCAGAGTTAAAACCGGATGTATTTACTATGCATATATACATCCCATGTATTTACTATGTGTATACACATCCCATGTATTTACTATGCTTATACACATCCCATGTATTTACTATGCATATACACATCCCACGTATTTACTATGCATATACACATACCACGTATTTACTATATATATATACACATCCCACGTATTTACTATGCATATACACATCCCACATATTTACTATATATATACACATCCCATGTATTTACTATGCATATACACATCCCACATATTTACTATATATATACACATCCCACGTATTTACTATGCGTATACACATCCCACGTATTTATTATGCGTATACACATCCCACGTATTTACTATGCGTATACACATCCCACGTATTTACTATGCATATACACATCCCACATATTTACTATATATATACACATCCCATGTATTTACTATGCATATACACATCCCACGTATTTACTATGCGTATACACATCCCACGTATTTATTATGCGTATACACATCCCACGTATTTACTATGCGTATACACATCCCACATATTTACTATATATATACACATCCCATGTATTTACTATGTATATACACATCCCACATATTTACTATGCGTATACACATCCCATGTATTTACTATGCATATACATATCCTATGTATTTACTATGCATTTACTATGTTATACATATCCCATGCATTTACTATGCATATACATACCCCATATATTTACTATGACCATACATATCATTGAGGTATTACATGCATATGTATATTCACACTAATAGAAACTCTTGATGTTGAGTAAGCTATTCTCAAGAGAGGCTGCTCACAACAAACTGAACATAGGTTTTCCTTTTATAATTAAAGTATGGGAATGGAGACAATGCCATCCCTCCTGACTTCCTCTTTTCCCCTATTAGATAGAGGCAAAGGAAACAAATCTATGCAAAGATGAGATTCAAAATCTACACACTGTCTGCTTTAGTTACATATAGATCATACCACAGAGGACACCAGCTAAAACGAACAGCACACCCATTCCATTAGAAGAATGGAACTTGTTGGGGAACAGGATAGACAAGCTATTTTTATTTGATGTATGACACTAACAGCCACCTGGCTTTTAACTCTACGCACAAAGATAACATCGTCAGGCAATGCCATTGTTGTGATCTTAAACCAAATATGCCTGAAAACTAAAAGCTGACATTTAGGAGTCAATTAAAACATACTTTTAAAACATTAAGGCAAAATTCATAATTTCACAGGGTCCCATCCCTAGACAAAGAACTGCAGGCAACTAACGGGACAGGGAGAGTAAGCCTCTCCCAGGGATAAGCCCCCTTATTTGGTTGCCCAGTGCGGTATTTAGGGGAGGCTAGATGAAAGGGGATAGAGAGTGGAAAGGGAGGGGGGAAAGTGATGCAATCTTATTTCAATTAAACATACATTTTTTTTAAAAAAGACACAGTGCTAGGGATGAAGTTCACTTGGTAGAGTGAGTGCCTAACAGGAGCAAAACCTTGGGTTAAAACCCCAAGCATCTAATAAATCAGGTATGGCGATAGAAGCAGGAGGACCAGAAATTTAGGGTCATCCTTAGCTATATACTAGCTGTGAGGCCAGCCTGGACTACATGAAACTGTATCTCAAATAAATCTAACTTGGATTCTTTGTTATATAACAATGAGAAAATTTTAGAATGCAGGAACTCTCTTTCACAGCCACTAATGTACTTGGTGCCCCCTGGGGTTTGTGAAATACTCCAGAGTATAGGGCATAGGCTTCCTGGAGGTAGAGAAAAACCCTTTCCCTACCTGCCAGTTTGTTTGCCTCCTTCACACCAGAGCTAGAACATTCCACATTCTGTCTGCCAAATCCCCTAGTGCGTTGGGAAACACCAAGCTCACTGTGGTGATGCATAAGACCCCAAATCAATCAAAGGCACTGCTTCCTGAAAGGCCTTCAAGCAAGTCCATGGAGAAGAAAAGGCCCCCAGATATGCTAACCAATCATGTACCTTGACAGCTTTCTCCCTCTGGAATCCTAAAGCACAGTGAGAGGTTAAGGGAATGGTGATCTGTCTTTGTACAAATCGAATGTCTGCATGTCTGGAATTCCCCTCTCTGGCTTCCAGGAAGGAAAGCACTGCTCAGTCCCAGCTGAGAACTGGAGCCCAGCCTTTATTATGAAGGTGACTAGTGATCTGACCTGGGTAAAGTGCACAGTCGCTTGCCTGCTACTCTTGTCATGCACTTACAAGACATTGCATCTCCTCTCTCTGAGGCGATGAACAGCACGGGTAAAGTATACAAGGCAGCTGGTATGATATCAAACAGCATTATGGAAACAAAAATTAATACCTGATCACTTGTGGCATACTGATCTACAAAGCCCTTAATTTCTTAACTTCTGTGAAAAGCAGGGGAGTGGCTGCCCGAGTGAAGACTCTACGACTGGTTAACTCAAACCAATACCTGACATGCCAGTTGTGCTAGTCCTCAAAGAAATCCTTTGTGAACTCTGTTTTCCTTAGGAAACCTGGAGTGTAATTCTCCAGATCACAGGTGGGTGGAGAACTACAACCATAGAAGTGAATTCACAGATTCCCAGACCGCTAGGCAAAGGCCTTTGTGGGCTCCTTTTAGAGAAAAGGCAGGGGACAGCGCTGCTCCCTCCCCGAGACAGCTCTAAGTCACCTTATCTGATTTCATTTCACTAAGCTGAATCTTAGAAACAAAACCGCTTTCTTAGTTTATGAAATTCAGCACTACTAAAGGACAGGGAACTAGAGAGACACTTCCATTTCAGCTTTTATTCTTTCCCCTACTACTAAGGACAGTCAAAATTCTAAGCCTGCAAAATATACATTCAGGGGTGGAGGGGTCAAGTACAGTTAGGAAAATGGAGGGCGAATTACAGTCAGCAGCAGCAAAGAACACCTTTTACTTTTCTGTGTCACTTTTCATTTTACAAATTCCTGCTTTGAATTTTCATGTCAAATAATTTTAAAAACAAGCAGAAATGCTATAGATTGAAAGTGCTCCGTTATTTTAGGTTAAATCTGAAGAACACCTATGTCCCCTCTTTTGTTAAGACTAAAAGTTGTCAAGTGCTCTTTGGAAAGTCTTCAAGAGTGTGACATTCAATAAGAGGAAATGAACTATTTGTTGACCCCTTGTTTTCAAATCTAGTCTTTTAGGCACAAACTACAAGGTTAATCACGAGCAGATTAAAGCTAACCAAATTATTAATGCAGTTTTCCATCTCACTCTTTAATTCCTATTTTAAATGCACTGGAACTGTCGGTTGCCAATGTGGTTGACGCTGCCGCAACACTAATAATGAACATGTATTATCACCAAGGCTGTAGATTCACTCTAAACTGAAAGCACACAGACCTAATTATTGAGCTAAATTTATGCACAGAGCTAAAACACTCTCAGCTTTTCAGTTCACAAAATATTTCTTCCAGTGCCCATACAGTGTCATCCCGATTCAACCTTTTCTTCTGTCTCCAGATATGAACACCAGGCCAAGGAGCCAGAGGTGACTGGACACTGATGAATGGATGAAAACCGTGTGTGGTCTTCCTGAAGATGAGCATCATTTCTGAAGGACAGCAACTGAATCAGGGCCAACAGTGCATTTTTTCCTGCCATGGGAAGAAAGTGTTTGGGCAAGGGCAACTAAAATGACAGTGATAGCAGAAAATCCAAGATTTTGGTCAACAGAATAACACTGTAGAAAAAAAACCTGCATTTATATCCTGTAAATAACTTGATTGCTTATAATCAATTAACTTACTATGTAGGTAGGTATGTATGTGTGTGTGTGTGTGTGTGTGTGTGTGTGTGTGTGTGTGTGTGTGTGTGTGTATGTATGTGCCTCTGTGTGTCGTGTATGTATTTGAGTGTCTATGTGTGTGCCTGTGTTTTTGTGTGGTGTATGTATATGTATTTACCTGTGTGTGTGTGTGTGTGTGTGTGTGTGTGTGTGTGTGTGTTGAGAAGGAATCACTTTGCAGCCCAGGGTCCCCTCAAACTCCCAACAGTTGGCCTACCTTAGCCTCGTAGCATGCTGGGATTACAGGTGTGAGCCATGATTCTGGGTTTGAAATTTTTTCTTAATGAAAGTGAGCACTTATTACTCCCACCAATGCCTACTTGCTAACAAACAAATGCAGTTTATTAAATTATATCACCTGTCACGCATCATGCTGAGAGATTCACATACTTTTTCTATTTTAATACTTGTAACCATTCTGTAAAAGAGAATTATTGGCCTCATTTCACAGGTGTGGGAAGGAAGGCTATGAAAGTTTTTCACTCTGGCATACAGCCTCACTAGGTTGGTGAGATTTTGGCTATGAATTGATCCTTATTTTGGTTACATTTATGACAAACTCCTTTCGGTCATCCACTTTTGGGCCAGGAACCTACTGGACAGAAAATAGTGTCTCCACTAGTAAGGGTTCTGAAGTCCATAGGAAGGTGATTGGGATAGCAGTGACACTGTCACCTGCAGGTTCAAGGAAAGAAATAATAAAAGATGTGGTGATTTAGAAATGAGGGAGCCTATTAAAGACAATGGAGCGACAGCACACTAAGAACACAGAGTCCGAATGAAATAAAGCACAATTCTAAATCAGGTGTGTTTCTGAGACAGTAACAATACAATTTCAATGAAAGTAGAGTCCTTCCCAGAGATCGAAGATGTGAAATGAAGCAAATGTCACTGTGATACCCAGGCAAAGAGAGCAAAATTCTAGAACACTGTTTCAGACTCAAGTCATTCCATGAGAAGCCCCAGCATTACCTGGGATCATGCTAAAAATGCCCACCCAGTTCCACCGAATGAGAAACTCAGGAGACAGAGCCCTACCTTCACACATTCTCCAGGGAATTCAGGTGTGTGTCAGTTTAAATCCTGTCTTAAGAGAAATTGAGAACTATTAGAACCCTTAGTGGGGCAACAGGAGAGAAATGACATTTGAAGAAGGCGAACTTGCAGAATGGATTGGAAAAAAAGACCATCTGCAAATGTGTACACTCTACAGAGTTCTGCCATGCAATTGTTAAAACAATACAGTGTTTTTAAGGAGGTACAACATTAATCTGGGAAGGAAAACACTAAGCTTCTCTTTCACAATTTTCTTACAGGAAGAGAACACTGATGAAATTCTGATTTTTCTGGTGGAAAAAGAAAACCCTCACCTGTAACTTTTTATCTTTTTAAAGTGAGAATGGAAACTCCAAGATTCTTGCCACTGTGGTACTATAAGCACTGCTTATTAAAATACCTTTGTCTCAAGTACTTTCTTAGGAATTGAAGAGAAAAAAAATTAACTAGATGTATAAAATCAAAATACAAGGAAAATGACAGCTCTTACTAAATATAGTCACTACCCAAGGAAAATAATGAACAGAAATGACTGAGGACTCTTTATGAACCACACACATGAAAAACAAAATGTTGGATGTAAAACAGAAGGCAGAGTGACTTTTCAAGACACTATAACTTTTTTACTCTAAAAACGTCTTGACCTTTAACAGAATCCCACAGTCATTTATATTTATTCCAGTGATGTTACATTTGCTCAAAAGATTTTTTTTTAATGAAGCACTCTCACAGCCAGTTTACAAGTCACATAATAAAGCAAATACAGCTTTTATTGTCTAAATCATTCTGAGAAACAGCTTTAAAACTGGAAAAGGTCATTTTCTATATTCATTATTCTCTTCATCTACTAGATATGATCCTTATGGCTTTTGACTGGGGCAGAAAACAAAACAAAACTCAATCCTCGTCAATGCACATCGGCTGACAGCCCAGGACCACTTGCATGATTACTTTAAAGGAGGTGGATTAACCTGAGCTACACTTGCTGCTATGTCTGCTTTAAAATCGTATATTCATTTAACAAATATCGGAAGGGTCCTATTTAGGGAAGGGCCCAGAGTTGGCGACATGCTGTCATTTGGTAGAATAAGTAACAGATTGTCTCCTTCTGCCAGCCTGAGTTCTAGAATATATTAATGACCATAAAGAGCATACATCACAGAAATTCTGTATTCTTAAAGTAAGACAAAGACAAGGAATTCTAACCTGTAATGACTTTATCTTATTACTCCTATAACACCTAATAAGTCATAATTTTATTCACTCTATCTGCTAATGCAGCTTTCAATAGCAGTTAATAAATCATCTTCCTCTCTTACACTCCTCAAGTCCACTGACCTTCCCATTTAAAACTACCGAGTTCTTCTAAACACATTCTGTGTTGTGTAACCCCAGGAGGGTTCCATAATGAAGACTAGCCAAAGTGCTTAACATGAGTGAATGTGTACAATTTATTAACTCGCAGCCGACCATCAAAGAAATCATCCTTTATACTACATAAGGGTCTCCTTACATTTCTTAATAAGAATCCTTTATAAAACTGCTGACTTGTGCTAATAACCCCTTTAATCAGAATATGGACTACTTGGGTATTCTGATTAAGAGCTGAAAATCAATAGTTGACAAGATTCAACATCCAACACTGCCAGTTGACTACAAAAATAAGATCAGCATCTTAAATATTCTAAAATTACCATCATCTCAAACCACTGTTTATAATAAAAATATATTACATTCATGTCAATCATTATTACATGTTAACACAGTCTCAAAGCCAAATTTAAATAATTCTGGTGTCTAGCAGGATTTTATGAACTATTCAAGGTCTCAATGAATACTGATACATTTTCAAATATGCAGCTCTAAACCATCCTATATACTGAAACTACAAATATTTGATTTGAAGGAATGAGCCAAAAATCAAAACAAAGAGAGAGCGATCCCTAACTCCATTAACACCAGGCTTTCCTTCTATTTAGAAATAACTTAGATAAAAAAGAATGCTCGTTTAACTCACGAAAGATTAACCTGCTCTTTCAAACATAAGGCAAGTGGTTACAAGATGTAAATGGTGTTCTTTGGCTAAGTCTTCTTAAGAATTCAACTCTGTAAGACCTTTCATTTTGGGCATCAAAAAAGTCATTCTGAAGGGTGTTTCGACTACTTTTAACTTTCAACTACTATTTTAAATATTATTAACATGCCAAATGAATGCAAATCAAGGAAGATCTCTCCCACCACCCACAGATCAGCAGAGATGTAAAGACCATCATCTGGGAACTAATGAAGAAAATCCCAATTTCAATTTAAAAATGAAGACCAGCTGGTAAACTGAGGTTCAGCTTATGGAAAATGGAATAATGCACCTCAAAGCACTGTCTTATCACTTACAAAAATATATATAGATCCAAAAGACTTCCTAGAGTATTCCATTGGGACAGTTTGGGATACTACAACTAAAATGTATTATGATCCTTTAATCCAACCTACTTATAGGAAAAAAGAGATAAAGGTACCAGACAGAGGCTTATCTTAGTAAGACTAAAGTCTTCCTTTATCTTAGTAATGAAAAAAATTAATGTTCAGATCCAAAGAAATGGTAAATCATGATGCTTTTTCTCTGATCAAATATGCTTTCAGAAAACAAAAGAAGAAAATTTCAGCAATAAAAGTATGTATCTATAGTATGAAACTGAATGAGTTTAACATAGTAGACAGACATAGGGTGCAGAATCTACTTGCAAACTTCACCTACACTTCAACTGTCTTTTCAAAAACAGGCTTTGGCTTATAATGAAAAAAGCACAGGAAAGGCACTGGCTGCTTCTAAAACTTACTTCCTCCCTTGCTCAAACTGATCTCAAAGAACAACCATTTCTATTGAGCACATTCAGCAATGTAACCTTCGATGTGCTCTACACCCAAGAAGGGTACATTTTTAACAGCTGGAAATGAGAGTCTGAGACAGGGTATACACCAGGTGCTACCTTAAGCGTCCACAATTTTGTCTCATCACTTATGCCTGGCAAGGATGAATAAGCACAGGTTTTAAGCAGCTTGAGCATATATATTCCCCTGAAAGGAAAACTAAATTCAAACCATCATGGCCTAAAGTTCAGCTCAGGAATCTAGACTGTGACCTTCAGAAAGGGCCAGGAGTGCTGAATGTTTATCTCTGATGTTCTCTTGTCTCTTAAGTTACAGTGAGTCTAGAGATATCCTGAAAAGACCATTCACTAGGAAGGGTCTGACAGAAACAGAGGCTCCAGCAAGAACTGTGGTACTTGTAGGCAATGGGTTTGTGTCTCAACCACAGTTCATAGGCCTGTGTATCAATTACTGCCACACCCTTTCCCATAAACTCTTGGCATATGCAAATAGGCTTCCCCGAGAGTGTGGCAACAAACATGTTTTAGAGTATGTTGTACTGTATTATTAAACTTGATTCTTTCGTAACAGGGTGTTATTCATTTGGTTTCCATCTCATTTTCAAACCTACCTTCACATCAACTTCTCATGATAAACATTCATAGGTGGACTTAGAGACTAGACAATCTAATAATAAAAAAAAAGCCTACACAGAAATACATAAAAATTTGCAAATAAAAGTTAGTATCATATTGCCTGAGATCAGAGAAGAGTGCAGCAATACAGGGGCTTCATATTTGCAGGAGAGAGAGAGAGAGAGAGAGAGAGAGAGAGAGAGAGAGAGAGAGAGAGAGAGAGAGAGAGAAAGAGAAAGAGAGAGAGAGGGGGAAGGAGGGAGGGAGGGAGAGAGGGAGAGAGGGAGAGAGGGAGAGAGGGAGAGGGAGAGGTTAAGAAATGCCAAGGAAGCACAAAGGCCATTGGGTTTTTTAATTTTATTTATCTGAGTTACACGAAAGACTGCAGGGCTCTGATTTACCTAGGACAACTGCTGGAGGATTCATGAGAGACAAGTACTGACTCCTAAATGCTCTTAAGCCTTAATCTCATTTGCTTTTCTTTCAGGTTCCTAAGGATCACAGAAATCTTTATCAGGACCCTGTGGAGGTGGGGTGGGGTGGCCTCTGTCATCTTAAGAGCAAATATTAGCCAGCATTGCTTTGTCAGGGAATATCTGAAGCTGCTCCATCTCCCTCCAAGATGTTCTCAGCAGGGCTGTTGGCTGCTGGGCTGTCAGTCAGGGCAGAGGAGGCAAGAGAGCCACAGCAGGGCCAGTCAGTCTCCCAGGTGCAGGTCCCCATTAGAGTCCTGTATCACCCGGTGAGTTGGCCTGCTCAGGCAGTGGATTGCACTGCCACACCCCATCCTTCTGACACTAAGGGCATTTTATGAAGTCCAACAGAGCCCCATGACTAGTAGGTAAAGTGAGTAGTAGACCTTACCATGTCTGAGGACCTTTTCAATCTGAAACCTGATACAGCCAAATTCCATATGAAATGCCAAAGAGAAAAAAGAAAAAAAGGCAAGAGCAAGAGCTACAAAATATTATCAGTTTACCCAAACTCTGAGTATCAGGTGCTTAGCTCTCATCACATAGTTGATCATAATTACACAATTTTTGCCAAATCTAAAATATCCTTTTCTTCTCATTTCTTTACAACATCCCTCCAAGGACAAAACAAGTTGGAACTCACTTTGCTCAGTCTATTTTGAGGACTGATGTCAGTACTTAAGGAGGCGGCTTGACTGTGACAACCCCGAGGAAGGCACTTCAGAGCAAGCATATCTGACTGTGGAAACGAGTTCATCTTTCACACAAGCTCTGAAGTGCAGAAACAAAAGTCTATGTGGTCAGTGTAATCAAAAAATAACTTTTAGGGTTTGTATAAGGGCAGGGAGGTGATCTTAGGTAGCTCTGATACTGACCATTAGGCAAGGCAGTAGGCTATCAACAGAGGGAAAAGTTAAGACATTTTCCCCTAAAATAACATAATATCTCCCCTAAATTATTAATCATCTTCTTTTCTTATCAATTTAGGTCATTTTGCCAATCATTACCTTTACCTCTGGGATCTTATTTTGGCTAACCAAAACATATTATATTTACAGTTTCCTGTATTAAAAGAAATTAAAAGCCTGTTGGTCTGGGGGGGGGGGGTGTAAGTTAGATCCTGGGCACTTCACATGCCCTCCACATTTTAGCCTTCATCCTGCACAGGCATCTGTACATATTCTTCCTTTGTGAGCTTGACACACATACTGAAAGCCCCCATTAGTACCAAAGATACATATCAAGGCTTTAAAAACATTATACTTCAAGTATGTAAGTTCTGCAGTAAATTCCAAGAAAGTAAGATCTTCAGAAAGGCATTTCACACACATGAAGTGTTAGGATCAATTTCTCAACAAGGCTTAGCCAATTAGCCCACCTAGGGGCTGCTGCAAAGGTTTCTACACCAGGTGCACATTTTTAAACTGCCTTTCCCCACTTTTACCGGGTACTAAGTCCTACACACAGCTCCTTTATATGAATCTTAGCTGCATGATAAGATGAAGTCAAGGTATTCCCTTTATAGAACTTAAGGAATGGCTTGCAGACAATTAAACTGAAGAGAATTCACTTCTACTCACAATCTTTCTTGCTTATATAACTTCAGCAGTTAGTTATAGTTATACTCTAGTATTTACACTGTTGAATTTGTGACTTATTCATCTTCTTGCTGAAGATAGAACCCTTTACAAATCTCAATAGCTCCCTTGCTTTGGGATCCCTGAGTGGGACAGACTCCCTCTAGCATCTATTTAATAAGGAGCATTGGGGGAGGGAGGTGGCGGCAGGGGACAGGCAAAAAACCCAAAAGTGTCCTAACCCCTTAGGTTAGTACTTCAAAGGATAGACTCATTGTAAATGTGCTTTTCCACACTATAACCCATAAAAGTCACCTGGAAAGTTAAGTTTCACAATAAAAGTCTTTTTGTTTCAGTTCTTCAAGGTAACTTATTCTCACATCTGATCTTGAGCCAAAGGGCAAACAGTTAATATTTAACATAAACTGTAAATGGTGCTCAACACGCAGGCACATACATGCACGCTTGCACGTGCGCACACCATATGGGCTGGTGGAAGATGTAATAAAATGTGTTTTAATCACTATCCAGCAACACACATATTTATATGTTTGGATATAAAAACAGGTCTAGAGTTTAAAAGCCTTCTCTTGAGAAATGTAGAAGACAGCTGTGACTATAGCTGACAGGTCTTAGAGTGTCACGTGACAGACCTAAGACTACCAGCCAGCAGAACTCCAGAACTACCAGCCCCTCTTATGTTGTGGGGGACTCCAGTCTGAGAAGGGTTACTTTGTCTTCTATCACTCAAAATGCACCATAACTCCAGAAAATGAAAAATAAAATGTTCATTGTTCAAAGCAGATTAGGGCTTCACCCTAAGGTACAGGGTAGGTTCACTGTTTTGCACCCTCCCCCCAAAAATCTGCAAAAACCTTGCTAATTAAAAAAAAAAATAGTGGAGTAGAAAGGGAAATAGACTACATTCCTGATAATTCCATGAAGGTATTTACCTTTTAACACTTTTAAAGTACAGGATAACTTGAGTAAAATTTTATGGAGATCAAATTAATGACAATAAATATACATTTGGTATGTATTAGAAACCAGGGAAATTCAGGGTAAATGTTTTTACAAGGCTTTCCCATGGGTGGGAAGAGGAAAGTCTACATCAAATCCATCATTATCGGAATTAGTAGAATTAATTCAATACCTTTTTGTTGAGGCAATGTCCTGTTTCAAATTAACAGCCTACCTCCCCTAAGACACAAACTTATTAAAAATCCAACGTGGTACCAATACAATTATGTCATCGATATAAAAACAGTGTGAATTGTCATGCAACCAAACCTACAAAATAAAACTTGACTAAAATTCAATCCTATAGCTTCTAAAAATTTTAACTGTAAAGGTTTTAGTGCATGAAAGTATAATAAGGAACTTAAGTCTAAAGACAACTAAAACATACAGAGACAAGAACAGAACTGAGGCAAAGGGCTACCGGGCTATAGCAAGTAACCTATAGTGCAGGAAACAGAACCTGAATGTATAAAATTAAAGTCTAATGTGCCATCCTCAACTGACAACCACTTTTCCTCTCCATGACCAAACATCAGGTCCTTTAGAATAGCTTGAGTTGAAGGTAAGGATGTGGGGGTAGGATACTAAAAATAATTACATAAATGCATGAAGCTTTCCAAGACTAATAATCATAAAGAAAATAGCATGAAGTATTGGTTTGGGTTTACAAAGGACTATGTTTGCTTGAACTATTCTAATGGAAAATCATAATTCATTTTTTCCCTCAGCCTGTTTGTCTTTGACTAAATATTGAAGCACATCATGCTGACTACATCCCATAACAGCATGAGATTTTAAAGAACATGTTTAGTTTGAACATTTTAGATAAAACTGGGCAGTTTGAACTAGGTTCTAAGATGTTGGCACCACATGTCAGAGGCTACACAAATTTCCTTGACATGGTAAATTAAGTTCCGTTGACTTAGAGACACAGATAAGAAGGGTCTAATAACAGATGGATATCCATACTGCTAAAATGCTGCCCTCAGTGACTGCTACTAGGCACTGTGTCTGTTCTGAACCCCCTTTCAATCATTAGCAGCCAGCTTCTTAATACTTTATAGTGTTTAAAACCTCTGCTGCCTACAGCTACTGCCCGCATTAGCTGGCCACTCACACAAATTCAGAAGCACGCCGTGAGTACATTATTCTCTTCAAACATCATCAACAGCAGACATTGATCATAAGAGGGTAAATTTTCTAAAAGACTGTTTTGGTTAAGGAGCCTAAGAGGTAAGGGTGGGAAATGTTTAGGAAGAGGCAGAAGTGTTTCTCATTCTCCAGGAAGGCCAGTTCTGTCAGGATTTCACAGAGAAGGAAAACTGTTGGGGAAAGTTACTGAGGAGAGTAGAACCTAGTCCCCCACCATGCCCAAGGAGGGTTCACTGCAAAGCAGGCAGCCTGAAGGATGATCAAACAAAGCCATGGGCTGGGAGGGCTAAGAGACACTATTCTCAGAGAAATCTAAAAGGGACCCAAGTCCACTTGAACTTGCTCAATGACAACTGATCCAGTTTCGTCTGGTCTTAGGCACATCTTATGACAGTCAACCTGACTCCATTCTGCAGTCACTTAAAATTTCTTTACAGCCTCCAAATAATGTTCACTCCCTGAAAACGTTACCATGACCCTTTCCTGAGAACAGAACCAAGATCAAAACAAAAATCTCAAAAAATATTACATCCTTTTATGATACACTTTAGAGGATTAGCCAAAGTTGGGATGCCATGCTTTCACTACAGTTCTGCAGGTCTGTATTCCCAGGAAAACAGGGAAGCAGCCTGGAAGGAGACATGTCAATAGAGCTTGGTGAGTGGGAAACCTCTGCTTCCTCATTCAGGTCTCAACTTGGGCACTAACTGCTTCTTGAGCTGTAAGTCCTTAGCTTTCACCGTTGAAATGACAGCCCACAAGGATTTCCTAGGGTCCCTTCACCTTGAAGCTTGTCAGAAAGCCATCACAGGCTACAAGTGAAAACAACCAGAAAGATATTACACAGGACTTACCAAAGTCCATGTTTGCTCTAGATTGAGTTTGTTACTGAGCTACTGTGGAGGCGGACCTGTTGCATCATAGAGAATACCCCTTTTCTGAAAATGTTCTAGCAATACAAGAAGCAGGAAGTGTGTGTGTGTGTGTGTGTGTGTGTGTGTGTGTGTGTGTGTGTGTGTGTGTGTGTGTGTGTGTGTGTGTGTGTAGTTCTAGTGTCTTCAATCAGTAATGGATAGTAAGTGGCCCATGACAGGAAGTCTCAGGTTTCATGTTTACAGTCTGTTACTTACACACAGAATGCCACCTGGCCAAGAGAAGGCCACGTGACTGAACACTGGGCACATTGGCTCACTCTTATAACCTTTGTATTACGCCTGATTGATGCCCTGCATTTATAGTCAGCTTCAATTTAAAACCACCTGCAAGCCTTCGTGGGGGGGGGGGGTGTTCAAGACCAGCACAGTGACTATTCTCAGGGTGGACTAACTGCAGCCAGCGAGAAGGCAGTGTATCTATCACCTGCCTTGTATTCACTCACACCTGCCTCTTACAGCTTAAGCTCAACACAGCACGTAACTTTAACCTGATTCAGCCTCACATCCTAACTGGCCACATCTCCTAAGGTAGTAAAAGGTAAACCGTGCAGCCTCTAGCAAACGGTGGAAGCGCAGACCTCGCTTGTCTCTGCGTGATAACGTTGAAGCCCTAGTTCCAACCATTTATCATACCTCCCTGAAAAACACAGCAGCGTGAGTGGGATTTCTGTCAGGGTTTACTCACTCACCTCTTTGATCTTTGCTCTCTTCTCGCGGATGGTGGCATCAGCTGGCTCTCGGTTCTCTACCCCGATGGGAGGTAGGAAGTCCACCTTGGGCAGGCCCCCAAACAGCTCCTTGTCACGCATATGGTCCTGGGCCACCTTTTCCTTCTCCAGCAGAATGTCTCTTTGAATTTCTTCGGGCAGCTTCTGCAGGGTCTCCTTGGCTTCCCTGAGAGCCCGCTCGTGGTTTTCACGGATCCTGGCTAAGTTGTCCTCCACTACAGCCCCGGGGTCCCCGGGCACGCCTTCCTCGCGGTGCCGGACTCGCCCCTCGGCGGCATCTTCGGCACGCGCCCCGGGCCCGGGCTTGTGCTCTGCCGCCGGCTGCAAGGCGGGGTTGGAGTGGAACAGGACCCCGCTGAGCAGCTTGGAGGAGTCAGGCAGGAAGAAGATTGCCCCGAAGCAGAGCGTGATGAAGGCGCTGAACACCAGCAGCAACACGAACTTCTCGGTGAGGCGGAAGGCTGCGGGGCCAGACCCTTTTCTACTGCCACTAAGCCCCCCGCCCAGGCCGCCGCCCAGGCCGCCGCCCCCCGGGCTACTGAAGAGCGGCAACAGGCCCCCCACGGGCATCGCTCCGGTCGTTGCAGCCGCCGGTTGGCAGTCTGTCCAGGGGCCGGGCGCCGAGCCGCTCAGCAGCCAAACTTCGCTGCCGCCGGCCGTCAGCGGCTGCGGGGCCGGCTCTTGCGCATCCAGGCCGCCCAGAGCGCGTGTCTGAGCTGCGGGTCTCCCTGTGGAAAGCGGCTCCCCTCCGGCTCTCCTCGCCGGGGCGGCTCCTTTGGCAAACAGGCACGCGAGACAGACCGCTGGCTGCAGCCCCTGTGGGGAGAGGAGACAGCAAAACGCAGTGGTTAGGAAGATGGTGAGAAAGTTTCCAGCGGGGTCCCCGCCCTCCCCTCGCTCCGGTAGCCGCAGGACAGCTCCCCGGCGGGCAGCCCCGCGCTCCAGCCGCGGACACCGCCCTCGGAGCCCACTTTGGACTTGGGGTGAAGTTTTGCAGTCGCGGAGGCAGGCTGTCCCGCGCACATCTGGGGCAGGGCCGCGGCGGACACCTTGATGGCAGGGGCGGCGCACCTCTGGGCAGCAAGGGCGCCGCGTGCGTGGGGGGCTCGTCAACTTCTCCCGCTGCCCATCTCCGTGCGTGTGTCCCGGCTGGCGGGGGAGCGCGTGCAGCCAGGCGACCCTGCGGGGCCCGGGACACGGCTCACGGCTCAGGTGAGCGAGCGCGCCGACCTGCCGGCGAGTGCGAGCGAACCAGGCACACGGCTGCCCTCCGCCTCGGCCCCGCCGTGCACTAATAGCACTGCCGGTCTCCGGGAGGTCGGAAACGAGGGCGGTGACGCGTCCGGAGAATGACAGCGCGTCCGGGCCAATCTTACGCCTCCCAGGGTCCCGCGGGGGTGGAGCCGAGGCGGGGAGGGGGCCGCGCAGGGCGGGGAGTTTACGGGAAGCGCAGCCTCGCGGGGGCCCGGCAGAGGCGGAGAGGTCTAAGATCCCCCCGGGCACGGAAGGGTGGGAGCTGCGCCCCAGAGCCGGGTCAGATCTATCCAGAGAAGCAGAGCCGGAGCTGGTACGAGATTACACGGCCCCAAGCCCACGCGGCCCGGAGCCCCAAAGGTGGTGGATCCTCGAGTGACCGCGACTAACGCTGTAGCGCCTGCATGCTTCTGCACTCGCCAGTTGGCGATCCCGAGGAGAACACCGGGGACTGCGGGGCCATGGGTGGTTTAGAAGCGCGTCTTTCCTCCAGTCGCCTCTTGTTACCCGAGACAGGGATTCCCCCGGCGCCGAGGAATTCTCAAACCCAAAGTCCCTAGGCTCCCCGCAGAGCTTTTGAGCTCTGGGTTCTGCCTCACTAACACAGAAATCCACCGAGACTTGGGGTTTGGGGATTGCTTGGGGCTTTAAATATGCACCCTCTTCCCCTTCCAAAAAAAGTTGTATGCCACCCCCACAACCCCCCCCCACTTTCGAAATTCATTTACCTCATCGCAGTTGGTCAAATTTTCCATTCAAAGAAGACAGTTTTATGCTGCCAGCGCTCCAAGCAATAAATTGAACCCTGTTGAAATTAAGTCTTGGATGCGACAACTCCCAGCGAAGCAGACTTGGTCCAATAGAGACTGTTTTCAAGACAGCCTTGCAGTATTCAGTCTCATGGAATGTCATGGAGACTGGCTCCACCTCCCATGACATCGCTTGGAATGCCCTGCTGATATTGCATAGATCTATATTTTGGCTTGGTTGGGAACCCCCTGCCCCCAGGTGAAGGGACAAGAGAACGTTTTTGCCAACTGTGTTATGAATCCCTGTTGCTCCAACAAGAAACAGTTACCAGAGAGGAAAATTTGACTGACTTCCCACTCCTGGAAGCAGTTTTGTAGCAGCGTGTTCACCACCAACCTTCTCCGGAAAAGTGATTTCGGTTTGCCCTTTACTTGTTGGCTTAGTCCAGAGGAAAACACCTGGCACTTCCCAGGAGAGAGCCCACAGTACAGTTGTTTCCAGGTGTTGGGCTGTATGAAAAAAACAGAAAACCAAGCCAGAAATCCTACAGCAGTTTTCGTTTAAGTATTAATTATTAATATAAGCTGTCATTAGTTGTGTATCGGTTTTGTGCAAAATGCGCCAGGCACACATTCAAAAGTTCTGGTTAATAAGAAATAATGGCTTGATGAATCCGACTTCATGGCTTGATTATTTTGATACTTGCTATGAAATTCTATGCCCAGAAGAGTGCAGCATATCCAAGCAGGGTAATAGATTTCGCTTTTAAAATGAAAGCAACAATGTTTTCTTTTAATGATGGAAAGGTAAATTTGTTTCAAATTATATTTGTAGGTTATGGGTAGGTTGAAAACTTAATCACTGTGAAATAATAGTGTTTATTCCCAGCAAGATCCTGGAAACTGAGCTACTTTACAGAAGAGAAACCAGATCCCTAGAAACTGGGACAGACTCCTGAGGAAGCCAACTGCTTGCTACCTGGTCATTAGGGGGTGGGGGAGGGGGGATTATTTTTCCAACTATGTTTTAAAAAAGGGATTTTTTTTTTTACAGAGACAGAAATAATACCTATGAACATTCATTTTAAATTGATATAAGTATGTATTCCAAAAAATAATAAAACCCACCTTTAAGTACATGTACTAGGATATGACAGAGAATTCATAGCTAATTCTGTTTCTAAATTCCTTAATCTTGATTCCAAGCCAATTTGGGCATTCCAAGTGTCTGTGGTGTAAGCATTGAAAAAAAATCAACACATAGATTTAAGTTTGATTTTCATATATATATATATATATATGTACCTAAAATTTTAAGGTTATCACTGTTTTTATTTTGGTTCACTTTTATGAAGCTTACTTTAAAGTTGTGGGTTTTTTCCCCTGGTCTATCATTAGGTGTAGGTTTATTATAATCAAAGCTTGGCTTGGTAATTTACTAGATGAAAAGTTAATTTGTGTGGTGGAATCTAAGTCTACATTCCAGGATGCCCATCTGTGTGAGGCAGGTTGAGCATGTGATTGATGGCAATGCCCATGCTTGGGCTAGAGCAAGTTTGAAGCAGACTCACAGAGAAGTTATTTTGAGATGTATGCTAATCAAATCTGCTGTGCAAACCTCTTTAAATAGCCACCGAGGCCCCATGTATGTATAGTAAGCAGGGGACAGACAGCAGGTAGGAATGGGCATGGTATAGAAGCAGGCTGGCACTCTGCCTCGATTGCAGTGCTCAAAGCTAGTCATAGTCTCTTTCAGAAAAATATGCAAATGGAAAATGAATGTGGCCAGTTATGGTTTCTTGAATCTTGATTCTGTCCAGTCAGTGCAGACCCCAGACCCCAGCTTACCTTCCTGAAGGGATGCCTTGGTCTTTGTGATTGCAGTGTTTCTGACAGGATTGCTGTTTGCTCATTGTGAAATGGCTAGTGTAAACTTGGCAACTTTAACATTTTGTGGGATTGTCTTCCTCAGGGTCTCTCTCTCTCTCTCTCTCTCTCTCTCTCTCTCTCTCTCTCTCTCTCCCCCTTTCTCAACTTGATCAGCTAAGCCTTCAGATGTAAAGCTCCTATGTACAGTTTGCCACTTACCTATAAATGTAATTCTCACTTGCCCCCCCAGTACTTTTGTCTCTGTGTCTTTCTTTAACAATTTGTAGATACTTATGTTTTGAGATTTCAAATACAATTTAGAATAATACCATTTTTAAAAACTTGGATGTAGTCATAGACAAACGCAAAACAATCTCTGATTAATTTGGGTGCTTGAATTTCGGGTTTTCTTTTTCAAAAATAAATTAACAAAAGGTTGATTTAATATTTACAGTATGATAATTATGAGCATGTCTACAGAGGCCAAACTGGTAATATTTTAATAACTGATAAGTTAATAATTCTTTAAAAATCAGTGAGTTCTTAGAAATTAAATCACAAAAAAAAAATCTTTCTTGGGCATTTTCTACAACTTTGAAGTTAGAATTATAGGAAATAATTCTTTTAAAGATACTAATATTTGTTTTGTGTTTAAAAATAAAATACAACTCAGTGAAGTCTTTAGTCCAGATAACAGTTACTGAATATTTTTAGCAAGTTACATCCCTGATTAGCAGACTTTCTATCATTTCAGATCCAGATCAGAATGGGTCTTGGCTTTTATTTTAAAAGTAAAATGTAATATGAAGAAAGTACTTTATTGTGGATGTTAATCTTGACATTTTAATACTTCAATGAACAACTCTGTAAATTACATTACCTGTAACAAGGGAATTCATTAAAGGTTTAAAAAGAATAATTAGTAATATTGGCATTTAAATTGGAGACTATAGTCTATTTGTGATGCCATGTTTGCTTTGGAATGACTAGATACTGTAGCAGAATGCTTTGGTAGAAATCCTATTATCATTGGAAACAAAAAGGAAAGGAGTTGAAACCCCATCTCATCTTGACACTGTGAGGCCATGTTGAGACATCTGTTTTTGTTTTGAACACTTACTTATAGGTGTCAGCAGTCCCCAGTTTTAAGACATGTGTACCACAAATATTTGCCAACTGGCTTCGAGGAACTTTCCATGGATCTCTCCATGGAAAGGAAGTTGTAAATGGTACTTCATCTTCCCAGTTACCTCTCTGAAGATGTAGGCCCCTGCAGAAGTCTAAAGTGGGGGAATATATTGTTGCAATGCCAATAATCAATGTAGCATTAAATTAGAAGTTTTCATTCATTTTGAATGTTAGTGCTTGCAGCTGAAGTTTATTTAAAAGCAGAGATGGAATAATAGTCTCAGAGAGTTCTAAACCAACCTTCAAGGTGAGAATGATGTATGAAAATTCTCAAATGTCTTTTTCATGAGATTAAAAAGGGCCTCAAAGAAATAAACCTATGAAGTAACTGGGCAAGGGCTGATGAGAAATTTTTTTATTGAAGACATTGTATGCCCTTAGTTGTGTAACTATGACACATGAGTTACCTAAGTTCTGTGACTCTCTTATTTTATCTATAGCAATGTAGTGGATCTTGAGCAAAATGTTTGAAGTAATGTCTGCACAGTAGGCATTCAAGGAGTTTAAGCAAATTTCTCCCTTTCCCTCATAAGTGAATTAAATGTTAAGAGTGGTGAAAGAATGGTGTCTGTAGGATTCTTGCAATGAGGATCCTACAAAGGGGGCAGAAAGGATATTATGGATGTGTCACTTTTGTGACTCCTATCCACCTCTAGAGAAGAAATGATGTGTGGGCACTTCCACTCAGATGTTACTGGGAAAGCATTGTACCATATTTCCCTACTCTTTGGGGGACCAATTCTAAGGCTCCCAGAACCTTGAGAAGATGTGAGTGATGGCAAAGTCCAAAATTAGCAGAATGATATTTAGGGCAGTGCTTGAGAAATCTGAAGCCAGGGGCTCAGGGCAGACAATCTTCATATGGGGATGTTAACAACAACCACTATGACTCTTGTATATAAAATGTTTGCGTTTTATGACTTGAGAAGATACTATTTCAACAGGGTGAAACAAAGAACAACCCTCCAAGACCACAGAAAGAAAATTTTCCTTTCTTAGTTTTTAATACATTAGATATAGTTTAAAATAATTTTTCCTTTAAAAATAACATTTACTACATTCTCTGTTGCAGAAAAGATCACATGTTCTTCCAGAAAAAGAAAATAAACTCAGAAATGAAATATTTTTGATATATTATTCTATCCAATTGAAATATTTTTCAAGAAATAAAGTGAAATGAAACCACATGTGCCTGTTTGTATTTTGGAGAAACGATCTACAAGCATGACCCATGAGCTCTTGGCTTCCCCCTTTCATTGCAAAATAAACGTGCCGTGTGTACAGCATGTTCCAGTCCTTCTTATTGTCCTTGAAGACATAATCTTGATTTCATCCTGGGTCTCTGCAACTAGGAATTGACTTGTGGTTCTGGATAAATTCAGTTTTTCAAGTTCATTTGGTTCATTTATGTTTTCTGCAATATATAGACACACTTAGAGGTGAAGTCAAAGCGCATCTGTGTTATAGGCTGAGCCTGAGTAAATTGGATATACTGAGTGTGTGACTGGTAGACTATGCACTTAGTAGAATGAAGACTGTTCTGGACTATGGTAATGAGATATATATAATATAATATAATATATATATTACTGGATTATAAATGCAACTCATTATCTCATTGGGTACTCAAGTTTGTCCCAAATATTAAATGGATATAATATATTATATTATTATAATACTATGATGCCCTTAATAGTAAACAACAAGAAACAAAAATAACCAAGTGCCCCTAAATGCCATTCATTTTACATTGTTAACAATAAAATCCATGTATATTTCTAGCAAGAAATTAATATACATAAAGTTGGCATTATAAAGAATTTACTAAAACTAGCACTAATTTCATTTATTGTCTAGGTATTATAGAGTAGAATAAATTATGATAAAAGCAATGAAAATTTGTTTGTAAAGGTTTTCAGTTACTACAAAGTTATATAGAGTGTGTCATTAAGTGGATTTTATTAACTGTATGTGGTTTCATCATTTCCATTTCTTTTAAAAATGTTTTAGGAACGTAAAATGGCCCAGCTGCTATGGAAAACAGTCTGGCAGCACCTCAAAAGGATAAATATAGAGTTACCATATGATCTGGCAGTTCTACTCCTAGGTATACAGCCAAAAGAACTGAAAATATATGTGAACACAAAAGTCTGTGTATGAAAGCTCATGGCAGCCTTATTCATTATAGGGAAAATGTGGAGACAGCACAAATGTCCACTAACTGATGAATGGATAAACAAATGCAAATCCATACAAGAAAAAGTATTCAGCAAAAAAAGGGCTGCAGTAGTGACACACATTGCAAGGATGCACTTTGACCATCCTACCCTCAGATGCTAGTCACAAAGACAACGGGAAATGTTGAGAAAAGGGGCATATGTGGGCATGGGAAGTTGATGATTGCTTGACTGCGGCAGATGGGATAGAAAGGTGGAGGGTCAGCTTTAAAGTAAGGAAGGGTTTGTGAACAGTGATAATTACATTACATTAAAATACCTATTCAATTTTAGGATTTTTAAAAATATGTGAATTATAACTCAGTGAGTATTCAAAATATTTTTCTTTCAGAACTGACTTATAAGAATCTTTAAAATCATGACACACCTAGTAATGAGATGAAGTTGACATAACAAATAGCAACACTACATATTACGGTCCAAGAACTAATAAGTAAAGAAACATTTCCCCAAACAGAAGAAATCACCAGTTTCTCGCCTTGAGAAATAGTTATCCTTTTTGAATAGCCAAACCAAGGGACTGCTTTAAAAGTTGAGTCACTTCCATTCTGTACACTTATCCTTATTAAAGAGAACAGACAAGCAATACCGCTGGCATTTTGGATGCACGGAGACTTACTGTTAGTCGTACCGCTCCACACTGTGGTAAGCCAGATGTTTCCAGGAGAACTTGATTGTGGTAAGCAGCCTCTTAGCAAAATGATGCAGAGACAGGAATTGCATTAGCAATCAGAAAGATATCAGTTTCTTCTGGAGTTACTTGGGATTTCTCTCAACCCAGACAATTATGAAAGTCAAAGTAAATATTCATGTAGACTTAAGGACTGTACAGCAGTGAGGCATCACAATGAATAGTTGTTTATCAAGACAAAAACCATTTGATATTATGTAATATTTTTCTTATTAAGCACATGGAGAAATCTACCATCAGATTTACCCAGGGCAATAATAATATGCCAAGTAGATGAAATGTGTATGTGTCTTCCTTAGATCAAAAAGTTAAAATATTTTTAAATTTTTACTGGCCTGTTTTTAAGAGAAATATGAATATTGTGTAGGATCTGATATCACATTTGTCTCAGAGCCTCTATATCCAAGATGTCTTTATTCAATTGATTCTATCAAGTCAGAAAACACCATCTTGTGATACTCCAGTAAAATCAATACCAGAGCATCCTGTGTTTTGATTATGCCTGTGTACCGTATTCATAACTTCATGAAAATGACATTTCTTCCTCAAATGATGTTTGTGTACTTTTTGCCTCTTAATTATTTTATACTCTTATCATAAATGTCCCATTGATATATATTTATGATAGAAAACCCAAAATATGTTGGCCTTCCAGAAGGACTGCTTAAAATTCTTAGAATATTGTTTGTACATGTCATCCAAAGCAGTCTAGTTATGCTTTCAGTGTATTCAAAGGAACATTTTTTTTCTGGAATCCTCCTCCTAGTTCCCTTATTCTTAAAGAAAAAAAAAGTATTTGTAATGAGTAATAGCTCTCTTCCCTCCCTGACCTTGAAGGCAGATGGGATGTGTAATACTTTTGCTAAAAGTAATGTTCTCATTTTTTTTTTTTTTGCAAAGTGATCAGCAGAGGGAAAGGAGACTTTCTAGCCCAGATCTTTTTTTTTTCTAGCCAAATATGCTCATGTTTATTTTAACCATTTCTTTCTTTACTCTCCCTTGGTACCAGATCATAGGAAGAGAGTAACTCCTATCTGCCTAATACGCTCATTGTAAAAAATTGGGATGAATAAAAACATTAAGGATAGGAAAAGAAGTCATTTATTTATTCTTACTTCTTAGAAATAAACAAACTATCTTTTCTTATTTTTCTTGACATTCAAACTAATCTTCGCTAAAAAAAAAAAAAAAAAAAAAAAAATCCCGAATCACGAAAGTATAAAGTTGTCAAATATCCAGGTATAATTCTTTTTCAAACCACAGGAACCTGACACACTGATCATGGGAGTTCATCAGGACTTCTCCCCCCTTGGCTCTGCTTTCTTTCTCCTTGCCTATTCTGCTCTCTTCAGCAGGTTTAAATTTGACAAGCTTTGGGTGATCAAAACGATGCAGCCGAAATTCCTTTCTTTTCCTTTTATGGTTTGTTCTCCCCTTTGCCTGGCAGTTTCAATTCAATTAAGAATGTTTGGTTGCTTTCTCATTTTGTTTTGTTTTACTGTCCACATACTATATCCATAGAGAAAACACTGGATCATTAGTTCTTCCCATCTCTCAAAATAAATAGATTCTTGTTGTTAATTTCTCCTTCCTATCATGCTTTTCCTAAAGGATAACAATTTTGGACTGGGTATGTAACTCAATAGAGTGTTTATCCAGCGTGAATCATGAGATTTGATCCCCAACACCCTATAATTTGAGCATGGTGGTGCATGCATATAATCTCACCAGTTTGGAGGTGGAGGTAGGAAGGATGATGAGTTCATCTTTAACTATGAGACAAAGGCAGCCTGAACTATGTGAGACCTTGTCTCAAGATAAAAAAAAAAAAAGATTTAATACTTACTTCTTCTAGACATTACCTTCCAGGAGTCTTATAGAACATTTAAGTTGACCTATATTTTAGTAAAGCTGAAGTAAGTACCCCACTGTGCATATATCAACTGCAGTCAAGAAGAGAAGTGGACATCTGAAGTGCAAGGAAAAAATTCATTGCAATGGTTTTCAAACTTAATGAGAAACTACATACTATGGAAAACAATAAGTCTGAATTAGTCTGCAAAGTAAATAGAACACATTGTTTTTATGTCTCATCTTCATTTAGTGCAAAAGAAAAAATAATGTTATAAACTATCTCGGGGAAAAATGTTTTTGTCTGTTTATGCTTTAGTGTCTCAAAGATGTCTGCAGCACAGCTTCATTTCAAGCTTTCAAAGTTATCTCGGCATCTCATTTTGAAAAGAGATTTTTTTTTTACCCCTGCCCTCCTACCTTTTTAGATTCTGTAGTTCATACTTTCAATACATGCCTTGCCAATTTCAATAAGCATTTTCCCACTGCCACGAATTTCTGTTCCTTTGCCTTTTCATCACATTTATGTGGCAAAATCTCCATTCCTTGAGAGCCCAAGTGTGTACTTTTTCAGTAACTTCAACCTGGGTGCCCAGCCTTAGTAGGAAGGAATGTTTCCCCTACAACCTCAAGTCAGCCTCAGTGGGGGCTGGAAAGACAGCATAGTGAGGAACGTGCTTGCCTCCGAAGCCTCCTAAGAACCCATGTACAAATTCTGGCCTAGGTTGTACATGTTTGAAATCCCAGTACTGGAAAGTTGGTGATAGGTGAGTCCCTGAGGACAGCTAGCCAGCCAGTCTAGCCTAACTGGTAAGCTCTGTTGAGAGAACTTGTTGCAAAAGAGGAATGTGGTGTTCCTGAGGATGACACTTAAGGTTGCCCTTTGGCTCCATGCACCCCACCCCACACACACCTGCACACTTGTGTGCACACACATACTAAAAATGAAATGAAATCAGACCAAATGACTCTTCCTGTGGTCATGGGGTCCAGTCATTTTTCTACTCTGCAAAGCACCATCAGTCATTTTTCTACTCTGCAAAGCACCATCCATGCTTTTCCATTGTCCTCTACTCTGTGTTCTAGTGAGTTGGATACAATTATGTCCCAACACCCAGGGGACATTTGATAATGTCAAAAGACAGTTGGAGACCTGATAGTTAGTGGGGAAAGGTCAGGAGAGCCCCACGCAATATAGAACTGTCCAGGAAAAGGTGTCATCATGCCAAGGTTCTGATACCGCCCCCCCCACCGGCTCTTCATACTTACCATATGCCTGCCTTCCTGAACAGAGCAAGCAGCAGCCTCATCTTTTCTGTTTCAAATACAAAACACTTTCATATTTCTGCATTCAGTCTCACTTCCTCTTGTGAGAGCAGGGCTGTGCACTTGGAGCCAAGGCCAAGACTGCCACCTGTGCTGAGGCTTTTACAGCGGCCTCACTTCTCTGTAATGCAATATGATGTATTATTCATTTTCTGTTTATATTCTTTCTTGCCTTTTGATTTTAAACATAACAAGGGTTCAACTGAAAACAAAGCAAATATCTCTCTCCAGGCCTGCCCTGTCCTCTCTTTACCACTTCTTTCTCCAAACAGTTGATACTAATGACAGCTGGCCACAATCCCTCACTTCCAGCTCAAACTCAGCTTAACTCCAGCCCAGCTACTGGCCTTGTCACCCCATTGAAACTCCTCTAATCAGGTCACCATTGTTCTGCAGGTTGTAACTGCCTAACCATTTTTCAGCTTCACTCAACTTCAGCTTTCAATGACATTGGTCACTCCTGCTTTCTGAAATAATCGTCCCTTAATTTCAGTGACCCAAGAACCTCTTCGTTTTCAAAACTCTCTGGCCAGTTTGTGTTTCCTGTGGTGTCAGCCTCTCTCTGGATGCACCATTTAAATGGGTGCATTTCCTTAAGATTCTGCTCTGGAGCTACACATCTCCTCAGTTTTCACTCCCTTCCTAACCAATACTGTTCATACCCATTGCTCCATTTAGCACATAAATGCAAAATGCTTTCATTTTCATGTGAGCTTTTCTGGTTCTGCATTCTGATTTCAGATCTAGACATCTAGTCACCTTTGTGTTTGTATGTGTGGCCAAACCTCAAAGTCTCAGCATGTCTTCTCCTGACATCTGCTTTATCCTTGACCATCCTCTTTTCATTTCCTGTCCAAGTGGGGGAACATTCTGGATGGAGTTCTGCTAAGAGGGACTTCACATTCATTTACTACTTAATGGAGCAGAGTCTTGTGTCTTTCCCCCACGGTCAACATAGCCAGGTCACAGCACAGGACTGGGGCCTTTCTCATTGTTTCTTTGATTCTTGAGCAACTGATTCAAAGACAGGGAGCTGTTGAGTGTTTATTACAAGTTTATGTGGCAAAATGGTTTTCAGCTGCACCAAGGTTGGATGTTTATGGTTTCTCCGTGGGGTGCTTCCATGGAAGGGGCCTCTTTCCATCTCTCATCCAAATTCTCTGGCAACAACTCTTCCACAATCAATTAACTCATTTTCATTAAAAAACTATGTAATTGACATTGAAATGTGTCATCCCCCAAAGGGATGACTATGGCAGGTGATGTCTATTATCAACTCCACAGAATCTAAAATCTTCTGGGAGGTGGCCTCTGGGTAGGCCTATGGGAGATTATCTTAGGCATTTGGAGTGGTAAGACCTGCCCATTCTGGGTGGCACCGTTTCTCATTTCTGTGCACTGGAAAGGGAGAAGTCTAGCTAAGCACTGACTGGTTTCTCTCTGCTTCTCAACTGTGGATACAATGTGACTAGCTATCTCAAGTTCCTGCCATTGTAACTTCCCTGTGGTGATGAGCTGCTCTTCCAGATGGCAAGCCAATGAATTCCCTCTCCCCTCTCAGAGTCTTTTCTCAGCAACAGCAATGTGTGGTGGGATTGAAAAATCTAATCTTGATTTTCTTTTTTTAAAAATTCTTAATTGTTTATTTTATTATTATTTTTAATTACTCATATTTACATATCCATCCCCCCATTCCCTTACCCTCCCTTCCTCCCATGTTCCCCACACAACCCACCCCAACCCACCCCAACCACCCCCCTCTGTCCGACTCCTCTCCAGGGATAGTGAAGCCAAGGACCTACAAAGTCTGTCATATTGTTTGGCTGAGGGTCTAGACCCTCCTTGCTGTATCTGGGCTGCTATAGTATCCCTCCATAGGGAGTGGGCTCCCAAAGTCCATTTGTGCTCTAGGGATAGACTGGCTCTGCTGTCAGAGGAGCCATAGACTGTCTTGGGCTCCTAGCTGGCACCCACTTTCAGAGGGTCTGGTTTGGTCCAATGCTGTTTCCCCAGCTTTATGATTAGGGTCTCCATTCTATCTAACAGTGGTCAGGTCCACTGTTTCTGCAGGTCTCTCCATCCCCGTCTTAGCTCATTTGCTCAACCCTCCTCCCTCTCCACAACTGAATTCCAGTAGTATGATTCAGTGCTTAGCTATGGGTGTCTGTTTCTGCTTTGAACAGCAACTGGATGAAGACTCTCTTTCCTCTTCCTGCCCCCGGGCTCCAATTTGGTCAAGGGTTCTTGTCCCCATCCTCTTCTTCGAGGAACTATGCAATCTTCTCTTGGGGTCCTCGTTTCCTAGCTCCTCTGGTAGTGTGGAATGTAGGCTAGTGATCTTTTGCTCTATGTTTAAAAATCAAAAGTGAGTGAGTACAGACCATGCTTATCTTTTTGTGATTGGGTTACCTCACTGAGGATGGTTTCTTCTAGTTCCATCCAGTTGCCTGCAAATTTAAAGATTCCATTGTTCTTTTCCTGTGAGTAGGTCTCCATTGTGTAAATATACCACATTTTCTCTATCCATTCTTCAGTTTTGGGGCATCTAGGTTGGTTCCAGGTTCTGGCTATTACAAATAATGCTGTTATGAACATAGTTGAACATATGTCCTTATTGTATGAGTGTGCCTTATTTGGGTATATGCTCAAGAGAGAGATTGCTGGATCTTGAGGTAGACTGATTCCCATTTTCCTGAGAAACCGCCATACTGATTATCAAAGTGGTTGTATAAGTTTGCACTCCCACCAGCAGTGGAGGAGTGTTCCTCTTTCTCCACATCCTCTCCAGCATAGATTGTCATTGGTGTTATTGATTTTAGCCATTCTGACAGGGGTAAGATGGTATCTCAGAGTGGTTTTGAGTTGCATTTCCCTGATGGCTAAAGATGTTGAGCACTTTCTCAAGTGTCTTTCAGCCATTTTAATTCCTCTGTTAAGAATTCTCTATTTAGTTCTGCACTCATCTTTTAATTGCATTGCTTGGTGTTTTGGTGGCTAGCTTCTTGAATTCATTGTATATTTTGGTGATCAGCCCTCTGTCAGATGTGGGGTTGGTGGATATCTTTTCACATTCTGTGGGCTGGCATTTTGTCTTGCTGACTGTGTCCTTTGCTTTACAGAAGCTTCTCAGTTTCAGAAAGTCCCATTTATTAATTGTCCATCTCAAATGTTTGAGCTACTGGTATTATGTTCAGAAAGTGGTATCCTGTACCAATTTGTTCAAGTGTGCCACCTACGTTCTTTTCTAGGAGGTTCAGTATGGCTGAATTTATGTTGAGGTCTTTGATGCATTTGGATTTAAGTTTAGTACATGGAGATAGATATGGATCTAACTGCAATCTTCTACATGTCTGAATCCAGTTATGCCAGCACAATTTGTTGAAGATACTTTCTTATTTTCGTTGTATAAATTTAGCTTCTTTGTCAAAAATCAGGTGTTCATAGGTATGTGGGTTAATATCAGGGTTTTCAATTCGATTCTATTGGTCAACTTGTCTATTTTTGTGCCAATACCAAGCTATTTTCAGGACTATGGCTCTATAATAGAGCTTGAAGTCAGGGTTGGTGATGCCTCTGGAAGATTCTCTATTGTACAGGGTTGTTTTGGCTACCCTGGGTTTTTTGTTTTTCCATATGAAGTAGAGTACTGTTCTTTCAAGGTCTGTGAAGAATTGTGTTGGGATTTTGATTGGAATTGCATTGAATCTGTAGATTGCTTTTGGCAAGATTACCATTTTTACTATGTTTATCCTACCTATCCAGGAGCATGGGAGATCTTTCCATTTTCTTTAATTTCTTTCTTTAAATACTCAAAGTTATTACTATCCATGTCTTTCTCATTTTTGGTTAGTGTTACCCCAAGATATTTTATTTTATTGCTATTGTAAAGGGTGATTTTTCTCTGATTTCTTTCTCAGCACATTTATCTTCTGTATATAGTAGGGCTATGATTTTTGAGTTAATCTTGTATCCTGCCACATTGCTGAAGGTGTTTATCAGCTGTAGTAGTTCCCTGGTAGAGTTTTTAAGGTCACTTACATAAACTATCATATCATCTGCAAATAATGAGAGTTTGACTTCTTCCTTTCCAATTTGTATCCCCTTGATCTCCTTTTGTTGTCTTATTGATCTAGCTAGGACTTCAAGTACAATATTGAAAAGATATGGAGAGGGTGGACAGGCTTGTCTTATTCCTGATTTTAGAGGAATAGAGTTGAGTTTCTCTCCATTTAGTTTGATGTTGGCTATTGGTTTGCTGTATATTGCTTTTATCATGTTTAGGAACGTTCCTGTTATTCCTGATCTCTCCAAGACCTTTATCATGAAGGGATGTTCGATTTTGTCAAAGGCTTTTTCAGCATCTAGTGAGATGATCATGTAGATTTTCTTCTTCAGTTGGTTTATATGGTGAATTACATTGATGGATTTTCATATGTTGAACCATGCTGCATTCCTGGGATAAAGCCAACTTGATCATGGTGGATGATTTCTCTGATGTGTTTTTGGATTCAATTTGCCAGTATTTTGTTGAATATCTTTGCGTCGATGTTCATGAGGGATATTGGTCTGTAATTCTCTTTTTTCGTTTTGTCTTTGTGTGGCTTGGGTACCAAGGTAATTGTAACCTCATAGAAAGAGCTTGGCAATGTTGCTTCTGCTTCTATTGTGTGGAACAATTTGAGGAGTACTGGTATTAGCTCTCCTTTGAATTCTACTAATCTTGATTTTCAAAGAAAACTTCTGTTGGTGAAATACCTTAAGGTTGTATGTTTTAGCTAATATTTTGAATTACTAGTTTAAGTAGTTTAATTTAATATTCTTTGTAGTTTTTAACACCAGCAAAGTAATTAATTTCTACTAATAGTCTGGGAGATAATTTTACTTCAACAAGTGAAGAATTCAAGCAATTCAGTGACTATACACTAACAGCTGTGTGGCTAGAACACAGAAACCACTGTGGAGGGAGGGGCAGGGCCAAATTTATGACCAGAGGTAGTAACTGGTAAGATTCAGGTTATTTCACTCACTAAAGGATTGTATTTTCTAATACAACCTGCACATGAATTCTGCTAGGAGAATGAGAAGGGGAGAAGAGGAGGGGTGTGGAGGACATGAGAGAACAGAAAGCTTAAGTCAGGGGAAGAATGAATGATAACAAGAATGGAGATATCATAATAGAGGGAGACATTTTAGGTTTACAGAGAAATCAGGCACTAGGGAAATGTCTGGAGATCTACAAAGATGACAACAACTAACAATCTAAGCAACAGAGGAGAGGCTACCTTAAATGCCCTCTCCTGAGAATGAGACTGATGACTGACTTATATGCTACCTGATAGCCCTCATCCAGCAGCTGGTGGAAGTAGAAGCCGACACCCACAACTAATCACTGAACTGAACTGGAATCCAGTTGCAGAGAAGGATGAATGAAGAGCAAAGGGGTCCAGACTAGGCTGGTGAAACCCACAGAAACAGCTGACCTGAACATTGAGGAGCTCTTGATTCTCAGACTGATAGCTGGGATACCAGCATGGGATTGATCCAGACCACAGGAACATGGGTTTCTGTGAGGAGACCTCAGAAATCTATGGGACCTCCTGTAGTAGTTCAGTACTTATCCCTAGCATAGGTGTGGACTTTGGGAGCCCATTCCACATAGAGGAATACTTCCTGAGACAAGACACATGGGGGTGAGCCTACTTCCTATCCCAAAGGATATGATAGACTCTAATGACACCCTATGGAAGGACTCACAATCCAGGGGGAGCAGAAAGGATATGTGATAGGTAGGGATTTAGTTGGGGAGGGTGGTAGGGGAGGAGGGGTGGGAGTGGGAACTGGGATTGTCATGCAAAACAATTTTGTTTCTAATTCAAATAAAAATATCTGAAAAAAATCTTTGGGGGAGTGTGATTTTGAGAAGACACCTGTGAGAGAGTGTATGCTGGTGTGCCAAAGGGGGTGGCATATATTTGGTATGTGTTGTTTTTATCAATTAAGCATTTAAACCCATTTCTATTTAGTGGCATTCTTCAATGAATAGTGTTAGGTGTTTGATACATGCCCCATGCCTCACAGCTGACACCAAAGATGTTAGAACATCTTTGTCCTGTCCCTTGTAGTGGAGGAGTAAGTTTGCCATCTCTTCAATGACTATTGTGAGGTACAGTAAACTTGACCAGGGAACATGAAGTTGAAGGTAGGACTGTGCCTAGCTTTTGGTGGTATCATTTTTTGTAGGGCTGGGGGTGTGTTCTGACTAATCATTTCACATGCTTCCCACTCGCTAGATTTCTGTGTTTTACTGGCCCAGCCCTTATATCCCAGAACTGATTTATTGCTCCTGACTGTCTCTTACATGCACTTCCTTACTTTTACATATTTAAAGGCAGTTTATATTACTTATAACCTAATGGGCATGGCATTTAAAACTGGCCCCTAATTCTAGTCCTCACTGGAAGCCTTCTGTCTCTGTCAATAGTGAAATAATTCATCTAGCCAAAAGTCTAGACTACATCTTTGACAATTCTGTCTGAAGCTGAAATCTAATTCCGTGTTTGAATTGTTTGGCTTCCCTCCTAAGTATTGTTCATCTCTATCTACTTAGCTACCAGCATCCGTACCAGCCCCCTGATCCAAGTGAGTATGCAAACCCACCAGCACTAGAGAAACATGTTTGGTCACCCTGAACTTTTCCCTTCCCCCATCTGCTCTTTTCTTAATGGAAGATCTGCACACCCATGTGACTTCATTACTGATCTGTGATCTGTGACCACTTTCTTGTAGTTTCCTGGGAATGTGCTTGCTGCTTCCTACATCCAGGCTTTTGTGTATTAGTGCATCTCCATGCATTGCTTTCTCCTATTCCCTTCACGTCGTTACCTCTTTTCCTCCATATCCTTTCTTTATGCTGCCTAACCCTAAGCCTAACCTTAACCCTAACACTAACCCTAACCCCAACCCTAATCCTGCATATATATATATATATATATATATATATATATATATATATGTGTGTGTGTGTGTGTGTGTGTGTGTGTGTGTGTGTGTGTATGGAAAAGGTGGCCAAGAGGTAAAGGAGATAAATTGCTGATACATTGTGCTCTGCATACATGGGTTTGCATCCCATCCTCGTAGGGAATAACTTTGGGGGACCAGTGAGATAGCATATGCTTTGTCATGCAGATCTGCAAACACATACCATGCACACACACACAAAATAATTTTTATAATGATAATAAATATATTTTTAAAATCACATGAGCTTATTAGTTAAGCTTTCCAAGAAGACTCAGGCTTAATCCTCAGCACACACTCTGTCTGTAACCACAATTCCAGGGGATTTGTGCTCTTTTCTGGGCTCTGTGGACACTAGTCATGCACATGGTTCACAAACATATATGTAGACAAAACTCCCATGCACATAAAATAAAAAATGAAATAAAAGAAATTTAAAATCAGAGATACAATGGTAAAATAATACAACTTTATTTATCATAGTCTGGATGCTGGAAAAGAGCATATTTTTGAGTGATGCCTGTCTTCTGGCTTTATGTGGCCAGCTTCTCATTGTGCCCTAGTGTAGCTGTGTCTTTCTTTAGCAATGCTTGAGGAGAACAAAATGTAGGGAAAGAAGAAAGCAAGGGAGAGAGCTACAGAACATCCCAGTCCAGTCACATACTATGAATTTCGCTAATGTATGTCCATTTTAAATATCCATTATGCTAATTGAAAAGCTACTAATTTTGCCAGAGAAAATGATTTTCTCTATCATCATGCTAATTTGCAAAGGCTGCTGTCTGAGGTACATGAGCTTGTGTACATGGTCATGAACATGCTGTAAGCTCTTGTTCTAGTCAGTTCTTAAGTGTGGCCTTTCTGAGAGTATGTTGTTTGACCCTCCATGGAACAGAAGAAGGTAGTTCCTGCTTAGGAGGACAAAATATACATAGGGCACAACCTGCACATTTATAGCCCTACCTAATTCAAGCTCAAGTCTTAAAAGCCTTTGGCATTTTCCAAGTGCCTAGCCCTTGGCCATTAGCAGTTGCTCGACATGTATATGAAGGATGGCGACATAGAGATCAGTGAATGCTCACCAACTCAATGGATAGTCTGAGACAGAATAGATTGATTGCATTCTTCTGGCATTAAAGGGAAAATTAGTTTGTAATCAGCTGAAAGAGAGCAAAATTTTCTTTTTCATTCACCAATAGGCTGTCCCCAGAGTATAAATTTGAGCCTCCTTTCAGCACCAAATGTCCTGACGAAGCCCTGCTAAAGACCTTGAGAGATTACAAAGTCTGATGGGAAGGATTCTCCACAAGTGACTGAAGGGCTGCTGGGCTCTAGGACTGGCACTGAGGCCTCAAGGATGAGTATTTGACTTTCTGCTCCACTTTGAGATGCTCAGCGAATACTTAGAGGATTGCCAAGTGGAACAGGTAATTCACAGCAGGGCCACAAACTAAGGCTAAAGCAATTTGAAAGTTTTCAGAGGGTGTAGAGACCCTAGGGTTATTGTAGTATTTTCTAAATTTGCTTGGATATAAGATTTATAAGGAATGGATGATTAATGTCACAGATTCCAGAGTCTGTGCTGGGATCTATGAAGTCAGACTTTCCAGAGACAAGACCTGGAAATGTGTACATTTAGTGAATACTGTAGGCCAATGATTCTCAATAAGCATCTGATGGGGGGGTGGGGTGTCACTAAAACAGAGAGGGGGAATGTAAAAAGCTGTTCTTCTCTCCTCTCCAGTTTCAATTTAGCAAATCTCCCTGTGGCCTTCCAGAGTTTGCATTTCTAACTTGAAGAATTATAGCTGCAGGCTATGAGTGTGCTCCTCAAACTATAGCATACATATGGGTCAGTCATGGTGGTTCCTAGTGAAGATGTCCAATCTAATTCTGGAGTTCTGGGAGACATGGCTTTGCATTTCCAGCAAACTATGTGAAACAACAGACTTCCAGTTGAAGAGCCTGGGCACTGTGCGGAAGCATCTTCATAGACCTCAGCTTCCTGAGTCAGAATTTACGGTTAACAATGCATTTCCACACCATTCTGTGCTGATTAATGTCTGAGACACTCCATCCCTAGGTGTTTTGCAATCCTGAAATTTATAGACGCTGCTCTGCCATGAATGATGCGATAGACTCGACTTGCAGAAAACTTGTGGCTGCAAAATGAAAAGACTGACGGCAGTCTGGGAGAAAATGTGTGCTGCTGCTTATCTGATGAGTGGTGTGCTGCTTACTGTCCTTATCTTGTGACTAAATACCAGACAGAAGCAACTTCAGCTGGGAGGGGCTGATTTTGGCTCATGGTTCAGGTTGCTAAGGGCCATCCTGGTGAGGAAGGCAGAATTAGGACCCTGACCCAGAGCTCATCAGGAAGAGGGGAGCTCAACATAAAGTAGGGCCAGAACAATCCCTCCAAGCCTGTCTCCCCACAGCCATCAACTTCTTTCAGCTGGACTGCACTGAAAAGTTACAAAATCTCTCCAGACAGCAGCAGGTGTGGACTGCTATTCAAACACATCCTCTGGGGGCATTTTACACTCAAACTGTAACAAAGGTTTATTAGCCAAAATGTGAGAATAGAAAAACAGCAACTACTTGGATCTTAAAACGAGAAGAAAACTTTAAAATCCCCCCTCTTTTTTTGACCTTCCCTTCTCCCCTTGCTCTTCAGCTCTTCCTGTCTCTTTGTCTTTTCAGCTATGGGACTCTTAAGTACTCCAATAGCTTGGAGGAAAATTGTTTAGAGTTTTGAAAAGACATTTATTTAGGAAAGACAAGAAAATGACCAGAAAGCATATGAGAAAACTATAATGCTATTGAACATCAGTGAAATAAAAATTGTAACACAACGAGACTGTGTTTTATACATGGCAGGATGGTGATTGTAAAAAGACCACAATATGTGTTGGTGAGAGTGTCGAGCAATGTGAACAGTAGTACACCGTTGTTGGGGATGCATATTGGGGCAGGCTTTATGGTAATCAATATGGAGGTTGCTCAAAAATGTATGAGTGTGGCTTCCATATGAATCAGTAATCACTTGTCTTGATACGTACACACATACATACATACATGCATGCATACATACATACTCTCTCTCTCTCTAAGAGAGAGAGAGAGAGAGAGAGAGAGAGAGAGAGAGAGAGAGAGTGTGTATCTAAGAGATTAAGCCAGTATTTCATGGAGACATTTGGTCTCTTGTGTTCATTACATCATTCATAATAACCAACATATAGAAACAAGTATCTGTTAACAGATAAACTGGGAGAATTATAATATAGATAAAATGCAATAGTATTCAGTCTTTCAAAAGGAGATCTTGCCATTTGTAAAACCATGGGTGAGCCTAAAAAACATTATTGTAAATGAAATGAGACAGACATACGAGGAAAGGGATGTGTGACTGCAATTAAAAATGAAAAAAATCTTTAAAAGCTGGAACAGAGAACAAGGATTGGGAACTGGGACAAATGGGCACATGCCAGTCAGAGGGTTCACAGTTATAATAATGTGGGGTGAATAAATATAGACACCTGATGTGCAGCATAATAACTATAGTTAAAACACTGTAATATATTGGGAATTTGTAAGAACATGAACTGCTACTGTGTGAGACAGGAAGTTTAAATTGTTTAACTTCAGCATCATCTCACTACCGTGTATAGTCAAACATTATGTTCTATGCTTAACATATACAATTTTTATTTAGAAGTAGAAAACTTGCAGACAAGTACTTGGCACATGGCAGAGACACACTGTTGAGGCAGTCTCTTCATTATTAGCTTGTGAGGTTTACATGCTTCTTCTCAGTTATATTATTATTTCTTTGATGTCAACAGTGTTAGGTGACCAGAGGAAGAATTCTTACTTCCCTTTGATAGTGAGAAATCAAAAATTAGTATATAAAAATAAATCACCTACTCGAGATCATACAGCTAATACATTCCATGTTTTCTGGGTTAAGTATTTTGTTTCAAACTCCAGTGTCATTTTCATTAAGAAACCCTTGCAGATCTCGTTACCTAGTTACAAATAGAGCAACCTGGAAATTGTGTTATGTGAACAAACTGATCTTTCTAATCAAACCTTTCTACATTGCTGTCAGCCGGATCCTTCCAATTGCCTAAAAGGTGGTCTTCATCCCTGCTACTATAGCATCCTCTTCCAGGATGATCATTGTGAAATACAGTTAAAGTTAACAAACGACAGCACAAATGATGTTGTCTTATAAGATTATAAGAGAGCTAAAGAACTTCTGTCGCTGGGTGAAGTCACAACAGTCATTGAATGGCTTCACATACCACATTATTCATGTATTTCTGAGGGTGCTGGATGGTGCACACAGACCTCTCGGTCTCGCAGAGTCACGAGAGAGCAATACTTACACTTAAGTTCCCTGCATAATATTTGGAAGTGATGAATGACAGCTATGTAACAGGTCTTTGTATTTAATATTTATTAATATATAGTATTGTTATGATTATTTTCAAAGTATATTCTTATATGAAAATAAGTACTATCGAGTCAGTACCTACACTATATTGCACTAGCAGCAGCCTTGTGCATCTTTTGTTGTGTTTTGTATTCTGATATAGGTTCTTATTATGTAGCCTCAGGGGGCTTTGAACTCTTTATATTCCTGTTTCAGCCTCCTGGGATTACAAATATGCATCACCATGTCCACTAACCTCATGCATCTTATGTTAAAATTATATTATGAATGCATGCTGAATGGCTGGCCTGTACCATTTAAGTTTATGTAAGCACATTCTGTGGTATCTGCCTAATCCTATTTTTCTCAGAGCATACTCCCCTTACTGCAGGTCTCATGATTAGAGATCCCTGGACATGTAAGGGAGGAACAAGAAAATCAAAAGTAAAGTGCATGAAGTATGTAGAAAGGAGCCTGGCACCCTCTCTCTGGAGATACATAATTCCAAATGAGCCCTAAATAATAGAAAATTCTACTCTCTCTTTTCCTTCAATCTAAGGCAAATAAAAAGTAGCATGAAGAAAGTCAAGTTGTGTGTTGTCTCACTGAATGATTTTTTTTTTTGTACATTATATAAAAACAAATTACAGTGTGGTGGCTATGGTATCCACTGGAAGGATTATCAAAGTGTGAGGAAAAGATGTGGCAAGCAGCAATGATTTCCTTGCAGAGGGGAAATGAGAAGGAACTGTGTGTTTGTGCACTGAGGGAGAGGATGAAAGAGAGCAGGCATGACAGTTATCAGAGATGCTTTAACCCAGAGACCTTTCCTCTTGCGAGGCTTTTTGAAGGGCCTGTCTGCTGGCCCTGGGTGAAAGCAAGCCAAAGTTCAAAGACCCAAGGGACTTTGGTATCCAAACTCTGGTCAGCAACCATTTTGTTTTCATTGACCAGTAGCATGAGCAGTTTTGCTGATCATTTATGAGGTGAAGAAAGAATCCAGCAAGCCTCTGTCCATCTCTACACAAGGTGGATAAGGGGAACTGAAAGTCTTAAGCTAAGTCAGGTGGGAAAGGACATTCATTTCCTAGAGCACAAAAGGGAGGGTGACTTCTTTTTTTGTAATTTTTTTTTATTAGTTCAAATTAGGAACAAGCTTTCTTCACATGTCAATCCCTTTTCCCTCTCCCTCCCCTCTCCCCAGCTTTCTCCCCACCTCCCACCTGCCCCTCCCCATCTACCCTCCACTCCCCAGGCTGGGTAGGACCCTCAACGGGGGCTTCCCAAGTCCACCACATCATCCTGGCCCGGGCGGAGGCCCTCCCCCATGTGTCCAGGCCTAGATGTGAGATGGGCTCTCAAAGTCCCTTCTTACATCAGGGAAAAATACTAATCCACTACTAGGGACCCCCTAAAGTGCAGAGGCCTCATTGACATCCATGTTCAGGGGTCTGGATCAGTCCTGTCCTGGCCTCCCAGACAGAAGTCTGGGGTTGATGTGCTCCCCCTTGTTCAGGCCAGCTGTTTCTGTGGGTTTCACCAGCCTGGTACCGACCCATTTGATCTTTATTCCTCCCTATCTGCAGCTAGGTTCCAGGGTTCAGTTCAGTGCATATCTGTGGGTGTCTGCCTCTGCTTCCATCAGCCACTGGATGAAGGCTCTAGGATGGTATAAAAAGTAGTCATCAGTCTCATCATATGGGAAGGGAATTTAGGTTATCCTCTCCACCATTGCCTAGATTGTCAGTTGGTGTCATCCTTGTAGATCTCTGGAAATCTCTCTAGTGCCGGATCTCTCCTAGGACCTATAATGGCTCCCTCTGATATGGTATTTCTCATCCTGCTCTCCTCTATTCTTCCCCCAACTCAACATTTTACCACCCTAAATGCACCCTATCTTGTCTGATCTCGGAAGCTAAGCAGGGTCAGGCCTGGTTAGTACTTGGATGCGAGGGTGAATTCTTAACCTTTGTTGTTCTCCTGGGACACAGGTCCCAACTAAAGTTCAACATTGTGAATATTATATAAATATTTCTATGTTGGCTGTTCTGCTTTGCTAACACATTTTTTCCCCTAGCAATTTTTACTACATATAAAAATCAAGAACTTAAGAATCTACTCTCTGCTCAAGATGTCTGTATTATAATTACAGACATAAATTTCAGTCCATAAAATGTTTACAGATTTCTTTGTTAATATTTCAAATTCTTTAAAAGAGTGCCATCTTATGTAACTTGACAAAATGCAAAGCCATGCTGTTTCTTCCTCACTGAAGGTCTTCTGTACACAGATTTCCACCAAGTCCAAAGTCCTGTTAGTTGTTTGCATTTCTCAATACTCACCACAGTGCCAAGGCAACCTCTTATACCTTTGCATGATAAGAAAACTCAATAGGCATTGAGAACCTGCCAGGGTCCTTGTCTGTGTCTTTGCACCTGCTTTTTAACAGATGCTCAATTCATAATTGTTGATTGAATAACTTTGAATAATAAAATGATTGTTCCTACTAAAGAAAGGCCTATCACTTCAAGTTTTCCATTGTGGATTGTTTTGGTCAAGCCATTTACTGTAATTTAAGTTTGTAAAAGCTATAGGGAGTGTGTTGAGAATTCACAATACAGTATTCTTCAGTCTTTGTAAGTTAGATAATACAACTAGTCGGTAATAATATTTTATACTTACTAAATGTTTGTCATATGTTAAATACTTTAGATAAATATTTTTTTTCATTCTCAAAGCAATTTTAAGAGTAAACTGTGGGATGGATTTGAATTATTTGAGGTGATTTATGTGCACCTACAAAGTAGGATAATAAAACTATCTAAACTCATATTATACTGAATAGACTTGGATCATAAAATATGTTTTGAGCTGGGCATGGTGCTGAGCACCCTGTACTTCTAGACACTTTGGAGGCTGAGGCATGATGAGCATGAGTTCAGAGTCAGCCTGGGCAACATAATAAGACCCCATCTCAAAAAATAAAGTATTATATGTTATTGGTATCTTCATTTCTTGTACTTAATTTGCATATTATTACTGAAATATATAAATTATGAAAATATAGTGTGGTGAAAGGAATTTGGACAATAATTATTGTTTACTTTTCCCCCACAACTGTAACAATTTATAATGGGTTCTCCTTTGGTTATAAAATGAATATTTTTGTGGATAAAAAATATAAAAGAGGGAAACATTTGCATTAGATGGAATTTATAGCATAAAGTCACCTCCATAAGTCAAAGAAAATGGCAAATGCAAGTGATATAAGCTAAAAGTATTAACTGCAAACCAGGAACCAATCATTTGGAATACTATCCCTTTGTCTTAACAAGGCAGCAAACTACAGGGAAGATGAGTAGAGGTCCTCAGGGTACAGCAGTGCTTGTCCCATTGGCTTCTTTCCAATAAGCTAGACTTTATTTGCCACTTATTTCCTCACAACACTAGCCAGTTGGGTAGATAAAGGAATTGAACAAAGATGGAGCTACTCCAGGCTTCACAGATTTCCTCCTCCTCCTCCTCCAAAGTCATTGGTCCCTAAAATCTGCTTGGAGCATGAGGGCTGATGAGGATCAGAGAGGTTCTTCCTCCTTCCACTGAAATTTGGTACTTCTCTGCTCTTCCCCTCCTGCCTTCCTGACACTTTTTTTTTTTTTTTTTTTTGCTAAACACACATGGGGCTTGGGGAAGGAAGAAGGAAGAATCCAGTCCTGGCCTTTGTTCTTTGCCCTCTATTGTCCCAAAGACAGAGCCTTAATTGTAATTTTGAAATGTAAACCTAACCCATTTAGATTGGCAGAAAGGAACTGCTGTTTTAGAATAAGCAGAAATGCAATCATTCTTGAATCATATTCAGAATATAATTTTCATTTTCTTATTTCGAAATTTGTTTAATATAAGAAAATGTTGGCTATCACAAGAAACTCAGATGTTTACTAGAAGCTTTCATTTTAAACTAGTTCTATACACAGGCTATAGTTCAGGGCATTTGAAATAACCTGAGTGAAAACAACAAAAAGTCTTTATGTTTTCTGGAGTCTAATTCTAATGGTAAATATAATAAAAGCATAATATGATTTCAAGGAGCCTTAAGTGCTCTGACAGGAAAGAAAGCAAGATAAAGCAAAAAAATTATGATAGATAATCAATAAAAACATAATATGATTTCAAATGCCCTTAAGTGATCTGAGCAGAAGGAAAACAAAATTGAATATAAAAATTTATGTGTCAGTGTATGTACGTGTGTGTACATGTGTTTATGTGTATATGTGTGCATACGCATGTGTGTATGTATGAACTCTTTCTTATCAGGTGATGTTAGAGGAGAAACTTCTATGAAATGAGAGAGCAAGATGAGCAACGCTTTGGGGAAAGGGCTGTAAAGAATAATAGATGAAGTACAAAACCTTAACAGGAGCTGCCATGACAGGAAGCCAGTGTGGCTAAAGCAGAGCTGGGGTGTGAATAAAGGGGGGGCGTTAACTCACAAAGGGATCCTGGAATCTGCACAAATACAGTCTAGCAAGTAATGAGTTAGAATTTTGCATTTTATATTATTATTGATATTCACTGAAGAGCTATTGTAGAAGAACAACATATACATTTGTAAAAGAAGCAGAAAAAAATGAACTGGATAAAAATTTCCATCACATCATAAAGGGGAAACTCTAGAAATGTTAGCTATGTGGCTAAATGAAAAACACTTGGTTAAGTCAGGCACAGTGATACACTCTTATAATTCCAGCACTGGAAAAGTTGAGCAAGAGGATTGTGAGTTCAAGGCCAGCCTGGGATAGAGGAGGAGACTCTGTCTCAAAAATTAAGTCAGATCAACCAACATAAAACTTCTTTTAAAACCAAATAAATTAATCTACCCAAAGTAAAGCACCTTTATTTTTTATTTTCTTCTACATATTGATAAAACAAATGATTGTTGAAAACAAATATAGCTAAACACTGTAGGGCATATGGTATATACAGAAATAAGAAGCATATCAAGTATGGCATGCAGTCAGGGATAAAAGAAGTGCAAGTATATTACATTATTGGGACATATGTGGTCATAAGGCATTAAATATTTGAGGTGATGATTTGTAGCGATATGCTATAAAATATAGACAACTAGTAAAATAAAGCAAAAATTTATGGCTCATAAATCAACAAAGGAGAGAAAATTGGAGCAAAATAAACTTAATAAATACAAAAGAAGACAGAGAAAGAAGAAGGGGCCAAATAATGGAGGGAAATTGAAAAACAAAAGTAACATTGTGATAGATTTAAATCCAGCCACATCAACAGCCATTAAATGTAAATGGTTTGACTATCCCAGTTAAAAAGCAGAGATCTACAAAATGGATGAAAAATAAAAAGACCCTATTATTATTGATTTATAAAACACTTATTGTCACATCTAAAGGCACAAAGGGATCGGAAGGAAAATTGCGGAAAAAGAACACAATAGCACTTATGAAAACAAGTTTGGTTTGGCTACATGACTTCAGAAGCAGTAGATTTCAGCGCAAGGAATATTAAAAGACACAGAGATGATAATGATGCAGAGTCATCACATGGTTTTGAGACAGGATCTTGTGTAATTCTGGGATGGCCTGAAGCTCACCACACACACACACACACACACACACACACACACACACACACACACACACTCCACAGGCAAAACTCTCATGCACATAAATATAAAAATATATTGTCACTTTATAGATTGTTGAGTACTTTAGCTATATTTTGCTAATAATATTTCCACTTATGTTCATGATGGATAATACTCGTGTATAATTTTTTTCTCTTAATGGCCTGGTTTTGGTATTATATACTAATCATCTAGGAGAATAAGAATAATTTCTTCCTCAGCATTTTTTCTGGAAGAGCCAGTAAATAAAATAAATTGTTGTTTTCTTATCTATATGGTAAAATTCATCAGTGAGAGTATCTTTGAATAGAATTTTCTTGTGAAAAGTTGCAAACTACAAGCTCTTTGCTGAAATGAAATTGTAGGACCTTGTGTTATCAATATCATGAACTTCTGATCCCCAGTCTGCACCTCTAGAGTTCTGGGAATATGACATAATGCTCAGTTCATCTTGTGCTGGAAATTGAATATAGGGGTTTGTGCATTCTGGGCAAACATTCTACCAAATGAGCCACATCCTTAGTCTCAACGTATATTTTATGATGTCAATAGCATGAATTACATTAATAATAGAAAGATGCATGGGAAATTCTTAAATATTTGAAAACTGAGTAACACTCTCCTTAACAGGTAGTAGAAAAAGAAGAAGGAGGAAGAAGAGGATAAGGAGGGGGGAGGAGGGATTGAGGGGAGATGGGAGGGAGAAAGCATTCTGAACTGAATAAAAATCATGGTAAGTACTAATGTGACTTACAGGGACATGTCTATCACAAATTTTTGTGTTAGATAAGAAAAAAATACCCTGAAATTATTGACTACATGAACAAATAAAAGGCAAAATAAGTTTTTAAATAGGAAAATTAAATGAGTTAAAAATTATAAAAATGAGCAGCAAAAACCACTGAATCTAAAGCAGGCCTCTGAAATAAAAACAAAATAAAACACCTGATAACTCTTCAAATGATACTCATTAAGAAAAAAAAAGGGAAATAACACACACAGCAGTAACATTAGTTAGATGAGGTGTGTCTGCAGCTCTAACCTTATGTTAATACAGTTGAGCATTTATTTAGTTGAGAGTTTCAAATTCCTTAAGTGATCCCAACTATGAAAGATTAGCCAGAAACTACAGATAGTTTCAGCTCATAGAAATTCATTTTAGGGAAGAATTGGTAGTTTGCAACTTTCCTCAAGGAAGATTCCCTTCCAAGATGCTTTCATTAATGCATGTTACCATACACTTAAGAAAATAATCATATAATTTCTTTATTAGCTCTTCTAGAAAGTGGCTGAGGAAGGAATTATTCTCTTATTCTCTGAGATGCTTTTTTATCTGGTGCCAAAATTAGACACAAAAGAAAATTATGGACCAATATTATCCATCATGAAAATTAATGGAAATGTTTTTAGCAAAAATTTAGCTGATACTCAACTTTAAAAAAACAACAACAACATATTATGGCCATGTAGTATTTATATTCCAAGAATGTAAATATACTATTGGTAAATATATATTGTAAATATGTATATCACTATATATAAATAATTATACCAATCTTATCACCTAAAAATGAAAAAAGCATTTTTCAGTATTTTGGTCAATTGGGTTTGCTGTAATAAAACACTGTAGACTGGATACCAACAATGAAAGAAATGTATTTTTGTTAGTTCTATATGCTGAGAAATCCAAGGTCAAATTCTGGGATTTAGTTTTCTGGTAAGGGTGCTTTATTTATTTATTTACTATTTTTAAGAGTTTAGAAAGGAAATAATACACATACAGCCTTATGAACAGAGCATTGGTGGAAAGGTGGACATCCCAGGCACTGGGCTGAGCTCTCAGAGCATTGGTGGAAAGGTGGATGTCCCAGGCACAGGGCTGAGCTCTCAGAGCATTGGTGGAAAGGTGGATGTCCCAGGCACTGGGCTGAGCTCTCAGGCCGAGAGAAGATCCTCATCACAACAGCAAAGAACTTGATACAGTTCCATTCTTGGTCTAGTGTTACATGGAAGGCAAGGCCATCAAGAGATGAGATTAAGTGTTTGGTAAAGCAAATTCCTCAAGCAGTTGTGGGCTGTAGTGAGAGCTCACCTTACTGTAGAGTCCGTTCTTCCTAAACATCTTCTCTTTCAGCGAATGTCAAACACTGCTTAAGAGTGTCTCACAAGAATATGTTCCTATCCGGACAGTGAGATTAAGACTTTAATTTTGAATTGATTCAGGTGTGTCCAACTCACATCCCAGAAGTGCAGGCAACCAAAGATAGCTATGCACTCAGACAAACACAGAGATTATTTTGGGGTGTCTTGTTCATTAGTCGATACTATTTTTTTTGAGGTGGAGTCTCTCACTGAGCCAGGAGCTAGCTGACTCAGCTACAGTGACTGACCAGCAAGCATCAGGGATCTCTCTGTCTCTCACTCACCAGTGCTGGGGTTGCAGACTTATCCACCACATCCAGCTTTTGGCTTGGGTGCTGAATGTCTGAACTCAGTTCCTCTTGCTTGCACACTGAGCACTTTACTGTTTAACCCCCCTTTCAATAGCACAAAACTTCACGAAATGAAGAAATGGTCACCATATTTAAGTAAATAGGTTTTCCCAGGGCGATATATGAATGGCCTACAGGTTATAAAAAAAAAAACAGCATATTAATCATCAGGAAATTTTATATCCAAACCACAGTGGTATATCATTTCACTCCAGTAAGAATGGTAACATCAAAATGACAACAGATAATCCACAGCAAGGACAGAGAAGAGAGAACTCTTCCACACTGTTGGTGAAGATATAAATGATTGCAGCTGTTTTGGAAAACAAGTTCCTTAAAAATTTAAGATAGGGTGGGGATGTAGCCAGTGGTAGAGTGCTTTCATAGCATATATAGGGACCTGTGTTTGAATTTCAGTATTGAAAAAAAAACATGAGTAAATAAATATAGAACTACAAGCAATGGGCTGATGTGATGGCTCAGTGGGCAAGGATGCTTGATTAAAGCTGTACAGAGCACACTCAATCTCTAGGGTACATATAGTGAAAGGAGAGAACTGCTTCCACAAGTTGTCCTCTAACCCCCATGCATATGTTGTGGCATGTGAGTACACACACACACACACACACACACACACACACACACACACACACACACACACACACACACTTCATAATACCACCCCCTTTAAGGCTTAGGGGACATTGTGGAAGAAGGAGCAGAAAGCATGTAAGAGCTAGGCACAGTTGGGCAGTGGTGGCGAAAGCCTTTAATCCCAGTACTCAGGAGGCAGAGGATAGCCTCCAAAGCTACAGAGAAACCCTGTTATTCTTTTGTTTAAAAAGAAGAAAAGAGAAATGCTGAGGCATGAGACATGTTGACTATAAGTTTATTATAAGGCCCAGCAGAGTAGGGAGACTAAGAAGAGGAACAGGGATAATGGCTGACCGCCATGGCCAGTCGCCATAGAGAGACAGAGAGAGCACATAGGTGAGAGAGAGAGTAGAGAGGAAGCAGAGAGAGGAAGCAGAGAGAGTAAATGGGCAGGATCTGTCTTTTTAAAGGGGTCCTCTGCACCTGTGTGCAGACTCAGTTCCCATGGAACCTTGGGCTGACCAGGGTACTGCCTGTTCCACCAGGTAACAGGGGCAGGCCAGCATAATGCCTGAACCTTTCATTCCCACCTCTACTTATTATTAAAAAAAGTGGGGTGTTGGACATGGCAAGTTAAGGAATAAGGGCGTCAAATTCTCAAGACTGCTTCCTGCTGACGTGGGGGGGGGGCGCATTGACCATCTTTGGGGAACCTGAGAAGGTTGGGGTGCTGCCACGTCCTGGGGTAGCTGGTTGCTTCATCGAAGTCCAGGCTGTATGGAACTCCCTGGTGCTTCTTAGACCTGGCAAGATGTTGACAGAGTAGAGGACAAGGTTAAGTTTAGAAAAAAAATTTTTTTCTTAGGTCCTGTCATTTGAGGGGAAGATTGTAAGATGAGGGAGGGGTTCCTGAGGAGTCCCAACATGAGGGAAGGGAGTCCTGGGACCAGGGGAAGATTGAATAACACATGTCTCATGCCTCAGCATTTCTCTTTTCTTCTTTTTAAACAAAAGAATAACAAACCCTGTCTCAAAAACCTAAAAAAAGAGAAAAAAAGTGTGGTGATATCTTTCTTGCACAAATAAAGCCTGTCTGGGGGTCAGAGAATGGAGCTTGCCACCAGCTAACCATAAAGGTCTGGAGGTCTGTATAGACAGGCAGGAAGTGACGTAGCTGGGCAGAAATAGGATATATGCAGTGACAAACAGAAAATTGCTCTCTTCTCTGTGGAGATACTTAGGAGGTAAGGTGTGCTGTGACTTCCTCCTTCTCTCTGATCTTTCATCATTTCCCTCTATGTCTGACTCCAGCCTTTTATTATCTAGACCGATTAAGGACTATAGTTTACATACTGGAGCCCAGTGTGGGGCACCAATTTCCACTTAAAACTTGACAAAGACTTAAAAAGGGATATTAAAAACAAAAGAACAGAGACAAGCAAGGCTTCTTGGTAGCAGCATTTTTTTTGGGGGGGGGGAAGCTCTGTTTTGCTAGAGACAAGCAGAGACTTGAGCGGCTCCTTTAAGGGAGTCTTCCTGACTCAGCATAAGCAGCAAAAAACTGCATGGCTCTTTTAAAAGGCCCTGCTAACAATTGAATGGTGTGCAAGCAGTTGGCAATGGCAGTGACCACATCTCTAAGCCGGCAGCATGCTGCTTGATGGCAGCATAGACCAAGGCAGTGAGTACAGTTCTCAGTGCTGGAGGTAAACGTACCCCCAGCCATCTTGGAAAGACAGTGGCTAAAACAGCTGCGGCTTTAAATTTACCTGTGTTCTTTAGCAGATAAAAGACTCATGGCTACAAAAAGATAAAGATTTATAGTAAAGACAGATTCAGATGAAGTAAAATCTATAAAAGGCTTACTGTGTGTTTAAAAATATATATAGGCTTGGGGAGAAAAGAAAGAAGAAAGAAATAGAAGCTGGGTGTGGCACAGGCCTTTAATACCATACCAGCATTTAAGAGGCAGAGGCAAGCAGATCTCTGTGATTTCAAGGTCAGCCTGGTTTACAAAGTGGATTCCAGGGCATGCAAAAGTACACAGAGAAACCCCTGTCTCATAAGAGGAAAGAATAAAAGAAAAAGAAATAGAGTTATTAAAATAAATAAAAAGCCACATAAAGATGGAAAATACACAGAGAGTCTGGATATACAGAGAGTATAAGAGATGGGTGTAACTAATGTAACCATGTATGATATTGTCAAAGAAAAATAAATTGATTTTAATGTAAAAATTTTTGGAAAAACTATCTGTAATCCAGCAATTCTGCCCATAGATATAAATCAAAAGGAAGTCAAATTAGTGGGTTACATAGAGGTCACATGCTCTTTGTAGCTCTATTCATAATAGCTCCCAAATGAGAATAGTCCAAGTTTCTATTGTTTGATTATGAAAACATGGCAGGTATACACAAAAGACTATAATCCAGCCAATAAAAGGATTCAATCCTATCATATATAACAACATGAATATATAACATCATGCTAAGTGAAATAAGCCAGACATAGACAGGATTGCACTCAGATTTGGAGTCAATGAATGTTGGTCTCATGGAAGTTGAAAGAGGAAGAGCAGGTGCCAGAGGCTGGGAGAGTAGAAGGAAAGGAAGAGTTTGGGGGAAAGGCTAGAGAGTATGTTGGAACAGAGTCTTTCTAGTGTGCTACTGTATAGTAAAGTGACTGTAGACACTGCATGTTTTTGAAGTTAGAAGAAAGGATTTTGGATGTTTTACCTTAGGGAAAGGATATGCCTTTGAGGAGATAAATAGATTTGCCAAATTATGATCATTCTACACTGTATACATGCATTTTAACATCACATTGTACCTCATAAATATGTAAAGTTTTGAGTTCCAAGGTGAGTCCAATCTTTTGACACTGACAAACAACATTCTTACCTACAAAGTTCATGGTCAAGAACTGTGCAATGAAATTGAGTTACAAAATAATCATGAAAACTTCATATAGTTTTGGTGTTAGTCTGAGTTCACTCTATCATCTGCTGCCTATGATCCTGGGCTGTGAGTTGGACACATTCCCACCAAAGCTCTGCTCATAAGGCTGTGTATATAATCTTTTTTCTAGATTCTAAGCAATACCACCTTTAATATCTGTATATCAACAGCACCCTCAGCCTCTTTTTTTCTATACTGCATCTCAGAACTCTGAGCTTTTAACCGTGTGTCGCTCAGTGCCTGGCCTCTAACCATGAACCTTAGAACTTCTACCCTCTAAGCATGAACCTCAAAGCCTAGGCTAAGCATCACCCGGCCACAGAGCCATCCACCTTCATTTTCCATGTTTGTTATGACAGTGTTCCACTTCAGGTTACTAAAATCTGTCACCTGTGGCTACAAACTACCATAGACTGGTCTATAAGAGGCTCTGCAGTTTTAAACATATTAATTTTCTTATAATTCTGTAGACTGGAAGACCCAGGGTTAAGGTTGTGATAAGTTTGATTCTTGGTGACAACTGTTTCTGGCTTGTAGATGGTTGACTTCTTGCTACCTGGGAGAGGGGTGGGTAGATAACAAGAGAATTCTTATCTGTATACTAATCATATTAAAACAGGGCTCCATTGTTATGGCCTCCTTTAACTCTAACCTTATAAATTTTGCCTTCAAATACAGTCATACTGGTATTAAGGTGTAGGGAGCCGTCCCTGCATTCTCCATTACAAGATGGCGCCTGCATCCGGCAGGCACCGAATGTAAACAAGATTATTGCGCAGGCGCTGGGTAATTTTCCATTCCTTGATCTCTGCCTATTCCGTGGCGTCATATGGCCGGATGAGCTGCAGCCAATCATGGGGTGACACGTCCAAGGCGGCGGTTGCCCTCCTTTATTAGGGGACGGGATTCTTGGCTCAGGGTCTCCGCTCTGGGAAGCTTATGCTCTTTCACTCTCAAGATGCATTAAAGCTTGTCTGCAGAAGGATCCGAGTGTCCCGTGTATGATTTCTTGCTGGCGAGAAATACAGAGCGCGCGGGACATTAAGGCTTCAACATGTATGTTTTGGACAGAACATAATTCAAGGCACAGCAGGCCCCAACATAGACAAGTCACTAACTTTAGAGGAAAAGCAAGCTGTGTGGCACAAGTGTGGAATGATTGAGACTTGAACACTGGGAGACAAAGTCAGAGGGGTCTTTTAGGGCTTTGTAACTCATTATACAGAATGACAAACTGAATAAGTTTTAATGAAAAGAGGGCAGTTTTGGCTCACCATGATGGAGGGCTAAGGCTAAGACTGGTGGTCGGCTTCCCCTTCTGCAGTCAGGAGGCTGGTACAGGCCATCTCCTGATGAGATAGGAAATGCCCCTGTGGGGAAAATTGAACCAATCACAAATGCTAGACAAGTGTTGTATCACTTAGATGCACTTAGACTTCTCCTTCCTATAAGGCCACCAGGATTTAGTTATAGGGCTCCATCCTGATAGCCCCAGATAATCCCAGCCACCTCCTAGAACCACACCTCTGGATGCCATAAGATCACATTTCCAGCCTTTTCATTCTTCCCACAGGGTATCAAGTTCTGACAGCCAATTTAGAGAATGCAAATCATGTTTGAAACTCAGCACCTTGATGAAACAGAATGCCCCATGTTCTTTTACAGAAAAGGATGTACTTTTCATCAGTAATACACCTGACCAATTATGGAATACAAGAAAAAAATCGGACACCTCTTGACTGGCATGGTGGCTTATGTAACTACAGCTTGTGGTCTGTGGATGCAGGAGGGATTGCTGTTAGTTAAAAGGCATATTAGAATACATCTTGAATCCTTGTCTCAACCAGAAACAAAAAGGAGGGGCTTTTCTTCTTTTTAGAAAAAATCAAGAACTATATTTGTAAAACAATTGTTTCAGTACATTTAAATTGATAAAGTTTAGACATATATTCATCTCTGTAAAATAAAAATGTTACATAAAGATGTCATTTGACTGCGTAGTTTGCTTTGTCAGCTTGTTTTTTGTTTGTTTGCTTTTCCTGGAACTTGGATGATAATGTTGGTTGAGGCAGCTGGTTAGTTAAGAAGCTTGCTAAAGGCATGAATGAATGCTTAAATACTCTTTACTTATTGTTATTTCTTCTCATGCAAGATACCAGACAGACAAGTCCTCCAAGGTTACCCCTGTAGAAAGGACATCCATGTGTGTGTGCCTGTTCATGAATGTGTGTTTCTTCAGAGGCTGCAGAAGGCATTAGTTCACATTAACTCCTTGCATAGTAAGGTTTCTCAAACACAAAAACAGAGCAAAGTTTGAGTCTTATGATTGGCTAAATGTGTGCTTTTGAGGTCAGGAGGGAGACAAAATTTCCTGATCACCAGCCAAGAGCCGGAAGAAGATCCTCAAAGCTTAATTTCTAAGATTCTAGGGACCCTTTGGTCATTGGGCCTGAATCATTGGGAACAGAATAGAAGTTTTTATTTTCCCATGTCCAACACCATCTAAGTCACAACTTAGAAACAGAATGGACTTGATGACTTATATAAGATGATGGATGTTTAAGGGGCCTTTAATTCTCCATGGCTTGCCTTGCAGGCTTGGTTAGGTCATCCTGAAGCCTTCTTGCAGAGCTAAGAGACTGGGTAAGGCAGAGGTTATGTAGATTTGATTGATTTAAGTTGGATAGAGCAAAATGGTTCTTCAGGAGGAACAAAAAGGCTAAATCTAAGGAAAGAAGCGGAAGCAGAGATTCATTAAGGGTCGGTTTTCAGGGCAAGTATTTATAGGAACTTTGGGGCCAGATGAACAGGTGAGCTTTGCACATTGAGAAATATGTGACAGGCAGCTTCCAGCTGTGCCATGTTTTATAGGTGTAATGATGCAAGCTCTTTAGGAAACCATTCAACACTTAGTTGATTCCATTTACTTTTAGAGGTTGAATCTTTTGGATGGTGTGATGGCTATTCTTAGTTGTCCACATAACTTCCCCTGTGATTAACTCAAACCCAAGCTTCTGGGTACACCTGTGAGGGAATTTTCTTGCTGTATAATTGGACGTGGGAAGATCCATCTTAAATCCAAACCGTGTGAAAAGGGAAGATCCACCTTATTCCAAACAATGTAAAAAGGGAAGATCTACATTAAATCTGGACCACACCTTTTGGTAGAAGCCTATATAAAAGACATAGTTCATAGAAGAAAGCTCTTGCTCTTTGTCTGCTTGCCCTTGCTCTTTCTGGCAAGTTCATTCCTTCACTGGTGTGAGAGCATGCTTCTTTGGGTTTCTGGTGTACATCAAAGACCATCTGAGATAACCATCCTTGTGGACCGATCAACTATTTCCCGGACTTTCAGTCAGGAGACAGACATTGTTTGGATAGTTGGGCCATAACCTGTAAGCCTCTCTAAGAAATCACATATACATATCTATGTACACATACACATACACACACACACACACACACACACACACACACACACACACACACACACACTCAATCAGTTCTGTTTCTGTAGAGGACTCACCCTGACTAATACAAATGAGATACTGTACAAAAACTTTCCTTAAATAAAGCAAGATGACAAATGCCCTAGCCTTATTCCAATTAGTCACTGTCCTGTTCTGGGGCTATTGGATGACACCACTTGGGAGCTGGTCAATGTACCTCTCCATACCCATGTCCCTTAAGTGTGACGAGCTGAGGTGAGTATGTGGGCTGAGGCAGAAAGAAGGGCTGAGAGACTCAGCTTTGGTGAAAGACTCAGCCTTCCCCTCCCACCTTTGTTACTCTTTAAGCTGTCTCTTTATCATATTCTTGATTCCCACGTGTACCAGAAGCAAGAAGCTAATATGCTTCTGCCTGATTAACTGTTGATAGGTGAAATCTTTCTTCTGTCAGAGAAATACTCAGCAGAGAAGAGCAGGTTAAGAGGCAAGAACAAAGGAGGGCTGGGGACTGTGACTGACTCTTGCCTGCTCTTTACTCCATTCTTCTCCGAGCTTGGTTGGGACAAAGGTGATAACAAGGCTCCTGATGCCTTGGAGTCTGGCCTTATGCTGTGGGAGACATTCTTGTTTGACTTTAGGGTCTTGTTTCATATTTCTTTCCCTAGGAAATTTTTAGCTTGGTCTAATGCTGCATTTATTTGCTCACTTTTTTGCCAATTGTTTACATTCTTATATCCCCTGAAGGTCATTTATGTCATTTTTTTTGTATTTTGATTTACATTATTCACTAGGGCTGATACTCCTCAGGATTCTGTGTGTACTATTTAAAAATGGGGAGTTGAGAATGCCTAGTTTTCAGAATTACTCCTTTAATTTGTACTATTGCAAAGATTAGGATGCAAATTTTCACTAGCTGTTCCCTCCTGAGCTAAGAGCTTATCCATTCTGTAGGCTAGGGAGACATAGTGCCCCAAGTCTCTGTCTAGCTACTTTTTCTCCCAGTGAACATTATTGTAGCCTGTGATTTATCAATAAATAGTTGTGCAAAGGTCTGATCTGAAGGCTTCATCTGTACACAAGCCAGTGACCTTGGCTGGGGTTCCACCTGACAGAAATGCTCCTTCTGGGTGGGTTCTACCGATTCCCAAGCAGTGCCTGTCTCTGGAGAAATTTAATGGAGGACAGCTAAGTGGGAAGAAGGGTTTGGAACAAACGAGTACAAAGGGGCAAGCAGAAGCTATGGGTCAATGTAGGGAACTGGTATGAAGGAAGGAGGCAGAAGATGAGAAAAAGGAGGCTGGAGATACCCACTGAAGCTAGTAATATTAGCATTCTTAGGCAGGCAGCTGCTGTCTTTGTAGAGTTTGGTTGCTCTTCCATCTATGTGGCTTACACTGTAGTTGTTACGAGAGAAGTAATCAGATATATCCCCTTTTCCTTGACATCCAAAAGTCCTAAAAATCATAGTATCTAATATAATCTTAATATGCCACAAAGTTACTCCCATTATATTAAGGATGAGAGAAAGGTTCAGAGAAATGTCCTGACCTGACCATGATCTCACAAAAACCTCCAATAGTTGCTGCTAATGAGCAAAAATAAGCAAGTGCTTTGAAAAGTAATTTAGGTAGAATTATATAAGACTTTTTCTATCATAATTATTTTTTCCATTCATATTCCAAGATAACTATAATGCTTTTCTGTCTTCCTGTATATTCACCACCTCCTTTTGTCTGATTAACTGATACTGTGTTCAGATTACTTTACCAACATTTGAAGGATTATCTTACTACATCTCAGTTGAGATGTTCTGTGTTTACACCATTTCCAAAAGAAAACAGCTTAGTGTTAAGTCAGGGTGACACTTGATGTTGGTTGGGAGTATGCAAGGGTGTAGGGCACTTGAGGTTCATAAAAAATGAATTCTTCAATATTTTGTGTTGGGTTAATTGGGGTTCAATATAGTCAGTTGTAATCCTTGGGATTTTTTCCTTTCATATTAAATTATAAAACTAAAACAAAAGAAATTATTTGAGAAATAGTATGAGGAAAATGCCTTATTATTACCACAAGAGAAAGCAGGTTATGTGTATGTATATAAGTATGTGTGTATACATGTATGTATGTGTGTGTATGTATATATGAATGTGACTGGTCCCTTCTCCCTTCCTTCCCTTCTTTTCCTTCTTGCTTTTTCCTTTCCCCTCCCCTCCCCTTTTGCCCTAATTCCCCTTTGCCTTTCTACAGTCTATCTTTTTATATCCTATTCCCTTTCTTCATCCTCATAGTTTCTCATTCTGTAACTAAAGGACAGTTCTGATGTGGTCTTTTTTTTTCTTTCTGATTCCCACCCATTCCTTACTATTGGCATAGAGTTTGAGTTCATCTCATGGCTTTTGCCTTCATGGCTGGTTTAGTACAATGATCTTTTTCTTTGCCAGAGATAAATTCTCAACTCTTTGTTCAAAGTCCTGGGGACTTGAGATGAGTTTGATTTCACTCACACTCGTTCTGGATTGAGCTGTGTAACCTAAATACATACATTCTCTGAATGCTCAGACACTTCCCTAAGGCCTCTTGGTCTAAGGCTTTGGTGACATGTCTGGTCTTATGATGTTTGCATCATCACTGCAGTTTTGACTTGTGAGTCAGTTGACGAACACAGCCATCTTAGCATGGACTGTCCAATTCTGTCCTAATGTGTCTTGCAATGCTTTCAGAGGGACTGTTCTTGAGGAAACAAGACCACCCCAGTCAGCCATTTCCAGTCTGTGCCCTCTTTCACATATGGCAAGGAGGATTTAACTGTGCGAGTTTATAGCTAAGGCTGTGTGTGGGTAGAGAAAGACTTCACAGCACATAATTCTTCAATCTTCTGTGTGCTCCTTACATTTCATAATGTCTCATTTAAGAGGCAGAACTACAGAATCACTAGTGCATAAAAAAATGAGCATCTGAACACAGCCTAGCCTTTTGCTACTGACATACTATTTTTTACTGAATTTTTCCAAATATTTTTTGGGTATGTATGTGTGTTTATGTACATATATGTATGTGTAGGGTGCATAGGTGTGCAGGCAAAAGGTCAATACCACCAAGAGGTATATAAAAAAGGCATATATATAATATATATATATATATATATATATATATATCTGTGTGTGTGTGTGTGTGTGTGTGTGTGTGTGTGTGTCTGAGTGTAGGACTTGTGTGTATGCATAGGCCATCTCAGAGGCCCTCCAAATACCCATAGAGCTGGAATTCCAGACAATGAATTGTCTGATATGAGTCCCGGGAACCCTAAGGTACTCTGGAAGAGCTCTTAACCTTTATAAACTCTATGTCCTCTCTCATTCACAGCACCTGGCTTTTTCATGGGTGCTGGGAATCCAAACTTAGATTCTCATGTTTGTGCAGAAAGAGCTACCAATTGAGTCATCACTCCAGGCCCTTTAGTGTTTTTTAAACAGTATCTTTCAAAGGTACTATTTGTCCATTATGGAGTAGAGAGGATGTGGGTAAGAACAGAGTAAATTATATAATATAGACACTATCATGATGAAACTCATTATTTGGTACAACTCATAAATTTTAATTAAGTAAGTAGTTAATGAAGGAAGAGTTTTCCATTCATACCTAGAAAATGGTCCTAAAACACCATCCTCCAAGGATTCATCAGAAAGAAACAGCATGCTGGGCTTCTCCCTCTGAGTAGATAAAGACTCTTAGGGCTTTTGGGAACTTCTTCTTTGGGTGTCTAATGGCTCTCAAAATCTCTAAATGTAAAATCTCACACCTCACCTGCAATGGCATTTCTAAACTGCTGTGGAATAGAATACTTGTTTGACTAAGATGTATTACATTTGTTTGTGCTGTGTAAAAATTGTTTAACTATGTAAAGATGCACTGCTTTTGTTGATGCAGCATTTATTTAACTATGTAAAGATGTGTTGCTGTTTCATCTAGCCTGCCTAAGGCACCTGCTGAACGGCTAATAGTTAGGCAGAGGAGGGATAGGCAGGGCTGGCTGTTATAGAGAAAATGGGAACCAGCCAGCCAGATTTGGAAGAAGCAGGAAAGCACACAGGTGAGGCAAATGAGCCTTGGGGAAGCACATAGATGAATAGAAATAGGTTAATTTAAGTTAAAGAAAAAAGTTGACTAAAATAAGTTTACGCTAAGGCTGAGCATTCATAATTAATACTAAGTCTCCATGTCTTTTTTTTTTTTTTTTTGGCAGGGGGTATTTTTTTTTTGGCAGCCCAAAGAAAATCCCAACTACATGCAACCACTCAGGACAGCAGGCTTTACAGTCTTGTGTCCTGTGCTGTCACATAGGTCCTCACGTTTGTAGTGTGCCATTCTCTGTTCTGCTGTCATCACTGTGACATTCCTGTTGTTACTAAATAATGGGGCTGCCTTATTATTTTCTGCAGCTTGTGAAACCAGTCCTATTCCCTGGATGTTTGCCTCAGAGTGACTTGGTATGCCTATGCATATTGGATTTCTGTTGCATTCAATGCTGAGGGCTAACCTGTGAAGCAGCATTCTAAAAACTATGCCATTCATTCTGGGATGAATGAACCCTGGGTTGGAGAGCTACGATAGTAAGTGTGATGGGGAATGTTCTTCTGTGTATATGTTTTTGTCTTATTGATTGATGAATAAAGCATTGTTGGCCAATAGAGCAGCAAGATAGGTGAGACTAGGATATGAGACTGGGAAGAGTAGGCAGAGAGGAATTGTCATGTGATCCCAGGAAGTGACATAGCTTGGCAGAAACTACCACTAGCTAGCCATAGAGGTCTGGAGATCTGTACAGTTAGACAGAAAGTGACATAGCTGGGCAGAATCAGAATATAAGTAGGGAAAAACAGGAAATTTCTCTCTGTGGACACACTGAGTCACCATATAGGACGTGAGGGGAGTAGCAGGTCCAGACCCTTTCTCCAGTAAGAGAAGACCACTTGGAAATACTTAGATTGATAGAAATGAGTTAATAATTAAGTCAGAGCTAGCCAATAAGAAACGATAGCCAAAGGCCAACAGCTTTATAACTATATAGCATCTGTGTACTTCTTTAGGACTCAAGGGCCATGGGGCCTAGCCAGGCCAGAAAAACCTCACGTAACATAAGTGTTTTGACATCTTTCTTTCATGAAAGATTTAAAACAGAAATCTGGCTTTGGTCGCAAGTGTGTGTGTGTGTGTGTGTGTGTGTGTGTAGGGGAGGTGGAAGGGTCATTAGGATGATTTGCATGGAATACATTAAGACTTTTTTCATTGCCAAGGCAAATATTTAGAAATAAGCTTGAATTGTTCAGCTGAGGATTCTCACACGTTTTGTTTCTAGCTTGCTTTACTTGCTACATCTTTATTTATATTTACTTTGTTTGCCTTAATGCCAAGCAAGTGTCCCTTCTCTATTAACTTTGAGACCTGTTAAAAAGCAAACAAAATTGTTCTAGAAAGAGTTCTACAGCCTGGAAAGTCAGAAAAGATGATTTGTGCATCCCTGGAAGTCTTTTAGAAGGGCCCTAGACAGTCCTGCAGGCAGATACAGTATCTTGGTTTTATTTCAGACTAGATACCAGACAGTAAAGAACACCTGTGTCTAGGTGGCTTCATCACAGCTATGAGCCTGGCTCTGGAAGGCCATAAAGTCAAGCAAGTATCTGTTCTGGAGGTTTTTACTAGACTGAGAGCAGGTGTGTGTGTGTGTGTGTGTGTGTGTGTGTGTGTGTGTGTGTGTGTGTGTGTGTGTGTGTTTCTGTGAAAATAAAATAACTAGTATTAGCTGCTCAAAGATTGTAGCATTAAATGTTTAATCAGAGCAAGTCATGATAGAGCTTTAGGAGGACCCACTTTTCACACAGTGAGCATGGTATTTTCACCAGTGTCAGGAGCAAGAATGCACAGCTGGACCAGAAAGCCCCCGACCTGCCTGGTTAGGCCACTCTTTGATGTCAAGGCTTGAAGTTTCCTTCTTTTTTGAACAAGGTTACTCTGGGACCACTACACATTTTTAAAGCAATGTTTTCAGATCTCTTTGCTCAATACACTGTTTTACATGGTTTTCTGCCTTTTTTATATACCTTAAAATAATGTTTATATATTTCCCCCTTCTAAATTCAGGGTAGAGGGAAGCCTGTCTGATTACACAAATACACACTTTTTCATGACTCAGTGAATAGCTGTCTTCATTGGATTCAAACATATAGATCGTTTCTTGGAAGTTAATTAGCAATACCACGGCTCAGAAAATTCTCTTCTGTCAATTTCCTTTCATTATATGAGTCTAGGTTTAAAATTAAAATGTTATGAGAGGAAGTTTTGTTTTTATTAAATAAGCTCTTTTTAATCTGAAAACTTGATGGTCTTTGATAACTAAATAAAATTTTTATTAGCAAGTTTTTAGAAAGTGATGAGAAACACCTAAGTCAGCCCCACCAGATAAACAATATAACTAATTTCCTGCAAGCTGCTTCTTCTTGCTCTGTGTTCTCTTCCTGGTTCCCTTGCCTCCAGGCTTCCAGTTCTAACTCAGCTGCTCAGTGCTGTTGCAGACAATCAGCCTGAGCCTGAACTTCACCCGGCCTCTCTGAGAATGGGCTTCAGGCAAATGTTCTGCCTTGGGATAATAAACTAAACTATAATAATTTCCCTAATTGTTAAAGCGAGTCAAGTGGCACTGAAAGACATAAACAAAATCTCACCAATGTCTAGGACACACTTTTCATTTGCTTTCAGTGTCATTGAACAGTAGTCATAAAATGGTTTGTTCGTGAACTCATTCCTAATTTAGTTTATGTCTTCTCTTCTATAAAACATCTGTTTGATGATCAGAGAGTAGATTTGACATTCCCTGTAAACAGATTTGATGTTGTTGGTAATTATTTGTTGGGTCTGAAGAGGTGTCTGTCTACACAGCCATGGGCACTGGAGCTTTCTTCAGAGCAGTGAGGGGAATGATAGATCCATCTATGGTTGAATGGATCCAGGAAGCATGACGGCAACCCTCCCACCAACTCTCACAGTTGTTGGTTGGTTTTTGAGATATGATCTGATGAAGCACGGCCAGGACTGAAACTCATTATGTAGTTGAGGCTGACCTTAAATCCATGGTCCTTTTACCCCTACCTCCTGTGCTTGGAGTTATAGGCCTGTGCTAACACAGTAGGCTCCATGCAGTGGAATAATGGCCAGAGGCTACATGCAGCAATATGTGTAATCTTTAGGACATGACATTAAATGACATAAAAGCCAAATGCTGTATGGTTCTACTAAAATGAGATGTTCTCATGAAACAGAAGGTAAGACTTGTTTCCAGGAATCTGGGAGCTTAGAAAAGGGAGTGGTTGTTGGCCTTAGCTGTAATTTTGCAAGATGAGAAGGTTCTACAGGGCTGTTGTAGAGCAACAAAAGTACAGTTAGTGCTTCTAAACTATATATCTAAAGATGGCTGAGGTGCTAGGGGTAATGCTTACACTTTTTACTACAATTCAACAATTAAAAAGTAAATACTATATGATTAGCATTTATTTAGCACACTCAGTTTGGTGACTTACAGCAGTCAATGGGGATGACTCAGGAGGTAAAATGCTTGGTGAATAAGCATGAGGACCGAAGGACAGCCAGATGATATAGCACACATTTGGGATCCAGTACTCCATGACAAGGTGGGAGCCAGTGATGGGAGAATCCTTGAAGCTTGCAGCCCAGCTAGCCTGGTACATATACCAACATAGACAGAGGCCATGTTTTAAACAAAATGGAAGGTAAGTTTGTCCTCTGACAGCCACAAGAGTGCCATAGCTCATGTGTTTGTTTGGATGCCAGAGAGAAAGAGAGATAGAGAGAGACAGAGAGATAGATAGATACACACACACACACACACACACACACACACACACACACACACACAGAGAGGAGAGAGAGAGAGAGAGAGAGACAGAGAGAGCGACAGAGAGAGAGAGCGACAGAGAGAGAGAGAGAGAGAGAGAGAGAGAGAGAGAGAGAGAGAGAGAGAGAGAGAACAGACTTTAATTTTAATAAAAAAAGCTTACCATCAGTCGCCTTTCTTTGAGCCTCTTTGTTTTCCTCTGTGACATGTTCTGTTACTTCATCCCTTAGGCTGTCCAGTTCTTCTCTGAATGCTTGTCCAGTGTTTCATGACATTGTTACTGTGCTGAGAGTGTAGGTAGCATGTGTTTACAAAGGACAGCAAATTTTTACTAAAGGGAAACAATTAGTGGTTCATGTCACAAAAGCACAGCTATTCAATCATTTTAAGAAAATATCAGAGAAAACATTTCCCATTCTCCTTCACTCTTGCTTTCAAAGTTTCAAGATTATTTTTTATTTTAAAAGTATTGCATTTTAAATAGCAATGCAATGGAATCAAAAGGTAATTTTAGGTGTAACTAAATATTTTGCTTAAAATGGGCACAAGTTTTTAGAGGGTAAAGGTCATCAGTAGACTGCCCATTTTACAATTACTGGTTATTTTTCTATTACTAGTGACTACACTGTAATTAGGAGATTATATGTGTAGGCTTTCTGTTCATGAATCTGGAACAGTTCTTATAAACACTAGAAAGAGGTATTAGGTTAAATGTTTAGAAATTTTTCTCTGTGACTAATTCTTGACTGTTGTAAAAGGAAAATGGTTTGGATTCAAGCTTGAAATAGTCCAATTGTAGAAGTACTTTGGAGAAAAAGTACCACCCTTAAGGTGGTATACTTAACAGTAGGTCTTATTGCCATGCCTCTGTTATTTTTGTACCAGTATTACCCCGATTGACTAATCTTTTGCCAGTTGAAGTAGCCATATGTAATTTATGGAATGAAACTTTAAAATATATTGAGTAAATTTATCTCTTGGTGAGATGTCCAGTTTCCTTTTTTTGTAGGCAAAATTAATCTGCAGCTTTTTGCATTATATTCTCAATGAAATATCTGGAGAATTCACCCCAAGTTTTTTCTCTGATTTAGATAATTGTTTTCACTAAGAAATGTGGTTTCCTAGGAACCCAACAACAGACATGGAGGAAATACAAAGTAGTTTTTTTCCCCCTTAAAACTATATCACCATATAGCATACTATAGTCACCTTTATACCATCTATCTTTAAGAAAGGCTACATTACTGCTGTATCTTAATCATTGTGTCTGTTATGTTACTATTCCCTTTTATATAACCAAAGTCTAATCAAAGGAGAATTAAACAAAATAAAAGGTTAAGAGAAAAAGGAGAAGTGGCAATGTGTTTTAATGTAGGTCTCTCCGAAGGGCTTGGGTACTGTGGTTATATTATACTGCTTCAATAGAAAAACTAAATGTATAGTTTTATTGTTTACAGTCTTGGGTCTGTCTGCCACCTCTAGTATTTTAAAAGAATCCCATTGGAAAGTAATGCAATATATAGTAAAAGAAAATACAAGGGACATATGTGACCTATGTGTCTGAGTGTTGTGTGCCATTGACCAATCTCGGGGTCTGGGACATCTTTCCTCTCTGTTTACTCTTCCACAGGCAGGCAAATGTGTCAGGGAAAGACACATCCCCACAGACCACAGGCTTCAGCCTTTTCTGCATACTACTCTATTTTTCTAACTCATTTAAACCCAAAGTCCTGCCAAGGAGACATTTATCTACACTTCTTCTCCATCTGAACTTACTGTCATCTGTTGTCATCATATAACTTGTTCGGTTGAAATTACAAAAAAAATCATTGTTTTGGGATAAGATCCACTGCTGGACTCCAGATGACCAGGCTAAGCATTAAGATAGAGCTATCCCTGCTAAAGGCCACTAGCCTGCTGACCTGACCCTCTGAGAAATCAGCTGTCAAGATCTAGTGGCAACCAGCGGACTTGTGTTAATTGACGTGATAAGGATGCTGTGCAAGCCTTAATCCTCACACTGAAAAGGTAACCTGGAATCTGTGTTGACTACTAAGTTACATTTCTGTTGCTCTGTCTGTTTTCCCCATTTCCCAGAGAGTTATTGTTCTCTTTTTTATGACAGTGATATACTGCATATACTGTCGCCCTAACTTTTCTCCAACTCCCGAGCTCAAGTGATCTTCCCCACTCAGCTTCCTAGGTGATGGAGCTGTTAATGTGCACCACTACATGTGTGTCACATTTTGAAGTAACCAATCTCATTTTGTTTTTGTTTCCACTTTCTTGAAGCCTTTACTTGTCTATAGTACCATTGGATCTCTCCCTTTCTGTTTCTCTCCATTATATATCTTTGTGTCACTTCATCTATTTCTCTTTCTGATCTCCTTGAGACAGGGCCTGGCTATGCAGCTCAAGCCCCTGCCTCCTCAGCTTTCTCAGTGCTGGGATCCCAGCCATGCATCACCATGCCCAGGTTCTCATTGTATACTATGGGCTGAGATCTGTAAACTATGTCATCATATTTTTGTTCTTTAACACAGTAAAATCTCTTTCCAAACCACTAAGGTCATCTTGGCTAAGTAAGGTGGTTTTCAGCTTTTGTTCTTAGGGCATTTTCTTCCACAAGGGACATTATTGGCCATTCTGTCTAGGAAACATTCTTGTTGCCTGTATTTCACCAGGTAAGATTTGTAGTTTTTAGAGTGTTGTTTGGTTCCTTCCTCCCTCCCCTGTCTTCTGAATGATTGGCAGTCTGTACTAAACCCTCTACTTGCAATGTTCAACTTCCTGTGAACAGCCTAATTTATTTTGATGGCTTCAGGTGAGCCCTGCAAGCCTGTGAAATTCAAGTGTACATTTAAATCTCAGCAGTGCCTCCCAGACTTTGCCCTTGACTACATCTATCTCAGCCATGTCAGGACTGCCTTGCCCAAGTGATCCCGACCATCTTCTGTGTGTTCTCCAGCTCACTGTACCTGTCAGTACTGAACTCTCCCTTCTCCTTTCACATTGGGTTCTGTCAATGCCTGGTCCTGACTCTTTTTGTCTCTAATAACTTATCAATTCAGTCCCTTCTTTTGTCATTGACTCATTTACAAGCAGTTACTCTAATACTGTTTTAACCAGACCTCCTAACACTCATTCTTTACTAAAAGGTCATAATTGGGGCTGAAGAAGTAGCTTAGTAAGTTAAGCTCTGGCCTTGAACATTTGAGGACCTGATTTGATCCCCAGATCTCATGTAGAGAAGCTGGGTGTGGTGACCTACACTTGTATCCCAGAACTGGAAAGGCAGATACAGGTAGATCTTTGAAACTTTCTGACCAGTCATTCTCCCTGTTTGGTGAACTGTAGGCTAATGAGAGATTCTTCCTCAAAATTCAGTGTGGAGGGTGCCTGATAAATGACACCTGTGGTGGACCCCTGGCTCCTACATGTCCCAGCACACACAGACACATATATGCCTCCCCTCCTTCTCTATCCTGTCTTGGTTTCATTCCTGTTTCTGTGATAAAATACCACGATAAAAAGTGACTTAATGGACAAAGGAGTTTACAGAGCAGACAATTCCAGGTTGCCATGGAGACACCAAGGCAAGGGTTTCAGCAGGTAATATCACATCCACAATTAAGAGCAGAGCTAGATAAATGCGTAGATGCTCACTTAGTTGCTTGTGCTCAGCTCTATTTCTCCAGCTTTGTACAGTTCAGGAACCCTTGCCAGGGAATGGTGCTACCCACAATGGGCTCTTCTTTTCATCTCAATAAAAGCAATCAAGACAACCCTACAGGTCAAGCCTGTGTAATCAGTCTCTCATGGAGACACTCTTACCAGGTGATTTTAGATTATGTCAAAGTTGACAATTAATGCTAACCATCACACATGCACTCCACACCCTGAACACACACACACACACACACACACACACACACACACACACACACACACACACACACTCACACACATGAATTCATATTTTTTCTAAAATGCTTATCAGGTAATGCTATTAAGTTTCCATTGTACACTGTCAATAGTCCTCCATTGTCCTTTAAGATAAACCTTAACATGGGGCTGGGGAGATAACTTAGCAGTTAAGAGCACTTGTTCTTTCGGAGTACCTGCATTTGGTTCCCAGGACACACACTAAGGTAGCTCAGAACCATCAACAACTCCACTTCCAGAAAACCAGACACCTATTTACTTCTTTGGGCACTAGGCACACACATAGTGCATATGTACACAAACTGTTCATATACATAATACAAAAAAGGAATCTAAGAAGAGAGAAACAAACCAACTCTTAGTAGTTTGACACTTAGAAAAAGGTCAGTCATGTAGTTGTACTCCACTCTTACATTCTTATATTCTGGCATGCTCCTTGAAGATTTCACTCAAACAGCTTTTATAGATGTTTACAAAGTGGAGTCAGAGACAGGTTGATAAATGGTAGTTTATTGGGGAAAAGTACTCACGCAAGGGAGCCAGTGACCGGTTTTGCACCTGAGCAGAACAGACCCAGAAATGCTTCCTAGTCAGCTCAGCCAGGCGAAAGAGAGTCATATGCACGCCTCCCTCCTTCTTAAACCCTTGTTACTGTAACTCCGACCAGGCCCAAGTGGGTATGGTCAGCAGTACCTCTAATCAGGGTTTCTCCCTACAGGCTTTAGTAAAATTTGAGCTTGTGGAAGGGTCAGTCATTTCTTCCCTCTATGTCTTTGCATATTCTGTTCACAATCTGATGGTGCATCTGTGCCTCCTTCAAATCTTAGCCTGGGCATGAGCCCCTCAGAGAAGTATTCGGTTTGGCTCATTGCATTTCTTAAGAGTTTATTTTAAAACACGGGCTTAGTATGCAGTGCCTTTTCCATTTATGTTGAAACCATTTCTTTCCTTCAACCCCTAGAGCACAGAGACCTTTATCTCTGATTCCTATGACTGGAAGCACAATAGCTGATAGGGGATTGGTGCTCAATAAATGGAAAATGAGTAAATAAAGATGGTTAGAAAATTAGCTGTTGTGTGAGAGTTAAAGAAAGAACTCTGACATCCCATTCTCCTCATATTGTGAGTTAGTAAAGCATCCAATTTTGTTAGTCAGAAGACAGAATCAATTGTGAAAATGATTTGTATTTTCCCTCCTGGCAGGTATTGAAAGTAGAATTTCCTAAGTATAGAATTTTAGCATCTGAAGACACTTTATAAATCAAGGCTCTATTTATTAGCCACACACATTTCAGATTTTATAATGTCTAACATATAAGTCCATCAACATCATTAATAGATGTGATGCAAGAGCTGATAATTGCTCTTGAAGCAACATTGCTTATGAATATATTTTCAGGCAAGTAACGTATCTAAATGTTGGCTCATTATAGTGAATCTTTTGACTTTTTTCAGATTTATTCATTTTATTTTATGCATATGAGTGTTCAGCCTGCAAGTATGTATGTGCATCTGTCCATGCAGGGACTATATGGAGGTCAGAAGAGGTCATCCAATTTCTTTGAACTGGGTACCAGATCCAACGCATAGGGCTAGAAACAAACCCAGTTCCCCTCCCCCTAGGAGAACAGTATGCACTCTCAGTGACTGAGCCATTTCTCCAGCCTTTCTCCACAGGAATTGCTGGAAATCCTCACAGATATGCTCACAAACAGTGCCACCAATTGCTAAGTCAGCTCCTTCTCAATTTCCTATCCCCTCCCCTTGTCCTTCCTAGCTCAAGCTTCCTCTCCAGATTTGTGCTGTCTGAGCCAGTCTGAGGAACCAGACCCTCTTCAGTGTGTTATAGCAATCAGTTAGAAATCTGTCCAAAGCACCACTGTTTCTTGTACTAATGTTTAATGTCATTTTAGGGCAGATGGTTTATAAGGCATGGCATCTAGCCCCTATTAATATTCGAAGGTTTCCCCATGCATTCATAACTTAATTTTTAAATTTATTTCATGTGTATGAGCATTTTGCCTGTATATGTCATATGCAACACATGTGTATCTGGTACCTACAGAGGTGAGAGGAGGGCATCAGGACCATTGGAACTAGAGTTAAAGATAGTAGCGAGCCATCATGTGAGTTCTGAGCACTGAACCTGGGTCCTCTGCAAGAGCAATAAAGTCCCCTGAACTTCTGAGTCACTGCTACAGCCCACAAATTCTTGAATAGAAAAAATCACATCTTACATGAATGTTAATATGGTTACTCTTTACTTGAGAAAATTCTTTCGTTTTTCTATAAAGCATAGTGTGTATGGTTTTGAAAATATGCCTCCATCCAGCAACTCTGGAAAGCCCTGATGTGGACTTATGAAAGGAACAAATGAGTACAGGAAGGTGTGTGTGTGTGTGTGTGTGTGTGTGTGTGTGTGTGTGTGTGTGTGTGTGTGTGTGTCTGTGTGTGTGTGTGATATGTGACCTCTCTCCAACATAACCATTATGTTTACAGCAATAAGCAGCTTGGAGGCTTCTGAACTATTTCAACTTGACTGCTGGTCACTTCCTTGTTTTAATATTAAGCTTTTGCAATCTCAGTACCAATATGGTTTGATTTATGCTCAGAAGAATTAATGAGGTAATTCTCCATGAGTGTGGGGACCTTAGGCATCACCATTCTTCATGCTCCAAGTGTAGCCTCTTTAGTGGAGGCAGATCTTGCCTGGTCAGATGAACACTTCACTGTTTCTGAAACTGGGCCATCTGTTTCCTGTTTCTCTGAGTTGCTCTTCTTCTCTAGGCAACTGCAGCAGTCATGGCCATTCAATGAGTCACAGCTTCCTTGAGGGTGAGCATGCAAAGTCAGCCTGTCAGGTAGATGTGGGTGTGACGAGACCCAGGGGACTCTCAGTCTAGCCTGCTCTCCTCTACACATTTCTTTCTGGATTCAGCCTCCTTCCCCTCTCCTTGTTATGTGGCAAGCACCCCATTGTTTGTCCAGTTTCTTTCTTAGAAACCAGGGTGTGTTTCAGGTAGAATGTTTTCTTTTTAAAAACCTGATTGTTTTTAAACATGTATTTCTTTGTTTCTCATTCCATGTATCTAAGCAGAGTGAGAGTCCCCTGAACCTCCAGATGTTGCTTCCTCACCGTCACTCCTACTCATGAAAATCCTGTTCCTATGAGGCTGTCCCCTTGCCCTCTAATCTAATAACCTCAGCTATCATTTATTGAACACTTCTACTAAGCTAGCAATGTGCTAATCATTTTTAACAGACTGTTTCTTAGAAGACTCTCAATAACCCTGTTAGGTAGGAACTATTGTTATCACACCCTTATGAGGTTTATGGAGGCCAAGAAAGCTGTTCTTATCTGTGTAACATGAATACAAGAGAGCGTAACTCCTTGAGTTGTTGTGAGCTACAGGTGAAGTGGGAGCTTGGGATTTAAACTCTGGAAGTCTGTCTGTGGAATGTCTACCTTTGGTCATGAAGCATGGCCAGATAGCATTCCTCTGATATCAGATAGGAGGTCTCTGATTCACAGCCCAGAGCGAATACTGCCTAAATTCTCCTGAATTATTCTGCCCCACAGTGTCCTTTGTTCTTTCTTCCTCTGTCCCTTTCTTTGAAACATCTTCCTTTTATGTTGTCCACTCAAAACCCCTAAAATTTTAGGCTACCATTTTACTCTCCAAGAGCAGCCCAATACTCCTTGCCATGATCAACATCTTCATTGAGACACCAGTTTCATTATTATTTTATTATCTACCAGCTCTGTCAGTTCCCCTCTTGGTAGCTTGTATTTACATTCAAGTCACACTCTTATCCTTGTAAACACTTTTGGCTCCTTTATTCATCCCCCAAATATTTTTTTTGCCCTCCCCAACTGGAACTTCATCGCTGTTAGAGCTAGCCTAAAATCTGGATCTACAGCTGAACAACAGTGGATGAATGGAGAAAAAGATTGATACCCAGACTGCTTAATTGCTACATTAAATACATTTATCATCCTACTTAATGTCTTTAAAGAGATTCTTGGCACTGCCTGACAGTGTTTCCCTTAATAAACTTCGCCACTCTCAAGAGAACTGTTTTGTTTCCCCTCTTGCCTTGCACACGCTTGCTGGTGACCTTGTTTGTTCTGTCATTAAGAAAATGGAAGTACAATGGTTAGATGGGAACTCCATCTTTTCAGTTGGGCTGACAGAGCTACCCTGTATTGGTTCCTACCTCTCCTGGTTCCTGCTCTTGAGGAGGAACTGTTTATTTTGCTAAAGATTACAGTTGCTTTCTGTCTCTGTAGAGAAAGTGGCCCTTTTCACATTAAAGCTAGGCTTTGCTTGTGATCTGGATGTGAGTCTTCACTGCCCCAAGGCCTGTTCTACCAATTCCACCCTTCCAATTCCAGGGTCCTCGATGTGAAATGGCCAGCTTGCCTCTGTTCCCTGCTTCTTCCCGCTCTATTACTTTTGTCCCCACATCAACAACCCATTCTTATCTGGCCCCTCTGTCACTACTCCATTAAACTGCTTTGCTGCTGAAGTAACTGATGTGCGCTGTTCTGCCACTTCCAAAGGATGCTATCCAGTTTCCAGTGTGATGGCTGTACCTTTTCATTCAGCATCGTGTTGCTTTGCAGAGACCATCCTTCTGACTCAATCCAAAGCAGCCCCTCCCTTCCCTGACTGTGGCACTGTGGCATTACTTGGATCTATTTTGTTCATAGGATCTATTATGTGGATTTATCTTGTTCATGTATTTGCTCATTTACATCTCCTGCTTCTGCCTAAAACTGTGCCTGGGAATTAGCAAACCACCAATGCAGTTCAGAGGAACCAAAGAAAGAAATCCAAGTGCTTTAAAGGAATACAAAGTATATATTCCTACTGTAAGCTTGTTTTTATATGTTTGACAATATAGTGTTTGTAATAAAGCTGAATCTACTTCGAGCATAAAAAAATTAAAAAAAAATAAAAATAAAAAAAACTGTGCCTGGCACATCACACTCAGGAAGGATTTGTTGACTGTCAGGGACAAGTCTACATTTAGAATAATCTCTTTTACAACTAGGCTTTTGTTAACTGGATGATATTTGTCTGCTTGCCTCTCTCTTAACATCAGGATGAGCTTGCTCTCACAAAGCTCCCTCCTCCTCTAATAAAGGAGACTTCCGGTCTGCTCATGATTGGCCAGGCGCAAAGCTCATGTCAGGCCAAACACAGTTTGGGTTTGAGGTTTCTCTCCTGTTATCCTGCTCTCACACCCAAGCCTTTAAGGCCACATATTTCAAGAGCTTGAGTTATGAAACCTTCCTAAATTATCATTGTAGGCTGCCAGCTTGCTGGTGATTGGTCCACACTTCTACTAGCTTCAAGTAGCAGTTTTACAGTTGCTCTCCAGTCTGCAAAAACATCCTTGCTGTGGGGCCAACTGGCTAAGCTCCAGAGCTTGTCTCTTGTCTTCTGAGATCTTAAGTATCTGGGTCAAAGTTACTTGTAGTCTTGACTTTGTTATCTAGCCACTAAACTATCCTCATTACCCTGTGAACCATACTGACAGTGAAAATTAGGAGCATCTCCACAGGAAGCCCAACCTGTATGGTTTTCTGAGATATGTTTGGGAAGTCTGGCAGGGCCAAGTAGCATCAGAGCCAAAAGGAATATCCAGTTTCAGAAATCACTGGCTACAGCCACACAGCGTTTTGTTCTTTCTTACTATTAGTAAATGAACATAAAAATGAAAATAGTCCAGAAAGGCATGATGGAAGAAAGAAGTCTGAATTATGTTTTTAAGAGGCTTTCTTTAAGCAGTTATATTTTCAACTTTGATTTAGTGATAATGAAAATATTCCAGTACACACAGAGGCATGCACACCTCCTTAAGGCTTGGATTAGTCATGTGTATACACAAGAAATCTAATAGGAAAGGCCCAGAGCGGTCATTAAGTAGTGTTGGATGCCCAATTTTAGCCCCTAGTCTGCCTATGTCCACTGTCATATCTGGGTGACTGAGTGATTTATCATGGTAACTGGAGCACTACCAGTAATTGTGCCGGGATACTGTGAGTAAGATGGGTCATTCCGAGGAAAGGGAAGCATGTGGTCATTCTAACAAGAAAGTGACTGATAAGTGGGGACACATCACCTTCTGCAGGACAATAAATAAATAAATAAATAAATAAATAAATAAATAAAAAGAAGTAGAAGAAGAAAAGGCTTTCCTTTTGTCTTTGGGTTTCTGTTGCTGTGATAAACCAGTATGACCAGAAGCAACTTGGGAAGGAAAGTGTTTATTTCATCTTACACTTTCACATTACAGTCCATCACAGAGCAAAATCAAGACAGGAATGCTAACAAGAGTTGATACAGAGGCCATGGCTAAGTGCTGTTTACTGACTTGCTCCTTCTGGCTTGCTCAAGAGGCTTTCTATAGCACCCACAATGGGATGGGCCCTCCTACAGCAATCATCAATGAAGACAAAGCACCACCTACCTTCATGACAATTTGTTGGGAACAATTGCTCAAGCCAGCTTCCCTCTTCTCAAATGCCTCTAGCTGTGTCATGTTGATGTGAAGACTAGCCAGAACACCTCTGATCAGATGAAATCACTAACCACCAAATAAGATCCACTTAATTTCTGCAGCTGTGTTTTAGCCATCTTCTCACAAGTGTGTATGTGTGTGACTATGGGACGGTATGATATTTGGTGTTTTCCATCCTAGTATCCATAAGTTGAAGCACACACTCAATATGTCACTCTTACTAGGAACTGAGAGACTTGAGTGAACATACTTCTCTTTATTCAGTCTAACCACAGTTCAATTCAAACCACAGCCTGTTAGTGCAAGTGAAACTCAAGTCACCCTTAGAGGAAGTCTTACTTGAAATGTATTTGTAGTTTCTAGCAGAAGAATGTAAATCTGTGCACACCATAGTGGGGTGTACAGAGTGGAACATAAATTGGCTTGAAAGTTGGGTTAAAAGTATATTCCCCACTCTGTGATATGGAACTCATGCACTCTAATCATACATTCTTACATCTATCTATCTATCAATCTATCTGTCTGTGACCTATAGAAGATACACAAGGGAAGAAACACATGAACCAATACATTTATAAGATGAAGGTTAAGCAGACCCATAAATCAACTTGATAATCTTTCTGTTCAGATACGGATTTTTGCTTCTTTTGTTAACATATATCAATTTGTAAAACAATGGATTTCACTGTGACATTTTCATATATTCATATAACTTACATTATATTCACTTCCTCACTTCTGATAAGATTTTTTTAAAAAAGACCAGGACAGCAGGTGACTCCTACTTCTTCTGGGCAGTTTTTGTGAGTTGACTCTGGTTATGACCCTTCAAGTGCAATCCTAAGGCTGGCCCTGGGCAAGGATGTCAGTACTACTTTCTGTAATGGCTTTAAGTTGTGACCAGTCAACTGTGAGAAAATAAGCTATGAATACTGACAGTTTGAGGATGCTTGGAAGAATCTCATCTTGGGGTGGCTCATGAAATGTATCTCATCATTTCAAAACTGCATCATTTCAAAACTGCAGTCCACAGGCAAGATGGGCTCTGAAAGTTAAGGATGTCCACTGCCTTCCTCCTGGCACCTCCACTAAGGATCACCTGTTTTTTGAGCATCTCCATTGTTAGTGAAACTGTTGCCTGTCTCTGGGCAGCTCTCAGACTCCTGCCTTCTTTAATTGCCCTCAAATCTGTCATAACAGGTGACCACTATGCTTTGCCCAGGACTGTCCTGTTTTAACAGTGAAAAATCTACATCCTGGGGCAAATCTGAGCCCTGAACAAGTCAGTGCAGTTGATCACTGATTGCAGTTTTCTTTCTCTGGCCTTGCTTTCCATTTTGGGTTACACAAAGACATGCTATTTTTGTCTTCCAAATGGCGTCCATACTGACACACTTAAGGCACATTCCTTTTGCTCCATGACATAGCCTTAGAGTGCTATTGTTTGCATGATCTGCCAAAAAAGTACAGACTGTTTAGAGCAGGAGCTCCCAGTTCCTATAGACTTATTTCTACAAATGGTAGAATATTTCTATTTCCTTCTCACTGAGGGCACGATAGATTTGAGCACTTTGTTTCCAATCTGCATTTCTTTTTCTATCATTCTGCTGAAAAGTTACAGCTGACCAAAATGTTGGGAGTTCAACAACATTTGGGTCAAAGTTTTAGTGGCAGAGGCTATTTATTTAAAAGGTGATTAACAGGCTATGTCCTGTCCTTTTCATCACCAGCTTTGCCTCATGGGTATACACAAAGGACTTGGTTTTTTTCTTATTCCCTCCTGCTTCAGGGCAGTAAGCATGTCCCAGGCAGGAAGAATCCTAGGTTCTGCTTCTAAAGGCAGTTCCATGCCTTTGATTCTTTTCAGTTTCAAATTGTTGTGCTTCATGAAGACTAGGCCAGATTATCCTTGTCTTGCAAGCCTGCCTGCTTTAAATTAAAAGGGGTGCAATGGATAACCAATCGAGGGTCTCTTCCTTAGAGAACACTATTTTTCCTGTCTCAGAATTTCTTTGTTGCCTGAAACTCTTTGTCTAGGCTTGTAAGTGGTAAGTTCTGAAATGATGTACATAAGGGTGACATTATACAGGCTGAGCAAGTTGTATTTATATATTTAGGAATGTGGTATGTGTGAGTGTTACAACAGATAAAGAAAGAGGCCACACATCTGAGAAAGAGCAAGTGGGAGGGTATGTGAGAGGGACTGAAGGGAGGAAAGGGAAGGGGAAGAAGATGATGTAACTGTAATGATAGTTTACTTTCAAAAAATAAAAAATTAAATATACAAAAGTGTAGGTGACAAAGAGATTCCATAATGTTCTTCAGTTTTCAGAGACCCCAACACATTGATGATAAACTTGTCATAAAAATACAAATGATTCTTTGGTTCCCTATTTGTCTTAAGCTTTCAAGTCTTTCTTCTTTACAACAATGAGGGGAAAATAAACTCAAATTTTAAGGCTAGAAAGCTATTCTCTAAGGTGCTGTACCCAGTACTGAGTTCAATAATGGCAATGTTATGATTTCCACTTTTCTAGCTACAATCTATAATAATAGTTATTTTCCTGACTTATTTTCTAGATTCCCAGTTTCTATATCAATAATTAAAAACCTGGTAAGACGCAGATGCCTCATTTCTGCATTGGTTGTTTGTACCAAAGTTCCAAGGCTTATTTATCTTCTTACCTGCCATGTACCTCTCAACTTACATACTATTGGGGCTCCTAACTCCCAGTATCCCAATGTAACTTCAGTCTTTATACTTCCTGGGGACTTTCTAATCAATCATGATTTCCATTCCTCCTTTCAACCAATGTCTCTATCTGTCATTTGTTTGTGGATAATTCTTAGGTCTATATCCACACCTTAGCCCTCTCCACAGGCACCATATTAATGTAACCTACTTGCCTAGAGGAAAGCCCTATAAATCCTGCTTGTATCTCAAATTAAGCACAGTCAAATTTGACTTATTACATAGATTTGAGATTCTGATTTTAACCCTATTTATACTATTTTAGATACTAGTGACACTATTCAGGCATCATCCCATGCTAGAAGTTTGTCTCTGATTCTGTTCTTGTTTCTCTTTCTTCAGTCAGTTCTGATAATTCCACCCATCTACCCTTATTACATCTTCATTTTCATTATCCCAGCTTACTATGACTTTTCTCATTGGTATTGCTTTTAGGGCTTCAGCTCTTTTCTCCCTGCTTCCTGTTCAGCTAGCTCCACTGTCCACATGATTACAGGTGTAACCTTTCAACTAGGTGAATCATATGAAGTCATGACCATATTTTACAATCTTTGGATAAGCTTGTCTGTTCCTGAGAACACAAATTAGATGTCTTTAGGACTTACTTATTCCCCTATTGTGTCTCAGGTCCCTTTCCTTCTGTCCTTACCCTATCTCCCTCATTATCCCTCCTCTCAATAGCAAAACATTGCTTATCCATTAATTAATTCCTATGCCATTTCCACACACTACCCCCTCTTCCTGGAATGCCTTTTGCCTCTTTGTCCCAGTGACCTTCAGGATGTGAGGAATCATCTTCTCCTGGTGTCTCCCCGCCTCATGCTTCAACCCTATCATCAGCCAGGCTTATTTATGATTCTTCTAAAGCTTAAGACTCAATAGATAGCTGTTAAAAACTTTATACTGAGATGATATATGAGTGAGGTATAGAATTCTCTATAGATCACTATACATCTGGGCTATGAACAACAGCAGAAGCATTATCCATATCTTAGAACTTTATATTATAGAATGTTGCATATGTACACACACACACACACACACACACACACACACACACACACACACACACACAGTGAACTCTGTATTGTTTCCAAGGAAAAAACTGGTATCTGCCTGTCATAGCCACAGTGAGTCTTTTGTACTTTGTTCAAGACAAAAACTGGCTTGGTGAAATTGACCAACAGAGCTTTAAGGTAAAATCCCCAAGTTCTTAAGTAGTTACACATAAGGTTTATTAGATACTATTATTATTATTATTATTATTATTATTATTATTATTATTATTATTTTGGTTTTTTGAGACAGGGTCTCTCTATGTAGCTTTGGAGCCTATCCTGGCACTCACTTTGGAGACCAGACTGGCCTCGAACTCACAGAGATCTGCCTGACTCTGCCTCCCTAGTGCTGGGATTAAAGGCATGCACCACCAACGCCTGGCTAGATACAATTATTAGACATAGACCAATTGAACTAATTACAAGCTGAAAAAAGAATGACTTTTACCTTTAGAATGACTGTTTTTTACCCATTCTTTCTAGTACTTAGATGGCTGAACTAATTCCTTGTTTATTTCTTCCATTTGTTCTTGGAAATAAAGCTACCATCCATACATGGCAGGGACAGTTTTCTTCCTATAGGAGAATATGCTTTCAGATGTTCTAGTGTGGCTTTACTTATTAATGCATATGTATAGGAGAAGTTTAAAGTGTGGCTCAGTCTTTAGAAAGCTAATGACCTCAGCTCTCATGGTGATCTTAAAGAGATAGTGGTATATGGGGATTTCTAGTTTGTGAACCTGCCACTTAACTTATGACTCCTGGCCTGCAGAGTCAAAGCAAAATGACTGTGGTTGATGCTTCTCCTTTGTCATGAAGGATGTTTTCACAAGATGATGAGAGTTTAATAGTGAAATAGGCAAGCTTTGTTCATGCTTTTAACTTATCACTCATAGAAGTAAGGGCTCACAAGGGTTATATAAAAATGTGACTGAAATTCTTAAAAAGAAAAGAAATGTTTCTCTTTACAAATGAGGTCAATCCTTCACGCCCAGCCTGCCAGAATCACACCTAGACTTAATAAAGGCCAATTAATAAGTTTTCAAGAACTGAAAATCATTAATGAGAAAAGCAAAACAAAACATAGATTGAGCATGGTTTGTAAAACTGAGTTAAATGAGTCTCCCAGGAGCTAGTTGGGGACTAGATTCATACGAACTTGGCCAGAAACACACCAGATGTAACTTTGTCTCCAAGCTACCCAATAGTGTTTAATATTTAAGTTTATAAATGTGAGAAAGACTGTCAAAATATTTAAGAAAATTCTTAAAGACTAATTTCATGGAAACATAAAATATTCAAATAAAATATGATAGTATAAATATTTCTATCTTAATTTTAAAAGCAGTGCAGTCCTATAAAATTTGGAGAAAGGTTTATAAAGATAGATACTTGTTTACTTTGAAGAGTTCAAGTGAGGGGGAAATGGTTCACACCATTAGAAAATGTTTCAAAATCCTAAGTGGACAAGAACAAACTGTGTAATCTCCACATGTAGGGCTCCTAGGATGGCTACAAGAATGAACATTTTCTCAATCTTCTCTGATGGTATGTCAGTTTCTGCTTTTGGTTATATATGATGAGGAGTTTTCTGTATTTATTGACAGTACTGATCTTGCCAGATGGGCATCAGGAGAGCCAGCCCTCAGCTCCACTGACCCTGGCAGAGCATGGTACTCTGTGGGGGATGAGTTCACACAGCATTGTCTTCTATTGTACTTTAGTTGTCTGTCTCCTCCACTGTATCATTTGCTCATTATTGGCAGATGGGTGTGTATCTGAGGAAAGCAGGTCTCTGGGTTTGTATGTGGCATCCCTAGGGCAGAAGCATGTGTCAGTTTGACGGTGGGAGGGATTAGAATTGATCTGGGGAGAGGAGTGAATATTCTTTTCTTGCTGCTCTTTGTCACAGGATATTTGGGCATATGGAAGGAAGAGTGGCCATTCCCAGCATCACTGTGGCTATGATAGGAGTCTGTTTTTATGTGCATGTGTAGACTTGGTCTCATGGGTGCACTCAGAGGGCTGAATAAATTGTAGAGGTTTGGTTCAGGATCAAATGGCTTAAACATAATGGGTAACAAAGGCAGGCTGCTTTGTCCTTGGAGGTGGGGGCTAATGATGGATACATGTAAGCCTCTGTGCACATCCAAAAGTAAGACTGCATAGGTATCCCTGTGGGTCCAGAGTGAGCCCTTCAGGGTTCAGAGTGAGTGAAAGTGAAGGTCTGAGCATGCATCCAGCTTCTATTGTGGTACACTCTTACAAACGGGCCTGAGGTAAGAAAGCTGCATTGTCCTGGTCTAATACCATTTTCAGACTTGTACAAAGGGAAGACATTGGGAAACACACGCTCAGCTAGTGGGAAGTTATTTCTGATTCTGACATAGCAGTTTTTATTGCCCTCAGAAAAACATTGAAGCTTTACCTCAGTTCATCTTCATGGAGGAGCTGAGTTTTGTTTGATTTTGTTTTTAATAGAAACATATTTTTGAAGACAAACATCTCTTTTCTTCTTGAATGTTTCTAGAAAAAACTTTAAAAGGTTAAACAGTTACTGACAGACCTGACAGCAAAAGGCATGCCATTGTTTGGAGTAAATAAGGGAGGCTGTATGACAAGACCATAAGGCATATATAATGGTTTGTACACCAATCAAATTGTATGCTTTCAAAACATAATTGGCATTCTTTGCTGGGATGATGGCTTGGACCCTCAATGTTCTGAATGGACTAGTGCCAGTCTCTATGGGATAATGATTAAATTAAAGGACAGACACCAGCCTAGGAGTACAAATCGTCCATATTAGAATACCAGCACACACTTGAATTTGGGAGTTATTTATAACCTTGATTCACAAGGAATGGCCCAGGAGCACACCTGAGCACATACAAATGGTTCATCTCAACATCTAATAGAAACTTTGCTTTTCAATTGTCTGGGGAAATGGCAATTCTTAGGTGGAATTGTGAATCTCTGTTAGGAAGATTATGATAATTTGCCTGGTTTCAGAAATCCTATGAATAAAGAGAGCACTGTTTATGAATGGAGGCCCTCCTTCCACTTTCACTTTTTCTAAGCATACATATTTTAAAGGGCACCATTTCAGAAGCAAAGTGGACACAATTTATGGATAGAACATGTTGCAGGAGAATCTTTCGCTTTGAGTTTACAAGTCCTGTGGGAAGGCATGCAAAATTCTTCTAGCCATTCAAAAGCATTGGAGTGTGTTGGCAGAGCTTAAATAATATCCTTCTTTTAGTCAGGGACGGGGACAGTTATGTCTGTTATGTACTGCAGGGAAAACAAATGCATGTATGCACATGACACTGAGCTGTGTTTCTATAGATGCTTTTATTCTGTGAGTGATGTGAAGGAGGAAAAAAAAACCAAACTCTATACCTAATATAAAAATCATATTTCTCCATTTTATTTCAAGTACAATTTTTGTTCTGGAGACATATTCAAAGTGGATAATAGGACAGAATATATTTTATATTCTCACTAATCTTCTCAATAGCCTTTTAGCACTGTTAACTTGCAACTGGACAATCACTTGGCACATAACCCAGGAGGCAAGAACCTTGACAGAACATCTCCAAGGCTGAAGCGGGTTTTGAATAATTCACTGGAAGCTTTAGACACAAATCTACCTTTGTTTGGCTAGTTCCCATGCCCAGCAACCTCCTGGCTCTGACATTCCCCGGTGTTCTAAGTGCTTTCTCCTGTTTCCTGCTCTACTTCCACAATTATCCTTTCCCCATGACTCAGATCTGTAAAACAGAAGTCAGGAGTTTTCATGCACATTAAATCCAGCTTTCTTCGGGGCATTTTTCTTAGAGTACTTACGCAGCATTAGCAATAACCTACATAATTCTTCAAATGTCATAAACTCCATGGAGAAATAAAAATTCATCATTTAGCTCACTTTTCTGTTCTTGCTTAGAACAAAAACTTCTTTGAGCAGAGATTAGAGATCCTAAGGAATAGCATTTATTCCACTCTAACTCTAGACCCTACATATGCACAAAGTAGTAGAATGGGTGACTTGCCTACTCACACAAAGTATTGATTGTCTTTCTGAGGCCTAAAAGTCCTGGCACAAACATTCTTCTACACACACACACACACACACACACACACACACACACAGAGAGAGAGAGAGAGAGAGAGAGGCAGGCAGACAGACGGACAGACAGACAGAGAGTTGATGAAGGTTCTGTACACGAAGAGCACAAACATGCAATCCTTGACTCTCTTTCAGAATCATGATGTCCTCCATGCTTCCACTTAATCTCTTTCCTAGGGAAATGGAGCCAAGGATTGTCACATTCTTTCCCTGTATTCTTATGTCAAGGGACCTGGATATCCTGCGCTTTCTTTGGGGGATTTTCCTGTTCATAGTCTTTAGGCCCTGAGCTTCGGATCTCATTTTTCTTCTCAGCATTGGCTTTGGAACATTCAAAGTTCTACTTTTCTGCCTGCTCAGCTTGAAAGTGACTGCCTCTTTGATTAGCGCTCCTGTCTCCAACCTTGCGAGGTTTCTGAGCTCATTCCTCCATGCTCCTCATGCAATTTCTAGCTAATTGCTGCTACCACACCAGCAATATCTTCAGAAGACCATGGCAGTCAGAGATCTAGAAAGGGGGGCTGTAGAGGAAATAAATGCTTTTCTTCTTGCCTCATCATGGCTGTGTGCATCTGTGAGATACATGTGGAATCATAGCACCTTGTATGTCCCTAAAAGGAAAAATTTAGAGGAGACAGTGTCTGAAGACTCACTTGAAGGCCATTCCCTCTGACTCCATGAAAGCAGAACTCTCCATGTTGATATCCATACACTGACCTTTGACCCATTCCCCCGTGCATGTGTGGCTTCAGACTGAGCTAAGGTCAGGCACCTGACCCTCACTGACCCCCCACCCTGGGCTTAGCCACCTGATTATCATCCCCCAAACTCTCTGACATTAAGATGAGAGCTGTGGTAATCTAGCTGTTCAATGGAAATGTGCTGATGTGCACAGGCTGCACGCCACATCTGTAAGTTTTCACATTGCCCTCACCTGGCTCTCTTGAGTCCTATATTCCTGAAGTCCAAGAGACAGTCAAAGAAGCAAAGAAAATGCTCACAGCCACTATGAAAATGGGCTTAGGCCCTATCCAAAGAATATGACAGACTCTGAAGAAGCCCTGTGGAAGTCCTCACTCTCCCTGGGGAGCAGAAAGGATAAGTGATAGGTAGGGTGTTAGTTGGGAAGGGGGTGACAGGGGAGGAGTGGAGGGAGAGGAACTGGGATTGTCATGTAAAACAATCTTGTTTCTAATTCAAATCAAAATGGAATAAAATAAAACATTTAATCATGAGAATATCTTAGTGTTCTTTTTAAAACTTTCCCATGATACTCAATATTAGAAATAAAGTCCCATGACACACCCACACCCCCCCACAACCCCCCCCAACACACACACAGAAGAGAAAAGAAAAATAAAAAAGAAAATGGGGATTCAGGAGTCATGTGCCATTGTAATCAAAGATCTGACTTTTAGCATTCTATTTCTTCAAGATTGAGAAACAAAACTTGTTGGTTTTGGAGATGTTACAATAAGCAATAATCTTTTGTATTTACTGGGAAAATTTCAACACAAACACTGACAATGTAACCATTGCTCTGATATTTTGGGCTTAAAAAAATCTAATAACTGTTGTTACATAGTGTACATAGGGATGGAATCCACTCTTTCTTGCAGCACAGGAACCAAAAAGAATCCATTAGCACCTTCCTAAACATTATCACTAATAACAGTTTTAACCGAGGTAAAATGTGCTTAATTGTGTCATCTAAGCTTTCAGATGGATTTGCTTTGGAAAAACCTTTTAGAAAAGTATTCTTTGGAAGGTTCTGGTTGAGTCAAAACTTATTTTAATGTCTAAAGGTATTACCTCACCAAGACCACATCTGATTAGTATTCCAATTCTCATTTACTGCAGTAAATGTTAGTTTCAGGTTTTTGTCTTGTTTTGTGGTGTTGGGGTCCTAACACAGGGCCACATGCATGCTAGGCAAGCACTGTGCCACTGAACTGCTTCTTCGTTCTAAAGGGAAGCTTCTCAGTGTTAAACCCATAGTTATACAGTTGTTTTGTTTGTGGTTATGAGCAATATTGAATGTGAAGGAAAGTCATTAATTGATGCAGGTGATGAAGGACAGCCTCCTCCACAAAGGGCTGACTCAGTTCTGCTGTTAGCTTTCCAAAGCATTTCTTATCATGGTGTACCACACCCATGCTGATCTGTTAAAGATTCCGGACACACTGATGTATGAGTGACTACATACTAATTTCTAGTAATTAATTTCCTACACTCAGGGGCTGTGAAAAGCCCTAAGGATAGAGCAGTGAACAAAGAGAAAAATCTGCTCTCATGAATGTAAAAATGACAGACCAAGAGGATCAAAGCTGAGTCTAAAAGCAAACTCGATTGGTTTGCTCCAAATATTTTTGTACACCCTACCCGCATGAATGGCTGGTTTCCAATCTAAACATTTCCCTCCCCCCATTTGGGAGCCACCCCTTGCTTAATGCTTTTCCAGTTTCTGCTGTAGGCATCTGGACCTTTGCACACCAGCACTGTTGGCTTTCCTCCACCTTCCATCATTTGTCTCCACTTCCGTCATCACTTTAGATTTGGACTTCTTCCCAGTGACCTCAATCACAAGAGGTCTGCTTATTTCTTTGATTAGAAACAGATTTATTTTATTATTTTAAAAAATTATGTTTACATGTATGGGAGGGGCGTATGTGTACATGTGCGCAGGTGCCCTTGGAGAACAGAAAATCATGTTGGATCCCCTGGAGGCTAGAGTTGCAAATGATTGTGATCTAGGAACCAAATTCATGTCCTCTTAACTGCTAAGTCATCTCTTCAGCCTCACCTACCAGTTTCTACTTTCTGGTCCCTTGAGTCTTAGAGACACCTTGAAATTCATGGTGTTGTCTGTGCAGATATGGGGATGGTTTCTGTGACCACAGTGTCTGCTTGGGGTTGATATGGCTGTAGTTACCTTCCTGAGTTCAAGGTAAGAATTACCTGGAAAAATTGTCAAGGGAGAGAATGTGAAATTTGATTTTAAGATGTATTTAAGCATGATGGAGATAATAATCCAAGATAACAACAAATTAGAAAGACACTGAAGAAATATTTGATTTGCTTTCATGACATTGGGAACTACCACTTCGAACCCAATTACAATGAATCTAGGCCAAGGAATTGCTGAAGTGGAAGTTATATTTGACAATATACTCAAGGCCAGGGAAAAGAACACTAACTTCTAGGAAGAGGTAGATTTCTCAGTAGCATAATTCCTGAAGCCAATATTTCACAAAGGATGTAAGAGACACAGGTGTCTCTCAAAAAAACAAAACAAGAAATCAAACAAACAAGCAAACAAACAAGCAAAAATACTAAAGAGAAGGATGTTCTGGCATGCTGGAGATCAAGTTTCTAACAAGAAGAAAAGATAGTCTTCTAAAGAAACAGTGAAACCTCATTGCAGAAGGATAATATCTAATGTGGGAACCCTCAGAAAGCAATCATGGAATCTGGGATATGTCAAGGGTGTGTAGGTGTTTAACTCTATCTTGTTCTGTTTACCCAGCTGGTCTCTAGTGCTTGCTCTATTTGTGATCTTCTACTTACATATTCGCTTATGTGTCTAGTTCCCTCCTACCCAGCCCCTATATTTTCTCTGGCTGGATTTCAACCCATTTCAATCCATATTTGCATATGGTCTACTAATTTCCCCATGGATATTCACCTCATTGATTTCTTTTCCCTGCTTTCTGTGTGTCTCAGTTATGATGGCCAGAGAGCCTGCACTCCAGTAGAGGTCCTGGTTATATCCCCAGTGAATTCTGTAGTGATGCCTCCTTCCCTTACTTCAGGTTACTCACATTAGCAGAGCCCTTAGCTGAAAACTGAAATAAAAATTCAAGGGTGAGTTCATTCTCATTATAAAGGACAGAGGGATGATTTCCTTTAAGTAGTATCTTCTCAGGTCATTGTTTATAGCACATTAAATATTTAACTTACTGAGCAACTAGAAGCTGAACTGGTCGAAACCAGTGTTGATTAAATAACAACTGGGAATTAAGATAAGGCAACTATAAAATGAAAATAAAATAAAATCCAAGAGTTTCTGTAAGTAGTTAAAATACTCAACTCTGTGGTTCAACAAGGGACAGTCAACAACCTTGAGTCTTGCCTTTTCCAGCAACTGAGACCTCATGCTCAGATTTTGGGTCCTGCCTATGCTGCTTCTTCTGTTTGGACTGCACAAGGGCAGGACATCCTAGCTTCTGTATCTTCACTGCTTCTCTGTGGACCAGGATACAAAATTGAAGAGGGGCCCGTTAACAGGGGTGGGCATATTGTAGTGGTGAGAGGCGGTAGCAAAAACTCTAAACCTCAGAATTCTTACAATAAGTGGAAAGCACATTTGGAACTTCAGTGTGAACCACAGCATCGGGAAGGGATAAGGCTTGATGGAGCAACAGCATATATCATCTAAGACAGAAAACAACCACTCAGCTTTGATTTCACCTTGGTAATTCCATCAGGAAGAATGATCTTCAAAGGAGAAAGTGCACTATGAACACAGTTAAGAAGGCACAGGATCAGGATGTCTTCTGTGACATTGCTCCTTCTATATATAGTAGGGAAATTGCATCCATGAACTCTCAAGAATGTTGTTGAGAAATAAGAAAAGTGACATGCCAAGATGAAGAGGGTAAGACTTAGTGGGCCTCACCTCTAGACAAATGCTATAGTCAATTTATGATTGTAAACAGAGGGGGAATCAGTCTTCTCCAGACATAAACCCCCTAAATTGATTGTTTAATACCAAATGGGCAGTCATAAGAACATATCCATATGAGTGATACTAAATACAGCCCGGGAGGTTGTATTTGCTTCTTGGTGGGGGTAGGGGGAGGCAAATATTTGCAAGCATGTAAGAAAGGAGAATGCAGTGGGAAAGGAGCAGTGCTGTGGCTTTAAGTATACTCCCACTTTGGGCAAAGACATCCGATTTGATGGCAGTACTTTTCTTGATGCCCTTGTAGAAGAAGGACACCCTGAGGATGTATGAAGTGGCTTTGAAGTCAGCCGTCTCCTAGAAGTGCTTTTTAGGCATGTGCTAGGGGGTTATATGGAACTTTGAATCAACCTGTGGCAAAGATTAAAAAGCACACTCATCAAACCTGAGGATGACATGGAGCTGGGAGCAATGTCTAATTAATTGGATGAGAGACTTGGGACTCCGAAAGATCCTGACAGGCTGGATTGATTGTCCTCCCCCAAACAAGATGACATTTAGTTCATAAAGACATAACCTCTGACACCTAAGATTAGGAAAAACAATCCTACTAGCAGGAGAGTTCAGGGTTCCGAGCTAGCAGCTCATGCAGCTTGGAGCTGTATTGCTTACCCTTGCTTGAAATACCTTTCAATCTTTGTTCAATGTCAAATTTCCTTCCTTGTTCATCACAGTACTTGCTTCCTTGTACCTGACCTCTGGTTGCAGGCCTTTGCCTCTTGTCTTGTGCCTTGGCTTTTGACTTAGTGGTTTTCTTTCTGTGTATCTAGAGGCAAGGTCATACTTAAGGAAGTCAGCCCTTGCCTTGCAAATGAATGCCGTGTACATCTAACACTGTAGCACCTGCTGGAGCTCCATCTCAGGAGAGCCCCTACCACACCTCTCTGAGACATATTGTCTCACCTTTCTGTGATACACAGTGGCTGTCACTTTCATCCTTCACAAAAATAATTCAAAATAGATCACAGACTTTATGCTCCCATATGGCATTCTCATGCATAAATAGACTATGATCTAGCTCTCAAACCTGTTGCCCTTCACCGTTTGCCCAAGCTCTCTTTTGCTGGTCTCATTTCTTGCACCAAATAGAGCCCCCTTCTGCTGTGATGTCACATGTATTCAATTGCCTTCTCTTTTCCATAATTCTTCTCTCCCTTAGGATCTCTGTTTTCATGATCTCCTTTCTAATTCACACACACACACACACACACACACACACACACACACACACACACACACACACACACACACACCCCACACACACATTTAGATTTCAGATATAGTTGAAAGAATGAGGCATCTGTTTTTCAGGGTCTGGCTTATTTCACTTAACATAATGAACGATCACATCCATTCTTCTGTAAATGATATGATCTCATTTTCGTCTTCAGCTTATTAATGCTCCATTGTGTAGATGCACAACATTTCCTTTATCCATTCCTCTGCCATGGACATCTAGGTTACTTCTGTTTTCTAGCTATTGTGAACAGTGAAACAATGAACATGAATGTACAGTATTTCTGATATGTTGATTTCAGAGTCCTTAGGGTATTTTTCCAGCTGTAGGATAGCTGTAGGATAGCTGGCTTAGATAGAGCTCTAATTTTGGTATTTGTGGTACCTCTATACTCACTTCCATAGTGGCTACATTGGTTTACATTCCCACCAACATTCTGTAAGAGTTCACCTTTCCCCTGTAGTCCTTGTTTCCTTGATACTTGTCATTAGCCATTTTGACTGGGGTGACTTGGAATTTCAAGGTATCATTAATTTGAATATAGTTTTAGATATTTTTGGCCATTTACATTATACTTTTGAGAACTGTTTATTCAGTTCATCAGGTCATTCACTAATTGGATGATTTAGATTTTTTTGGTACTTAATTTTGTGGTTCTTTATATATCTTAGATATTATTCCTCTGTCCAAGATGTAGTGGGCAAAGCCTTTTCACAGTCTGTAGGCTGTCTCTTTAGTCTGATGACTGTTACCTTTGCTATACAGAAATGCTTTAAGGTAGTTGCATCTGTCAACTCCTGGGATTACTTCCTGGGCTATGGGAATCTTTTCACAAAGTTCTTTAATATGGCTGCATCTCAAAGTGTTTTCCACAAGTAGTTCCTGGTCTTACATTAAAGTCTTTGACCTATTTTGAACTAATTTTTGTGTAGGATGAAAGTGGTATTGCTCCTTTCATCCTTACATGAATACCAGTTTTCCTGAAGTATCTTTCAGTGACACCATTCACTGAAGAGGATTTCTCCCCCCAAATGTGTTTCAGGCACTTTTGTGTAGAAGAGGTATTTGTGGCTATGTGGGCTTATTTCTGGGATCTTTGTTCTATTTGGTTGACCCAAATGTTCGATTTTGTACTAATCTCATATAGTTTTCATTACTATGGATCTGTTGTATGACTTGAGATCAGCATTATGATCTTCCATCATTGCTCTTTCTGCTTAGGCTATTTCAGGTTTTTTGTTCTTCATATGAATCTTGGATTTTTGTTTTTCTATTTCTTATGAGGAATGTCATTGGAATATACATGAGATTGCACTGAATTTGTTAATCTCTCTTGGTAATGCAGTCATCTTAACAATATTAATTCTACTAAGGTGCATGGGGGCCTGGCTTACCATCTTCTGATGTCTTCTTCAATTTCTCTTTCAGTATTTTAAAGTTTTCATTATAGAGCCCTCTCACCTCCTTGGTTGGGTTTATTCTTAAGCACTTTATTATTTATTTGAAGGTAACGTGAGTGGGGATTGCCCTCTTTAGTTCATTCTCAGCTACATCCTCTTTGATATGTAGAAACAAATATATTCTTCCACATGTTAGTTTTGTATCATACCACTTAGCTGACTGTGCTTGTAAGATGTAAGAGTTTTCTGGTGAGGTCATTGGTGTCTTTCAAGGATCATTCTGTTTGGCTGGAACCTCCTGGCCTCTTCTGCTTGCTCCAGAAAATCCCATTCCTCTCTTTTCAAACCCCAACCTCTCAGGGAATCTTCAAGAAAGAAAAGGCTCCAAAAAGCCTAGTTCTGCATTCTTGGTGGCTATGGCAGCTCCTTCCTTGACGTTGCCAGCAGCCCACGTCCCTGACTAAAGTGCTCAGCTTTTGACGATATTTGGGCACACACCCAGCTTATGACAGACACGCTGTAACCCCTCACCTACAGGGTATATACGCTCCATGTTTTAGTGTGGGCGTGTAGCTTCTCCAGCCTCTCTTTCTAGGACTGGAGAACTCACCCAGCAGTTGCTTTGCTCAAATAAACCTGTTCTTTTTCCCTTTCAATTCTTCTTGATCTGGCCTACTGTGTTGGCAAGGAAACCTATTATTGTGATACAGAAAACCCATTACATGCCACCTGTAAAAAAAAGGTAGTTTGATTTCTTCCCTTCTTCCCCTTTGGTTCTTTCTATTATTTTATCACTCTGAATGCATCTGATCTTGAGAACTAAGCATCTAGCATTCATATGGGTGGCCACTCTGCTTTGTTGTCCATTGTTGGATCTGGCTCAGTGTGGCAGGAATTCATCACTGTAGAGCACTGACAGAAGTTTCATGTTCTATGCACTTGCTCACAAAACTCAAACCTTGCACTCACACTGCCTTGTGAAATTATGAGTACTTTCATGGACTTTGCTTATTTGTTTAAATTTGACCACGATGCTATAGTTAGGCTTAGAAATTTCTATTTTACAGCTGGGGAAAATGAAGTTCAGGGTGGTGAAATAATAGGCCTAAATCCACACAGCTCTTATTGGTGAAACTGAGATGAGATTTCAGGCCTTCTGATACTAGCCACACACCTCACATTTTACTTCTTTTTTAATGGGCTTGTGCAAGAACTACAGTTTTCTCTCACACTTAGGCTTCTCTCAAAGACACATCTTGAGCTGGGTGTTGGTAGTGCACACCTTTAATCCCAGCACTAAGGAGGCAAAGGCAGGCAGATCTCTGTGAGTTTGGGGCTAGCCTGGTCTACAGAGTGAGTTGCGGGACAGTCTCCAAAGCAATACAGAGAAACCCTGTCTCTAAAAAGCAAAAGCAAAAAAGAAAGGTACATCTTGAGAGTATCCAGTGGATAAAGGTTCCATTGATTTACAGAGCTTCACAACCTTTAAAAACTAAATCCATTCTTCCCTGATATGCTCATGCAAGTATGTCATATTTCTTCATAATTTTCATTCCCTCATTACCATTACTCATCCCCCACCACCTTTGTTAGTCACTTCTTCCCAACAGGTCTCCTTCCATAGATTCTGATGTTTTAAAATTTAAAATTGTGATCCACAGAATTTACCTTAACATGGATGGATAGGGGTTATATATGGAAGAATGCTGACATTGTAAAAGAAAGTGACTTTCCACTCCCTAGCAATCATTGAATTCTTTTCTCTTTGGGAGAGTGTTGGGACCTCATGAGCCCGTCCATTCATGGTGAAAAGTTGATAGCCCCATCTTGTACATGTCTTGCTGTAGGTAGAAACCTGTAGAAGACCTGTACAGACAGGGATTTGGTTAGGTGTGACCCATCAGTTTCCTATTATGATACATCACTGGTTAAATAGGTTATCTTAAGGAAATACCAGAAACAGAGCTCATTCCAAGCGTTGAATCGGCATTCCTACATCTCCCATCTTTGTGTGCGTTCTTCCTGGACAATGCTTGAGTTTCTGTATCAATGGTTTGCTGATGCACCTGTTTCATTTTCTCTCCAGCTCTCATTCTATCCTGTTTCACACTATGAAGTGACTCAATATTGCTTTTATTATTGCCACACTTTGGATCAAAGGCTTTTATTGGCTTCTCCTTGCCTGTAGCATTAAGTTTAAACACCATGTCTGTGTCTCAGTGCCCTTCAGAGATTGACTACACTTACCTGGCCAAGCAATTTCTTAGCGCAGAGCTGTGTTCTCCTATTTTATCCATATTGCTTACTTGGAGTTCCCTGAACTCCCTGCATCGAATCAGCTTTATACATTTTATTTTCTGCTGTAGGTAGCACACTTGGCTCAAGCTTGCATATTTGACTGAATCGTGGTATGTTTTACTGGGATTTAACTAGGGAGAGCTGTTGCCACTTGTAGGAGTCTACTTTTCATCTCTAGAATGATCCTGTGTGGATATTTTATAGAGAAGAGGTTCGTTTGTTCACAGTTTTAGAGGCTGAATACCCAAGACACAGCAGCCCCACCCAGTGGCTTGGCCTCTGCTTGTGGTAGATGACTTGTAATGGCAGAAGCTAGAAGGAGGAAGAGATGCCACTCAGAAACAAGAAGTTAGAAGTGAAGTATAGGGCCAGGCTTGCTCTTATATCATGAGAACTCATCAATTTGTTCGATAAAAGAAGCATCTCAATTCCTGTCAAACACTCAGCAGAATGACACCTAAATTAGCTCTTAGTCTCTGAAGTCATAATTTTAATAAACAAACAATATCCTTTCTGTATCTGCTTATTATTATTAAAGTTGGCCAATGTAAGTATGTGCACAAAAGTCTACATGTGTATAAATGTGCACCCCCATAAACATGTATATACATACAACCAGATCACTCTTCACATATAATTGAAATCTTACAGTGTCTTTACTCCACATGTGAAAGGGACACAGATGACCGGTGTGAAAGTGAACTGGGAACTCAGCTGATATTCATATGAGAAAATGCAATGCCAAGAGCAGAAACCCTGCACTGACTGAAATTTGAAAGCTATGGATCAGGAAAATGGGGAATTCAAATAGAAATAAAGTCATGAAAAAACAAAGGGATCTGAGACCAGCTCTGACTGTTTAGGACATTACATGGGAATTAAATGTATGGATAAGAATGAGAACGTATCTTGATTCTAGAACCTGTGTGTCCTAACGTATTTTTATTTCAGTTTTTTAATTTAAATTAGAAACAAGCTTGTTTTACATGTCAATCTGAGTATCCTCCCCTTCCCCTCCTCCCCGACCCCCACTAACCCCCTATCCCATTCCTTTTCTGCTCCCCAGGGAGGATGAGGCCTTCCATGGGGGATCTTAAATGTCTGTCATATCGTTTTGAGCAGGGCCTAGGCCTTCCCCCAAGTGTCTAGGCTTGTGAGAGTATCCCTCTATGTGGCATGGGCTCCCAAAGTCCATTTGTATGCTAGGGATAATAAATGCTGATCTACTACCAGGGGCCCCATAGATTGCCCAGGCCTCCTCACTGTCACCCATGTTTAGGGGGATCTGGATTAGTCCTATGCTGGTTTCTCAGCTATTAGTCTGGTGTCCATGAGCTCCCCTTGTTCAGGTCAGCTGTTTCTTTGGGTTTCACCAGCCTGGTCTTGACCCATTTGTTCATCAATCCTTCTTCTCTGCAACTGGATTCCAGGAGATCAGTTCAGTGTTTAGTTGTAGTTGTCTGCTTCTGCTTCCAACAGCTACTGGATGAAGGCTTTAGGATGGCATATAAGGTAGCCATCAATCTCATTATCAGGGAAGGGCATTTAAGGTAGCCTCTCTACTATTGCTTAGATTGTTAGTTGGTGTCATCCTTGTAGATCTCTGGACATTTCCCCAGTGCCAGATTTCTCTTTAAACCCATAATGGCTTCCTCTATTATGGGAGCCTATCTTGCTCTCCTCTATTCTTCCCCTGACTCAACCTTTCTGCTCCCTTATGTCCTCTTCACCTCTCCTCTTCTCTCCTTCTCATTCTCCTAGCTCCCTCCTCCCTCACCCATACTCCCAATTTGTGAGGAGCTCTTGTCCTTTTCCCCTTCTCTGGGGGACCACGTATGTCTCACTTAGGGTCCTCCTTGCTTCCTAGCTTTTCTGTCAGTGTAGATTATAGGCTGGTAATTCTTTGCTCTATCTCTAAAATCCATATATGAGTGAGTACATACCATGTTTGTCTTTTTGTGACTGGGTTATCTCACTCAGGATGGTTTCTTCTGGTTCCATCCATCTGCCCGTGAATTTCAAAATTCCATTTTTTTTTTCTGCTGAGTAGTACTCCATTGTGAGTGCACATTTTTTTTATCCATTCTTCAGTTGAGGGACATGTAGGTTGCTTCCAGGTTCTGGCTATTACAAATAATGCTGCTATGAACATTGTTGAATAGATGTCCTTGTTGTATGAATGTACTTATTTTGGGTATATGCCTAAGAGTGGAATTGCTGGATCTTGTGGTATATTGATTCCCATTTTCCTGAGGAGTCGACATACTGATTTCCAAAGTGGCTGTATGAGTTGACACTCCCACCAGCAGTGGAGGAGTGTTGATTTTAGCCTTTCTGACAGGAGTAAGATGGTATCTCAGAGTTGTTTTGATTTGAATTTCCCTGATGGCTAAGGATGTTGAGCAATTTTTAAAGTGTCTATCAGCCATTTTAGACTCATCTATTGAGAATTGTCTATTTAGTTCTGTATCCCACTTTTTAATTGGATTATTTGGTGTTTTGGGGATTAGCTTCTTATGTTCTTTGTAAATTTTGGAAATCAGCCCTCTGTCAGATGTGGGGTTTGTGAAGATCTTTTCCCATTCTGTGGGTGTCGTTTTGTCCTGTTGATTGTGTCCTTTACAGAAGCTTCTCAGTTTCAGGAGATCCCATTTATTAATTGTTGATCTCAGTGTCTGTGCTACTGGTGTAATGTTCAGGAAGAGGTCTCCTGTTCCAATTAATTCAAGGGTATTTCCCACTTTCTCTTCTAATAGGTTCAGTGTGGCTCGATTTATGTTGAGGTCTTTGATCATTTGGAGTTAACTTTTGTTCATGGCGATAGATATGGCAGTCTTCTACATTCCAGCATCCAGTTATGCCAGTTGAAGATGCTTTCTTTTTCCCATGGTATAAATTTAGCTTCCTTTTCAAAAATCAGGTGTTCATAGGTGTATGGGTTAATATCAGGGTTTTCAATTTGATTCCATTGGTCTACCTGACTATTTTTGTGCTAATACCAAGCTGTTTTCAGGACTATAGCTGTATAAAAGAACTTGAAGTCAGGAATGGTGATGCCTCTCGAAGTTCCTTTATTGTACCGGGTTGTTTTGGCTATCCTGGGTCTTTTGTTTTTCCATATAAAGTTGATTATTGTTCTTTAAAAGGGTTTTTCCAGATGTTGGTAGGTAAGGCTCCTAACGCAACTATGGTGAGAATATCATTATGGACTACCTGGGTGAACCATAAATTCAATTACAGTCATCTGGAGGAGGGGATGTCATGGGAGATACACAGAGAAGGGAATGCACACATCAGCAGGACGCGGGTCAAGGACTGCTGGGAGCTTCCACCATGGCCTCCTCCTGAGTCTGGGAGGGACTTTGGGCCTGTTGATGTCTTGATCTCAGCCTTGTGGTCCGAGAACTGCTAAGAGATGAATGTGTTTCTTACAGAAGGGGAAGGAACTAAGGCAATGCAAGTTCATCTCTCCAGAGAGCTGTCTCTCAGAACAGTGTACAGTGAATACCTGTGTCCTACTTCTGTTTTCTCTGTCCTTTGTCTTGTCCCTTCCTCCTCCAGCACAGCTCTTGTTCTTTCCTCCTCTAAACACTGGTGCAGAATGAGAGGATTTTGAAAGAAGAGGTGATAGCTGAGATATTTTTGTTGGTTTCCACATGAGGAAATTAAGGTCTTCTGTTGAGAGCTCACCAAGTCCTGGCCACCCAGTGGTTGTCAGGCCCTTCCTCCCAGGCTCTTGGTTCTTCCAACAAGAGCCATACAAGGGCCTCACACAATGATGTTTCATTTATTTTCCTACCAGTTAGGTATTGACCTTAAACTGTGAGTAAGCTTCTGGGTAATAAAGTTATTAATTTTTTAAAAAAATGTATAGTTATTTTTATGTCTATGCATGGGAGCAGCAAGAAAAGTAGGAGAAGGCACATAAAATTGTCTTTAAAAGTGTAATGAAGTCATCTAACCCTCAGGCAAAGCTGCCCTTTAGAGAAAAATCTCAGATGTTTGTTAGTATTTGTTGTTTAAATGCTTTCTTTCTGCATCGAGAGTTCCAAGGAAAAGCGAAGATTGTTTCGGTTCTAGGAAGCTGTCTCCTGTAGTTTCAGCTGCTAACATTTTTTTAATGGACTGTGGTTTCCCAGGAATGAACTTTTTAACAAATATTTATATTCTTTTTAAAAAATTGTAGCATTGGCATATTGAAAGCCCAAGACAATGTATTCTTATGAGACTCATCCATTATATCAACAGTGACTACATCCAAGCATGGAGATTGTATTATATATATCAATTATCAATGAAAATCAATTATCAATGTTCTGAATCATATGTCCCTAGGAATTGTGCTTAATTTTAAGTTTTTAATAGCAGTAAATATTCTCAAATGTTTTATATCATAGACATCCTATTTAGTAACAATTTATTTGTGTGTGTGAGTGCGTGTGTGAGTGTGTGTATGTGTGAATGTGTGCAAGTGTATGAGTGTTGTGAGTGTGTATGAGTGAGTGTGTGTGAGATTGTGTGAGTGTGTATGTGTGAGTGTCTGTATGCGTGAGTATGTGTGAGTGTCTGTATGTGTGTGTATGAGTGTGTATGTATGAGAGTATGTGTGAGTGTGTGTGTGTGAGTGTGTGTATGTGAGAGTGTGTGACTGTGTTTGAGTGTATGTGTGAGTGTGTGTAAGTGTGTGTATGTGTGAGTGTGTGAGTGTGTATGAGTGTATGTGTAACTGTGTGTGAGTGTGTGTGAGTATGAATGTGTGTGTGAGTGTGTGTGTTTGTGTGTGTGTTGTGTGTGTGTGTGTGTGTGTGTGTGTGTGTGTGTGTGTGTGTGTTGGGGGAGTACATGTCTCACATGAGATCACACATTGCACACATTGAGATCAGAGAACAACTTTTGAGATTTGATTCTTTTTTTCTACCATGTAAGTTCCTGGGATTGAGCTCTGGTTGCCAGGCTTGGCAACAAGTGCCTTTACCCTCTGCGCTATCTTGCCAGTCCTGCCTTTGATAAGCTTTGATGGTGCTGGTGATTTTGCTTACCAAAGAGAAGATATTTCTGTTTTCTTAGCACTGTTTATAGCGAGGTTCTCTGTTAATTCACTCCCACTTGCCATTAACACATTTTACAGGTTTCTTTAAAAAGTCATAGGAATAGTTTCCCTAACAGCATTTTAAGAGAGTCTGAGTTTACTTTATTAAGAGCAGTTACAATTGTGCAGACAGGAATACTCATTGTGTTTATTATGCAGACAAGTTACGAAACTCCTGGAGAACCATGCAGACACTGATGCAGGCTGTGAGACAACTCCAAACGCCTAAATGGACATTGAGTATTAAGGCAATTTCCAGTTGCCCACATGCTTGCTAGCTTTTGGGTAAGGGTACATTTAATAGAAATTTTAAATGCTCTGTTAGAAAAACTGTCTATTTCACAGATTGCGAGCACAGAGGATAAGCCATTAGTTTTTTTATCTGCTTGACTTCCATAAGTTATTTAATTTCTTTGTATCTTGCTTTCCTAATCTGTAAAATTGTGATGATAAAACCGCAGACTCCAGAGGCACTAGTGAAGAGCACCCGATAGAAACCCAGAGAGGAAATGCGCTAACAGTCTTTCTGTGGGCCTCAACTCACACTCCTGTTGCCTTTCCAGACTGGAGTGTAAGAGAATTGAATAATATTTGTAAATGACTCCTGACAATGATAGCTGCAGAAACAGGCACCTACGAAGACGCCACAGAAGATGACTTACATAAAGTTAATATAAATGTTCCATTAATATGCATACAACAGATCTGCTTTCTTCCTTTCCCATCACCCCCCCCCCACCGAGTTTTGGACCCTGTGGTGTTTTAGAGGCAAAGGAAAAAAGCTTCATAAATGAATTTTGTGTTCTCCCTTCCACTCTGAGTGCTAATGCCTAAAGGAGATTAAGTGTGTTTGGGCACGGCCCCCATCCGCTGTGCCTCTGTACCTGCCACTACTAGTGTGTCATTGGGCTTGGATTGAAATGACAACAGCTAACATTAGAATAATTAGTCAGACACTGTACTAAGTGTGTTATCTGTTCTGTCTTATTTAACATCCACAACAAACAAAGGTAGTGATCACTAATAGTTGGACTTCTGCTAGGCTTCAAGTTTGACTTGTTCGAGAGTATAAAATCAAACACTGGTCCCAGATGGTCTCTTATGTTCTTGTCATTAAACTCCATATTATTCTTTATTGGATGTCACAATAAGGGTGGGTAGTTCATGGTCATTCACTCAGAAAGGAAAGTAATAATAATAATAATAATAATAATAATAATAATAATAATAATAATGTCTTTGCCTTACTTATCTATGATGTTTGAAGAGTCAGGAGCTGGTTGTAAATTATTGGATTTCGGGGGCAGCAGTGAATAGTCTTGGAATCACCATCTGCATTTCACAGGGTGTGACTAAATACTTTTGTTACTGAAAGAATAAAATGAGATGCACAAGGACCTGGGGTCATAGTGAGTTTTGTGCATAAGTTTTTTTTGTGTGTGATTAAAATATGCTCATCATAGGTTAGAAGACAGAGTATCCAAAGTTCAGGGAACTATCATTCACAATAAGTGGAAATGTAAATCTAAGCCTTAACATCCCTTGAGTGCAGCAGGTCAACACCTTCTTTTCTTTGTGCAAGAAGAGTAGGTATAATCTTTGGAGAAAAGGAAGGCATAGGAGCTGGGTAGGCTTTATGAACTGGACAGCAGCGGGGCCAGTGGCAATACCACCCTATCAGAAGTTTCAGGAAATAGAACCCGCACTAAGGTTAAGTAACCAGGAAAACTTTGAGCAAACAAACTCTCCCAGTGAACTCAGTCATGAGTGCAGCCCCCGTAAAATATGTAAGTGAGCAGTTGTAAGGCATTGGGAAGTTGTTTCACACTCAAGATTTGGAGAATAGATCACAGAGAGAAGAGATGATATGGGGGTTGAATTGGAAAGGTCATAGCTAACAGCTAATGAAGCTATCAGAACTTTAGACACCTGCATAGGAATATGAGTAAAAACCTGGGATTTCATGTTATGATGGCAGCCAGAGCTGGAAAATCCAGGACTTCAGAAGTCAGTGAGGGGCAAAGAAGTGAGCCAAAATTTAAAAACATCTGTTGATTATGACAGGCAAGGCAAGAAGCCAAGAATAAAAGCAAAAAAAAATTGCTAAAAGAAGTTTTATGCAACTTTCTGTGTTGGAGAGATGAATGATTGGGGTTCTGGGATTAGCAATGAAGGTCCTGAGAACCAATGCTAGGAGTCAGACTTGTTGATGCTGTTTCAAATAACTGAGATAAATATATTCAATGAAACAAATGAACAAATAGAAAAATTTACCTGAGGATTGTAATTATAAAAGATCAAATGGAAAATCCAGATAAGGACATATAATAACAAAATACTATAGTTAGTAGTTTGAATGTAATAGGATATTGGGTAAAAGCAAAAGAGAGGCACTGTAAACTGGAAGATGATTTTAAAAAGGAAGTATTTAAATTGTAAGGTTAAAAGTAAAAATGATGGAAATGTTAGAAAACAGTGTGAGAGAATTATGAATTGGGATGTAGAATATGCAAAATTAGATTCCCAGAAAGGTAGAGTAGACATTATAACAACTTTAACAGATGTTCAATGTTAACTTTATAGAGACCATTGTTGAGGGACCAATAAAAGATACAAGATTACACAATCAAAAATGGATTTTTCAACCCAAAGAAAGGTATATGCAAAGTAAGGACAGATATATTATTGGAGAACAGACTCCAAAATTCAGGTATACAAAGGGAAAACAGGTATACGATTTAAAAAGAGTTAAATCAGGACAACTACCTGGCTTCTTGGCAAAAATGACAGGAGCAGAAACTATCTGCTGATTTAGAATTCTATACCTACAGAGATAACCTTCAAAAGTGCAGATGAAATAAAGGGATTCTAGACACAGAGAAGCACAACAGGAAAATGAAACAAACCGAAGTAAGCACTTCATAACTACAGAGAATGTTTCGAGCAAAAGGTATCTCAGAGGAAACAAAATAAACACAAAACCAGGAAAGGTACAACAGAACACAGCTCGCTGAGTATACATTCCTAAGAACAAAGTTGGCAAATTCATGAAGAGGAAACAAGCCTGGGAGCCAAATGTATGTAAGTGCATAGCACTCAAAATGTCACTGCTGGCACAAAATAAGTAGACATAAGCCAGATCAAAATTGCATTAATCACAGTTTTGCACATGAAGTGGTCAAAACCCCACAGAATCAACAATAAATGCAGCCTTTTACCTTGCAGAAGGTCTGATCTTTTAAAAATGTATGTCAGCCTGAGGAGAGTTGCAGCCTATATGTTATTATATGTAGAGGCAGAAGGTTACCTGAAATTGGACAGAAAGTGAAACACCATGAGCTTGTGGGTGTGCCTGGGTTACACATGGTGCACTTTGCTAGCTGGTAAGTGTTTGGACTAAATCCATGTGTGCATTCATGTCTTCCTAGCATATTTGGTTAATGGGAACACAGATTCTTTGTATTTACCCGTGTTTCTCTAAGTAAAATTGAGTAATAGGGAATGATAATTTATATTATTATATTATTCTCATTTCTACGTATCAAATCCATGACTTTAAACAGGCATCAAAGTCCTGGATATAAGAAAATACAAATGAGGCCAGATGTAGTGGCATACATGCTTCTTATCCCAGCTCATGGTAGACAGAGGCAGGTGGATCTCTGGAAGTTCAAGGTCAACCTAGTCTACATAGAGATTTCCAGAACATCCAGGGCTCTATAAAGAGACCCTGTCTCAACATTACCTCTCCAAAAAATAGAAAATCTATGTAAATTGACTCTACAAAAATAATAAAACACATAAAAATTATGACAATCATGTCAAAATGATCAGAAGAAGAAATAATTTTAATTTTTGTGATCCTATTATGGTCTAGGGAGTGGAAATGGTAGAAATTTATTGTAGCTTGATAATTCAAGGTACCAGTTGGAATCTTTACAATATAAGAAATTATATTTAAGACACTAGCAGAGAACAGTAGACTGATATAAAGGAAATACTGTTTAAATGTAAAAGTAAGCAAGAGTAAAAATGGAATACATTTGGACAAACAGTAAAATAATAATTAAAAAATTATTACTAACTATAATTAAAGAAAGAACTTTAAGCTGGGCGTTGGTGGTGCATGCCTTTAATCCCAGCACTCGGGAGGCAGAGGCCAGCCTGGTCTCCAGAGGGGGCGTCAGGATAGGCTCCAAATCTACACAAAGAAATCCTGTCTCCAGAAACCCCCCCAAAAAGAAAGAACTTTAAACACTCCAATCAAAAGACAGAGATTACTATATAGAGCTGTAAAAATTCTCCATATTATGAGAGACAAAACTTAGGTATAAGAATGTGAAGATACTGGAAATAAAACGTACCCACCAACCTAGTAAATGTGTGCTTGTGGCTGTGCCCATGATGACCAAAAAGCTTTCACACAAGACAATCAAATGTATTTTTCTTATAGTATTTTATGCAAGAAACACAAAATTAATTAAAATTTATGTATTCATTGAAAATGTCATGTGTACACACAGTGTATCTTGACTATCTCTACCTCTAGCTTCCCAATTCCAACTCCCCCCATGGCCTCCCATCACATCTTCCTGGCTTCATGTCCTCCTTTTGTAATTATTTATTTATAAACTCACTGAGTCTAATCAGTGCTACCCATATGCATGTATACATGGAGAACCAGGTTTAAAAGAAAGTGACTCTTCCTCCCATCAGCTGCCAATAGTTCCTCACCTAAGAGTGGGGCCTTGAGGACTTGGAACTTTTTAAGTGACATGAACTTGTGATGGGGAATGTCTTTCTGTGTGTTTATCTTATTGATTGTTTTATATGAGCAGGGACAAACAGGAAGTCGTCCCTTTTCTCTTGCTCTTCCTCTTCCTCCTGTTCTCTTCTCTACAGAGCTTCCCATGATCCTGGGAAGAGGATGCCAGCAGAACGTGTCCTCAATAAGTTAAGTCTTAAAAAATATGTAGATTTATGATAATTAAGACTGAGCCAGCATATAAGAAATCCTAGTCATTTGGCCAGCAGCATTGTAAACTAATATAAGACTGTATATATTATTTTGGGTGCCCACGTGGCTGGTGGAACTCAGGCGGCTTGGTTGAAAGCACCCATGTGGCAGCAGGGCTTGGTGTAAAGACTTATCATTACAATCTTGTGCAAGTTTCCTGTAGGCAACCACAGTTGAGTGATATTCATGTCATGCCCAGAGGATAGTATATCACAACACCCACCCCAGTTCCCCTATTGTTTCTGCTCCCTTTTCATTGATGTTCTCTGAGCCATCTGTAGGTTGGAGGTGGGGTTCTGTAGAGGGTTCTTGCAGGCTTTAGAGTCGTCAGGGAAACAATTCATGAATATCTAAGATAAAACTTGGCCCAGTCTGTTTTTGGTACTAGTGCTGGTCCAGGACTTTTAGAGTCTGACATCAGCTCATTTGTTTTCAGGCGGTAAATTAACTCAGTCTCATGAGTACAACACAGCTTAAGACATGTTTACGTTGAAGCTCTTTGCAAAGTACAAATGGCTTCATCTGTAAGACAAGTTTTTGTTGGCTTAGAAAGAATGTTCAAGATAAAGGTCTAGGGAGAAGGACAGACATAAGCATAATGTCTGTGGGAGTCAGGGTTTGGCCTGACTCTAAGATAACATAGAAGTCACTTAGGCTGTTGTAAACTACACTTGGCATCCCTCACAAGGATGAGTTTTATGGCCTAGAAGTAATGTTCAAGGTTTTAGGGTAAATGGGTCTGGCATAAGTAAAACATAAATTCTGGAAGACACAGGCAGAGCCTGCCTATCAGATAGCAAAGTGTCACCAGGTTTAAACTATATCTATTCCCAGCATTCCAGGAGGAGGAGAGATTAACATCACTTTCCACTGAAGGATGCCTGTGAGTTTAACTTTCCCGGTTTCTCTGGTGCTTATCTGTGTACACAGGCACCTTTTGCCCTCTACTGGGTTGATACAGATGTCTCACCTATTAAGTCAAATCTCACAGAAATGTTTCTCAGCACTCTGAACAGGTATGTGTCTATGCATTAAACGCAACCCACCAGCATAAACTTCTCTGACCAAAATTGGTAGCAGCACACATCTATGGATATAAATAAGCATGAATATTTAGAAGGCAGTTTGACAACATGACCATTAGAAAATAATACGAGCAGGTTCTCTTCCAGGACCTATGGCTTCTCTGGATGCGAGTTTTGACATGCTGACAGTAGGAGGTATGGATTTTCTTTGTGAAGCAGACTTCAAATCCAATAAAGACAGTGATTGGTTATCACCACAAATAGCCTTGCCACTAGGTGAAGGGTGAAAAAATGATGTCCAGAGAACAGTATTTCATAATAGCTCCTCATCCTCTAGCTCCCATGTTTTTCTGCCTCCTTTTCATTGAAGTTCTCTGAGTCATCTGTAGGTTGGGAGTGGGGTTATGTAGAGAGTTCCTGCAGACTTTACAGTCTACAGGGAAATAATCCTTGAATATTTAAGATGAAACTTGGTTCAGGTTTTCATCTTGCCTGAAAGGTCAGTAGTGAAGTATGCAGGGTCCAGTGATGAGAAGTCTAGATATATAACCCCAACTTTGTGCAATATCATGCATAGCATCTTCCAGCACTATGGAAGCTACTTATCTGGTCTGGTCAGTACAAGAGATTATTTCTCTAAGTCCTGAGTTCCAAGTGAATCGTATCTTCAACAATAGGGTCTGTGATAGTTTGAATGTAATTGGTCCCCATAGTCTCATAAGGAGTAACACTATTAGGATGGTGGCTTTGTTGGGGGAAGTATATCACTGTGGGGGTGGGCTTTGAGGTTTTCTGTGCTTTGGATACTACCCAGTGTCTCTGTTGACTTCCTGATGCCTTCAAGATGTAGGATTCTCAACTATTTCAGCACCATGTCTGTCTGCCTGCAGCCATGCTCCCTGCCATGATGACACTGAACTGAACCCATGGAAGTGTGAGCAAGCCCCCTCAATTAAATGTCTTCCTTATAAAAATTGCCATGGTGCTAGTGTCTCTTCACAGCAATAGAAAACCCTAAGACATGGTTTTTACCATATAGTTATTGTGTATGACCAAGAGCAATAGAAATAGCTAATATTGTTTTGGGTATCTCCAGAGCTTCCCTGACCAATCCAGTGACTTGTAAAGAGGTAACCTGTGTCTGGCACAATGTATTTTACTTAATAACCCACGTCTTCTGAAAGCCTCATTATTCACTAGAGTGAGGTACTTCTGTTAAAACTTTAAAAAATGTATTACTAATTAGTTTAAAACTTTGTGAGGATTCACAAGTCATCTCTATCCATCCTTAGTGTTGGTTAATTAACTATCTACCCCTGGTTCCCTCTTCTGTCTCTGCCCTCACTTTAATCTTAGCTCTCAGTAAGCCTCCCCCTTCTTTCCTATTACTTAGGTTCTACTAGATTCTTCTTAGTTTTTAATGACTGTTAATCATAAGTTCTCATGTAGCTTCTTCATGTGTACTTCATTTTGGTGAACCCTGGCCTTATAGAGAAGTGGTTCTCAACCTTCCTAATACAGTTCTGCATGTTGTGGTGACCCTCAACCTTAAAATTATTTTCATTGTGTTATAATTCCAATTTTGTGACTTCTATGCATCATAATCTAAATATCCATGTTTTTTGATGGTGTCAAATGACCTCTGACTTTTGACTCTCTGCTTGAGTCATTTGACTCTCTGCTTGAACCCATCTTCCTTCAGTATTCCCTTTTTCTATGTAATGTCGCCTATATTCTACTACCCACTCCATGAATTTATCCCTCCCACCAATGGCTTGTTTCTAGTTTTCTAGCTTCCACATGTAGTTAATATTAAACATACAGAACACAAAAAAATGAAGCTAGGACTCACATATTAGAGAGAACATGTGGCATTTGTCTTTTGGAGTCTGTGTTAATTCAACCAGTTTTCCTCCTTAGTTTTATCCATTTGTCTGGGAATATTATGACTTTAGTTTTCTATTCAGCTGTATAATATTCCATTATATATGTGTGCCACATTGTCATTACACGCTTGTCAACTGATGAACATTTTGGCTGTGTCCATTTCCTAACTACTGTGAATGCAGCAGCAATTGGCATGAATGTGGAAGTGTCTCTGTTGTGGTATAGTAGCCATATGTGCAGGAGTGATCTAGCTAGGTCATATGGTAGAACTATTCCAGCTTTTTGAATGACCTCCAGACTGATTTTCAGAGTGACTACTCTCCCTAGTTTACACTCCCACCAATTATATATCAGGGTTCCCCTTTCCTCACATCATTGCCATCATTTGTTGTCATTTGTTCTTGATGATGGCCATTCTGACTGGGATAAGTTGGAATATCAACATAGTTTTAATCTGTCTTTCTGATGATTAAAGATATTCAACACTTTAAAAAATATTTACCAGCAATTTATATTTCTTCTTTTGAGAACTTTCTGTTCAGTTATTTTGCCCATTTTTAAGCTGGGTTGTTTGTTTTCTTGCTGTTTAGTTCTTTATATATTCTAGACATGAATTCTCTGTCAGTTGTACATGAAAGTAAACATTTTCTTCCATTATGTAGTTTTAGTCTTCACTCAATTGTTTGCTTTGCTGTAAGAAGCTTTTTAGTGTTGTGGATCCCACTTACAATTGTTGCTCACATATTCTGGGGACCTGAGTCCTATGTAGAACATCCTTACTTGTGTGTGTAAGTTGTGGTATTCACCCTGAATACTACCCTGCAGTATTTCACTCTAGTAGCTTCAGGATATTGGGTCTTATACAGAAGTCCTTGATCTATTTAGAGTTATGTTTTGTGAAAGGTGAGGAGTAAAGATTGAGTTCGTTTTTCTGCATATTGAAATTTAGTTTCCTAGCACTGTTTGAAGATGCTGTTTATCCTATAATGTATATTTTTGGTACCTTTATAAAAAAATCAGGTACTTATAGTTACATGGAGTTATATCTGAATATTGAGCTATGTGTCTATTTTTATATTTTTGTTGTTGTTGCTGCTAATACCATGATGTTTTTATTGTTTGTAAAATAATTTGAAATCAATCATGATGATGCCTTCTGTAGTATTCATTTCATTCAGGACTGATTTGTCTAGTACTGTGCATGTATGTGTGCATGTGTGTGTGTGAGAGAGAGAGGGAGGGAGAGAGGGGTGAGGGAAGGAGGAAGAAGGAGAGAGAGAGCGAGAGAGAGGATGGAGGATGTATGAATGTAATTTTGTGAACCAAAATAGAAGTGTCCATAAAATTTCTTCTGGGCATTCTTAGAGAGAGTTTTTTCCTTACCTTTGCAATTTTAGAGGCTTCCAGCATTCTTTGGTTGAGAGTATCATTAGTAATCCTATTCTTTCCATCTCTGCTTCTCTCACACTTCATTTTCTAGCACTCACACTCACCATACATGGAATGATGCTCGCAACAATGGTGCCACACATGCACGAGAAACATTTATAAAAACTGAGCATATAATGTTCTACAAAGTAAATCTCTACATATTTCCAAGGATTGTAGTCACTGAGAGCATGAGTGCTGGTCACACTGAAACTAGGTAGGAAGCCAATATTGAAGCTACTTTTAAGACATTTTTTTAAATGTTAGAAAAAACCCAGAGTCAAGGAGGAAATAACAGTGACAATTAGAACTCCTTCAAATTGAATGAAATTGAAATATGGTACATAGAAATTATGTTGAGGGCAAATTTATATCTAGAGTGCTTTATTACAGGAGAAGAAAAGCTGAAAGTCAGTTGAAAGCACTCATTGTAAAAATAACAAGCAATAAGTACAAAGGAAAAATAGTAAAATAAAGGCTAGATTACAGATTTTTAAAAACTAATGAAAAATCAGCAGGAAGACTTGTGTCTTTAAAATATTAGTAGAATTGATATACTCCTAATAAAATGTGACCTTGCTGACTGCTAATGGGAGTGCATGTTAGTACAGCCATAATGGAAGTAATTACAGAGGCTACTCAAAAAATTATAAATGGAATTATCAGTGATCCAGCTTTACCATTCCTGGGCAAATACATCAAAATGTATTTTCTTCTAGAGAAAACTTGTATATACATGCTTATTGCTGATTTACCTATGGTAACAATAAAATGAAAACAGCCTAGATATCCATTAACAGATAAGGAAATGTGATACACACACACACACACACACACACACACACACCAACACCCACATGTGTATGTACATGTGTGAAGTATACAATTATAGGAAGGAGACCAAAGAAAGTGGTATTAGGTGATGAGGTGAAGACGGGCAGGAAGTGCACAAAGGACACACAGGACATGGAAGAGTAAAGAGCCTTTGTGGGATAGGCTACAAGGAGGGAACAGGGACAGCAGGGCTGAGGGAGATGGGAATGAGTCGGGGGAGTTGGAGAGAGGTAGTGGTGAATGAATATGATCAAAATTCATTGTATAAATATAAGAAAATTTCAGTGCATTGTATAAATATAGGCAAATTTCAGTGCATTGTATAAATATAGGAAAATTTCACAAAACAAATAAAAACCATCAAGAACATTGATAAAGGATAAAAGATGAAAAATCACTAAAATATAGCATGAGAATATAGGACTGCTTTTATCATAAATATTAAAATATAAGAATATATAAAATGGACTATCTTGTCAATATATTAAAAACTATAGATACATTTGAAACCCCTAACCTCCAAAGTTACACAAGGAAATGAGGAGAGACAGGTAGCTATACAGTTATTTGTTAATAAGCATCTTCCCAAAGAAAACTCTCCTTATCCAAGGGACTTTTTGAAGAAATTGACATATTTAAAAAAATGAAAATAATGGCAGAACATGTTAGCTTAGTAGATGCATAAATACATTGGATCAAATTCAACTCTTGCTTCATGGATAGCAACAAAGCCAACCTCAGCAGAGGAATACGGAGAGGAACATCTTTAACTTGCCAAAAGGTGTATGACAAGACACTGTAGAACTGTCCCACTTTCTGATGGAATACTGAAAATTTCTGTGATATTGGAATGATGCAAATACTGCCATGCCATGCCATTCCACATTGTAAAATAGGGCATAGCAAGGGGAATAAAGAAGAAAAAAAGTATTAAGATCTGAAAGATGGCATAGAAGTATAAAGTCTATAGAAAATATAAAAGAATCCAAAATCAAACTATTTAAATAAATAGGAAATCTTTAAATGATTTAGATTCTAAATGAATATACATATTAAACTTCCTTATACTACTAACAAATAGCTTGAAAAAATGTAATTTATATTGATACCAGAAAGTGTCAAATACCTAGAATTAAATCCAATGAAATGCATAAAGATTTTATTCATAAGTATGCAAAGCTATTGCTGAGGAAATATCAAAAGCAGATTTACACAAAGAGCCATTCCAACTTTGTGTTGAAAGATGTTATTATAACAGACTCAATATATAAATTCAAGATCCTTTTTTTTCTCAAAATCAACAAGTTGAACCTTATTTATGAATGAAAAAGCCAACAGTCAAGACTAGTTAAAACAATAGTTTTCTATTGGAAGAAACAAAACCCCAGGAGGCACACTACACAACTTTAACATGTACTCTAAAACAGTATAATCTAAAGTGTGCTGTAGTGGCTGGAGAACAAGTAAGTTATAACATGGTAAGTTCAGAAATGGACTGACCAATGCATGGTCACCTGTTACAAGACAAACTGAACAGGGTAATAGAAGAGTGGCTGTTGTGTTGTGCATTTCAACCAGATCTCTCTATGGGAAAGAATGGATTTGACCCTTCTGTTATGAGACACAAAAATATTAAATCCAGGTGGATTATAATATTTGTATAAATAACAAAGCAATAAGGCAACAGGAGAGAGCATTGGATATCATGACTTTGGATTAGGCAGAAATCTTAAAGAAGACATAAAGGCATTCACTTGTGTGTGGAGAGATTGATAAATTGGAATTCATTAAAATGAAAACAGTATGCAGTGTGGAGAGGGAAGAGACAAGCTGCTGTGGGAGTATGTGATTGTATTTTACAGACTCACAGCCTCAGTGAAAACCAATTCCCAAATTAATGAGAAAATGATGGACAACACACTTAGAAATGTGTGTAGACTAGAACAGGCACTTAAAGGGAAAGGGGTTCTATCCAAACAGCTGATTGTCAGTGGAATAGTTATAAAATGAAGTGTCTGTAGCTACGAGAATACAGGAGTTACTGCTACATGCAATAATACTGATGTCTTCTATAAGCACAATGTTGCTCTGATGAAGTCAGACAGAATAGGGGTTACTCATGAGATCATTTGGAAACACTCAAAACAGATACAGAAATTGCTAAGTGACATCAGAACAAAGGGTCTTTGTGCAGTTTTTCAGATGAGGAGCAAACAAAAGGCAGGTCTCTGAGGTGCCAGCAAAACTCATTTCCCAGACTGGTTAGTCGCACACACATGTATATATGTTCAATTGAGGCATTTGTGTTGGAAACATAATTGGTAGTATTTTTCCATACATATGTGGACTTTCGACAAAAAGCGAAATTTTAAAACTCCAACACAAAGTTGAATCTTGATTAGATTCTGAAAATTTGAAGACAGTTGGGGAACTTGAATATTATTTTGACATTGGGAGACATTGACATATTTTTCCATGTTTTGAGATACAATGGTTTGTTGACATTAAGGATAGTGCCTTTATTTTTAGCAGAGGGTGACTGGAATGATTATGAGCAAACTGTCATGATGCTGGTACCATAGTCTCAATGACTCAGTGAAACAGAGATGTTCATATAGAAATATGTATTTACTTGGCATAAACACAGATGCAGCAAATATGAGACAATGCTAACTACTGTGCTTCAAATTAGTCAGACTTAGAGAGGGGAATGTTGTATGTTGATCATTCAGTTATTACTGTGTGGTTAAAAATATGCAGTGTAGAGAGCTGGGGGAGCTTCTAAAGCATTGTAGTGTGTTTAGTTTTCTATATCTGCTTCCTGGAGCTCTACACAAGATGGCCCATCCAGGATGCCTAGAACATTGTTTTGCCTGTCTCCTCTAACACCTCCTCAACTCATTCACAATCTTGGAGTTAGGAGCCAGTCCCAGGCCAGTGGCTGCCTTACTCAGCCATCAATACCACTGGCTGCCCTTGGAGGACTTCTCCTTTGGCACCCTCTCCAGTTTCCTTCTCTTCTTAGTCATTGCTTTCCTTCTCCCCTTACAGCACCAAGTAGTTCAACTCTCTTTTGTTGAAGGAAGATGAAGAGAAACAAGGAAATCAAACAAATACATCACCTCAATTCACTAGAGGAGGATCTAATTGAACAAAATGAAAACAATTTCTCTGCAGCCAGCACCACAGCAGGAGCCTGTCTTTCTAGCACATGCCAACAGCTCGGTGTGTAAATATTTTCAGATTGCCTTGTTAAAGGAAAGAGGGAAGCCATGCAGAGTCCTTCCTAGTCCAGATGCCTGTGATCAAAATGGTCAGAGCTCTTCCGTAGAGGGCCAAGGGCAGCATGAGGCTTGTGTGCATATATGAGATGGGTATTGATAGGCTTCCCCTTGAAAATAAATGGAACCCTGCAGAGAGCAAGCAGAAAATTTCCTACTCCATGCAAAAAGGGAGAGAGATGAGAAGATGGCTTCTGTATAGACATCATGGAGTGTGAGGCTGGAAATCCACTGTGTGAGTGCAGCTTCTTCTTTAGTTCCAACTTCCCCTTTGTATACCACTGAGTATGACAAGAACATTTTGACATGTGTCCCCCCCCATTGTTTTCTTCTCCTCACCCTCTGTGTGTATGTATGTATGTATGTGTGTGTGTGTGTGTGTGTGTGTGTGAGAGAGAGAGAGAGAGAGACAGAGAGAGAGAGAGAGAGAGAGAGAGAGAGAAAGAGAGAGACAGAGACAGAGACAGAGAGAGACAGAGAGAGAGAGAGAGACAGAGGCAGAGGCAGAGAAAGAGAAAGAGAAAGAGAAAGAAAGAGAGTGTGTGTCACTATGTACCTCAGTTCTGCCTAGAACTTACAGCCTTGCTGTTTGTATCTTCAAGAAGCTGGGACTGCAGGTGTGAGCCATCACATCCAGCTGTTGCTGACACAGTTTAAAATATTAAAAGATGGTTTCTCAACCCCAGATACCCTAGGTTTGCAACTCAGTCTCCACCACTTACTTCTGTCTTCTGATTTCTGGCAGACCACATACCCACTATGCCATTTTCCTCTTACTCATGAAGTGGTGCTATTGCTGCCATGTTACCTTTGAGCTTTCAATGCATTCAGTTAGTTCTGTGTACAAAGGACATAGGATGATGCCCAGCATGGGCTACATGCTCTCTCTTTACAAACTGCTCATGTCACTGTGGTGATGAGCAGAAGGAGGTTCCAGAAGAAGGAGGACTTCATAGTTACTGTGTTGTCTTTAATGTCTTTTATCAATTCCCATTTTTAAAATGACTATCTTAGCTTCAGATCCCCAGATCTTTGAGCCATTGTCAGTTTCCCATTTCCTTTATGATTTCTGGCCTCCAACTGATCAGTTTACAGGGTCTGTGGATTGGGCTTCTCAGGTGTCTAATGTCTTTTTCCTGTTTGGTTTTCAAAAGGAGAAGGAGAAGGGGAGAAGAGGAGGGATGCAGAGGACATGAGGGAGCAGAAAGGTTGAGTCAGGGGAAGAATAGAAGATAACAAGAATGGAGATACCATAATAGAGGGAGACATTTTAGGTTTACAGAAAAATCAGGCACTAGGGAAATGTCTGGAGAGCTACAAAGATGACACCAGCTAACAATCTAAGCAACGGAGGAGAGGCTACCTTAAATGCCCTCTCCTGATAATGAGACTGATGACTGACTTATATGCCACCTGATAACCCTCATCCAGCAGCTGGTGGAAGTAGAAGCAGACACCCACAACTAACCACTGAACTGAACTGGAATCCAGATGTAGAGAAGGATGAGTGAAGAGCAAAGGGGTCCAGACCAGGCTGGTGAAACCCACAGAAACAGCTGACCAGTACTTATCAGTACTTACCCTAGCATAGGTGTGGACTTTGGGAACCCATTCCACATAGAGGAAGACTCCCTGAGCCAAGACACATGGGGGTGGGCCTAGGCCCTATCCCAAAGGATATGATAGACTCTGATGACACCCTATGGAAGGCCTCACTATCCAGGGGGAGGAGAAAGGATGTGATAGATAGGGTTTTAGTTGGGGGGTGGTAGGGGAGGAAGGGAGGGAGAAGGAACTGGGATTGTCATGTAAAACGATCTTGTTTCTAATTCAAATAAAAAAAATCTGGGAGAAAAAAAAAACTTCATTGTGATTTTGCTTCTTATCTGAAATGGGCAAGGGTGTCTTGTTCCTGGGGACCCTCTAGCTCCCTACTTCCGGAGAACTCCACTGTGATGTCATCTTGGGTAATGTGCAAACTTGTGCAAACACGTTAGTGGCTGTCTATTGCCTGCCAACCAGCACACGGCCTGGAAGCTAGCTCCAGGAGCCTTGGGAAATCCTGACCTGCATTTCTAGACTTAGCCCTTTTTATTTATTGATATGCACTGAATTCTCAAAATCTGCATCGCACAGCCACTGGAAGCTTGCCAGCTTCAGATTGCTCTACTTTTAGCTATGTGGTTCTGTCCATCAACAGTTTCAGGTTTGTCCTTTGCAAAATGTAGACATACAGGCTCTCCTTGTAGAGTGGTGCTGATAACAGGAGTTGATATGTGTGGAGAATTTAGTGCTTAACATATGTAAGATCTTAGTAACGCCAGTTATGTTGTGTGCAATTGCTTATATTGCTCTAAATGAAGTCTCTCTGTATCTTTCCATTTGACAAGAAGTACCCATTTTTCAAACAGGGAATTTAGTAAAGACTTGCCCATCAATAGTCTTTTCTTATTTTATCCAACCAGATGTTTTCTCTTCTTCCTATGAATCCTCATGTGCTAACCTTGCATTTGTAAATGAGAACCCTATATGCCTACAGTAAAAACATTTTTCCTGTAGCTATCTTTGTTTAAAAACCTAATAAAATCTTAAAAAAACATGTAGCCATTTATTAAGTGTCTCTGTATATGTATGCATGTGTATGCATGCATAAACACAGCACATATGTGGAAGTCAGAGGGCAATTTATGGGAGTTAGTCCTCTCCTCCTGCCATGTTAGTGGTATAGATTGAGCTTATGTCATCAGACTCGGTGGTAAGCATCTTTACCTGTTGAGCCATTTTGCCAGTCCCCAAAATTCTTAAATAGGCAACCCTTGAAAAGGTGGACTGCCACTTCACCCATATTTGTATTATCTGCTGTAAGGCCTTATGGACATCTAATAATGCCTCTTTAATTGGTAATATAAATTTAATCACTAAGTTTAAATGATAAGTCCATTTTGTTCATTTAACTGTTACATCTGGGATTACTACCATTGAACTAGATGTTAGCTACTTCCTACTATCCACAACTTTCTAGAAAGGACTGCTTTATAGGAATGCCTGTCTTTAGGACAACCATGTAGCCAAAAATTTTAGGAAAAGTTTCATATTTGATATGATACTGTTACTTGAACTTGAGGACAAAGCAACTGTTCCCATTTGTTCACACACAAGAGTGGGCAGACTGAGTCACACAGTAATGCTTTCAGTATTGAGGGTTGGCAGGTCATTTTTAAATTAATTAATTTATTTTATACCCCAACTACAGTTTCCCCTCCTTCCTCTCTTCCCAGTCTCTCCCCTACCTCCTCTTTGTCTCCCTCCATCTGCTCCTCCCCAATTTCTATTAAGAAAAGGACAGGCCTTTCATGGATCTCAACAAAACATGACATGTCAAGTTGCAGTAAGACTAAGCACCTCCCTTGTATTAAGGCTGGACAAGACAATTCAATGAGGAATAGGATCCCAAAGCTTGCAAAAGAGCCAGAGACACTTTCAGGAGCATCTATAAGGAGTTCCATAAGAAGACCAGGCTATATAACTGTAGCATATATGCAGAGGGCCTACATCAGTCCTGTGCAGGCTCCCTGGTTGTCAGTTCAGACTCCATGAGCCCCTTTGAGTACAGGTTAGTTGATTTTGTGAGTTTTCTTGTGATGTCCTTGACCACTATGACTCCTATAATCCTTCCTTCCTCTCTTCAGCAGAATTTGCTGGCATGTTCCTAACCTAATCTTTCTTTTCCTCTTCAGCAACAGGGAACTTTTCTCAAGTTTGCTTTCATTCTCTTTCTAGTCTGCACCAACTTTTTCTACCCCCTTGTAGGGGTGATGTTGCAGAGTTTAAGGAATGTGGAGGATCTCCTCATGGCAAGTCTCTGGAGCCTACATTTCCTGAGTCTTGGCTGCTCTCTTTTCCAGTAGCACCTCCGACTGGCCCTGCACACTGTGAGCACAACAGCTTTAGAAAGCTGTTGGTTGCAGGCTTCAGACAAACAGCACCATATATCTTTAACACATTTTATGGACAGCATTGTTCATTTCAGACCCTGGGGTCTTCAGAGCTCTCCCTCCCCTAAGTTGACCAGGCCACCATAGGCAAGATTCTGGAAAATCAGAAAAGTTAGCTCATGAGGGCATATTTGTTTTTGAGTTATACAATTGCTGATGGTTTTCTATAGATGATCTAGCCAAGAACCAGTACCTCAGCACGTGGGTAAGTGAGGGCAGTTCTAGATCAACATAAGGCAGTTATTTTGGATTCAAGGACTAGTTCCCGGGAACTTTTTATAGGAGGACCAAGGGTTTGTGTATACTTACTGCTACTGCTAAAAGGACAGGTCACTGTGCTGCTTATCTGCATCTGCCTCAGTCTTGAGATTGAAAATTGTTGCCCTACACAGGTAAGAGAATCACTTTAAAGATCTCTCTCCCTCTAATGTATTTACTTTCCAGACAGCAAAAATGCCAGGCTGCTAACAGGTGAGTTGTTTGTACTCTAAAAGTTTACTGTTCCAGTTAGGACATTCTTGATGGCATTTTATATTCCCTGTGCAGTGCAGCCAGCTGATTCATGCTGTATTCTGAAGGTTATGAGTCTCCGTGTGATGTTAAGAACTATATGTCCGAACCACTAAAGAAGAAGTGTATAAAATGCAGGGCTGCTCAGTGGAAGTATATGAACCAGAAGTATTTCATTTTATGCCACGGTTCTCGTTATGTTTGTAGCTCTTGAGGACCAGCAGTCCTTCTGTTTGCCTTCACATTTGGAGTTATAGCTGCTCTTTCTGTCAAAAAAAACATAGAGCAAGGCTTTTCAGATAAGATCTTTAGATTTATTGAATGCATTTTAAATTCATCTGAAACATGCCACGGCTGACTGAGTTATTGTACACGAGAGTTTCTGTAAACAGTCCAGAGGGCTTGTGATTGCTGGTTGCTGGGATCTTCTAAGTGCCACCCTGAAAACCCCTGGAAGATTGTGTTAGAGATGATCTGAAAAGTCCAAGCATAAGGAAGGTCCAAGCAAAGACAAATACATGTTTGGGGGATACCTGAAAGAAATCTAGGAGACAAATATCTTTTAAAATGTGAACTAAAAGGTGAACAGCATTTCAATAGATGAAAAAAAATTTAACCAAAATCCCAGGAGTTCCAGGGGTGGGGAGGGGGAGAAGAAAACCATAAATCCAGTTGAGAGTCAGTGTGACAGGAAGTCATGGTGGGCAATGGGGGCTTGTGGAGGAGCAGGAGTAGAAGGAAAGTCACCCACTTATATCCATAGCTCCCCTCTCTTGATAACATGCTGCTGCTACTGGGAAGTGAGCCTCAATCAAAGACTTCTCTCTGGGAATATAGGTGGAGGGGGGGTCATTTCCAGCTCTTACTTGTGTTCCATATTGATTGCTGAGGTGACCTTGGAAGCATGCTTAAAGTCTCATATAGAAGAGGATACAGGTTGGATTTAAGGTGTTAAGGGACTCAGAACACTTTATACTTGCCCCTAAGTGAATAGTCAAGAAGCCTTTTAGTGTGTCAAGCCACAGAGATCTGGCTGTCTTAAGATAGATGGTGTTTACCTTAATGAACCTGACAATTAAAAGTAGAAGGTAGATGTGGCTCATGTGTGCAAATGACAGCATGATGGAGGAGAAGGACTCTGGACTGGAAGGCATGGGCCTCATTTATTCCTTTATTTGCCTTTTTGCTCATTTGCTCATCCACTCATTTCATATTTATTGAGAGTTTTACACCCTGTCATAACTTGATCTAAATGCTAGAAATGCTGTGATTAATAATGCATAGATCATGGCCTTATGGAGCTTAGAGCCAAAGGGAGGCGGGCGAAACAACAGCAGTCTATGCTAATGGATCGGAATCCCTTATTTTCCAAAGTGTGGGCTTTAATCAGCAGAATGAGCTACACTTGGGAGTATGGTAGAGATGAGGTACCACAGGCCCCATTCTCAAATCAGTGGAATCATAACCATTGTAGCAAATCTGTGCCTGATATGCACAGTGAAGTTTGGGAAGCATGGCTAAAGTGAACTCAATGGTTGGACATGCATTGGGGCCATGAGTTCCTTCCAAGGAGAAACACTCAGTCCAGATCCAAGAGGCTGCTGAGATGGCATGAGAGCTAAGCTGATTTCTAATCAATGAGCTGGGCACACATGATTCTGTGAGGTCAAGGCAAGCTACTAGCACTCAGCTTTGTAAAAACAGGCATAACTTTCCAAGGTTGTTTCATACCTTAAGACCTGCCAAGGTTGCTTTGAGCCTTAAATGTATGTGAAAGTGCCTTGAATGTTCAAAGCTATACAAGAATGGAAGATTTTACTTCTAAAGTTGGAGAAGGTAGGAAAATGTGTTCTTGGTATAATGATGCATTTAAAATATTTTTTAGCAAGAAAAAGTCATCCAAGATGGACTCTTTCTTTTGATTAAACATGGGCTCAAAAGAATTTTGCCCTCTTCTTACTGCAGAAGAGTCTAATATCTGAAAAATAAGTCTAGTGAGTTAGTCAAATATGGCCCCTGGGGGAAAGTCTTGGAAAAATGCATTCTCCAGACGTAGCCTCTAGACTTCAATCATCTGTGTTCTGGAATTGTGTTCACACAATAGTTCAGTTCTAGAATTCCCCCTTGCTAGGACAGGCATTCATTCTCTGCTACAAACAGAAAAAGAGAAGCCAGTTTTATTCAGGATGAAGAGAACCATAGAAGATTAATCAACACAACACGTAATTTGCAGTTATAACAGTGATATAGTGTCCATGTGATATTTTCCTCACTACTAACAAGTATTTCCTCACTTTTAGGTTTCAGATGAGGGTGGTGGCCCACAGCCCAGTTAGAGAAAACGACACATACATTTATGCCTTGGTTATATTGCATGTATTTTCTTAGAGTGTTATTTCTTTTCCAACTCACTAAGGTCACTCAACCTATCCAACGTTTGCCTGAAAGAAATCATATATCATGGTTCAGACAGTATGATGTCATTAGTGACCAGTTCAGCCAACTGAGTCACCTTTTCTTTAAAGCTTCATGTAGGCAAGAAGAGTCTCACTGACTTCATCACTTGATGTGCTTAGCTCACATCTGATACTGTGAGAGCCAGGGCTCTAGGTTGTGGCTTATTCTTTTCCTATTCCAGGCACATGGCACTTTGCCAGACACTTACTAGGTCCTCAATAAAAGATGAGATGGATATGAGAAAGGTCAGCAATTTTAAGAATGAATAAGGAAATGACACTTTTACAGAAAAAACAACAGAAGCTTAATTACCTTCTCTGTCTTCCTGAAAGAGAATCTTGCTAGATCACCTAAGAACATGAAGAAGAGCTATTCACAGATAGTAGAGGTTCTAACTAAAATATGCTTAGATAGTAATGTGGTTAAAACATTGAAAATAGTTGAACCACATCAATCTCTTTAAAGAGTAAGTAACATCTAAGGATGTTAAGAATGGACACAAAGATAATCATTTTATTAAGTTTATAATAGAACCACTTGTACATGAGCAAAGTGGTTAACAGTTGTGGATTGCTTAAATTGTGGTAGAACTATAATGTAAAGTGTGTTTAGTAAGTACAATATTTACTAAGCTGCCATCTTATAAAAAAGAAAAACTAAGAACAAGTGTCCTACAGGGGAAGGTCTCCAAAGAGATGCACACTAAAATGATTAGAGATTTTTTTTCTACTTGATGTAATTGTGTGATATTTGAATTTCTGGTATCTTGCTTAATGTTGGGCAACTTTGTTTAGTATTTTCATGTTGAATTATGAAATCAATTTTTAAAATTGGAACAGGAATAGATGTCTTCAGAATAAAACATTCAAGACTTTATAAAGCTCCATAGTATGCATGTGGGTATACATAGTATTTTGTTGCCATTATCATATATTCATATGTAACAATATGGTTTTCATCATGATATTTTCATATATGTAAAACATACACTTTGCTCATACTTTCCTCCCCCACAACCGTGTTCTCTCCCCTCAACTCACTGCTGTTTCTTCCTCCCACATAACCCTCCTCTGATTTTCATGTCTAGATTTAAATCCAAATTCCACGTGTGAGAGAATGCATATGATGCATTCATTTATGAGTCTGACTTACTTTTTTTAGTGTACTATACTCAAAATCCATCCATTGTCCTTTAAATGAGAACTTTGCTCTTATGGCTGCTTAAATGTATGACCGAATAAAACTGTATATATACCACCATTTCTTCATCTTTTAATCTGTGGATGGTCATCTAGATTATCTTGTTGTTTCTTTAAATGGTGAATTGTGTTACAAGAAACATGGATGTACAAATATCTCTTGTTTATGGTGATTTAAATTTGGGGGGTATACTTCCAGAGGCAGTATAGCTAGAGCTGGATTATATGGTAATCTTATTTTCAGATTTTTGAAAAACATCTTGACTGATTCCTGCAGTGGCTGTACTAATTTACATTTCTACCAAGAGTGTATAAAGAATTCCTTTCTCCTGTGTCCTCAGCAGTGTTTGTTGCTTTTCTTGATAATAGCCATTCTGACTGGGGTGAGATGGAGTCGCAATGTATTTCTCATTTGCATTTCCCTGATGGCTAAGGATGCTGAATTTTTTTCACATATTTATTGGCCATTTGTACTTCTTTCGAGAACTGTTTGTTCAATTCACTTGCTTCATGCAGAAGAATGAAATTAGACCCTGGTACAGTGTGGCTTTTCAGCATTCCAAGATTATTTTCTCTCCCAAGGCTTGCTTCGGCAGACTGGTCTTGAGAATCTTACAGGACTGTGAAGAGATGGACGTCTAGGAGGCTTAACTCCATCAAAACCAGTTTTTACTGTGTTTGGGTTGGATAAAATGTCTTCTAGGATAATAAGGTTTACCGAGGAGAAGAGGCTTGGAGCCAAGCTCCAAAGATGTTGACAAATGAGCAATGATGCAGCTCTTAGGTTCATCAAGCAGCAGAATCCTGTGTTCTGTAGGAGAACATGCTTTTGGTTCTTCAAGAGAATGAGGAGCACATTTCTCAAGACAGCAATGAGGAGCAAGACATAATAATTACTAATCTATGGATTCTGAAATGCACAAAACACAGAGAACAAAAGGTATCCTATAAGGACTAGGAGTCTATGAATCCCAGGGGAAGTTGGGTTTCACTTAGGGGGTGGATGTGTTGTCATCAGATAACAGTATTTCTGCATCTCAAGGATAAGGAGAGGTCAGTATCCCAGGCATTTCAGACCTTCACATGTTGCTCATAGGGTAATTTATTCCTAAAGGAAAAGCTCCAAAAGTGATAAAGCATAGTGCCTTCCTAGTGCAGCTTAAATATGATTTTTTTCATAGGCTCATATTTGAGCACTTGTTCTTCAGTGGATAATGCTACTTTAAGGGGCTCTCAAAACTTCAGGATGTGGGGCCCTCATGGATGGAGTATGTCACTGAATATATGCCTTGGAATATTATTCCTGGTTCCTGTGCATACCCCTTGCTCTGTTTCCTGTACACAGTGAAGTGAAGATACCCCTCTATATGTCCTCATTGCCATCTTCCAGGCACAGTGGTCAACTGACCATGGAGAGACTCCATGTGGAGTCTGTGGAGCCATATACATCTTTCTACATTAAATTGGGAAAATAAGAAGTCACTGGCTTTAGGTTAGTTCTGCCAATGAGGAGTCCATATCCATGATTTATAAAACAACAACCCAGTATTTAGGTTCTAAGCTGTAGCAACCACTTGTTAGCTTTTCGATCCAGTCCAGCCAGCTCTCAGCTTTCTGACTCATCACCCTTGAACACGATTGCTATGCCTAAGTCCTTCTTAGTCAGTGCCTGACACTGAGCCAGCAAGCTGAAATTCCACATCACAAATACTGTGACACCTATGCAACAAGGACTTAGAGAGGACAGGGTAGAGGCATGAAACAGAAGGGCTGGATTGGGCCTGATGTGTGAGAGTGACTGAGGCAGCTCTCTCCAGATGAAAAAGGTTCATTTTGCAGATACTGAGAACAACATGAGCAAAGATCCAATGGGGAAGATGAACAGAGTAAGTATACAAGAACACATTTGTTTTTTTAATTTTATTTAGTATGTATGTATGTATGTATGTATGTATGTATGTATGTATGTGTTATGTGTTCTAACTGCATGTACACCTGCATGCCAGAAGAGGGCATCAGATCTCATTATAGATCATTATGAGCCACCATGCAGTTGCTGGAAATTGAACTCAAGACCTCTGGAAGAGCAGTCAATGCTCTTAACCTCTGAGCCATCTCTCTAGCCCATAATAATACATTTGTATAACAAATTTATTTCTAATTTTTTTCTTTCAATCTTGTTGGTTCTGTGGATCCAAATCCAGGAGCTTTCATGTGCTGGGCAAGACTTAACCACTGGGCTATATCCCCAGTCCTCCTAGTCCATTGTTTTCAAGTTAATTATATTGAGATCTAATTTACATAAAATAAAATTCAGTCTTTTATGGTGAGACTTGAAGACATGTGCTGTTATGTAGTCATGTAAAAACCATTTATGAAAAAAGAGGACATGAATTTGAAAGAGAACAAGGTAGGGCATATGGAAGTCTTTGGAGGGAGGAAAAGGAGAAATGATGTAATTTTATTTTATTTTTTATTTATTTTTTTCTGAGACAGGGTTTCTCTGTGTAGCTTTGGAACCTATCCTGGTACTTGTTCTGGAGACCAGACTGGCCTCGAACTCACAGACATCTGCCTGCCTCTGCCTCCCGAGTGCTGGGATTAAAGGCGTGCCCCACCAATGCTTGACAATGTAATTTTATCTTAATCTCAAAAATAAAATAAAAATAACAAAAATCAAGATGCAGAACTTTATGGTTCAGCAAAAACATAGTAGAAATCATTTATAGACTTTTTAATTTTTAGGAGCTACATGAGAAATAAAAACAAGTAGGCAAAGTTTATTTTATAATATATATTATGTAACCAAATATATATAGTAATAATGTAATCAAACAAAATTGATGAAATATTTTACATTTTTTCATACATCTTCAATGTCAGATTTGTCTTTGGTACAGAACTCAATATCAAGTCAGTACTCACATGTAACATGTTTAAAAGCAGATGTGTCTAAGGGCTATAGTATTAATTTGTCTTGAGGATATTTAAACCACTGTATTATATAACATCCTGATAAAAACAACTTTAACAGACCGATATGTCTTATTTCAGGTATGGCTCTTGGGCTTCTTATTCAAGTGAAAAATAAACAAGAGACCTGGACTCCTCCCCTCCTCTCTCTAGGATTTCAATACTGTGTGTTGTATGCTCCTGATCACAAAACATCTGTGAAAGTCACATTCCATACAAATGTCACATCATAGGGAGAAGATGAGGCCGTGTGTAGTTTGGAACTGGGATAATTCCAAAGACTCTGGTGTTGGAGGCTTAATTCCCAGTGTGAGGGGTAATGTGGATGTAATGGAATCTTTAGCAGGTGTGGCTAGGTTCTCTGTTGACAGCCCTTGAAAGTGTTGTTGGAAGACAGTCTCTCTCTCTCTCTCTCTCTCTCTCTCTCTCTCTCTCTCTCTCTCTCTCCCTCCCTCCCTCCCTCCTCCCTCTCTCTCTCTCTCTCTCTCTCTCTCTCTCTCTCTCTCTCTCTCTCTCTCATAGGTGGGCAGTTGTTCCTTCACATGCTCATACCATGAGATGTTATCTTTCTAACATTTCATGCCATGGGTTCAACTGGCCATGGTTTGAGCCAAGCTGGCATCCAGGATTTCCTTTTCTAGGTTGATTACCTCCAGTATTTTGTTATAGTGATGAACTTGGCTGATACCTTGCCTGCATATTTCTTTTTTTTTCTCCTTCCTAAGGTCAAGGACTCTTTTCTGAAATCTCCCCAGTGGATTTTGTTATCTCACTACTCATTGCTTAGAATTCAATCTAACACCTAGACTTTGTCAATTGCCTGAAGCAACTGATAAAGATGGCTGCAAATCTGGCTGAAGCATTCAGAACCTTTTAGGGTAAGCCTTGTGCAATTTTCCCTGAAGCCCATGATAGTGCAGAGAAAGGTGGGCACCTGACCATAGTGGGCAATTACCAATCAATTACCAATATGGAGTCAGGTAGAAATATAAGGGTATTTAATAGGGAAAGGCCTTACTTACAGAGCGACCTAGCCAGCTGGCGTGGCAGCAGCCTGTACAGCAAGAAGCAAAGTGAAACCGAAAGAGCAAACACAGTCACACTACGTCACTCTGACCACGCCCTCACAAGCGTGGTCAGGCACACCTGTAGCCAGCCCCTAAGTAGGCATGGCTACAGCTTCCCCTACACCTGACCACAGTGGAACATTGCCAGAAGGGGGGAACCCACAACATGCTGCTTTTCCTATGGTTGCACCTAGTGGATGCCACTTCCCCAAACACTTTCCCATCTGCATCCTATTTTCACCCAAACATCAGCAATAGAAAAAGAAACCCCAATTTTTATCATTTAGAGTTGAAAAATACATCTTGAACTTATTCCTCTTTGAAGACAAGGTTCTAAATTACCCCAGTCATGCCTTGAACAATAATCTGCTAATATATCCATTCTGTGGAAAGCCTTGCCTTGGGAATAAGTCAGGATAAAAGTAACCTCCTTGTTTGAATTGTTAGGGCACAAAAGAAAGTTATAAGGTAAAGAACTGCTGGCAACATGAGCAGTAACTACACCACAGTGTAGAACTCTCAGCAGGGTGATGATGATGTACTTACAGCAGCACGGAAGCCTTTCAGAGGACAGCAGATACCTGGGAGCAGGGTCAGACCGAGAAAGCTTTCCCAAAGAGGAGAGATCCTAGATGAGGAGGCTCTGCACAGGCAGACAAGAGTGAGGGAGGGCCTGTGTCACAGCATTCAGAAGTGACTGGAACAGTGTGTGGGGAGCCGCGGGACATCTACTTTTATCCAAGATCTAGTGCTTGCTTACTTTTTGGATAGGTTTTTATTCCCATTCATTGTTAGATAAATATTTTCTGTTTACCCACTTTATCTCAGATAATGTTCTAAGCAAAAAAGGATTCGAGAGTAATGCATCAAATTTCCTGTTATAGAAAGTGTGCTCTAGTAGAGGAAAACAGATAAGCATGCAAGTGAGAAAACTATACCTGATGTCAAATATAGTAGAGGAACCTCACAAAATGGGTGAGACAGAACGATGAGGTGCTACGATTGCAAGGGAGAGTTTCAGCTTTGAGGTATTTGTCGTGGCCCAGCATGTCTCAGTCCCAAACCACAGAAGCCACGAGGTTCGGCCTGAGTGGGGGAGCGTGGACTTGGAAATTCCTAGCAACCCAACAGTGATAAGGACCAGACACAGGCATCTTGTCATCTTTGGAGAACTCTCAGTCCCATGCTGCAAACTAGAGTCTCCCCTTTATTTCAGTAATTTCCTTGCTGCTTTCTAACCATTCTCTGATGATAGCAGAGAATATCCTCCCAAACTTCTCCCTAGGCCTTCTCAGCCGACACCTCCAAACTGTCTCTCCTCCCCTGCAGTGGCTTGTTTTGTAACAGGGAAGGACATGAACCAGACATGGGCAGGAACACACAATGATCAAATTCCCTTCTCTTCTTAGCAGTTGTGGGGGAGAAAGGCTCAGACTCATCCCAAGCTCATGTAGGAGGGGTAGGGTCTTTACTCTTATGAACTACAGGGGTAGTTCTCCATAGAACTATAGGTTTAGATCCATGCTGATAAAGACCTTAATAATGGGATCAAGATTAGATGTGTTTGACTTGTGTTCTGTTTGTATTGTTGCCCTTATTTTTCTGTTTAGGACGGAGTCTTTTGTAGGCCATCCTGACCTTGAGGTTGTTATGTAGCTGAATTCCTGATCATTTATTCTGATTTCCTCCTTTGTGTGTTGGGATTGCAGGCATCCACCAGTACCCCCTGGTAGATGGATACACACCTGTCTATCAGCATGATAATGATAATCCATGTGATAAGTATACTTGGTTTTCCTTGAGAACTGTTGTGACTTGCCTGATGTGTTATGAAACAGAAGAAAATCCAAAAACAAGCTAGTAAATACTGCTTTTTAAGACTTTTGCACTAAATAAATTAATGTTCTTATTGAACAAAAACTCAATTTTGCTTTTCATAGGATTATAGAATGTGTTAGAGTAATTAAAGGTAGTGTCAGATGCATTTTCAATAGTAGGTTCAAACATGGGACTGTTCAGGGCTGTATGGTAAATGTCTTCTTCCAGTCCTGCCTTTCTCTCTCTCTCTCTCTCTCTCTCTCTCTCTCTCTCTCTCTCTCTCTCCATATATATATATATTCTCTGTCTCTGTCTCTGTCTCTCTCTCTCTGTCTCTCTCTGTCTCTCTCTGTCTCTCTCTCTCTCTCTCTCTCTCTATATATATATATATATATATATATATATATATATATGCAGCTTTTTTGGGTGTAATAATCCTTTATATTGAGCTCACTGACCTGATTTCTTATTGCTTATTATTGGATATTTTCATTATTCTCTGACCTCTGCTGTTAGTGTCCTTTTTTTGGTTAATGACTTTTGACTAGCCAGCCCTCTTGCTGTTGTGACCCTATTTGATCTGTATCCCAGTTTCTTGGTTTTGGCTCCTTGCCTGGTTCCCCTGACCTGCTGCCACTCACAGCCTAGTACGACAGATGGCCATAGGCTAATGGCAAGGGCACTCCATCAACCCTTGGCACTGAAGTCACATCAGACGCATGGCAGGCAGCATTGAAGAAACATTATTGGCTGATGATGTTTTCTACACGTCTAAGATTGGAATTGGTTCTTGGCTGGACTCCACACTATCCCCCTAAACCAGTGACTATATGTGAGACATCGTGCAATCTTCCTTTAGATCAGTGTGTGTATTGTTTTTAAAAACCACACAATTTTTAAAGGCCATTTATACAAAAATCCATGCTGGGTCCTGTGAGGCATACAAAGATGACACATGTGACTCAGTTACTTCCACCAAGTATCATCCAAGAAGGGAGATCATATAAGCCATAAGGCGTACGTTTAGATAGAATCATGTCCAAGCCAACCCTCAGGTAGCACACAAAGCCAGGAAGCTGGCCGCAAAAAGGATGTGAAGATCCTTTTATATTGCAGCTCTAGTTTTGGTTCTTGGGAATCGGGGTCTTGAAAACCACAGGTGACCATCAGTTCCTGACAATCACTTTGTATTCTTTAACAGCCTTGTGCTTTCAGCTTTCCCTACAAGCACCACAATAAGGAATTTATCTGTTCTATACATGAGATTCAAAATGAGTCATTTATAGAAGAATGGTTGACAGCATAGGCAGGGTAGAGAAAAATGGCTCATTGTGATAAAATTATGGCTTCTATTAATCAATATATGTAAATCTCCAAGGTCAAATACTATAAAGACCATTTTGTTCATCCCATTATCAGAGACCCACTGTGCCAACTTCAAGACTTATTTGTCATTTAAATACTTTGGCTGTAATTCTTTCACCTGAAAATGAAAATTTCTGTCCTTGACTTATATGTGACCAAGAGTGATCAGGAGAAAAAAAACTCTACAAAATGTTTCAAAGCTATGAAAAAGACTTTTTCAGTTTGGAAAGATGAGTTCTATATGAGTTCCTTGAAGCATTCCAACTGATATTCCTAATGTTTATTTTATAATATTACATTATCAAAACAAACCAATCTACCATTTAGATAAAAACAAACAAAAATGCCAATTTTTATTTCATCAGAAAAAGACCAAAAGGTTTTCTTTGCAACATATAGGCCTTCAGATACTTGCTCAAAGAAAGACTACACACAGAAAAACTCATGCATGTATAGAAATATTGGCACTAATTCTTATACTCCTGGAACTCCTATATACATGTATGTAGAAAAAAGTATCATCTTGCTTCATGTTCTTAGCCTCAATATGAAGCCTAGTGAACTGATCAAGCCATATGACATCAATAGTTTTATGTTTATAACATTGTGATTTCCATTTCAAGCACCTAGCTTGCTGGAATAGCATAAGTTTCATCTTTCAGTCTCGACTTTCTTGTATTCCCTTCAAGGCCATGACTAGGGACTAGAGGTTTCTACCATACATATCTTAATATTGTAATATAACTTTCCTGGTCCTAAATGCTATCTTTCCATTCATAAAGATAATAAGAAGATCTTCCTTATTCCTGTTCTAAGTAACCCCAAGGAGTCAATTAACATCTTAACATTTTCCAGCATATTAATTTATGGTTTCACTGAAGTTCATTCTTTTAGTTATCAAGAATTTGTCCAGATGTCTGGTATTCATGTGTTATGCCCATGAAGCAAAAATGAAATGGGCAAATTCAGTATGAATTCCAGTTTATTTTTTAGATATATCTGACACAACCATTGGAGGTGGACATAGATATAAATAAACCAAAAATTATATACTTGATGAATTTTTAAATTTAATTTTTATAACCTTATTTTTTCCAGGCAAGATTTCATGAAGGACCAGAGACAGAATAGTACTATAAAAGAGAAACAGACAAAAATAAATCATGTAATAAGTTTATGGAACATTGCTAAAACAGGATTGCAAATTCAATTTGGAAGTTTTTTAGTGGTTAACCCAGAGAAGATTACATTTTGTAGAAAGATTTATACTTTAATGTTACACTGTTCTGAGGTAGCACAATTCGTCCCACATAGTATCCTTAGAGGAGGGTCTCTGGTAGATGGTCATGTGTGAGACCTTTCGATTTTATGAGCAATGTTTCTAACTCCCTCCTAAATAAGACCTACTACAATCTGTGAAAATAATTCTTTCTTTACTTAAAAAAATTTTTTTATTAGTTCAAGTTAGGGAACAAGCTTGTTTCACATGTATGTCCTTTCTCCCTTTCCCTCCCCTCACTCCCATCCCTCCTCCCCCACCCCCATCCACCTACCACTCCCCAGGCAGGGTAGGGCCCTCAACGGGGGCTCTGCAAAGTCCACCAAATCTTCCTGTGTTGGGCCTGGGCCCTTCCCAGGGCCAGAGTGTATCCCTTCATGTGGGATGGGCTCTCAAAGTCCTTTCTTGCACCAGGGAAAAATACTAATCCACCACCAGAGGCTCCCTGGAGTGCAGAGGCCTCCTTATTGACATCCATGTTCAGGGGTCTGGATCAGTCCTGTACTGGCCTCCCAGATAGCATCTGGGGTCGATGTGCTCTCCCTTGTTCAGGCTAACTGTTCCTGTGGGTTTCTCCAACCTGGTACAGACCCCTTCGTTCTTCATTCCTCCCTCTCTTCAACTAAATTCCAAATTTCAGCTCAGTGTATATCTGTGGATGTCTGTCTCTGCTTCCATCAGCCACTGGATGAGGGCTCTAGGATGGCATAAAGAGTAGTTATCAATCTCATTTTAGGGGAAGGGCTTTTAGTAAACCCAGCTCACGTTCCCTAGAAAATAATTCTAAAAGAGGCTACAGCTCTCTTTGCCATTCAGGTCCTGAGCTCCCTGCTGGTGTGGGGCAGGGATAGTACAGGAAACATATAGAGGAATAGAGAAGTCAAGTCAGCATTCAATTGAATGGAACCCTTCAATGTGATTGAATTAAGGTTAGAGGTGGATATGCAATGAGGGCACGCCAAGGCACTGTGCCCCTGAGTAGAGGTCCTGCTACCATTAATTGAAGTCTTGTTGCTGACACAGTTTGTGTGGAAAAACATAACCTTATGACCTTAGAGTTCAAAGCAGAGCTGTTTCAAAACTCAGGACAAGGAGAATGCAACACACTTATCACCTGTGTGACTGATGCTGCGGCTTCCAGACGGCGCTATTACCAGTATGTGCCATCTGGTCGCTGCCTATTTTTACTAGTTATTTTTGCAGTGAGGTGCTGAGCTCCTTGGTTTCTGTGCTGCTGAAAGGGAGTGTATTCTGTAAACAAGAAAATGTCATATATTTTTAAAGGAAAAGTTTTAAAAATACATTATCATTTGCTTTTAAGTTCTAAATTTTAGTGGTTTGAGACAGTGTTGGAAAATGCCAGCACCCTGGAACAACCTTCTAGAGAAGTGTTTCCAGATTGAGGAATGTCACTAAAGATGCTGCTCCTTGTACCTTGTGCAGAAGAATATGTAGGTTATCCGCAAATTACAGTTTTTTCTGCATATCAATACCAATTACTTATTTGGGCACTACGTCATCAGGAGATCCAAACCAATTCATTTGACTTAGGTACAGGCTTTAAAAATTCTAATTTCTAGTTATTTTAATATAAGGAATTGCTGATAGTGTGAGACCTGTGGAAAACCCCCCTCATCTTATGATCTTCTTCCCCTCAAGTGCCAGGACCTAAGACAATTTTTTTTTCCTAAACTTAACTTTGTACTCTGCTCTGCCAACATCTTGCCAGGTCTGACAGGTGCCAGAGAGTTCCATACAGCCTGGATTGCGATGAAACAACCAGCTGCTCCAGGATATAGCAACACGCCAGCCTTCTCAGATTCCCCAAAGATGGTCAATGCTTCCCAGGTTAGCAGGAAGTAGTCTTGCAAACTCGATGTCCTTATTCCCTAACCTGCCATGACTAACTCTTCACCGTTTTAATAAGTAAAGGTGGGAATGTAAGGATTCAGGCATTATGCTGGCAGAATGAACTCAGGCGGTACTCTGGTCAGCCCAGGGTTCCATGAGTACTAATCTGCACGAAGGTGTAAAGGACCCTTTAAGACAGACCTCCGCCCACTTATACCCTCTTTGCTCTCTTTCTGCTGTTTCTGTTCTCTTTCCAGCTCTTCTCTCTCTCCGCTCTCCTCTCTTTCTGCTCCTGTCTCCCTCGTCTGTCCTCCCTCTGTGTCTCTGTGTCTCTCTATCCCTTTTCTCTTTCCTTCCCCATCCCTCCTCTTTCTAATAAATCTTCTCACTCAAAAATAATATAAGAAAGTGCAGACACTAATTCTTTATCACTTATTTGCCAATCAACACTAACCAATGTTGTTTGTCATAATGCTTCCAGTTTATTGGGGGAGGCGGATAGGTTCAGTATAATTATTTATATATGAGAAAGAATCCTGATATTGGGTTTTTGGTGTGAGAGATTTTGCCAATCATCTCAAATATAACATACAACTGTCCCAGGAGTTCAACATCTCACATGCCCCTTTATGGTCATCTTCCTACCAAGAGATGAGTGCTTTCTAAGCACTTTCGAACTTTTCATCTACAGTTAGAATTCTGTTTGGTTTGAACTTCTATAAGTTGCCGTATCTAGTGTATAGTCTTCAAGCTCTTACTCCTCTCATTCAGACTGTGTTCTGGGACTTGCCATGTAGCTGCACAGTACTGTTTGCTGAACAGACTCCCATGCCATTGACTCATCCTCCCTGTTATGTGACATTTGGATGGTTTCTATAAAAGCTAGTCTACAGACTCTTGTACAGGTTTCCTGGTAGAAATGTGTTTTGTTTGTGTGATGGGGGCTGTGGCTGGGTCAGAGGGTAGATGTATATTTATTCTTACAGGAGAATACCAGCTACTTTCCAAACTGGCTATGGCATTTCACAAGCTTATAAGCACCATGTGGGAGTTCAAGTTGTTCTCATCCTCCTCAACATTTGGTATTGTCAGCATCCTTTCAATTATAGCCATTCTGGCTATCATTTTAATTTGTGTTTTTCTTATGACAAAGGATGTCAAGTACCTTTTCATGTGCTTACAGTACGCTTGTATCCATCTTTTCCAAAGTGGCTATTTAAGTCTTTCGTTACCATTTATTGCTGTTTTCGGTTCATTCTTTTCTTACAAAGCTGTGTTCATCCTTTATATTCTAGATGAATATATCCCATCAGGTTAAGTGCATTTCAATTTTTTTCTAATCCTTTAACTTGAGTTTTTATTTTTGTCTTTTTTGATTTGTAAACCAATATTTTTTAAAAAACAATTTAAAGTTTTAGCCTTTACATTTAGTTTTATGAGTCGTTTTCAGTTGTGCTTATTAAACTAACCACAGTCCAGGGATCTTTTTACCTCCTTTTGTATAGATGTCTAGTGATCCCAGAACCATTTATTGAGATTTTCTTTTACCAGAAAGTTGCTTTGGTGTTTTCATTGAAAGCTATTCTACTGTTTAAATGTATTTTATTTCTGATTTCCTATTCCATTATTCTATCTTCTCCCTGCCTATTCCTTATCCCAACAGTATACCACTTCTTCCTGGCAACTTTTGATTAGGGTAAGACTAAGTGACTGCTTGTGTTTTAGATTGTCTTGGCTATCAAGGACTATTGTACATCTAAGTAAATTTGAGAATTGATTTGTAAGAGCTGTAAGGAAATCGACTTAGATTATGGTTATGATCATATTGATGCTATAAAGCAATTAAGGCCAACTAACACCTTGATGATAATGTTTTTTTTTCCCCATCACCATCAAGGTATATATTTTCATGTATTTAGAGCAAATAAGTATTTCATCATTTTTTGTTATCATAGTTATAAAGATTGTCCTCATTCTATTACAAACAAGGATACTTAAATCTCTCCAACCATTCGTTTACTGCAAATATATAGAAATATAGCTATTTTTAGATTGACCTTGTATCTCATAATTTCTGTAAATTTAGTTGTGGGTTTTTTTTAAGATTTCCACAAAATAATGATTTCATTTGAAATTAAAGGCCATTTGACAAAATCATTTTTTAAAAATTTATATTTTTTGTTTATTTCACTTGTTGTGTTTCATGAGTGGCAATTTAAGAACTAGTTGCTTCTTTTTTCTGTTTCTTTTACTCAGCCCTTACTTTGCCTTCCTTTCTGCAGTATCCACATCACCTTCCCTGTGTTCTTATTCAAGCCTCAGAACACTATTTATTCTTAAAATGTTCACATCCCCATTTCTCCTCAGGTTAGTCATATTCTCATTTATAATCAATTAGCACTTTCAAGAATTCATGTTGATGATGTTCAGTGAAGTGCCCTTTCAGTTATGACTAATAGGACAAAATTAAAATACACATTGGGGGAAGGCAACACCTCACAGCCAGGAAATAACAAAATTCTAAGTGGGTAGCAGATTATAAAGCAGGGAATTTAGTACAAAATTACTTGAATAAGGGAGTTATGAATAAATCTAGAAGTGACCATTTATTATTCAGAAATGCCAGGATGTTTCTAAGGTTACCTTGACATTCCTAATTGTAGAGATTTTAAAGTCCTATAAATTACAAATCCTTGGCATAATGGTTTGTTTGGTTCATTTGAAATGATAAACTGATATGAAATTTTATTCACTGCAACAGATGCTCCCTCCTATTATTGAAAATTTTGTAAAGAAGATTTGTCGATTCCTACTTAAAATTATAAAGCTGATCATTTCATTCAGCTTGTCGGCATAATTCTACCTTATAATTTGTAATTGATCTAATTAATCAATTCACTCATTTTCTCTAAATTGATGTAGATTTATTTTATAGAAGCAAGGCCATCAAGTGGTAAAGTGAAATTGTTTTATCAATATGTGGTTCATGGAATAAACAGAAAAAGTGGTGAAAGCTCATTTTTTTGTGAGTCTCTCCACCTATTTATTTATCTAAGATAGTTTATAGTTAAAATAAAAGTAAGTTCTATTGGTATAAACATATCAAACCTCAGTTTTTAATCTAATTAATTTCATTTCTTGAAACTAATGGATGACAATGAAAACATGTGACAAGAGGTAATGTACTCTACAATCTAATAATTCAATTTTCTATTATTTTGGTATCTGGAAGTATAGGGAGTGAAAGTTGTGCATATGAATCTGGAACCTCTGTGACAAAATTTTCCATCAGTGACACCATATAATTACTCATTTGTGATGCTTCTAAACATCTCAATTTCTAGGTGGCCCCTTTTGCTTCTCTAGTTTTAATGCATTGATGATTACTTTTTTCTATATAGATAATATCTGTATGTCAAGGCCCACTGATTAATAAACACACACACACACACACACACACACACACACACACACAGGCAAACAAGAGCATGAACGCAGTGAGTGCATGTGCACACACACACACACACACACACACACACACACACACACACACACACACAGACCTTATAGAATGCAATGCATGCAATGTATCCTTATTATATAAGTAAAAGTACAGGTAGGGTGGACATCATGAGGACAATTTTAGAATCCCTACCTCCTTCACACACTGTTATGGTTTGAATTTGAAATGTCTTAGATATATCAATGTATCTAGATACTTGGTTCCCAGCTGGTTAAGGGAGGCTGTGGATGGAATCTTTAAGAGTCAGAGCCTTTGATTGTCAGTGAGGAGACCTCAGAAATCTATGGGGCCTTTTGTAGTAGATCAGTACTTATCCCTAGTATAGGAATAGACTTTGGGATCCCATTCCACATAGAGGGATGCTCCCTGAGCCTAGACACAAGGGGATGGGCCTAGGCCCTATCCCAAAGGACATAACAGACGCTGAAGACCCCCTATGGAAGGCCTCACCCTCTCTGGGGAGCAGAAAGGGTATGGGATAGGTAGGGTGTTAGTTGGGGGGGCAGTCAGGAGAGGAGGGGAGGCAGAGGGAACTGGGATTGACATGTAAAATAATCTTGTTTCTAATTTAAATAAAAAATGGAGAGAAAGAAAAAAAGACAAACATATACACAGAAAAAAAAAATCACAACAACAACAACAAACCAAAGAGTCAGAGCCTTGCTGGAGAAAGTGGGGGTACAGAGAATAGGCCTTGAAGATGTATATTCTGTCCCTGCTACCTGTTTTTCTGTCTCCCAACTGCCAAGACAAGATGCTCAGATGCTGTCCTACTCATGACACAGTGCTTTCCCTTATAGGATGTAGTGTGCCCTCTGAAACTGTAGGACAGAATATACCCTTCCTCCTTTAAATTGCTACTTGGTAGGTATTTTATCGAAACAGTGTGGAAAGTGACTAATACATAAACTGCTACTAAGAAATGGGACTGTTGCTGTGAAAAACCTGATCTTGTGGGTCTGAAGACTTTGGGACTGGTTTGCGGAAGGGATGTGGAAGTTTGTGAATTTGGGCTGGAAAAGCCCTTGACTACTACAAGAACTTAATGATATGGAATGGTGTGGTGAGAGTTTCAAAAACAAAAATAGGGAGAGAAGTGTTGTTTCTGGAGGCCTAGCACGGGGAGTTTCAGAGGGGCCAAGGACTCTGTAGGAACTGGATCCACTCATATGAAATTATGGCAAAGAGTCTGAATGCACTCTGAGAACTTTAGTTTGGTTGTATTTGAAATTTATGTTCAGTAGAGGAAATTTCAGGGCAGGGTAATGTTCAGGCTGTGTCATGCTTATTACCTACCACTCTTCTCCAGATCTACAGTGAAAAAAGCAGTAGGTAGGACAGAAAACTGTAAATATATTCAGTTTTTTGAGAAAAGGGTTGGCTAAGTATAAGGTTGTAGCCAAGGCATGTGTTTAGAAATGGCTCCAACTGTTAAAGAGAAAAGTCTTAATGTGCACTGGGAAAACTGCTCCAAGGTAAAGACCCCATCCGCTACAGGCCTTGACTCTTGAAATGCAAATTTATCTGGAAAGAGAGAGCCTGATCTGAGAATGCAGTTTAAGTGGTTCCGGTTTAAAACAAAAACAAAAACAAAAACAAAAAACAAAAACAAAAACAAAAAAACCAAAAACTATATAGCAAAGTGTGTTCATAAATTTAGCAAGCATGGAGCAGAGATACCACAATATCTGTCATCCATAGGGGTCAGGCTCATCATGAGATGACAGCAGAACATGGCAGCATCCTTCATAAGAGCCTGGTTTTGTAGTTGTAAAAGATGCATCTTAAAGGAAACCATGATACAAGAATGTTCTAAGAGGCCACTTTCTGAAGCCATGAAGATGAAGCTTACACTCCAATGGAGAAGCCAAGATGGTTGGAGATGTCAGGGCCTTGGAACATCTGCCAAGGACAAATATGATCTTTGAAACCCAGATGATTCCTTGTTGAAGGTAAAAATTGATTTTTAAAAAGGCCTGACTGTTTATCTGGCATCTGATTGCTGTTTTTACCCTTAAACTACAAATTTCAACTCATCTTTTGACTATTAGGTGTTTTGAATTCACTGTGTAAGACAAGTGTCAAGGAACAGCAGGAAGCTAGAAATGGGCAATGTCAGAAAGAAGGGTGTGGTCTGCCAGAGGTTGGATTGTCACCATCATCAGAGAAGTAGCAGGCCATCCACAGTGCACAAGGGTTCAAGGCTTGGTAACTAGGCCTGAGAGTTCTGAGTGTTAGCCAGCAGGTGACAGCATAATACCTGGACGAGAGATGCCTGTTAGGGGTTAGGTTATGCTGTTGCCATTGAGCCAGTCAGTTGGATTTAAGGAAGTTCTCTAGTCTCATTTTGGAACCTGCCAAAGTACAATTGGTTAGTAGAACTGGGCAGTCTTGTGAGTGTTTGGGGAGGGTTGTGGCTCAGTTAAATATTGAGGTTTTGGTTTCGTCTTAAGTTATTTTAGATGCCCTGTGCTAGGGAGATGATGCTTCCAAACCTCTCTCAAGCTTGTCAGAAGATTGTAGAGAGTATATCAGTCCAGGTTCACGTTAAATCACCATAGCTGCAGATGGCTAATGGTGGCAAGACCAAGTTCTGTCTCATCACACTTCTCAGTCTGGGAATCCTGACCAATCCTCTCCTCATGTGAGATTTGGAAATATAATCCTCTTATTTGCTCTTACATGAACTGAGTGGAGTATGAGCTCATGGATGCCTCAAACCTGTGGTCACATGAGAAAGGATAACAAGAGGTCATTGAATGGGTATTGTTAAATCTAAACATAGAAGGAATCCAAACCCAAGGCTTGTCTTACTCTGTTTCCTAATGTTGTAATCAAACACCCAAGTCTGAATAACTGTCCGAGGTTTATCTCTTACAGTTCCTGTGGTTAATAAGTACAATATCAAAGAGTAGGTATCTATCAAGGGGCTTTATGTGGTGCCATTCATGGTGGAGGGTAGAAAAGAAGAAGAAGGAGATGTGACCTAACTCACTTTTATACTAAGTCCATTCTCAACTAACTAAGCCACTTTCCTGATAATGGCATTTGCCGTGGTTTGAGTGAGAAGTGCCCTCCAAAGGGCACATACTTGTTCCCTGGTGGGTAGCACTGATTGGGGAGGTTCTGAAAGCTTTAGGAGGTGACAACTTGGAGGAATTACATAGTCACAGAAGGGCTTGGAGTGTATATAGCTTCACCCTGTGGCATCCATGCCACCACTAAGTCTGAGTATCGGGTGAAAGCCTGGAGATTTAGTTAAAGACGGAGCTGTTCGGCTGCTTATGCTATGTGTATCCATCTGACTTTATTCCAGGGGGGAGCAGCCTTATATACACTTACAGCACAGTGGAGAAACCCCAGGTGTAATTGGTGCTAGCGGGCAAGGCCGGGGCTGTAAGCCAGGACTAGAAAACAGGATGCACCTGTGGTGATTTGGCTGACAAGCAACTCACAAGAGACCCCCTGGGGGCTGGGACCCAATATCACCCCTCTTCTAGCTTTCTCCTTATGTTTGCTGTTGTGGAAGTGATCACTCAGCTTCATGCTAGGGTCACCAGCTGCCATATTTTCCCTGATAGTATGGATTTTACTTATTGAATGATAAACCAAAATAAACCCTCGTTTCCATATATCAGTTTTTTTGTGTGTGTGATCCTTCTTTTTTTTATTGTTGCCTCATTTTTTTTCTATTTTTAAAACAATCTTATTTTGCATACCAATCCCAGTTTCCCCTCCTTCCTATCCTCCTGCTCCCCGCCCCCTTCTCCCTACCCCTCATCCACACCTCAGAGAGGATGAGGCCTCCCATGGGGAACCAAGAAAATCTGTCACATCATTTGAGGCAGGAATACCGCCCCCACCCCCCTCCCCCGCCCCCGTCGCCCGCCGCCCCTGTATCTAGGCTGAAGCAAAGTCTCCCTCCATAAGGAATGGACTCCAAAAAGCCACTTTATATCAAGGGATAAATACTAGTTCCACTGCTAGTGGCACCATAAACTGCCCAAGTCACACAGCTGTCACCCACATTTCAGAGGGCCTAGTTCAGTCTTCTGCAGGTTCCCCAGCTGACAGTCTGGAGTCAGTGAGCTCCCACTAGCTTGAGTCAGCTGTTTCTGTGGGTTTCCCCACCATGGTCTTAATCCCTTTGCTTATATTATCTCTCCTCCCTCTCTACAACCAGACTCCAGGAGTTTGGCCCAGTGCATCTGCCTCCATCAGTTACTGGATGAAGGTTCTATGATGACAATTAAGGTAGTCAACAATCTGATTACAGGGGTAGGGCAGTCAAGATAGGCTCTCCACTATTGCTTAAAGTCTTAGCTGGGGTAGAGTTGGGGGAAGGATAAAGAGGGAGAGCAAGGAAAGAGATACCTTGATGGAGGGAGCCATTATGGGGTTATGGAGAAACCTGGCACTAGGGAAATTCCTAGAAATCCACAAGCATAAGTCACTTTTTGTTGTGGTGTTTTATCACAGCACCCAAAACAGCATTTCTTCATCCATGGGGCAAAAACTGCACACTCCAGTCACCTCTCACTAGGCCCTGCCACTCAGAACTGTTAAAAAACTTGAGATTAATTTCCAGCCATAGTAACTCTGTGCAATGTGTTTGAATGACAGTTGAGCCTACCAAAGATGAAGCAGTAGAGAACAGTAGCATAGTGTGGGGGAGGAAGGGGTTAAAGAGACAACAAAGTTAGTGCTATTGAGGTAAAAGAGACAGAAAGGGTAAAATGCATTCATTCATCCCCTGCATCCTGCCTCTCTCAATTTATCCACCCCCCTCATTCTCACTCTCTCTTACTTGTTCTCACTCTCTCACATTGTCAGCACATTTTAACTTGAGATAGCTAAAGTGGGCAGATGGGCCTTTCCATTTTACCTTAGTTGAAATTATATATATATATATATATATATATATATATATATATTGTGTGTGTGTGTGTGTGTGTGTGTGTGTGTGTGTGTGTATGCATAAATGTACTCCCTTTACTGCTTAGAATAGGTTAGCATTATTTTCAGTAAGGAAAACAAAAGCAGAAAGGAAAGGGAGAAGATGTTGTCTATAACTAGGACAGAAACTTTATTCTAGTCTTGCATAGCTAGGATTTTCATTGGGATCCTTGCATAGGTAGGATCTTTCTTTTGAAAGATGCTTGGTATCTAGCAGCTGAAGGAAAATTAGTATAGGTGTTACTTGTAATTTGCTTTGTCATTGTGTGAAGTACTGCTACTGTTTTTTGGTTGTTCCACTGCAAGGAGAAAAATCCCTTTTATTCTGTTCTTGCTCTTATGGAGTTTCAGAGTAGAAGTGTCTACTGTGTTGCTACCGCTGAGTACTTCGGCATGGATTTAAATAAGTAGTCCATTTCAATGGCTCTCTTGAATCCTGACTATTAACTTTGGGGTCAAATTCTGGAGGAGATTCAAGACTGTTCTATGTTCTGTCCAGTAAAGCAAGTTAAGGTGACATCATGGTGACTCCATCATACCAATAAAGCTTGAGAGTTGCCTGGATTATGCTGGTCATGCCATACTTATTTGAGCCTGTTTCCTTCCTTCCTTCCTTCCTTCCTTCCTTCCTTCCTTCCTTCCTTTCTGTTGAGCTGCATTATGGGAAAATCCAGAGACCTCCATGTGACTAGGTGTTCTTAGTATGTCTTGGAAGTCTGCTGGCAGGAGTCACTTCCTCTTTGTCACTTGCACAGGCAGGTGGGATAGCTTGAGAGGGCATATCACATTCCTGCCTGGTGCTCAGCAGCAGGGTTACAGACAGTTGTATATCATCAATTCTCTAACCATTCCTGAGAGACCAATGTCTCTGTGTAAAAAGCCTGATTTACATGGTATGACTGCATATTAAGAAGATGAATTTTTGTCCTGGCTTGTTGAAACCATTCTTGAGAGACAGTGTTTGAAACAAAATTTAGCAAATTGTCTGTGGTCTATTTACTCCCAGATATTAATCTCTGACTATGGTGCTGGAAGGTTCTTTTCCTCATGAAAAAGTTTCATTCTTGTGAATTTATCCAAATCATGTGGAGTCAACCCAAGAAGACTTTTATTGCCTTTTCGTTTGAAATAAGTTTTTTTTTAAAAAAGAAAGGATAAAAAGACATTAGCAACTCACTGTGTGGTCCAGTTCATAGAAAGGGAGACAAATGATCTTTTCTGATTCTCTAAGCATACACAAAGCTCAACTAAAATAGAACTTCACAGCAGAGGGGGTAGCTATTAACTAGGGAGGCCATGGAGTTCCTACAGACCATGATAAAAGCTTCTTGGTTTAACCCCGCCCATTCCATAGTGCCTGGGCATGACATTCTGGGTTTGCTTTGTTATCTAATCAGTGGTAACTTTCCTCTGAAGCATTTGGACTTAGTCAAAGATACCTCCATGACCTCAAAGAATGCAAGCTGGTGTTCTCCTTAGAAATAGTGAACAGAGCAGTCAAACAGGAACTGTTTTTCACTTGCTTGTTAAATTGCCTGTTTCATTATATGCTATATAATACATTATTCCAAAAACTTTCCTGCAATATGGCCACAAATAAACACTATAATTCTTTACCACTATCCTAGCATTTCTAGGAAAATGTATGGTAAGCAGGAAGAAGAAAAAGGGTTGGGAGATAGCATGTCTGCCTTCATCCTCCATTTTCATGGCTCCCCACTCACAATTGCCACAAATCTAAAACTTCACTTAAATCCTGTTGGATGGTTGCATGGGATGATGGTTGTGACAGACAGAGACTTACACTTTTGGAGGTCTCCAAGGCTTCTTGGATGGGCATGTGGAGTGAATGCCAAGGAGAGGAACTTTGTCATTACTGTAGGAATTGATTTGTGTTACAAAGCTGGGGAAAGGGATTTGTTCTTAAAGTATATTTAATGATGTGACTTAAAATTCAAGTAACATATCAGATCCTTCCTTTTGGCCACCTCAGTCCCTATGGAAGTAAGATCTTCCAAGTCATGGTATGAATTCCTGCTGTCTTCTCCGGAATTGAAGTCTTTTAGCACCAGCCATTTGGAGACTTTCTATCAATCTAAAGGGCCTGGGAACCACACAAATCCTTTCCAACCAAAGCGCTGGAGGTCCCCACTCAGAGTGAGACCTGAGAGGTTATTGGATTGCAGTAAATCGCTGGAGTGTTTTAATAGTGAAGAGAAGCTTATCAGTTTTTAAGATGTTCAGTTAGTGTTGCTAGTTTGTGTAGGCACAGGGAGATGCTTCTGTATTAACTGAAAGAGGGAATAATAAACATTTCTAAAAGCCTTCGGTCTAGAACAGCAGATACATCAATCCATAAGCCACCAAACAATAAACACCATACTTCTTTTAGGCATATGAGAGGCGTATTTCACTCTGCTTGTTACACGGAGCAAATGGAGAGAGAAGAGGCTGGCTATCTGATGGAGGCTTGTGCTCCTGACTTAAGGTTTTGTTCAGAATGCCAATTGCCTTCCCATTTTATGTCTATGAAACAATATGAGTTTTATAAAATTACTAAGTTTATGAGAGGATTAAGCAGGTTTTAGTTTTATAGCCATAACGTGTTCAAGAACATTTGCATCAAATGGTAGACATAATTTCTCTTTGTAATTGAAATTTAAATCCTGGCATAAATATAGTGCTGAGAAAACTATTTTATGAGCCTTTCTTTTATAAAGATCTTGTCTGGAAAGAAGGTTACACAGCTGGAGATGGTTTAGAGACAATTAAGACTTATTGGCTTTCAGCAGGTGATAAAAGTAGGACTTGGAGGTGTGGAGAGTATTGGAACTGTTATTAAGGTGAGTATCCCGTATCAGGCTAGTGTGTGTGGTGGGCGTGTTTGTGCCCACATGAGTGTTTAAATTATTTACCCACAGGACTTAAGGGATGATCCATTGGAGTTTAGTCTCCTGAAGAAGGCCATGTGTATATTTGTGTTTAATGTGATTCAGAAGGATTGAGTTTGAGACCTCCACAGTCTTCCCTCAAACCATTACTCATTGCCTGTGCTGAGGAGACAATGGCACATGGGATGGGTTTTAGGACTCCCTGTTTCCTGTTTCTGTTATCTTTTGTGAAACACTGCCCACTCCCTTTAGATTTATGTGAATCTGTACATTTTGGGTGTGTGCAGATGTGCATGCATGCTTGTGTATGTACACGTGGAGGCCAGCAGTTAATGCTGGTGTCTTTCTTAACTGTGCTCCATTTTTTTTTTTTGAGATGGGTCTATCATTGAACCTAGAGATTATAGAGTTCTCCAGAATTCACAGCTAGAGATTGCAGATGTAGCTACTATGCTTCAGAGACCCCCATCTCTCTCTCTCTCTCCCAGTGCTGGGCTTAGGAACATTTACTACAGTGCCTAAGCCTTTTATGCCGATTCTGGGAGACTGAACTCAGTCAGGTCTTCTTGTCTGTGCATCACATGCATCAAACACTTGACTGAACTGAGCTGTCTCCACAACCGCTCTGTGATAGTTAATCTTGGTCTTCAACTTGATTAGATTGGTATGAGCTAGGGGACGTGCTTCTAGCTTGGCCTTTAAGGGTAATTCCTGGAAGGATTCGACGAGGGGAAAGCACCCTCAGGAGAAGCCCACAATGAAGTCCAAGGGAGAAGCTGTTGCCTATTTTTCTACCTACCTTCTCTTCCTGTTGGGTAGTGCATGTTCTGTGCGGCTACATTCTTCACTGGCATTAGAGAAAGCTTCTCTGGCCTTTCCACACGGACTAAAGAACCTTGGCTCTCTAAGAACCCTCTAAACCTTCATTGGTAGCTTGGGACTGCAGAGATATCCAGCCTTGTAAACTGAGGAGATACATACAGGGTTGGAAGCCTCTCCAGCACATGGATGGCCACCTTCAGAGCTGATTGTGTAAGCGAATCCAATAAATCACATTCATAATACAAACTCACCCCATCAATTCCTTTCCTAAGGAGAACCTTGACTAATATACCTCCCTTTAGATTTTAATATCTACCTCTTTTGCTTTTTTTGTCAGACTAGATAAGACTATATATTTCAATAAAATAATAAGTGATAGAATTTGGAACTCAAAATACTGCCAGTAACATCCATGGCCCTCAACAAGAATGAGGTTTCCAGCGCTGTTGGAAAATATTTTGTATTGAAGGGATTTTTTCTAGTAACTTACAAGTTAGACAATACATGGAATAGTTACTTTTAAGGTTTAGATGTGGGGTTTCCTCCCCCAAGGAGCTCAGATGCTGGTTTCATGTGAAGTTGTTAAGTCTGTTTAAAGGGTGACCATAGGATTCTGGAACTCTGGGGAGGTGGGGGAATGTTTGGAGGAAGTGGTCACTGGAGGCATGCTTAGAGGAGATATAGCTTCTATCAGGCTCCTCCTCTGCCTTCCACTGCTTCCTGTCCATGTAAGGTTGATTTTTTTTTCTGTGCCACCTTTATAGTCAGCCAGACAGTGGTTCCAGAAGCACTGTGAAACCTGGAGACCTTCTTTAAAACAAGTCCTTTTTAAAACAAGCCATTCTTAAAAAAAACAAAAACAAAAACATGTATTCTTTATTTTAAATTGTTTTTAGGTTTTATTGTTATTTTATATGTATGGGTGTTTTGCTTGCATGTATGACTACAAACCACATGTGTGCCTGGTGTCCTTTGAGGCCAGAAGAGGGCATCAGATCCCAGGGACTGTATTGTGCTGCCATGTGTGTACTGGGAATTGAACGCTGCCCTTTTGGAAGAGCAGACATTGTTCTTAACTGCAGAAGCAACTCTCCAGTCCCTTCTTTTTAATTTTTTGTTAGTGTATGTGCGGAGGCACATGTGAGTGCAGGTGCACCCCAAAAGAAAGCATGAAGTCCCTGGTGCTGGACTGACAGTAGTGTGGGCTGGACTTACAGGTGGCTGTTAGCTGCCCGACATGGCCCTGAATTTGAACTTGAGTCCTTTGTTAGAACAGCACATATCTTTACTGCTGAGCCATCTCCCACCCCTACCCCCACGCACTTTCCTTAAGTTGACTATGCTACACATTTTCTCTAAGTGACAAAAGGCTAATATGTTTGCTTTATGAGAATATTCACCTGCATTTTTAGAAAAAAAAACAGAGAATATAATCATTCTCAGTTAAACATATTAAATTGACAACTGGGCTTGGTCCATCTTGTAGCCAGGACAAACATGGCCATAATAATCAGATGGAAAGGGGTAATCTAACAGAATCTCTATTCTGAGCTTTCTTATTAATGTCACTAATAGAAATTTGAATTGACTTATTTTCATTAATGTGGAAGTGGACATTCTATGGATAAGGATGAGTCTATGTATCACTGAAGTTTGATTATTGCCAGATTAAGATGCTCTCTGCCCTTATTTGACTTCAGTTGACAGTAATTTGAGCAGGGGTTTGCATACAGTGCAGCACATGTGTGGAGATCTCAGGTCAGCTTATTGGAGTTGGTTCTCTTGCTGCCATATGGGCTCTGGGGATTGAAGTCTGGTTGTTAGATTCAGTGTCATGTACCCTTCCCTGCTGAGCCATGTCACCAGCTCAAATCTGTACAATTTAATATGATGGGATTTATTTCTTGATACATAGTTTGAGGCAGGCAGAATACCAAATTCATTTAATTTGTCCCATTATACTAGTACTATGTGTCTATTAGCTTTGGGGGGGAACATATTGAACTTGTCTTTAATTTTCTGTTTCACTCAGGGACAGGAGATGGTGTCACAAATGCCTCACGTCCCTGTACTTTGCTTCTACTTGGCAGGGTTTTGTTCTCTTTGACAGACATTCAGCAGTAAAAAGTGGTGTAATTATTAATTTCCCACTTGACATTGTGAACATTTCAATGCTAAGTTAGCAGGTAAAAAAAAGTCACAATCCATTCCCATTGTATCTATCCACTGAGCATCAAAGGTTTCCCAGCAAGCCTTTAGTCAGAAAGAAACCAATGGTAACGTGCGGATATCAAGAACAATCAACATTGTTAACAGAACTTGACCTTTCTATAAAGTACTTGGTTTTTGTCAGGTACTTGTTTTCATGGGGATAGTTTAAAGAAATTAGTATTCGTTACCACAGACTGCTTGTGTTAAGTGGAGAGAAGCCATTTTAGCAAAGACGCACATTGCCTCCTCACATTTGTGAATAAATGCTACTTGCCAGGGGCTACGGTAACTGCCAAGTGCTAGCAGATCCAGGAAAACCCCAGTCTGCATTACTGCAGTGATGGATGGCAAGGGACAACTGCTTCTTACAAATGCACTCCTGATTGATTGGTCTCTGTGAGTTACATCTCAGTTGTGGTAGCTTGAGCGCCATGGCTGTGGTGAAAAGCAAGGATGCACTAAGGTGTGGGGAGGTCTTTCTTCTTCCTGCTGATGCTCATAGGGCAGACCAGGAGGAACGTCATTCTTGCTGTACAAAGAATTCTGTAGTAATATGTAAATAGATGGGGAAATAACTTTAAATAATCAAATTCAAGCAACTATTCCTTCACTTTGCAACACCCTCCTTGTCCGATGCTCCATAGCTGTGAGTGGCTGGCAGTTGTCATATTGTCCAGCATGGCTTCAGAGAACCTAGAACTCCGCTATTTATACTACCAATTTAAAAAGCTTACTGTCCAGCCCACATCCTATGTTCATATAAGGAACTTAGAATGTAATGTAGTCATGTTTTATGACACAGTTCCCTTCTATTGACAGTCACAACTTTTCTTTCGGTAGTGGTTTGTCTGACTTGGGTGGTTTGGAGGAAGGGATCTCAGGGCTATTGTTTGTGATTGTCATTTCCTTATCCATAAGATAAAGATACTAGGCTCTAATTAAAATAGAACCATATGCAGGTTGGCCTAATAAAACAATTAAAAATAACTTTACAGTGATAAGTTTTCAAATGTGCTGTTTTGATCTTTCTGCTAGGGATCACACAGCAATGAAAATATCACTGAAGTGGCCAGAGGTTTGCACAAGTTGGGTGAAGACAAACCGATCCAGAAAGAAGGAAGGATGTCTGGGTGGGAACACTTGACAGGAGGAAGCATCATTGGATTTCCCTAGGGTCCTATCCAGTGACAGTCAAGTTCAGTTTTTAGACTTGGTGAAATCGTACCCATGGTTCTTGAAATAGTGTAAAGAGATCTTACTTGGGGAAGAAATACAGGTAAGATAATAGACTTGAGTTTAAGGTGTGTAAGGAGGAAAAATGCACAGCTTCATGTTTAGCTCCTGACCATCTCAACCTGAAGAGGATGATGATTAACAAAGTAGTACAGATTTATTGAGTACATACTCTTTTGAGGATATGAGTGTGCACAGGACTATGACAGTGATGTTAAATGCACATTTTAGCTTTCTGGGAAGCTAAAATACTACATGCCATTCCAGATACTGTAAAGAGAATGGAAAGAGCTGATATACACACAATTGTAGTGGAATAACTGTCATTCAGGATTTCCTGCTGTGATTAGTATAAAAAGAAAACCTGGAGGTTTAGCGGCAGGAAGATGTGGCCTGAAGAGTTGGACCAGAGAGACAATGTAAGGTTAGAAAGTTGGGAGGGAGGGGAGAAGGAGGGATGGAAAGAAGGAGGAGAGAGAGGGGGGGGAAGGAGGGAGGAAGGGAGAGGTTGGAAAGTAAATCAGACATTTAAGCATGTATGTAGTTACTTTTTTTTTTTTTTTTTTTTTTTTAGTGTGGCAAATACACACAGAGTGAAACCTTAACCAATTTTATGTGTAGAAGATTTTCCCACATAAAAGTATGTGTATCATGTATGTTTGGTGTCTGTAGTGGTCAAAACCAGGTGTCAGCATCTCTGGAGTTAAGAAATATAAACTGTGGAGAGAAACTGTGAAGGTGATGAGAACTAAACCTGGATCCTTTTTTAAGAGTGGAAAGTGCTTATATCTTTGCATCCCTGTAAAAGGGGTCCATAATTGGTCTAGATAATGAAAGTTCAGAGTCAGATATAGAGGGAAATGCTGAGAGATCAGAGAGAAGGAGCAAGCCACAGCACACATTACCTCCTAAGTGTCTCCACCGAGAAGAGAGAGATTTTCTTTTTGTCCCTGTTAATATACTATTACTGCCCAGCTCTGTCACTTCCTGCCTGTCTGTACAGACCTCCAGACCTCTATGGTTAGCTGGTGGCAAGCTCCATTCTCTGATCCCCAGACAGGATTTATTTGTGCAAGAAAGAATCACCACAGAGTCAGTCCCCTAACTTAGCTCACAACTGCTAAACCATCTTTGCAGCCCCCTACCTTAGATCATTTTTCAGCATACCACCCAGTAACATTAAATACATTCACAGTGTGGTACAGACATTACTATAGCAGTCTCTGAACTCTTCTTTCTATGAGACTGAAGGTCTATGTTACATGGATAACTCAACCTTTTTTTTTTTTTTTTTAACATAGTCACTAGTAGCCAGCATTCTTTCTGTTTATGTGAATTTGACTCTTCTAGGAAGAGAATAGTAGAATCATGCAGCCTTCTTCCATTTGTAACTATGTTGCTTTGTTTGGCATAATATCTTCAAAGTTTATTCATATTTTGGTAGACAATTGACTCATCATATCTAATTAAAACATGGACAAGAAGTGGAAAGGGAGGTGGAAAAAGAATAGAACTAAGGGAACAGAAATGAGAGCCAGGAGTAGTGGTATACCTTGTGGCCTATGAACTTGGGAAACTAAGCAAGGAATAGCATGTGTTCAGGGCCAGCCTGGGCTACATAGTGAAATCATAACACACACGCACGCATGCACACACGCACGCACACCAAATCATGACCTCCACAGAGTCTTAGCATTCTCCAGGGTTGTGCTAGGAAATAATGAAGTTTATTTCCTGTCTAATCCCTTGCTGCTCTCTCTGCTGGAGTGATTAGATGAGGTGAAATGAGGAATCTCTGCTACTGTCCTTACCTGGCAACCTCCCAAATACTGTTTTCTGTTTTTCCCCCATTGATACATTAGTGTTAGTACATACACTTGTCACAAATTGAAGGCTCAGTAAAATATAAGAAATGATTGAGATGGTAGATTGTAGAGACAAACTATTTCCCAAGCCCAAGGGGATAATTTACTTTTCATCTGTTCCTTCTTGCTCGAGATAAAGAACCTCCAACAAATGGTATATAAAGGAAAACAGAGCAAACAGAAGAAGGAAACGTCGCAATCTATTAACTGAAGCATGAAAGTGCAGAAAACAAGCAGGGCTCAACTTACTTGGAAAAATAGGTTTAAACCTATTGAATTAAAACATGGTGTTTCACTAATCTAATGAGCTTTAAGGCAAATGGGGCATGAAACATTGCCAAAATATAAAGTTGGTAGAATATCCAAATTACTCTTTAATGCCACTATATGTTTTATTTTATTGGGAGTCTGGTAAAGAATAGATTATTTTTAAATCTGCATCACTAGCAAAACAAGTGAAATTATTTTACAAGAAATCAGTTACACTAAGTCACATGACTAATAGCACATCAAAAGCAACAGAAACACCTCCAAAAGACACACATATGCCTAATTAATCAGAAAGCATTAACATCATAATATATATATTTTTAAATCAGCTATTTGTTCCTTAAGAATTCAGGATAATGGAGTTGGGAGATTGGTTCAGTAGCTTAGGGTGCTAGCTTGTACAAGCATGAGTTTGACTCTTTAGCATCCATATAAAAAGTTTAAAAAATGCTTGTGGGTGCATGTTAGTCTGTAACCTATTGCCAGCTCTGTGGTGATGGAGACAGTAGGGTTTCCTGGTTGTTTGCCTACCACCACCTTCATTGATTGACCCTCTCTCAAAGGAATGAGGTGAAGACTGATAAACCAGAGCATCTGAAAGCCTTCTCCAGTCTTGGCACACACATATATCAGCATGCACACCTGCACTGGCATGCATAGCTGCACATGCATAAGCACACATGCACACTCATACAAGCACAATAAAAACAACGAAAGTAAAAGTAATAAAAAGAAACCAAAGATAACGATAAAAGAGACATGAAATATGGTGGCATGTGAACATGTTAGTCCTATGACTGAGGATGGAACTCCAATTTTCTGTTAAGAAAGACATAGAATTATTCACCACACATATTAACAGACATATTTAGAAAAGAATTATGATCATGATAGAATCTTCATCCTAGACCTTTTCCTAGAGTTATTCTGTTACATTTTGGATATGGTTGAGTGGAGCATTCCTCATAACCGAATGAGATTAGTAAAAAAGCTCTTGGTTGTTTTCAATAGTGCAAAATGGAAAGGATTTTCTTCTAAGAATCCCAGTTGTATTAAAGTATTGTCAAATTACTAATTAGTGCCAAATTACTGACAGTTGGGTAAGGGTTGTCAGCTCATAATGTTTTTAGCTTCTTATTTGTCTGGTGGTTTTAATTTGTGTGCCATTTAAAATTATCTCTACTGATTACTACTTCTTGCTGTAACATGACCAACTTTTCCTTCAGAGGTCTGATAGTGGATGTTATTTTGTATTTATTCTGCCTAGGTGAAGCAAGGCCAACTTTATAATTTTTATTTCACCTAGTGTGTATTGCCAAGTCATTTAGTTCCAAGATCTAGCTATAAATGATTCTCCACACTTACAGTGATGTGCTTATCAGTGAACAAGCAGGTTCTCAGTGTGTACTTGTTTGTGTCACCTTGGGCTGATTTAAATGTCCTTACTGCTCTGACATTGCAACAACAGGAGGGACATCAGAAAATAAAGCTAGCTCAGCAAGAAGGAGAGAACTTTGAGTTTCTGTTTCTAGCACGAATGAGGGTTATTTGCTTTATCTTCACACAACCACATGGCAGAAGACCCAGCTAGAAGCTCCATATCTCCATGATTCTCCCTCATTCCTTTGCAACCGGTGCCTAGTTACTGGCTTTTTTTTATATATATATGTCCTTGGCTTTGTCTTTATACCATGCCCAGGGCCCTAGTCTCCCTGTCCTGCCCTAATGTGCTTTGCACCTTCGATTTTTTTCAAGTCCTTGGATGATCATATTGGTTTTTCCTTCTTTTCCTGTGTGTTGGTCACTTTTCTAAAAAACTCCATGACAAAGGCAACTTATAGAAAAAAGAGTTGTCTTTCTTAGTCATGTCTTTGTGTGGCTTGAGTACCAAGGTTATCGAGCCTTGTAAAAAGAGTTTGGCAATGACACTTCTGCTTCTATTGTGTGAAATACTTGGAGAATTGGTATTAGCTGTTCTTTGAATTTCTGGAAGAGTTCTGCACTGAAACCATCTGGTCCTGGGCTGTTTCTGGTTGGGAGACTTTTCATGACTGCTTCTATTTTATTAGGGGTTATAGGTCTATTTAAATGGCTTATCTGTTCTTGATTTCATTTTGGTAAGTGATATCCATCCATAAAATTGTCCATTTCCTTTAGATTTTTGAACTTTTGTGGAGCACAAGTTTTCAAAGTATGACCTGATGATTCTGTGGATTCCTCAGTGTCCGTTGTTATGTCCCTCTTTTCATTTCTGATTTTGTTAATTAACATGTTCACTCTCTTCCTTTTGGTAAGTTTGGATAAATGTTTGTCAATCTTGTTGATTTTCTCTAAGAAACAACTCTTCATTACATTGATTCAGACCAATATTCCTCATGAACATTGATGCAAAAATACTCAATAAAATAATGGCAAACCGAATCGAAGAATACATCAGAAAAATCATCCACCATGATCAAGTAGGCTTCAACCCAGGGATGCAGGGATGCTTCAACATATGAAAATCCATCAATGTAATCCACCATATAAACAAACTGAAAAAGAAAAATCCATGATCATACCACTGAATGCTGAAAAAATGAATGCTGAAAAAGCCTTTGACAAAATTCAACACCCCTTCATGATAAAGGCCATGAGAGATCAGGGATAACAGGAACATATGTAAACACAATAAAAGTAATATACAGCAAACCAACAGCCAACATCAAACTAAATGGAGAGAAACCCAAAAGCAATTCCTTTAAAATCAGGAACAATACAAGGCTTTCCACTCTCTCCATATCTCTTCAATATTGTCCTTGAAGTTCTAGCTAGAGCAGTAAGACAACAAAAGGAGATCAAGCAAATACAAACTGGAAAAGAAGAAGTCAATCTTTCTCTGTTTGCAGATGATATGATAGTTTACATGAGTGACCAAAAATATTCTACCAGGGAACTCCTACAGCTGATAAACACCTTCAGTAAAGTGGCAGGATACAAGATTAAGTAAAAAAAAAAAATCAATAGCCCTACTATATACAGAAAATAAATAGCCTGAGAAGGAAATCAGAGAAACATCACCCTTTACAATTGCCACAAACAACACAAAATATCTTGAGGTAATGATAACCAAACAAGTGAAAGACCTGTATAATAAGAACTTTGAGTCTTTAACGAAAGAAATTAAAAAAGATACCAGGAAATGGAAAGATCTCCCATGTTCTTGTATGGGTAGGATCAACATAGTAAAAATGGCAATCTTGCCAAAAGCAATCTACAGATTCAATGCAATCCCCATCAAAATCCCAGCACAATTCTTCATAGACCTTGATAGATCAATATTCAACTTTATATGGAAAAACAAAAGTCCCAGGATAACCAAAACAACCCTGTACAATAAAGGGACTTCTGAAAGCATCAACACCCCTGATTTCAAGCTCTATTATAGATCTATAGTCCTACAAACATCTTGGTATTGGCACAAAAATAGACAGGTAGAACAATGGGATTGAATCAAAAACCCTGATATGGACCCACACACCTATGAACACCTGATTTTTGACAAAGAAGCTAAAATTTATACCATGGAAAAAAGAAAGCATCTTCAACAAATGGTGCTGGCAAAACTGGATGCTGGCTGCAGACAGATCCATATCTATCACCATGCACAAATCTTAAGTCCAAATGGATCAAAGACCTCAACATAAATCTTGCCACACTGATCCTCTTAGAAGAGAAAGTAGGAGATACCCTTGAATGAGTTGTTACAGGAGACTGCTTCCTGAGCATAACACCAGTAGCACAGACACTGAGATTAACAATAAATGGGACCTCCTGAAACTGAGAAGCTTCTGTAAGGCAAAGGACACAGTCAACAAGATAAAATGGCAGCCCACACACTGGGAAAAGATCTTCACCAACCCCACATATATGACAAAGGGCCGATTTCCAAAACATACAAAGAACTCAAGAAGCTAGTTCCAAAACACCAAATAATCCAATTAATAAGTGGGGTACAGAACTAAATAGAGAATTCTCAATAGAGGAATCTAAAATGGCTGAAAGACACTTAAGAAAGTGTTCAACATCCTTAGCCATCAGGGAAATGCAAATCAAAACAACACTGAGATGCCATCTTACTCCTGTCAGACTGGCTAAAATCAAAAACACCAATGACAGTTTATGCTGGAAAGGATTGAATAAAGGGGAACATTCCTCCACTGCTGGTGGGAGTGCAAACTCGTACAGACACTTTGGAAATCAGTATGGCAGTTCTTCAGGAAAATGGGAATCAGTCTACTACAAGATCCAGCAATTCCACTCATATACCCAAAAGATACACATTCATACAACAAGGACATTTGTTCAACTATGTTCATAGCAGCATTATTTGTAATAGCCAGAACCTGGAAGCAACCTACATGCCCCTCAACTGAAGAATGGATAAAGAAAATGTGGTACCTTTACTCAATGGAGTACTATTCAGCAGAAGACAAAAAAACAAAAAGCAATGGAATCTTGAAATTCGCAGGCAAATGGATAGAACTGGAAGAAACCATTCCTAATGAGGTAATACAATCACAGAAAGACAAGCAGGGTATGTACTAACTCATATATTGATTTTAGACATAGAGCAAAGGATTACCAGCCTACAATCTACACCACCAGAGAAGCTAGGAAACAAGGAGGACCCTAAGAGAGAGACATACATGGTCCCCCGGAGAAGGGGAAAGGAACAAGATAGCTAATTGGGAACATGGGGAGAGGGGAGAGGGAGTTAGGTAAATGAGGGGAGAGATGGACATGAGAGAGCAGGAAGATCTAGTCAGGGGAAGAATAGAGGAGAGCAAGAAAAGAGATACCATAAAAGAGGGAGCCATTATAAGTTTAAAGAGAAGTCTGGCACTAGGGAAATGTCCAGAGATCTACAAGGATGACCCAAATTAACAATCTAAGCAGTAGTGAAGAGGCTACCTTAAATGCCTTGCCCCTACAATGAGATTGATGGCTGCCTTACATGCCATCCTAGAGCCTGCATCCAGTAGCTGATGGAAGCAGAAGCAGACACCCACAGCTAAACACTGAGCTGAACTCTGGAATCCAGTTGTAGATAGGGAGGAGTGATGAGCAAAGGGGTCAAGATCAGGCTAGAGAATCCCACATAAATATTTGACCTGAATAACAGGGAGCTCATGGAACCTAGACCGATAGCTGGGAAACTAGCATAGTTATGATCCAGACTTGCTGAACGTGGATGTCAGTTTGGAGGTCTGGGCAATATATGGGGCCTGTGGTAGTAGATCAGTATTTATCTGTAGTACACAAATGGGCTTTGGGAGCCCACTCCACATAGAGGGATACTTTCTCAGCCTAGACACACACAGGGGGAGGGTCTAGGCCCTACTCCAAATGATATGACAGACTTTGAAGATCCCCCATGGAAGGCCTCAACCCCTGTAGAGCAGAAAGCGGATGGGATAGGTGGTTGGTGGGGGACAGAGGAGGAAGGAAGGGAGAGGGAACTGGGTCTGACATGTAAAACAAGCTTGTTTCTAATTTAAATAAAAACAGAAAAAAAGTTTCAGGGCTGTAATCTATGGTTGTGGCACAGTGTCTGGCAGGAGGATGAAGCTAAGAGGTCACATCTTGAACAGCAATCACAAAGTACAGAGAAAGCACTAGGGATGGTATGAGTCTTTGAACTCCCCAAGCCCCTTTTCAACAAAGCCAGACCTTTCAAACTTCCTAATCGTCATTATCACCTGGGGATCAAATATTCAATTACCTGGGACTCTGATGGACAGACAGTTCACTGAATCTACCACTAGGCACTCACATAATACTATACTGTACATCTAGCCAGTTGGTCTTTAAAGGATTTGGAGAATTACATTTTCTACTATTGGCTACCAGCAAGTGTTAATACAAATAGCATGTAAATAAAAATATATCAAAACTGAAATGGAATTTGCCTCCAGTTCTTCAATTTCTGCTTGGCTTGTGCTTTTATGGTACCAGAACACACAATTTGCCACTGTGTCTCCATGACAAGAAAAAATTGGATAATACTTTATGAAGTCTTAAGTCCATGTCTACAATACATTATCTTTAATGATTTAAGGATATGTTGCTATGGGATTTGTTGATAATCAGGAAAAGAATGAATCTTATCTGTTTCTGTGGAAATAAGTCTGTGTGTTTAGTTACTAAACTTTGTACATATATTTACTGATATTGTTTTGTGTGTTTTTTATTGAAAAGCAATAAGTGGAAGGCTTCAGTAGGTGGTGTTTCCTAATTGGTGTGAGCATGCATGTCTCTAGAAAACATCTGGGAAAGGTTTCTCTATCAAGTAGCCCATTGGGCTTATAATTCTGTCTCCTATGCAATAAAATTGAAGCCCTGCCTTCTTAGTCTTTGATTGGCTGAACTGTTGAAGATTCAAATATAAATGCCATATCAAATACCCTTGAGGGTCTAATCAGTTCCCAAATGCATTGCCATGTTTGTCAAAGTTTCCTTGCTATAATTCAAAATTTCTATTCTCCTCCATAAAATGACTTCACTGAAGTTCATGATGACATACATCATCAGAGAAAAACACATGTTTTCCGATTTGTTATCATATGAAAAATATTCCAACTGTTGGGAGATGCACAGATTGGGGGCTCTTATTAAACATTTTAAAATCCTATCAGTGCTCCTTGCCTTTGCAAATACTGTTCCCTGAACCACTAATGGTATAATTCCAGGTTCTTGTCAGAGACTTGGTGTGAAAAAGGAGGGGTGTGTCACAGACTCACATGAAGAGCAAACCAGAAAGGACAGGAACACAATTGGGAGTAGGCTGTGACTGTAGCAGGGTGTGGACCTCTTGTCTGCTGCCTTTCTTCTACAGCTGTACTTATTCCATGTGGCTTTGTGTGTGGCTGCCAACAACAGATTGCCTGACTTTTCCTCACTTTGCCATGGGAGACCCAATGAATCCATTTTCTTTCTCATTTAGAAAATCATAAAAGAGAATGATGGCTGGTTCAACTTGGATCACTTGCCACCTGGATAAAGTACTCTATTCCCAAGAGTGGAGCCATTCAGTAAGATGTTTGTTTTGTCTGGGAGCATCCCAGAGTGGGATGGAGGGAAGGAGCTAGAATTGCCTTGTAGAATAAGGATGGCGGTCTCAAAAGCAGGGAATGTGAATATTTTTTCAGGTAGCAAACACCGATTTGACTGTCAGATTATATTTTCCTGGCCTACTTCAGTGTATTCCTACATCTCTCCACAGAGCATTTGATACCTAGAAACTTTGTCTACAGTCTCTTGACCTTCAGCCCAAACAATGAGAAAGTGAGGTTTCAGTGAGTACAGGAGGGAGAAAGGACATAGGCAAGGGTAAACAGCAACACTGGCTGCTTATTAGCATACTCGAGGTTAGCTGTGTTTTGCAGAGTTCCATCTCTGGTATAGGTTGGCATATGTTAAATAGGAATATCTCTCCGTTCACCTTGGTAGTTGCTAGGGAATAAGTTTATCAGGATGATCTGTGAGTATCTGCGATGATTCTTTAAACCTCTTCCAGTCCAGTGAGTCTAGTAATTGTCCTTGTGTCTAATGTCCTACCATTCGTGACATTCAAGCTCAGTTCCAAATTAGTCACTTCTCTCCCCTTCTGGGAAAAGAAGAATAGAAGGAGAGGTGGTTTTCTGTGTCATTTCTGTCTGATCATTTCCTGTATGTGCCTCCTTCAAATTTCATTGAAATTCTAAGCAGTACAATTCTGCTGCCACTGAAATCCTGTTAGCCTTGTCTAATATCTGTGGGTGGACTAGACTTGTATAATTATAATAGATTAGAGATGGAGTTATGAATTTCATTTGATATGATTCAGTTCAAATTAATGCACAAATCAGATGATTTTTATATTTTGTTTGTACCAATGTTTTCAGTGGGGTGACATTGATGGGTACTTCATAAAGCTTCAGAAGGTTCAAGGCATCTGATAATCTGAATAAGTAACACGGTGATGATGATGATGATGATGTTGAAGATGGTGATGATGATGATGATGGTGGTGGTGACGGTGGTGATTGTGGTGGCACAGGGGATCAAACTCTGAGCCTCACATGCATCAAGCAAGTCTCCTACATACCAGTTATCACTCCAACACAATACACCTTTTTTCAGAGGTGAGAAATTAGATACTATGGCTGGCAAGAGCTAGACCAGAAAAGTAAGTATCTTTTTTCCTTGTAGAACACAGAAGTTTGAGTTTTACCAGTGCCTCTTCAATCTTAAATCAAGGGGTAAGTAGGAAATTGTATGTTATGATTTTGTTCTAGCAGTATGAAGAAGTATAAGTTACTGTGTTCCAAGTTTACAACATTAAATGTAAACAGAAATATTAAAGAAGCCTTAGCCTTAGAATATCTTGAGAGTTCTCTATTGTACAATAAATTTCCTTTCCTTCTCTCCTTCCTCTCCCCTTTCCTTTTCTCTTGATCTTACTTTTCCTCTATGGTGTCGGCTGCATGGAATTAAACCTATTTCTTTACAAAATATTGTTGAATTGAGGAAAATAGTTTCATGTAACAAGATTTGTCAAAAATGGATAGAAGTCAGAGTGCCTCACATGGAAACGCTTCTCATTATTAATTTAAAATCTGTTATAGACCTATATGATGACTTTTATAGTTTTGCAGATGGTGAAACATCTGCATACATATATGATTTTAGCAGGATGTTGGATTTAAAAAATAAAACACTAAGTTAAATTTGAATTTTAAACAGAAAAATAATTTTCAGTATTAAGTAGTATTTTAAATACTTTGTAACACACACATATATGCATGCATACATAAAATTAGTCATTGTTTCTAAAGATATATTTTATTAATTTTTTGTTGATTTGTTGATACAATATATTTTGATCCTTTTCATTCCCCAACTACCCCCATAACTTCTCCTAGATCCTCCCCATCTCCTCCAAATTTTGTGTCCTCTTTTTCTTTTCATTTTTAAATGGCCCACAGCATCCAGTTTGTGCTGCCCATATTCTCGGGAGTTTAGGGCCATGTACTAGACTAACTAGAGGCCACATCCTTAGGGAAAAATGACTATCCTTTTTCTAGAAGCCGTCAATATCTCCTCAGTTATCGGTACAGGCTCATAAGCTCCTTGCCTCTATGCTGAAATGCTGGCTAGCTTGATTTTATGTAGGTCTATTGAAGTTAACCACAATTACTGTGAGTTCGTGAGTACAACAGTCCTCTCACTTCTAGAAGACACTGTTTTACTACACAACCTATGTCCCTTACAAACTTCCTTCCCACTCTTCCAAGATGGTTCCTGAGTCTTAGAGAGTAGTGATGGTGAAATAGATGCTCTATTGCTGTTAAGCTTTCCACTGAAACTTATTATATACACATTTATCATTTGTGAATTTGTGTTAACTATCATCCACTGTATAAAGATTTTTTCTGATGATATCTGATGATATATTTCAATATAGTGATATGAATTTAGAGAACAGTTTGGTAATATTTCCATTTAGCAGAATAATAAATAGCAGTAAATCTTCTCCTAAGACCTTTGTGTTCCCCCAATCATGGGTTCTTGGCTAGATTTATAGTACCAGGCATGTACTTCCTCTTGCGGTGTAGGCCTTAAATTCAATCAGAAAATTGTTGGTTACCTCCATAATATTTGAGCTAATATTTCACCCATCTTGCTATGCTAGTACATTTTACAATTTGTAATTCAAATTTAACTGGATGTTTTATATTTTTATCTGGCAATCTTACATTAGATTTTCTGATATTATTATCTACACATAGAAAAATTTGTTTCCTGGTTCTGGATTTTGAACTGATGTACTAAGCAAGCACTCTACCACAGAACTGTACCCCTGACCCTGTTTTTACCTTTTATTTTGAGACAGTGATCTCTCCAAGTTGAAATTTACTTTGTTGGTCAGGTAGAGCTTGAATTCATGATGTCTCTGAGCTTCTCAAGTGGCTGGGATTACAGGATGGCAAATAAGGATCCTAAATCTGAGAATGATTTGTGGAATCATGAATGTCCCCTTTAAGGAAAGTATAGCCTATCCCTTAGGACTGGGGTAACAAGAGTCCTATGGAAAGGATACCATACCAGTGTTGGCAACTGAGAATGATTCCTAAGGTGGTGTTATTGATGTTGAATACAGAATGCTGAATATAGAAAGAAAATAGAAATATCACTCTGGTATCACATAAGGAATTATGTGCTGTTCTTTGTGATTAGATAGAGAAACACCTTGACCTGTGGAGTGGAGTGGTGGTAGGTGAGGCTGCATTGGTGTTCAAGTAAAAAATAGTTTTATTTATGATTACTATGTATTCTATGGGTATGTGAACATGTGGGTTTGAGCACAAAGCACACATGTGGAAGTCAGAGTAAACTTTCAGGAGCCAGTTATCTCCTTTCACTTTATGTTCCAAAGATTGAACTCCAGTTGTCAGGTTTGCATGACAAGCACTTCACCCACTGAAATATCTCACTGGCTATCAATTCATACTTATTATTTTTCCTCATGACACTAGTTACCATTCCGGGTGAGATGGAATGATTGGAGTTTGAGGAGTAGATAGAAATGGAGAAAAACCAATGAAAGTTATTCATGTACTCAACAAAAATGTTTGTGTGATATTTCTGAACTAGGTCTGAATTGAGAGGCCCAGAGTAGATCTGATGACAAAGACATAATTGACTGAGAAACAGCTCTAGGGATTGAGGAGAAATGGATTTCTGGGAAGCAACCAAGGTGTTAAAGCAACAGAAACTGATTATTTACAGTCTTTGGTGAGATACAAAGAGATCAGTGACATTGTTGGAAGTGGATGAGTGAGTGACATCTTTGGCAGATGGAGAGCACATGCTATGCATGGAAAGAATGAGAATAATGTTCTGTTTTTGATCTATTTATTTTGATGTGTCTATGGGGCTTATAAGGAGAGAAATTGAGGAGGACAGTTTCTGGAAACACAAAACATTGAAGAATGATTCAGTATAAAAATGTCATGACTTATGAATAAGGGCTTATTAGAGCTTATTGTTGGAATAAGAGTTGAGAATGAGATCACCCAGGGAGTACTTAGGGTCAAGAATGGTTGCCAGAGAGAACCTCTAGGGGAAATCTACATCTAAGACACAAAATGCATAGAGCAAGTGAACAGTGCAGTAACAATGGCAAAGAAAGCTCATAAGAATGTCAAAGAAAGCAGAGAAAAACAAAACAGTCCTTTTTAAAGAGGTAAATGTCCACCTTGTCAAATGCTGAGGGCAGATACAGTGATATGAGAACAACAATAGAATTCCATCTTCATCTGTACTGTGATTTGACCCTGATAGGCCACACAGGCTCATGTTTTGAACGATTATTCTTCAGCTTGTGCTGTTACTATATTTTGGCAAATTGTGTAAAGTTTGCCAAGTGATATCTATATGGATGAAGTGAATCACTAAGGACATGTTCTTTAAGACATCTTGTCACTAGCAGTTTTGTGTGTAGTGCCCCCCTCACCCCTCTGTCCCCGCTCTTCCATCCTATCCACCCTGATGCCAACTGAGCTTCTCAGCTACACTTGACCTGACACATGGGTAGAATTCTTTGCAACAATAAATCAAAATAATTCTGTCCTCCCTTGATTAAGAGAGGCATTTTGGTGTCAGGAATGATAAACATATCAAATGATGATTGTGTTTAAAGCTAGGAAATACAATATTCAGTTACCAGTATCTGTTGAGGGCCTTCTTTATTTTTATTTTTTATTTTTTTGGTTTTCTTGAGACAGGGTTTCTCTGTGCCTTTGGAGGCTGTTCTGGAACTCGCTCTAGGCTGGCCTCGAACTCACAGAGATATGCCTGCCTCTGCCTCCCAAGTGCTGGGATTAAAGGCATGCGCCACCAATGCCCAGCTTGTTGAGGGCCTTCTTAAGGCTTCATCATCCTATGGCTGACACTAAGAGGGTAAGGAGGGGGAGGGAGCTTGACAGAAAGGAGAGAATTAAAGTGTTGCAGGGGAATGAACTCAAGCCCATTTCTACAACAATGGCATTAATACATTCATGAAGCCATGACCTATTCACCCCTTCAAGCTCCCATCATTCAGTATTTTCTTACTCACTGGACACAAAATTTCCATCATGTGGACATCAGTAGGTGCCCTCAAATCATTGAATGAGATGAGCTGTGCTTACAGAATATGAGATGAATTGCATTACAGAAGAATGAAGTGAGCTGTGGCTGTAGAAGATGAAGTGAACCATGCTTATAGAAATGAGGTGAACTGCATAGCAGGTGAATTGAACACATACAGAACATGAGATAATGGCATCTACAGAAGATAAGGTGAACTCTGTAACAGTAGACAAGGTGAACCACCTCTACAGAAAGAGTGAACTGTGTAGCAAAAGAAGAGATAAGCTGCACCTACAGAGAAAAAAGTGTACCCTGTCTATTGAGGAGGCCCACTTACAAATAACAGAATTCATGGGTATCAGAATCATTCACAGTGTTTATTTAACTCTCCCACTGGATCACACATATAGTGAGAACAATTTTTTAAAAGATTTGGATGGAACAAAATGAACTTGGGAAACATAAATTAGGTTAGTAAATTCCAAATTTGAAGACATGTGAGAGCAATGCAACTTATCTGATTTTGCCTTTTCCTTTCAGTGTTTCATGTAGGCATGCATAACCTCACCTGGTTTGTTACTAACTGTAGTCAAAGCTGGAATATATGTACAAGTATCATATATTTGAACACATATACCTACCCTCATACAAATGCATGCACATGACATTACACACACTCTACACACACACACACACACACACACACACACACACACACACACACACACACACAATTTCCATAAGGTTTTATTTTCCCCTTTGTGCTGAGAAGCAGGACTGCTGGGTCAAAAGAAATATACATTTAAATCATTGTATGGATTGAATCTGAAACTAATGTGAAAGGTCATGTGCTAAAGCCTTGGCTGCCAGATGTGGGCATAGCTGGGAGGTGGAAGGTTCAAGAAGTTAGGGCTGCCATGAAAGAAGTATGCCATTGTAGTGCAAATCTTTATGGCATATTTTGAATCCCTGGTACTCCCTCCACTCTGGATTTATGGCTTCTGTGAAGTAGGTATATGCTGCTCCACCTTGATATTTCTCCTTACCACAGGTCTAAAAGCAATGGAGACAGCCAGCTATAGAGCAATATCCCTGGAAACCTTGCAGCTCTCTGAAGTTATTTGCTTGAGTATTTTGTCACAGTGCTGGAAAGCTGACCAACACAGTGTATACAATGACAAATGACTCTTCTGAAAACTTCTATCAACCTAATTGTTGTCCAACAGTAGTAGATGTTGCTTGAATATTTACCAGCATAACAAATTCAAATAATGTATGAATTTTATGTCTTTGGCTAGTGATGGATTTGAATACAGCTTTTCATGTCAGTAAACTCTGTGTATGTATTTGCTTCTGTTGAGATTTCTAACACATATTATGTCATCATTTTTCTATTGCTGGGTTTGCTATTCCCATATTGATTTGTAAAACCTATTGTTATATTAAAAATATTAATCCTTTGTCTTTTAGATGAGCTCCAAATGTTTTCTTTTTTTACCAGTTTTCCATTTTCCTGTAACTTTGTTCATTGTTATTCTTACTGTTTTGTGTAATAAGTTCTTTTTTTCCTTTATGATTTTGATGTTTTGTTTTAAATCGTATTAAAACCCAGACTTATAGTTGTAGAAATATTTACCTAGATTTCTCCTAATGTCTAACAAACCTTACACTCCTTGCTTCCCAGCTTTTCCAGGATCACGTTGATGGGTAGACATAGACCAAAGATATCATTTAACTTAACTACTAATTAAACCAAAAATCTTATAGTAACAATGCTTCTACACCTCTTGGTCATAATTTTGGATTTAACAAGTCGAAAGATGTATGCTTATTGGGGCTTTCAATTTAATTTCCGAAATGTATTGTTCAGGGTTGGTGGATGATATTATCTAAGGACATTTGAACATTTCTATTCTAGTCAAGTCTATGGGGCAGTAATTGTAATCAGGTTTTCTCCCTGCATTTGACTTTCTCACGTGATTTCAGTTTCTTTGATGAACCACAACACTAATACTTTGGATTTTCTGATGGAGAAGCCAGAAAATGGCATTCTGTGAGCCAGAACTCCTCTACTGTGTACACGACAAGAATTAGCTCCAAAGTGAGAGGACAAGAGGAGCATCTGTTGCTTTGGCTTGCTCACCATTCCTGTCTCTCTCATCACCACAGCACTGATCTTTCCAGCAGCATCTCATTTCAGCTTCTGTGGGAGCATCCTGTGGGGCCAATGTGATATGAGACACTTTGGGGGTAGGATAGGAAGTGGATGTATGACCAGAATGTTCAATGAGATCTTATGTTTCTTCATGTTTCTCCCATGAGTCTTGATCATGTGACTCCAAACAGATAGATAAAGCTGTCATTAGAATTTGAATCATAAGCTCTTAGGGCAGAGAAAAGGAAGGTTACATATTCCTTTGGTTGATAAAATGTAATGAAGTTGGAATCTATGAAACCAGGTCTTTGCTTCATCTGTATAAGAAATTGAGGTCAACATGCAAAGGTGCATAGAGAGGAGGAGCAGAAAGCCAAAGTCTATTTACACAAGCCTAGATTCAGAACTAAACTCCCAACTTCTACACGGGAATCCATTAGCACCCCTCCTTTTAAATCTATGTTGAATTGCTGTTGTGCGTTTGTTGTTTGTTACCTTTCAACTGAAATATTGTGGAGTAATGCCCCAGCATAGTCACAGCACTGCAGATGCTAAATTATTGTTGCATAGAGATTGATTGCTTGGCTTTAAGGTTGATATTAATCTGGAAACAGGTATAGAATGTGAATGAAGACAACCCTGAGCAATGAGACAATTCTTTGTAATAAAGAGTCCTGGAAATTATTTTCAGATTTGTCATTGATTGATTGTATAACTCTTCTCTGAAATGGCTGTGATGTTAAAAATTACTATTGGAGGGTTACTTGGAGACATTGGCAAGTAATAACAGACTGTTCTTCCCTTGTCCCCTCACAGAAACAGTGATTATTTAAGTTGCATACCATAAAGCAGAGGTGTTGTCATAGGACTAATTAGATGGTTTTAAGTGGCTAAAATTCTATAGAGAATTCAGCCATGTACTACATGGTGTTATTGCCCATATTTAATGAGTGTTTAGAGGAGGGTTGGTATTGCTGTATAAAAATCAGTTGACTATTGAAATGCTGTTTGGGTCACATAAAACAGATGTAGTTATTTATTTATTACATTGTTCATTTTTTGATTATATAGTAAATTGTATTATCCAAACAATACACATTTAAAAGCTAAGTACAATGGTGTCAACACTAAAAATAGTTGATGTTGGTTTCAAAAGGAAACCAACTTTTACCATATTATTTCTTTTTAATATAGTAGGGTGCTAATTTTTCAAAAGGCATGCAACAATTTAAGTAACTGAGTGGCTTTTGCTATGTCTCACTCTCTCTTTTTAACATACATACACACACACACACACACACACACACACACACACACACACACACACACATCTAAAAAGATTGGCTGGGAGCTGGGCTGTATGGTTATTTTAAGTTATATTCATTTTGATTTTGTGCTCTTTTTAATAGTCTTACTCCTACTTCCTTTCTTTAAAAGATAGCCATTATTACAGAACAACTACTTTAATATGTAAACTAGCAGGCAAGAGGATGAGTTTGACATCAGCAAACATGAGTTTGTTTTTCCTAGGCTTTTCAAGTGAAACTGCAGGATGATTTCAATGAAAATTCACATTCAACTTCTCAACAGGATGCCACAGGCAGAAGGAAGATGGTAAGATAAAAGCAATTCACAAGGGCATGATTTATTGTCATAAAGGCAATTTGGACTGGTGAGATGTCTCTGTGGCTAAATGTGCTTGTCTCCACACTTCATGAGCTGAGTTTGCTCCCAGGACTCATGGGACAGAAGGAGAGGACCTCCATGTGCATTCTGTGGCATGAGCACCCACAATACCATATAAGAAAATGAAACTTTGAAAAGCTTTTTGAATAATTTTGGAGACATATAATATAAAAGTTTTGTAGAACTGTGTCTTAGTTGAGTTTCGATTGCTGTGATAAAACATGACTAAAAGCAAATTGGGGAGGAAAAGGTTTATTTCAGCTTGCAGCTTATATGTCCACCATTCAGAGAAGTCAGGGCAGAAACATGTAGGAGGCAGGAACAGAAGGCATAATCATGGAGGAATGCTTCTTACTGGCTTGCTCCTCACGGCTTGCTCAGTTTGATATTTTATACACTTCCAGGTCCACCTGCCCTAGGGTAGAACCACCCGAATGGACTGAATCCTCCCACATCATAAATCAAGCCTCATCTGAGGCTAGCCCACAAGTCAATCTAGTGGAGATATTTTCTCTATTGATGTTCCCTCTTCTAAAAAGACTCTAGCTTGTGTCAAGTTGACACAAAGTTAGCCAGCATAAACTGATTCACAAAATTTTTTATATGTTTATATTTCCAAGTAAATGCTACCAAGAACAACGGAGGATTTGTGGCACATTGGAACTTACTTCACTTGTCTTTCAAGGTTTCTCCTGCTCTGTGTAGTAACTTTTATTCTGATGTTTATCATCAAGGGTTGATGTTTTTTCATTATTTTTCTATAAATGGAATCACATAGACTATACTTTTGGGGTTTGGTTTTTCAGACTTTTTTCTGGGAGATACACAATTGTGGAGAGAGGTTATAATTTTTTCCTTGTAAGAGTAAAGTACAGCACTCACATATGAAGGGTTGGTTCTAGGAATCTCACATGAGAAACAACATGTAGCATTTATCTTTCTGGGTCTAGGTTACTTCACTCAATATGATTGTTTCTAGTTCTACCCATTTAACTAAATATTTCATTATTTTATTTTTCTTTACAGCTGAATAATGTTCCATAGAGTACATGTACCACATTTTCATTATCCATTTGTTGGTTGTTGGGCATTTAGGTTGTTTACATTGCCCAGCTTTTGTGAATAGAGTAGCAATGCACATGGTGAGCAACTGTCTGTGGAATAGGATGTCAAGGCCTTTGGGCATATGCCAAGGTATGGTACAGATGAGTCGTATGATAGATATTTTTAAAGCTTTTGAAGATTGATCTTCATAGTGAATGGACCAGTTTGCAGTATCACCAACATGCATTTGTTGTTGGTTTTTTATCTTTAATATTCTGATTGAAGTAAGATGACATCACATAGTTGTTTTGATTTGAATTTCCCTAATTGCTGGGATAATTAATATAACCTGGAACAACTTCAGAAACCAGAAAAGTAAAAATGGAACCACTAAGAAGGGGAACAATAGTGAGGGAAATTTCAGGGTACAAATGACCTGAAGGGGAAATGAGAAAATGAGGAGAAAGTTAGGAAGGGGAGAGATCAATAAAAAAGTAGGAGGGAGGAAGGCAAAATAACATTAAGGACATCTGATAAAGATATAAGGAATCATGCTGATAACTACCTAAAAGCACCTGTAATACCTGTGAGTCGGTATATAAATATACATAAGTGGTGTAAATTAAAATTTCCCATCTTGACTGATAATAGCCCCCCACCCCCAAAAAACCCTCAACACTAGTCATGAGAAGTCCTCTTCTGAGTGATTGATCGGGGTTTTCTGAGACTCCCAAAGCATCATGGGCAATTGCTATTGGCCTTGGTTGCTCCTCAGAGGTGGAAGTGAAATTCCAGTTTTGTGCTAGTCTGTGGAGTGGACCAGTAACATTCTTAGTGTTTTTTGGTGAGCATATAAATGGAATTTAGGCTGGAGTAGAATTGTATTCTCAATGTTTATCACTTTTTAAAATATTTCTTGAAGTTCAGTACTCATTTATTACTTGTTTTTCTAATAAGAGAGCAAGAACCAGCACAGATTTGTGTAGGTGGGAAAGGTGAGGAGGATCTAGAAGGAGTAAGGGGAATGGAAACTGTAATCAGAATATATTATATGAAAAAATCTATTCCAATATTTTTTAGAAGCTCACACATACTCATAAAAAAGAGAAAACTTAAAAAAATGTTTTACATTTTGTTACTCTATATCTTAGTTAGAGGGTTTACTATTGTTGTAAGGGACATCATGACTATGGCGACTCTTACAAAGGAAAACATTTAATTTGGGATGGCTCACTTATAGTTTCAAAGATTCAGCCTTTATGATCATGAAGAGGAGTATGTATGCAGACATGGTGCTGGATCTGAGAGTGCTGCATCTTACAGGCAACAGGACTGCTTGTCACACTGAGGGAAGCTTGAGAAAGAGACCTCAAGCCTGACCCCACAATGACTGACGCACTTCTTGCAACAAGGCCACACCTCCTAATAGCACCACTTCCTCTGAGAGCCATTTTCTTTAAAATACCACACACTATTAATCTCTGAACAAGTAGACAGGATTTCAGGAGAATTATACTTATCATCCAGAACTGAAGCATGCCAGCAACTTGTCCTTTGTATGTAAATAATTGAAACATAAAAATTTAAATCTCTTTCCAATCTCGCATAGCCTCATTTATTCCTAGCAGCACCTATTCTCACAAAATGGGTGTGATGGTTTGACAAATTCTTAGGAATGTATAACACCTCTTTCTGGGAGACAAGTTTTATTTTCTTCTTCCAATATGAGATACCCATTTATTTATCCACTGTTTCAATAGTATGATATTCAGATTGATAGACTCAAATGTTTTTTAGTATATCTTTGTTTCTGCCAAGCTTGTTATATTGGCTAGTTTCTGTTTCCTCACCTCCATCCTGAAGAGGAATGTGTCTGAAACAAACATAATAAACAGAACACAAATAGGGACCAAGATTAGAATACATTTTGTGTCAGGTAGCCATGTATAATGAACCCATATATGGGTTCATCTTGCCAGGAGTTCAGAGAGCTCAAAGTCACTTCTATTGTCCTTAAGACATTAGCTTAATGGCTGCAGGATGTCCTGGCCTTGGTGATGAATGATTCCTATCTAAATAACAATAGACTTGGGCCCAGGCAAGTTTACACTTATCCTAAAGGCTAGGTGAGAAGTGCAGCTATGAAGCACCTGATGGCCAAGCAGTAAGTGCAGCTATGGAGTGTCTTTAGGAATAAGGGAAGTACTTGCTATTTGCCCTTTATACATGATAATAGAAGTCTTCTGCCATTGTCCCCACTTTTGGTTGGCTACTTAAGATGATGTATGAATAAACAGAGGCACATTCATTATGGACTGAAACTGCCCTCCTGACACTATCCTATATCCCTGTCTTTCCTTTAACATCTATATCTAGCCTTTCCCTCATCCAGACCAGGGGCTGCTCAACTGGTCCCAACTGCATCCCCACAAACACCAGTCTGCGACAGTATAAGAACTATATTTTCATATACACTTAGAAGGGCTGGCACTAGGAGCTATCTTGTTAGTTTGAGATGTTGTCCTGACAGGACTCCTAGGATAACCTCAAGCATACATCCTACTGTTCCATTTCCTAAATTCTGGCATTGGAGGAACATATAATCATGCCCTGTGTCACTTTGTTTCAGTTCTGACAACTTCCCCTGTCCCTGAACAATATTCTCTGAAGACATTGCTGATTAACCATTAGGTGGGTTGTTCCTCATTGTTCTATAATACCAGGGAAAGATTCACCCTGGTGGTTCTGAGTTTTTCCTACTTCTTTGGAGAAAAGATAAGGGACAGTTGTCAAGGAGTTAGTGCCAGTGAACCCCTTGGGCTCCGTTTAAGCAACTGAGATATAGAAGTGGCTCTTAGGCCAGGTATACCTGAAGCTGATCTGCTTGTCCTGTGGATGATGTCCTAGCATTTCTAAAATGTTCTTCAGGTTTCTTTCTTAGAAGCTGTCTTCTAGACATTAACATTTAGTTAGAAGGTTTTACAAAAACACAACTATAAAGTAACAGACAATAATTCCTTAGACACTTTTGCAAAAACACAACCCAAAGAGTAGAATAATTTTAAAAATTAAGTAATTGCGCACAGACTTATAAGTATTCAGTATCTATGTACCTTTTTAAGAGGTGTGTTATACATAGAACCAGCAACAATTAGAATGACACAAGTATATCTGTGTGATCATTTAAAAAATCTGTGCTTTGTATATAATTTTTCTGTTGAGGAATATCTGTATATGTATCATCTATCTTATTTGTATCTGTATGTATGTTTGTACATGTGTGTATCCCATAAATGGCTGCCTGTCATCTTTGGACAATTTAAAACTTACAGAATTTAACCAATACTGTTGTATCTTTATGTATTTAGCTGTCTCTAAAATAAATTGTGCTAAGGCTAAAAGGAGTACATGAGAAAAATTAATCCTTCATACAAATGTAAGAGTACTGTTTGAGAATGAATAAGAGTCATCTTTCTACATTGCTAATATACTAACATAAAGATACCAACGTAAAACTAGAACCCAATTCCTGTATCTAAAGCATCAAGACACTATTCAATAGACTGTTTTGCTCTTTGTGATGAACTTAAAACAAAATTTTATGTTTTCATAAGAATTGTATTATGTTTTCACTCTTTGTGTTTAAAATTTGGGATAGGTTAGGCAAAAGTTTAACAAAAGTTTAAGGATTGTTTGTGTTAAAATCTGTTAAATGACTACTTTGTAAGCAACCATTATAAGTTTGCATTTGTACGTTTCATACAGTAATATCAGTTACTAGAAATTTTTTTACATCTCTATATCTAAACTTTATGTTATGCAGAATTTACAGGCTTTAAAAGCATATAAGGTCCATGCATGCAAAATAACCAATGGGTCTTGTTGTTCAACACAATGCCTTCTCAGCAGCCAGGTGTGGGTGAAGGACAGACAATAATGTGCTACATGCAACCATCCAGAGTTAGACTGAGCTATGGCAGAGCAGGCCAAACCTGCCCTGCTTCCCCTTGGCCATGGGTCAAGCTAAATATCCTGTGATAACCCCACTGAGGTTGAAAAATAGATGGACAAAGTGCCATGACAGCACTCTGGATGAGAAAGGGAGCTGACTCATGGAGATTGTGGGACATGGATGACTAATAAGGCTCTTTGCATTGACACTGCTTCTCTTAAGTTTGCTCCTTTGAAGGAACAAGTGATACAAGTGTTGGAATCATTTTACAGACCTTGATAACTTTTTTTCTTTGGTCTGCTTAGCTATTGGCTCCTTACACCAAGTGGATAATGATGGGATTCCAAAGCCTCTCCAATCCTCTCAACAAATGAGGGCCTTCAAGGCCCCTTCTACCTTTTCTACAAATAGATGGAACTTCATGGCCACTCTGATCCTCTCTACAAAGGTTTCATTATGTTTATGGTAGAATGATGATGACTTAGACTTAAAATGGCATCAAAACTTGTCTCATAAACAGTCTTGCTAATTAAAATTTGATATCTATATATCTGCATATTTACTCTGACAGTATGTCTTTTGCTGTTGACACACACACACACACACACACACACACACACACACACACACACACACACACACACCTGTAATAACTAGAACTGTTCTCCAACTTGGAAAGAGATTTAAAATTTTTATTACCAGTGATATAGTGACTTACTCTACCAAACCAAAAGTACTAGACAATACCTGTTCCATTTTACTTTTTAAATATATATACTACATCACTCAGCATTTACTGTGACTACACTTAAATCTATTCTCTTAGCAACTTCCATATATTTATCATTAGAAAGTACCCACAACTTAAGTGAAATAAATCTTTCCATTTCTAACTAGCAAATCCAAAGGCATTCCTTACATCTCTGGACTTTGAATATTCCAGTAGAGTAAGCCCTAGAATTAGTGTGGTGAAATAGGTATTTTGAAAATGTGGTGGTTTGTTTTGTCAATATGAACTTCATAGAACTTGTCTTCCTGGGGCCTTCACCAGCCTCATGAGATAAACATAAGACAAAGAAACAAGTTTGCCTCACTATGGGAAATATGATTCTCATGATATAGCTGCCATGAAGACACTCAAGCAGATGTTGTGTGAGCATCTGTTGGGGTGCTAGAAAGGGGACTCACGCTGGGTGACAGGTGGTTACAAAGTTTAACAGCCTTTTCACCCCTCAGTTTAAGACCCTACTTCCTGTTCCTTGTTCCTCACTGCCAACTTCTCTAAACCATTTTCACAAAGACTTGTTGATCTTTATGCCAATAAAACCTTCCAGTTTTTATTTACAATTCTCATTAGGTCCTCTGTTTGCATTCACAAGTGAATAAAACAACATGTTAATTATTTTCTTCATGAGTAAGCTCTTTCTAACAGGCATGAACACCGTATCTGTGAAAACAGCCTCATGGGCGCTAAAAGAACTCCTCTGCATTAATAAAGCTATTCTTATCTTGCTTTTGCTGCAATACAGAATATAGTGTTGATACTTGTTTTCCATAAGATTATAATCTCCCCAAGAAAATTCTCTCAAATATTCATAGTGAGAATAAAAATCTTAATAACGAAAATTAGGAAATATTTGAGTGAACTAACTTCATAAGTGTATATTCACTGTGTTCCTTTTCTACAGTACTCTGAGATCAGCATGTTCAGTTATGTTTAGGTTAATTCTAGATAAAGTGTTTTATCAGAGGAATGACTGCTTCATAATTAAGTTGCCATTGACCGCAGGGGGAGTAGGGTTCATTTTTGTGAAAATTATCGACATGGATAATGTGTTGTAATATCATGCATATATAAAATGTACACCAACATGAGTTCTTTGTCTTTGAACACTGTACAATCAATATTCTATTACCACAGTGCTGGGTTGCTGCTTTGTAGTTAAATTAGAATGTCGGTTATGGAAATGTTTCCATGAGACATTCAAATAAAGGGGATGATACAACAGCCCTAATTATTTGTTCACTTAACAAGAGTTTATCTTTTTCCCCCAGTGCTTTTAGAAATAGCTCTAGATTTAAATGTCACTAAGATATTCTTGAATATCTAAAGAGACTTTCTGTTTAGTATTATTATAAATGAAGCTCTGTGGAAAAATCCTTATCATAGTAGAAGTGTTCATGACATTTGAATGAAGTCTATAGTTAACATCCAGTGAGTGCTAATTGTCAGCTTTTTATAAATGTGAAATCTTTAGTGTATGGAGATATAGGTTACTTTAGAATTTGTAAATGGAACACAGAAATGTTATGGAAATACTGATAAAACCATAAGCAAGTCTACAGTATCTAAAGTACAGGTTATTTATCTTTTACCTGGAAATTAATTGGGGTGAAGAGAAAACAGCTTGTACGCATGACCACAATGTTTAGCACCTACCACACCAATCTCTAAAGTTCATGAGACATCAGCATAGCTGCTAAGTAGCTGTCTATCATTGTAATATTCCTAATAAAATAAAACACAAATTACTCATGATATGGACAACATTGAAATGTGTGTGTTCACTTTAATTAATTCACAAGAGGTATGTTTGTGTATGTTTCTTTTCTTGATACCTTTTTCCAGTGATTTTCAAGCATGTCTTGCAATTTAGCCTACATTTTATAAGATTTAAGTTTTTTATTTTATGCCTGATTGTAAAATAACCTTAGGAATTTTCATTTTTTTTTTTTTGGCTTTTGCTTCTGAAACACAGGAATGAAGATCAAGAGTAACAAACATATGTAGCTTGCCCAGCTGTAAACTCACAGTTTTCTTTCCTTTACAGTAATCAACAGAATGGTTTTGTCGAAGCTGCAGAGTGGCAGACTGGCTATAGAAATAACCAAGGGATTAGACATAGCATTGCAAATTTGCTTACAGACATTTCTTAGTTAGGATGACCCTACACCATCTTCCATACTTAGAAATCATACACACCTTTTCCTGTTTAGTCTTTTATACAGTTATGTGGGAACGTGGCTGACTGTCAGCAACTGTCTTCCCCGGTTAGCATTCT